>NC_064257.1:32316071-32987857 GCF_003254725.2 Canis lupus dingo | reverse complement strand
GATCTTCAGGGCTGCTGGACCCTGGAGCCCGTAACTTTCACCACTACGTTATAATGATTGAGTCCTGGTGTGTAGGGAAACTTGCCAGTTTTAGGAATAACCCATATCTAGATATAAATAAAGCACAAACATGGGCATGGCTAGTTCATGGGCACATTCCTTTCAAACTCCAAAGGGTAAGAGGTTATCCTCGTGACTTCGAGAAGAAACAGAAGATAGGTTGTAAAGTTTCTTGGGTAATTCTAGGTATTTGGACACCTGTTCAGTTATTCTGGGATTCTGTGGTAGGGGAAGGGGAACATGGGGAGGGTGAGGTCATTATTGTACAAACCATTTCCTGAGGCTTCGACTTCAGGAAATGCTGGGGCATTAAAAATACCAGTTGTGTGGGAGCAGTGGTAGAAGCATGACTCATGTTCAGCAATTGTGTCTATAGGTCACAAAGGATTTGGGGAACACAGGGGATATTCATACAAGATTGTGTTTGTGGGCGGTTCATTATGAAATTTTTAGTAGGTTGAGCAGCATGATCAGATTTTGAGAAGAGTGACATTTAAAATTTCCATGGAAATGGTGAAACTTGACTCATCCATTCATACATTGATTCGGCAACATCAATTGTCCTCCTACTAAGTGCAAGGCCTTGCTCTGGGTGCTTGGGGATGAGGCAAGGGGAATAAAGTGTGGTCCTTGCCCTTCAGTGAAGTATTTATGAATTGTTGACAATGAAGCAGCCTGCTTTCTCGAATTATTTTTTCCTTGGCCTCGTGATGCTTTGATTAAAAGAGGACTAGTTCTTTTTTTTTTTTTTTAGATTTTATTTATTCATGTGAAACACAGAGAGAGAGGCAGAGACACAGGCAGAGGGAGAAGCAGGCTCCCCACGGGGATCCCCAGGTGGGACTGGATCCCAGGACCCCCAGGATCATGACCTGAGCCAAAGGCAGATGCTCAACTGCTGAGCCACCCAGGCATCCCACGAGGACTAGTTCTTAAAGAAAAACATTTTGTGTTATTTTCCAGCATAAATAATTCCCCAAATTCTGGTCTGGCAACCCCCAGGTCTTCCTAACAGGAGGCTGCGATTGTCAGGAGAAAAGAATCAGGAGCTTGGCCTGGTTTGGGTACTTTTGGTCACTATAGAGAGAGAGAATAGGGGCAGCCCAGGTGGCTCAATAGTTTAGCGCTGCCTTCAGCCCAGGGCCTGATCCTGGAGCCCCGGGATCAAGTCCCACGTCAGGCTCCCTGCATGGAGCCTGCTTCTCCCTCTGCCTGTGTCTCTGCCTCTCTCTCTCTCTCTCTCTCTGTCTCTCATGAATGAATAAATAAAATCTTAAAAAATAAAAAAATAAAATAAAGTAAAATAAAAAACATTTAAAAAAAGAGAGAGAATAGGAATTGTTCATTGTTCATATTCTTTACCTTTGAACTGTGCTTAGAGATTTTTTTTGCTCTGTTTAGTAGTTTAAAATTACATATTTATATAAAATTTGATACACCCTAGAGAATAATAATATAATGATGACCCATGAAACCACCATACAACCTAAGGACCAGAAGAGTATCAATAACTTGTATCTCCCTGTGTGTTCCTCCCTTGGCTCTAACAGACCCTCTTGCCTCTCCTCCCAGAGCAAGCCACCACCTTGGAATTTGTATTTACCTGATAGAGGGTAAACATTTCAAATCGGTCCATCTGTGTGTGAGGGAGACAGAGAAGTAGCTTAGTGTCCAGAGCTTGCTTTGCTGCCACCAATAAGTCTGTGACTGTGTTTGTTTCCAGACAAGGGTACAACCTACACCCAGATGCAGTCCCTCCTGCAGAGGTTGCATAGCACAGGGGTATGAGTATTGCCCCAAAGTCTCTAGATCTGGCTTCAACTCTCGCCCCCATTGGTATGAAGCAGGGGTGTGACCTCAGGCTAGTGCCTTCACCTCTCTGAGCCTCAGTCCACGGGAGATGAAGGGAGCAGTGCTTATATCTCATAGTGATGGTAAGGATTCAAGGAGTAAGTGCACAGAAACTGCTTGGCACATGGACAGCTCTCCATGACGAGTAGTCAAAGGAAAAACTAACTCTCTGAAATACTATGCAGCATCCTACTGTTACTAAGGAAATACACCTACTGTTACTAAGGAAATACACAGATTCTAAATTTGGTAATCTATATTATTTCTCCGGTCTCTCTCTCACTTTCCCCCGCACTGGGTCTTAACATGTTGGCCAATATCATATATAGGTCATTAAGAGAAAAGTAACTGGAACACTAGCTATTTCAGGCAAAATGTGATATGATGAAATTCGAGGCGAAAAGTGTAAATGCTAGCCATGAGCAAGCGTAATGTAAATTAAATATAAGCATAAAGACTGATTTACTTCTTTCTCTGTGTTAGTAGTACCTGATTAACAAAATTCACTAATGTTTTCAAGAACATTAATACAAATAAAACAATTTTTAAAAAAAATCTCCTTATTTTTCCTTAGTAAACAAAACTTTTCTTCCTCTTAGAAAAGCTTTGTCTCTGAATAATACATATATAGTGTATACATATATATACAAATATATATATATAGATAGATAGATATGTATATTTGTTAAGTTTTCAAGTTCCTTTTTTCCAGACTTGACAAAGAAAAGGGTATTCAGCTGTGAACTGCTGCTTATGAATTACCTGCAAACAAATTTTAGGATTTTTTTTCTTTCAATTAACTAAGCTCATTCATTCAATAAAATTGTCAGCAGATATTTATTGCATAATTATGAAACAAGTGTATTTTTAGGGTTTGGAAATAAGTCATAAATGCCAGGAGACATAAAACTGTAATGGTTTTCAAGCTGGATTTTAATCACAAAGTCAGTACATTTAAGAACTATCCATCTGAATATCCATTTATAATAGAAACATTGGAAATTTAGGAATAGAAAAATAGATTTTCTTAATAGAAAAATAATGTACTCTGGATGGAATTAAAATGTAGTGGGTGTCATGAGTTCCGGGCACTTTACATATGATGTCTCAGTTATTCCTACGATGCTGAGAGATAAATGTTCACATCTTTGTCTTATTGATAAAGAAACTGAGGTGCAGAAAAATTGTGGGATTTGTTCTGTTTCAAGCTAATAAGAAATACCATCGATACAAAGCAAATGTCAAGTCTTATTCCAAATTGTCCTTTCTCCTGTTAGAAACTTTTTTTTTTTTAAATCAGTAAGAAAATAAAATGACCACTCTCATGTGTATTCAATATTGTTTTTGAAGTTCTGGTCACTGCAAGGAGATATTTTAAAAACTAGAAGAATTAATATTTGCAAACAAAATTAAAATGTCATTTTTAGATATTGTGATTGTCTTCTTCTAACTAAAAGGAAAAGTCTAAAAAACATATAGGCCTCAATAAAGCAAAAAGATGAATGTAAAACAAATATCTATGAATTACTAGGAGCTTTTTACCTCACATCAGAATAATGACATGATGTCTAAATGATTTAAGAATATTCTTATAATAGAGTTACACATCTTGTTTAATATAAACAAAAGTGTAAGACTTCACTGAATGTTAAAGATGATGAATGGAAAGGCATGACGTTTTCCTTGAAAGTAATGATAAATCAGAGAGACTTCTATTTCTTTCAATCAGTTTACAGCTTGAACATAAGCCAACTCAAAAATCTTGATTGGATTTTTTTTAATTTAATGAGTATAATTTGCATGTACAGAAACAGATCCTATTTATTCAGCACTTACTATACACCAGGTACTATGCCAAAGGCTTCACATACAGTGAACAATTCACTTAATAACTCATCACAGAAAACAGATACCTGTCTTTAGTGCCCTCATTTTACAAATAAGGAAACTGAGGCCAAGGGAGATTAGATAACTTGGCCACATTCACACGAGAACTGAAAAATTGCTGAGCCGTGGTTCAAATCTAGGCCGTCTGTCTCCAGTGCCCATGCACTTCACAACACCACACTCAGCTAAGAACATTAACTAGCATTTTGCAAAATGGAGCATTTGCAAAGTGGAGCTAGGTCTTCCTTGAATAAGCATGTAGATAAATGGAACAGCATAGTTCGGAAATGAGCATACAGTGTAATAGGCTGTAATAGGTAACAAGAGACATCTCAAAAGAACAGTGAAGAATTATTGAATACTCATTATTTAGGATATTTAACTAACACTTTTTGGGGAAAAAAAGTCAATTTAGTACCCCAATGTCATACCTCCTTGTCAAAATACATTTTAAATGGCTAACATGATAGATAATGGAAAATTTAGCAGAAAATGGAAGTTATTGCCTGTCAGATACCTGAAGAAGCCATCATTATTTTTTTTTTCCACTTTGAAGTGACAGAAGAAATCACAAAGGAAAAGACTGACAGATTTGGCTACATAAAGAATTGTAAACACATGTACAACAACAAGAACAAAATGACTTAGGTCAGCAGAAGAGAAAGGATCACATCAAACATGACAAGCAGAGGCTATCATCTGTACTGAAAACCCTCAAAGGAGAAATGAAAGCAGTAGACCAATTTTTCTCCCTGTGGGGGCTGTGGCAGCAGAAGAAGACTCGCTGCCAGGAGGGTGCATGGCCGGTGTGGTGGGGACCCGCCTGGGATCTCCCCATTGCACGTGGCCCATGCACGAAAAAGGGGATGGACCTGATGCTTGCCTCGGTCTGCAAGGCTCTGAGGACTGACGATCTGGAATGGTCCGAGGGGAGGGCAAGATGTGGTCACCCAGGCATTTTGTCTTCCACCACGGTCCTTTAGTCAGAAGGGAGAAGGAAGGGAAAACAGAGAGCATGCAGCTTTGGACATGCCAAGTACTGGGAGAGCTGTCCGAGAAAATAAGCTCAGTGCCAAGGAGAGAAATTGGCTTGCCCAGGCCAAGAAGACGACGGGGTCTCCTAAAGACCCACTGGAACGTGGACGGTCTGCAAGCAGGAGAAACAGGATCCCGTGGCAGGTGCATTTTTCTTAGCTGTGAGTAAATTTTTTATGTGGTGGTGACAGGGCGGTGGTTTCTAAAGACAATCATCCCAGGACTCGGGAGACCACATGGGAAGTTGGAGGGAATAGAAGCTGCCGGGCAACTTATGAGACTTCACATTAAGAAGTCATGTAAAACACGGAAAAAAATGACACAAATCAGGGGTTTGCACAACTGCAATGACAGGCAGCCAAGGAACATGCGATGGAACCAAGGAACATTCATGTAACCAAGAACATGAAGCTGAAGGAATACTGGAAAGGACTTCAGGCCTAGCACACCAGCTTCCTTCCATGAAATCTAAGCTCCCTGCTGAGAATTTGGGGTTTTGTTTACATAGGAGATACCCAATGAAACTTTCTTAAATATAAACCACAGTGCCTGAGTGTCCCATTTGTGCCCAAAGCTGAATAACTCAAACATTGCTGATGGGAGGCTAAATTAGTTCAATATTTTGGGAAAACAAGAAGGCGGTGTATCATTATGCCTTTGCCACTGTCCAAGTCTTTGGAATCCATTAGTGTGCCCTGGGAAATTTATTCTGGGAAAATGATTGAACATCAAAACAAGGCTATATGTATAAACTTCTATAATACTAGAAAGAAAGTAAAAAAAGAAAAAATAAAAAAGCTTTATAAACTACATATATTGATGAAATACTGTTTATCCATCTAAGATGATCATGAAGAAGACTCTAGACTCCACAATAAGTGAATAAAGCAGGACAGGAAGGGTCCTCCCTGCTGCCTCCGATGGCAAGTTATTCAGGCACAGCTTCCTCTGCTCCAAATCCTGCTGTGGTGAGTGCAGACCCCGTGGACACCTGATAAGGCTTCCAGTGTCACAGTGATGCTACTGTGTCCACAAATGTGACTGCGGCTGTTGCTGGTACTGCAGGTGCTTCCTGCTAATGGCCCCCAAGTCCCACCATGTGCGCACCCACTTCAGTGCCACGTCTCCCACTCTGGTCCCCATATTGTATAATCTTGTCTTCTCAACTGTGTCAGAAAACATTACATAGTAAGGATGTTATGTTCATCTTTCTTCCCATACAACGTGCTCCATCCAAATCATCAAACTCCTCCCTGCACTGTTTGACCAAAAGTGTGTGTCCGACTCTCACTTGTTTAAGTGACATTTTCTGAGGAGTTCTTGAAGTTCCTCATGGAAATCAACCCCCATGGGCTATGACTCTACGCATGCCCCAGCATGTCTGAATCCTCTGCTGTCAAGAACTACTTAGGTGCAAATTAAGACCCCTGATACGACAATAATTTTTTTGTTAAGTCGTGAGAGGAGATGTGTGCTTTGGCTTGAATAATGTTCTTATATTTTATACTTATGTGTTAATGTAAAATATACAAAAATGAAAAAGGGCTGCTGTCTGTTAACTTCTTGGAGGTTCTCGAGTCACTGTTTTGTATTTTGTTCTTGCATTTTTTAGTTTAGTTTAAAACATTACTAATCTAAGGAAGGTTTGAAACCATCCAAAGGTTTATAGGGAAGAAGGTGAGACTCTTCCCTATTCCATCCAACCCATTTTGACTCCTCTGAAAAACAAATGCTAGTAGTTTGATGTGTGCCTCTCCTCATATTTCTTTTCTGAGTGCTTAGACAGATAAACCTAAATGCGTGTTCTCGTATATGGGGAGGCTGTGTGCTGATGGAATCAACCTATACACATAAATTTGACACTTGCTATTTTTCACTTATTAATTCATCAGGACATCTATTCTGGCCAGCTAATACAGATCCCACCAATTATATTTATAGTAGCATGATATTCTGTAGTATAAATGGTTCATAGTTAATTCAACTATTTCTCTATTTTTGAACAATCCATTTTTGCAATTACTTAAAAATGTTACAATAGATATTCTTACAGATACATATTTTATTTTATTTTTTTTAATTTTTATTTATGATAGTCACAGAGAGAGAGAGAGAGAGGCAGAGACACAGTCAGAGGGAGAAGCAGGCTCCATGCACCGGGAGCCTGACGTGGGATTCGATCCCGGGTCTCCAGGATCGCGCCCTGGGCCAAAGGCAGGCGCCAAACTGCTGCGCCACCCAGGGATCCCCAGATACATATTTTAAATAAATGTACAGTTACAAACATATACATACACATATAAAATGTTGGTGTTTTTGTTTCTTTCAAGGATGAAATTGACATTGCTTCATCATGTGCTTTACATTTTAATATATGTTGCTAGTTTCCCAAAATGAGATGGTCATTGACAACTCCATCAGCCACATGCTGAGTGGACACATTCCTTTTCTTACTTCTTTGCTGAAATTGAACACATACCTTAATTTTTTTCCAGTTTGGTGGGTGAAAAATGGAATCTTACCATTATTTTATTTTATTTCTACATTTTTTAAATTTAAATTCAATTTGCCAACATACAGTATAACACACAGTGCTTATCCCATCACCATTATTTTAATTGGCATTTCTCCAACTATTTGTTAGGTTGTATATGTTTCCATTCGTTTATTGTCTTTTGAATTTTTCTTTCTGGTACATAATGTTTGTTTATATGTTTATCCATTTTTCCTTTTTGGCATTAGCTCTCTGCTTATGTTTTTATAGGAGCTTTTTATCATGGGCATTACAGTGTATGGTATAGAGGAGGAAAACTTGTTTCTGTCTACCCATCTTAGGTCCATTGCCTGAGGCCCTATAAATTAAACCAACAAAAGGTAGGTTAATAAGAGAAAAACAAATAGATGTTTATGAACATGTGTGTTGCACATACACATGGGAGAACTCAGGGATGAATAACTCAAACAGGTGGTAAGAACTTGGCCTTACATAGCACCTTAACAAAAAACAATACATTGTTCCAGAAGAGATGAGACAAAGGAAAAGGACTTTGCAGGGGTAACTGTTGGATGATAAATACTGGGGGAGCTAGTGAAAGATACAGGCTGGTCAGTAAAGTTTGTTATCTAGATTTCTCTGGTTTTGTCTCTAGGCTGATAAGGTTCTGGGGTATCTCCAGGAATTCACTTCTGTCCTTCCTGGAGGTGGGGTAGCTTTATAAATTTATGTCTTGTTTTTATACAAATAGAGGTAGAACAGAGAGCTTTTCTTATATCTGTTCTATCTCAATTGCCTTCAGCTCCAAATAATCCTTATGCCAAAGTGGCATATTTTGGGGTGGCATATTGTACTCCTCTTCAGTTGCTTACCTTTTAACTTTGTTCAATGGCATCATTTGTCATAAAAAAAATTAAAATTCATGGACTTAAGTCAGTTGTCTTTTGTGATTTCTGAGTATCCTATTTTGCTTTTAGGAAGATCTTCCTTCCCTAGATTATTCAAATTATTGTCTATATTTTCCTTCCCTCCCCCCCCACCTTGTTTACTTTTAAAATGTTTCCTGGAAATCCAGCTTCAATTTTCTTCTTAAATTTCTATGCTCTTCTTGGATGATCTCATTTATTCCCACAACATTAACTCCTGACAATTCACTGATGTCTTCCACATTCATAGTTTTTATCTAATTCCATAGCTCTTATCATATCTCCAGAGGAAGGCTGATGTATTCTCCAGGCTACAGAGCATCTTGCAGGTACCAAACTGAATCCATGATTGTACTCCCTATCCTTTCCCCTGACTTTACATTCCTGCCTCTCTAGCCATGGATCAACAACTACCCCAAATTAAGAAACCTGGAAGGGAAACTTCAATTCTACTTTTCATGTAACTCAAATGTTCAACAAACCTGGGGTGCCTAGGTGGCTCAGTTGGTTGAACACCCAACTCTTGACTTCAGCTCAGGTCATTATTTCAGGTCATGATCTCAGGGTCCTGAGATCCAGCCTTGCAGTAGCCTGTGTGCTCAGCTGAGAGTCTGCTTCTCTCCTACCTGACCCTCTCTCTCTGTCCTTCCCCGGCTTGACTACAGGCTCTCTTGCTTTCTGTCTCTCAAATAAAAAATCAAATCTTAAAAAAAAAAAAAACAAAACTATTTCGTCTTTCCAGTTAATTTGTCCTGAATCAGTCTACTTACTTCCCTGTTCTCATTTCACCTACCTGGGCTACTATCATAGCCTCCCAACTGTTTTCCTTAACAAATATTTTCCCCATCTGATTCAACATTAAAATTGTATTTAGAACTATTCTGAAGTGCAAATCAGATTATACCTATATCTAAAATCCCTTAATACTTTCCTCTTTTAAGCTAAGTCTAAATTATTAGGCATGGCCTAAAAAGCCACTCATAATAATAAACTCTTTGAGAGTAAGCCCACATCCTATCTATTTTGGTATTGTAAAGTGCTTAGTACATATTAGTGGGATAAGTGAATATATGAAAGAACACATTTCTGGAAAAAAGCTATCACATACATGTATTCCATTAGTGTCAAAAGCTAGAATTGATTTTATATATCTCTTTTATAGTAATCTGAGTAGTTTTCTATTGAATGATAAATAAGAACTAATGTTATAATGGATGTAATAAAAAAGGAGGTTCAGATTGAGGAATGAAAATAAAATATTTTTGAACAAATGCTTAGATGTGAAATTATTATGCCGATTTTATGTCTGAAAGGCTTTGATGAATCTTTTCAAATTGCTTTTGTGAGATATTGTTCATGTTTGAAACACCTCCAGCTGTAAGTTAAAATCTTGAACCTGAAGTCATATGATGTTTGTAACCAGCTTTCAAATAGTTCAGCAAGAATTATATATATATAATTTAATTTATGTATATACATAAACAGACATATACAGAACTCCTCTACCACCAGTGCCTCCTCCGAGGTCTCCCTCCCCCCAGCCTTTACTAAATCATGATTTTGCAGAAGTTCCAGGGAGAGATCCTAGTTCTTTGCCTCCAATAAAGCAATAAATATAAGAATGAGCTTTGGATACTTAATGGAAATAGACATTACAGCTTGCCTGGTGATCATCACATATGGAGAAAGAAAGAGAGGGAGGAATTCAATGTGGCAAATGTTAGCAACTACTGAATACAGTTGAGAGGTGTATGGATGTTCATGATACTATACATTTAGATTTTCTGAAAATTTGAAAATTATCAAAAGAAAATATCAGGAAAAAGAATCCTAGCAGGAGTGTTTGAAAACATGTATTTCAAAACATCTCAATAGCCATAACGTTATAATAATTAAAAACAATCTTTTCTGATGTAATAGAAGTTGTATATGATTTTATTTTTTACTTCTTTAGCTATAAAGATCAATGTTTTTCATATGTTTGTAAGAAATTTTATTTCTCCTTTCATGAGTGTTCTTTCTCAATTTTCTGTAGGTGGTTTATTTCTCAAAAGCATTTTATATGTAAGCATATTGATGCTTTGTAATATATAAACAGATAATAATGAAACATGTCATTATACAAGAATTTCACATGTTATAAAGAAAGTACCACAAACCAATGGAAAATGAATGAATTGGAAAAGTTGGCAAACTCTCACACGCACATATGGCATTTTTACCATATCTTACCCTAGGATAAACAGCAAAATTAATGCTGTCTGAGTAAAAAGTTGATTGGTAAGAAAGTGTAAAATCTTAAAACAGTTAAAACAAATATAGATAATTGATTGATCTTGGAAAAGAACTTTCCATAAAAACAATGGAAGAAACGACAAAGAAAATACTGGCAAAGTATTCAATTAAATACAAACCTAAAAAAAAATACATAGACAAACACAAGGGTTGAAATCCTTAATGTAAATTCTTGAAATTGATAAAAACAATAATGTCACAATAGAGAAAAGCATTTAAAAAAGACAGGAAGGGGATCCCTGGGTGGCGCAGCAGTTTGGCGCCTGCCTTTGGCCCAGGGCGCGATCCTGGAGGCCCAGGATCGAATCCCACGTCGGGCTCCCGGTGCATGAAGCCTGATTCTCCCTCTGCCTGTGTCTCTGCCTCTCTCTCTCTCTCTGTATGACTATCATAAATAAATTAAAAAAAAAAAAAAACATGTTAACAAAAGACAGGAAGAAAAAAAATAAAAATAAATAAATAAATAAAAAAGACAGGAAGAAGAAAATTCAAGTAATGAAAGAAGAAATTCCAATGTCATAAAAGATATTAGCAGATATTTCAAGACAGAAAATGCAAAGCACTGGTCCCATTGGCTCAAGGCAGTCTGTGTGAGTGAGATTCAACTTCAGCTGATGACATCCAGAGAACTGGCAACAATGTTTCAGAAATGCTGATAAAATACTCAACTCTCTTTTAGCAAGAGCACAGCAGGCAAGAAGGGCAGATCCTCCAGCCATACTTGGCATTGGTCAGGCCCTTATTAGCGTAATGCAATCAATGTGGGGTTCCACCCTTTAAAATGCATATGAAGAAACTAAGAGGCACTACCAAAATGATTACAGAGAAAATCAAACCGACTGGGGAAGATTAAGGGGATCGTATTTATTTAGTCTAGAGAGGAAAAAGCTAAATAGTGAATAGTTATTTTCAATTATACGAGTATTTGAAAAAAATGATTATCCTAAGGAAAGCTAGGTTACTCTATCTATATGATAGACAATAAACGAAGAGAAATATGGTTAAATTGCGCCAAGAGACTTTAATTAACATCAAGCCTTGCAAAACTTCAGGGCAGGCTAACAAAGAAACAAAGGAACCTCTGTCTTTGTATAACTTTCTGAGCAATTTAAACAACCGCCTATCTTGTGGCTTAGTTATAGAATGGCAGGTGGCTGGGTCCTTGATTAGAATTATAGGTTTTTAGAATCTCAGAACTGAAAAATAGACTCGGTAGATTAAAGTTTCTCATTTGCATGTTTTGTAGATTTCTGTTGCCACCCACTCACCAATAGCATATACAAAGAAAAGTATAGGATATGAAGCCTTGAAGGTTAGAGCTTTATCGTGGTTGAGTGACTGGAGCCTTTCAAAGCATCTGCTCAAATAATGTGAACAGATCTTAGTTATCTCGTATGAAAAAAACAAACTGTAAATTAGGGCTGGGTAAGACTTTCATACTAAAGGTTTCAGGTTTTTTTTGTTTTTGTGGGTTTTTGTTTTTTGTATTTAGTTTACAGATGAAAACTAGTCTTTTACTCAAGAAAAATGCATCCAGTTACATGCACCCATCAATGGCCCCCAAGTCCCCAGCTACAGTGGCCAAGATGGAGGCAGTATGATGTAGTGATTAAAAGCATAGCAGTTATATTATATTTATATCTATATTGAGCTATTCCCTTTTCACTTACTAGCCTTATAATCCTGGGAATGTTAAGTAACTTCTCCGCTTCTGTTTCCTTATTTCTAAAATGGGAATAACTTGAACTCTTCATGCAATTTTTTAATGAACATTAATTAAAAGGAAATGAAAAAATTCTTAAGTAAATGGTTTGCTGGATAGTAGATGTTATAGAACAGCGTTTTTCCAGTTTCAAGTTGTGATCCACTGTAAGAATTTGGTAGTAAAATGGATTCAATGGATAATAATGGATGTTACAAAAAATGAAAAAGTAAAAAATATTAATTGCACTTAGTAATTATAAGCATTGCTTTGAATAATTTTTTTTTCTGGTGTACGTATGTTTGCTGTGTGAGTATTGTGGAAAATTTGTGTACTAGTAGTGATAGATATATAACATTTCTTATTGCAGATCATGGTCAGAAGATTGTAGTCATTATTGGTTTTTGTTTCTGTTGTTTTAAATTTTATACCTTTGTTTTATTTTTCTAGTGCTTTTGGTGGGACCATGATACACATACATCCATACCTCAACACGGTCTAGTTTGAAATAACATGACACCACTTAGTATATAAAGCAACAATATTTATGTTGCCTACATACAATGTACCTATGTTAGTACACCTCCCACAGCAATATACCTCCATCTACCCTCTCTAGCCTTGGGTGCCATGATCCTCATGTATTTTTACTTCTACACATGTTACAAACCTTATAACATACTGCCATCATTTTTGCTTTAAATGGTCAACTTTCTACCAAATAAATTTTAAAAAGGGGTTAAAAAAAAAACCCCTTTCCATATTTATTATATCTGGTGCACTTCAGTGTTTCCTGTAGAACTGGGCTTCTATCCTCCCCTAAAGTTCCTCCCTCAACCTAAGCAACCTCCTTTGGCATCTTCTGAAGTGTGAATCTGTTGGCAATAATCTCTCTCAATTTTGACAATCTGAAAACATCTCTATATCCTCCCCACAATTACAGGGTATTGTTGGAGGTTACAAAACTTCAGACCAACAATCCTGTTTCTCAACACCTCAAAGATGTTGTTCCATTGCCACTGGTCTACTCAGCCTTTGATGAAAAGTCGTCGTTTCTCTGTGCAATGTTTCCTCTTCACTTGTTGCATATAAGAGTTTCTCTTTATTCTTGATTTTCAGCAATTTGGCCATGATGTCCCCCACCCCAGTATTGTTTGGTTTGTGTTTTTTCTGCTTGAGATTCATTGAGTTTCTGGGATCCTGGAGTGGATATTTCTAATCAAATTTGAAAATTACTCAGCCATTAGTTTTTCAAACATATTCTCTTTTGTCTCCCTCTGAGATTTCAATTGCATGTCTAGTAAAGACCGTTTGACTTTATCTCTTAGGATACTCTCTGTTCTTTTTTCTCTCAATCTTTTTCCTCCCTGAGACTCAGATTGGAAAATCTCTACCAATTTATCTTTAATTTTACTAATGCTTTCTTCTAAAGTATACAATCCTCTTGTGTTAGTTTGGATACACTAAGAAGTAGATGCAAAGATAGGATTAGACTTCCAAAGATGTATTGGGGAAATGTCTGTGAATGATAAAAAATGAGGGAGTAGGAGCAGCAGAGAGAACCTTCAGACCATGATCAAAATTTGATGCCTGTGGAGAAGAGGAGATGTGAAAGGAAGAAGGATTATACAGGAAATTTAGACTTTTGCAACAGAAGTACACAAGTTTTTCCAGGCTGATGGGAATCACTCGACCTAAAGTCACCCATTGGAGAAGTCCAACAATTTACAGAAAAGGATGTACATTAATACACCTGTCATGCCATTGGCTGGGAGCAGCCTATTGGGAGCATGGCTTTGGTATGAATCGCATGATAGATCCAGAAAAACAGTAGCTAGGCTCTTAGTCAATTTTGCTCCCCATGGCAGGAAATTTGAACAATAGGCATTCGTGATTAATATATTGCTGTTAAGCCCATTTTTAAAGAATTTTAGATATTGTGTTTTTAGTTCTATAATTTTTTTCATTTGGTTCTTTTTTACTGTTTCTATTTCTGTCCTAGAAAATTCCATTTCTTCATCCATTACATCTATCTTTTCCTGTAAATTCTTTTATATACTTACATTAGTTATTTTCAAATCCTTTTCTGGTAATTCCAACAGTTTGATCATTTGCTGGTCTTATTCTTTAGACTATATTTTCTCTTCAATATGATCACATTTTCCTGTTTTGTTTTGTTTTGTTTTGTTTTTGCAAGTCTTGTAAATTTTAAATTTGTTTTCTGGATATCGTGTATAGAAGTACATTATTTTTATTTTGTTCAAAATCCAGAAAGCGTACGTTCCTTCTTCTGTATTTTGGTTAGAATGGAGAACTAATAATTCATCTGTCTTTTAAGGGGGTGTTGAGCTGGTGCTAGATTGCAGCTTTTGCTAGATTGAAATCAACTCTGATTAACCATATTCCCAATTTCCTTCACAGACTTTTTGACCTTGTCACTATTTGAGCTGGAGAAGATCCGTCTATAGTTTTACCTTTGAATCAAAATCTGAAGGATCCCTGGAATTTGAGCATTATGAGAATGTGAGAGACTATGTCATTATGTTCTTTTTTTTTTTTCAGTCTCTCCTCCACTGTTTCTTTCTCACTCTAATTTGGAAGTCCAGACAAGGAGAGCACCATCAGGCTGAGTGATTTATTTTTTATCTAGGGCTCTATCAGATTCTAGTCCCTCCTTCTGGGCTTCATTGTTGAATAACATCTGGCTGTGTGTTGTCCTCTTTGAGAATCCTTTACAAAATCCTTTAGAGCAGGAGTCAGTAAACTTTTTCTGTAAAGAACCAGAAAATAATTTAATTTTTGTGGACCAGTCTCTGTCATTAATATTCAATGCAGCCAGTGTAGCATGAAAGCTTCTTGGTCATTCTTACCTTCTTGCAAGTTGTAAGGTCACTACATAAATAGGGTATAAAGGAATAAACATGGCTGTGTTCCCACAAAATTTAATTTACCAAAACAGATAGTAGTTTTCTGACATGTCTTCTAGATTATTAGTAGACCTAAATAATTATGCTTATTAAATTGTAAAGTGATTAATTGTTCCTCTGGGCTACTTTGAACATAGTTACTGTGTGATGTACTCTTTTCCGAGCCTATATATTCGGCACACAATAATTCTTTGCAGAATAAATAAAAGAAAGAAAATGTGAGATGATTATGGAAGAGAGAAGCAAGTGAGAAAACAGTATTTGATAAATAATGCTAGCCTCTGTAACATACCCTCCCTTGCCCCCACTGCCAAATCTCAGTGTCTTGACACAACAAAAATTTATTTCTTTGTAGTTTATGTGGTTCAATGTAGGATGGCTCTATATCATCATTCAGGGACACCAGTCTTTCCATCTAATGGCTTCACCAGCCTACTATAGGTCCTCAGAGTCTTCTCCATTTAGTCAGGGAAAGAAAGCAAGAATCATGAATGGAAGGTTCTGATATCTTGGGACTGGAAATGGCACCCATCTCTTTCATCTATGTTCTGTTGTCAAGATCTTAGTCACAGGCACTGCCCTAGGGTGACAAAAGAAGGCTGAAAAATGTATTCCAACTCCGTGCCTGGAAAGAAGAGGGAATTATTGCTATTGGGGAGCACTAGTAGTCTAGTTTGGGTTACATTAAAAGAAGGCAATGAGGGGATAGAGCAGTTTAGATGAGAAAGCAATCAAAATGACACTTCCCAGAGGGAGGAAACAGCATTTTCAGTGATGGCATACAAGTTAATTTTCTCAGTAGAAGCTTGCAGTGCTTGTAAGTGCTATCATTTGCAAATGCATAAACCATCTTAGATAAATATAATTGTGTGCCAATGTAGGAAAAATCTTCACAAAACTGTGATTGGCCACACTCCAAGATACACTAGCACACGGTGACAGATATATGGGAATTTACCTGTCCTTGGTCTGGGAGAGGTTACAGGCATTAAGTTTAGTTATTTTAAAGCCCAGGGTACAATTATCAATCTCTGAAAACAATTTTATCCTAATTTAATCTTAATTACATTGAGTCTCTTTCTCAGTAGCTGCAATTATGTCTTTCCAAATAATCCCACTGGATATTTCTCATAGTTACAGAGAGTGCTTCCTTATCAGAGTTGGTGGGAAATAGTGGTAGGAGTGGGAAGGCAGAGATCTTCATATAAGAAAGCACTTTATAAAGTACTGCATGAATGAAAGGCATTGATAATGCAATGATGTGTGGTCATAATATTATTATCATCATCACTTCAGTTTATTTATTGCAGTTGAATTGCTTATGGACTTGAAATACCAGTAATGATACCTGCCTAAAGGAGATTAGCCCATGAGACTTTTTTTTAAAGTAGGGATTATAGACAAGCTATTTCCTGGTGATGAGAAAGAAAGAAAGAAAGAAAGAAAGAAAGAAAGAAAGAAAGAAGAAAGAAAGAAAGAAAAAGAAAGAAAGAAAGAAAGAAAGAAAGAAAGAAAGAAGAAAGAAGAAAAGAAAGAAAGAAAAGAAAGAAGAAAGAAAGAAAGGAAAGAAAGAAGGAAAAAAAGAAGAAAGAAAGAAAGGAGAAAGAAAGAAAAATAGAGGAAAAAAAAAGGATTGTGGGTTCCTTTCAAAATTGCACTTCCTTTAAAAATCTGATTTCAAAGTGGACTTTCCAGGGCAGTAGATAATGTGGAGATACTGCCATTTAGCATTCATTTCTAGGCCTGAAGTCCTGTTGTCCCTATAGTGGTTTATGGCACAAATGAAAAATATCTGGAGTTAGGTTCAGGCTCTTGAGCTGAGACAGCTTAAAGAAATCCACGGAGGAGGTTGGAAGAAAACATTGCCCTTTCATTTACAAAAGGATGAGGCATCTCCACTGAAGCCGCAGTTCCTTAAATAGGCCCTCGATTTTATCCCTGACAGCTCCGGAAGTACCCAGGACTGCTCTCCCTCGGGGTCTCCAGGAAGGTCGCCAGCGCTTCACCCTTGCTGTCATGACTGTAGCTTCCTTGGCAGAGTGTACAAGCCTTCTTACTGCCATGGAGCATGGGTATATTTGGCTCAGTAACTATGCTTAGAAGTTGGGTGGAAGAAGTTGTCATGACAAGCTTCTGTTCTGCCTTTTCCCCAAGGATGTGAATTATATTGGTTGACACTGAAGAATGACTAGAATGCAGATGTAGTAGGGGTGAGTGCAGCCTATAAATTCATTTTCATATTTGCCATATATTCCTTTTATATATTCAAGGAATTTGTATGTGCAGGGAAGAATGTAAAATTTACCAGTATAAAGAGTTAGAATGATATATGTACTGTAAACTAATGATTGTGCTAACCAAGAAAGGAAACATCACCATTAAGTAGGTAGCTGAGATTTTATTTCACTTTGGAAAGTTGAAATTCATGGGAAGAATTAAGGGATGTGTGTTTTACGTTACTGGGCTTTCAGAAATGCAGCAGCTGTCAATAGGTGATTGTCATAGTAATAATTTTAGTTAATATTGATTGAATGTTCATCATGTGCCAAGCAATGTTCCAACAACTCTGTAATGTAAGGGAGTATGGTTTCCATTTTATAGATGAGGAAACTGAGGCATAGAGAATTTATGGATCTTGTCTAGGTCCACAAAGTAAGCTTAGAGCCACAATTCAATCTTAGCTAGCCTGACTCCACATCCCCACCCAATAACCTTTCCTACATTCTATTGCCCACTAACAATGAGTTCACTTTTCTGTGCCCCTTTTCTTTTTCCAGATTTTTCAGGGTGTAGTTATAAGAGAAAGAGGACATCATCCTTTCTCATTTGATGCCCACAGTTTTTCTCTCCTGGCAGCAGCCATAGCTCCAGGTGGAAAAGGCAACCTACTCATTGAGGAAGTTCTAACCTCTACAGTCCGGGCTCCCTGGAAGAGGTAAGAAGGCTCTAGGACAATGAGAAAGTAGAAATGAGGGGTCTTCTGCTCTCTTCCAAGTGCCTCAAAGGGCTGCAGCACAGATTAGCTGGAATGGTTGTCATGGAGTAGGTTGAAAAAACTTTTTTACTGAGAATAATTAGACACAAATAATTTCCCCTCTCCACTATCCTCAGATATATACATTCACATACACAGAGGTGCATGTGTGCACACACACACACGGTACATGATTGAAATTTTATATTTCAAGCATTAATAAATTGAGATTTGTAGGCATTGTGGCTTGAAAAGAGCAGCTGAAAATCATTACAGCTCAAATGTTTCTGCCCCTTTTGCACAAGGAACAACAGAAGTAATAGTCTAAAATATATGGCAGGAACAATTTCAGCTTTGGCTTCAAATCACCTTACAGAAAAAATTTAGAGAGATACCTATGGAAGTGTAAACTATATAATGTTGGTTATTCAAGTCAAAAAAACCAATGTTCAAGTAGTGTACCAGATTGTGTTCATATTGATGAAATCAGTCTCCTCTTGTAGTAGAAATTGGAAGGTCATGAGCTTATTCCAATGTTCTTGCCATGGCTAATCCAATTTTCTTTAAATATTTTAAAGAATCTGATTAATATTCTTTGCAAGTGATATTGATTGGTAACAGACCATTGCCCTTGAAAAACAAATTATATTTATTTTTTAATAGGAGGAAATAACCAGGAGCTGAGTCTGAAGAAACGTGGGGGATTTAAAAAAAAAAAAAAAAAAAAAGTGATAAGGCTGTGGTGAAACCCAGGGTGTGGTTATAATAGTAAGATTAAATTTAATTGTGTAAAGTCATTGCTGTGAAGGTAATTCCAAAAACAAAAAAAAAAAACAAAACAAAAAACAAATACTACGACAACAAAAATTGCACAGATGTGTGGCAGCCTTGAGTTTGTGGTGTCTGGATCTGAGTAACAGAAGTCTGCTTGATCTGACAACAGTCTTTTATACGTTTGAATTCACTTGAGGGTGTTTACAAGACTCAGTTTCATATTTTACGGTCGCATGATACATACGTATAAAACATACATATATGTATATATGTATTTGAGTAATGATTGCAGTATCATATAAATTTAATAATAGAAAAATTAATGTTTCAGCATTATCTGACAAGAAGAAAAGTAAGATTTGGTCAGCATTTCTGGTTTAGAGATAATTTTACTGTAAAGCCATGTCTTCATCTTTTGTACCTCATATATAATTCTTCATCTTTAAGGAATATTCAAAATAGGTTAGAGTAATGCAAGGTTACTCTCAGCAGAAAATTTATGGACTTCTTTTGGGAACTTGATATATGACTAGCAGGTGTTTTATTTCTTTTATAGCATTGAGGGGAAAATGAACATACTTGAAACTTCCTTAGTAGGACTTCATTTTTATTATTGCCAGGTTTAAAAATTCCAAAGGGATATTCTCTAGTTCTGAATCCTAATAGAAAGCTTCATATTTCATGCTTGTTACTCTTAGGTTCAGTTTTGGGAACCAGTGTTGGTTTCCCAGTGACATGGCAGAGAAGAAAGCCCTGGGCTAAAAGTTTACAGATTTGGGCAAAGTCTTTTCTCTATGTTCATTATCACTAGATTTGTGATTGTGTTGGACAAGTTAGCCTGTCTCTCTTGGCCTTCATAATGGCAGGGTTAAAATGAATGGAATGAACAAGATGTCTAAAAGTTCCCTTTCAGGTTCTCACCTTCTATAACTTGGTTTCTCTATAGTCACAAATTGGATATTTTGTGGTTTTGATGGCACAGATATCCGAAGACACGGGCTTACTTGGCTCTGGCATTTTAAAGAAAGGAGCCAGATCAGCAAATCCATTTTGTCTTCCTTCAAAGTTTGAGCTGGAGTAGGGAATGACCTACCCAAGCACTAACACAATCATCATTCTTATGGTGAGGCAAGTTAACAACTAGCTTGCCTGTTTCTTGGTTGACATACCCAGAAATTATCATCATTACATGCTTCATGTATTGCTTAATTGATGGACTGTAGTATTTTTGGAGTGGTGAATTTTGCAATACTCCCTTTCTTTTGATGGTTTTAAACCATAGAGTCATTATGGAAAATCAACTCTCTTCCGTATGTATACATAATTAGCATTGAATTCTCATGCAGATCAATCTGATTATAACTATTCTACATTGAACTAGAGCAATTCAGAACAAAGAGCAGTTCATCATTTTCATGGTCACGAAATTGTAAACCGTTTACATTTTTTGTTGGGTCACAAAAATATTGTATATAAAGCCCTTTTAGAAGTCCCTCAGTTCCTAACTCGGCATCCAGAGCTCTTTTCACTGTATCACAAGGCTACAAAAATAAAGCAAAATATTTGCTGACAGTAACTCAATATACTCCTCAGATTACCAGAAAACCTTTGCAAATTCAAACACCATGGCACATAAATTGAACTGCTCCTACTCCTGGTTTAAAATATGTTTCAGGGACTGAACACTGAGGCATCTAAATTGCGTATCCCTGCTCAGCTTCCAGAAAGTGACTTGAGTGATTTAATGGTAAGTTCAGCTTTGTGCACCTTCTATTGAATATTTTAAAAACTCAGCACATTTAGAGGAAGGGCAATATTGCTTGACAATAGGGAGTCATAATTGGTAATGTGCACCACAGTTGAAATTCAGAAATACTGGTGTATGTGTGTGAGTGTGTGCGTGTGCATGCGTGCGTATTTAGGGGAACTGACCTTGAGCTAGAAAGCTCATGGCAAAAAGGCTCTTCAGTAAGATGATCCTTACTTTAAAAGTACAAGTTCTACATCAAGACAGGATTTATGATCCTAGCACTTACTCAAGAAGCTGTTCATGGTTGGACAAGCCAAGGGAAATGGGAATACACTTTAGTATACTTAAAAGAAAGTGTCAAACCCCTTCAAATATCAAGTAGTTTTTGGAAGGTTTTTCAAACTTTAGAGGTTTAGGGTTAAACAAGTTCTTTTAATATTTTAGAGTTGTGGACTAAACTCTTAGAAGAGTATATTTATTTTTTGCTTCCAATAGTGAACATCTTTATATATCTATTTATATTTAGTTTCCTTGCATCTTCCAAAGATGGCCAAGAGTAGATTTGGGGTAAAGACAAGGAAGAAAGACAGAGAAGGGAAAATGGAACAGGAAT
The DNA here is from genome assembly GCF_003254725.2 of Canis lupus dingo. NCBI lineage: Eukaryota > Metazoa > Chordata > Mammalia > Carnivora > Canidae > Canis > Canis lupus. The sequence continues at coordinate 32,966,569 of NC_064257.1, read as the reverse complement.
GGGAGGAAGGGGAAGAAGAAGGAATATTATGCAAGAACTTAGCCAATTTGTACAAACTCTTTTTGTCTTGAATGAATTTCTTTTATACTTCTCTATTAAAAAAAGATGTTACAATGAGCTCTGACTACTCTTGCTTTGGTATAAATCAGCAGATAAATCTCTTTTTACCCTCACTGACTTTCTTTCTTTTTTTTTTTAAGATTTTATTTATTTATTCATCAGAGACACACACAGAGAGAGAGAGAGAGAGAGAGAGAGGCAGAGACACAGGCAGAGGGAGAAGCAGGCTCCACGCAGGAAGCCTGATGTGGGATTCTATACCGGGTCTCCCGGCTCAGGTCCTAGGCTGAAGGCGGCGCTAAACCGCTGAGCCACCCAGGCTGCTCATACCCCCACTGATTTTCTTAAGCAAGAAAGGAAATCTCTGTTTGGTTGATAGTAATATATTTTTTTAATAGTAATCTCTTATTGCAAATTTTCCTCCATCTCTACGATGGCATCCTCTTGGCAGTTCCAGCAGAGCTATGAGGCAAGGTGGCTTCCATATCTTTGAAGTCTGTGAGTACAAAAGTTAGTCCACTGGCTTTACTGGTTGAGAATTCCACTTCCTCATGACTGTATTTGTGCCTTCCTGAAGCCATGCGCTTGGATAATGCTGATGGATGACTCACCCAAGTGGGAATGACCATTTTTTTCATTAGTCAAAAAGCTCCAAATTTGAGTCAAATGATATATAATTTTTGTGGAGGAAAGCGTATCCATCATCTCTTGCTGGGTTACGCCACGATAATAAATGACCCTCAAATTTCAGTTCCTTACAAGAATAAAAACTAATATTTCGCTCATGTTCCATGTTGGTTAAGGTCACCTATGGCTCCATCCCTCCTCCTCTTCACTTTGGCATCTGTGTTGCTAGAAAATTCCCAACTGAGGATATGATGAGCCTTGTGTCAGAGGGAAAATGTATTGGAACCTCACATGGCTCTCAATGCTTCTACACCTGTCACTCTCACTGCCATGTCACTTGCCAGAGGAAATCACATGGCCAAATCTAATAGGAATGTAAAATTGTCCCAAAGCAGACACAGTGACTATTTTGCAAAATAATAAAATCTATCAGAAGGAGTGTGAGACAAAACTGTTTAGAGTCTGAGCAAGACTTGTGGGGAAAATCTTTTGTTGGCACCCAGGGTGCCAAATGTATTTCAAAAAATAGCTATCATAAGAGACCTTTAAACTATGACCATAGGACGAGGTGCCCCAGAAAGCTTTCCTAAATTAGCCCAGAAGTCTCCTACTCACCAGCTTTCTTAAGGAGAGTCCCCTTCCACTGTCCTTAATCCATCAGTGAGCTGTTTTCTTTGTGGCAATATAAAATAATTATGAAAATATGTCTTACTGCTTGCTTCTCTTATTGGATTAGAAGGTATCTAAGAGCACAATAAATGTCATTGCTTAACTGTAAAGTTCCTAAAAAATCACAGCAAATCCTAACTTGGATATTATGTTCATTTCTCAGAATGAGAAAATAATTTGGTTCCAAGATCCTTTATCACTTATTTTTTTCTTTTTCAAGATACAGAGCAAAGCAGGCACTATTCATCCATCCATCTATCCAACAAATATTGAATGCCCATTCTAGTCCATCCACTAAGTCAGGTATTGAATTGTGATACCAGATGCTCAGTTTTTGCCCTTGTGAATCTTACGTTTTAGTGGGAATGACCCAGACAAATCAAATAACCACAAAAACGTAATTATAAACTGTGATAAACATTAGGAGCAAAACAGTAAAAGCATAATTTAAGAATATATATAGAGGACTAACTTACTTGGTGTCTTTATGAAGTCTTCTCTGAGGCAATTACAATTGAGCTGAGATCTGGAAGAAAAGTAGCAGTTAACTATATAAAATGAAGACAAAAAATTCAAAGAAGCTGCAAAGGCATGTGCAAAGGCCCTGAGGTGGGAGGAAGGGAAGAAAAACCAGTTGTGAGGGAGTATAAAAAGCAAAAAAGCACACAATGTGAAGCAAGTGGGGCCAGTTTACTCAGTGTCTTTTATGTCTTTTTAGTCTTTATTCACTGAAAGGTCTTTAGAAAGGACATACCAAAATCTGAGTTTTTAGGTGTCACTCTGGTTGGCATGTGAAGTAGATTGGAGAGTGGCAGATGAGTGGATGAAATCTTTTGCAGTAACAGCGATAGAAATTTCTGCTCAGTGCAAAACTAGCCCCTAAAAATTGAATGGCATACTACTGACATTCTGGATTTTTAGTTCCAATAAATATTTTTTTAAAAAAATTAGACTCTGGGACACCTCAGTGGTTGAGCATCTGCATTGGGCTCAGGGTGTGATCCCGGGGTCCTGGGATTGAGTTTCACATCAGGCTCCCCATGGGGATAAAATTAATAAAAAAAAATTAGACCCCAATTTAGCAGAACTAAAATCTAATTTAAGTTAGCTCATGGTTCATGATTTACAACACTGTTCAAAATATACCTCTGAGCTGAATAATCTCAACTATACCACAAGTGTAGGCCTATGACCCTCTAGGATTTCAGTGGAGGGGCTTCAGGGCATTCACAGAGCTTCCGAAATTCCATAAAAATTAGGTATGTTATTCTTACATGTTTTTCTAGGGAGAAGGTCTATCAATTTTATCAAATTCGTGACCCCCAAATGATTAAGAAATACTGATTCACCTTACCACTTGACCAACGCATAGTTACACTATCCTGGGAAATATGTCTTGAATTGGTGGGAAAGGTTAGTTGGCCAGCAAAGGTTTGATTCTCCAGGACAGAGGGGCTGCTGGGAAGTGGCTGCCTAGCCAGAGACTGTGTACCCCTGTTCCCTGGGATCCCTCAGTGGGGAGGGAGGGATGTGACCACTTCTGACTGATAGGATGTATGTAGACATTTTACATGACACTTGTGTGTGAAGTTGGGTATGTATCTGACATACCTTTCCCATTATTTCTCCACCTTCTCTAGTAACCATGGAGGTCACGTTTTGAAACTGACAGCATCACAAGATGGAAGAATCTTTGACTGCTGAGTCACAGAGTCAGCCAGGAGGGCTGTCCAACTCTGAACACCTGCATTGGATTTTTGTGATTAAGAAATAAATTTGTATTGTCTTATGCAATAGAGATTTAAGGTTATTTGTTACAGCAGTTAATCCACTCTGGCATAAAAAAAAATAACATCTCACACAGGAAAGACACCGTAATATGGGTGTGTTGGCTGGAAAAAAGTCCTCTTTAGAGTTCTTCCTGGAATAAAGAAACAACACTGTCCATAGTTACTTCATGTCTTTTTTTGCAATATGTAAATTACTCTAAATTCCAATTTCTGGTAACCTAGGTCTTAGCTGTCATAGATAGCTAATGTAAATGGCTTTAGCCACATGAGAACAGTTTTAATAAAGTAAAAGAGGCATGTTTTTAGTGGGTAGAGATATTCACTCATTCATTCATTTCACAAATATTTGTTTATTGAGTTTCTTTAATATATTTTAAAATGTACCTGGGATTTTGTTTTGATCAAGTTTGGTAAGATAACAGACACAGAGATAAGTGTTTCTGAAAAAAGCTTTTTGTTTACAATTCACAAGAAGATAAAGACATGTTAAGCCATGTGGAGCCACACGGAGACCTACCAGAGTTGGTTGGGGGGGTGGGTAGAAGGAAGGAGGGGAAAGCATGAGCAACTGGGTTTATTTTGGTTTTCACAGAAAGAAATGGGCAGGGCAGGTGAATGAGATGAAATGAGCTCCTGAGCAGGTTTAGGATTAGTTTGAATAATTTTGACAGGCTATAGGGCTGGTCTCTAGTTGTCTAATAACTGGCCTTGGGGTGACTAAGAGCACAGGATCATGTCCCAGACCACAGTACCTGATAAAAGGAGGTGGTTGACAGTATGGACTCATGATTGGTCGGTTTGCATAAGAGAGCTGTGCTTGCAGGCAAAGTGTTTAGTATCTCCAGGAATTAGCGAATCCGGAGGAGTAGTTCCTCTTCAGTCCACAAGGTCCCCAAATGTCAAAGCATCACAAAAAATAAGAAATTAAAAAATGATTAATACACACTGCACCAGACATATTTTAAAAAATAAGGCACCAGGGTCTATGTAAATAAAATTAAATAATTACAAGGACACGGACTTACTAACATTTAATAGACACAATTAGTGTCTCATTACACCATAGAAGTCGCTTTGACCACTGCACATTTCTACCAAAATTATTCACTTAAATATATTCGGAGTTGTTCAAGCTTAAAATAAAATCATAGGTATTTCAAATTACTAAAAGAAGGTCCTTGAAGAATTGTCTAAGTACTTTAGGGTTTAAAGTAGACTTTACATAGATAGATACACGAACATGAAAAGTGTACAGAGTTTCCATTAGTTCTGGAAGGTAAATGCAATTCTCCCTTAACAAATAATTCAAGTTCTCACCCAAGTCCCCGCTCCACACCTCCTCCTGCCCCAAGAATGGCGTTCTAGAACATAGCCCCGTGCCTAGAACTCATCAGGGGTTCCTCGTTGCCTATCGCCAACATTTTCAAACTTCAATCATTTATAGACCACCTTCCTTCTCAACTTTTGTGTTTTTTTGCGTGTATTAGTATTAGTTTTTTGTATGTATTAGTATTAGTATTAGTATTTTTCTACAGACCAGCTCATCCTGGTACTATGTTAGGCCTCGTCGTAAGCAGTTGTTGTATCTGAATAATTGTGGATTTTTTTCTGATTTGTATACAATAAACATAAAGCTTCTGAAAACCTTTAAAGCGTTGCTTGTGCACCATCTCAGGACACACTGGTAACTGCCAGGGGTGCTAGTGCCAGCCTGGGGGGAGGGCCCAGCTGGGAGGCTGGTTCAGTCCTCCGAGCACATTTTGCAAAGCTCCTCATCATCGAGCCCCTGACTCTCCCTTTTCTACCATTCTTGTCAGTTGCTGGGCATTGTGGTAGCAACGACTGACCTTAATTTCCTGCCAAGGACCTTTTGTTTCCACGACGCCCTGAACACGGTCTATGCCTTTAACACTGCTCTCCCCCACCCCAGATGCGCCATCAGGCTGCCTCTAAAAATCCCCTAGAGCTCTGTGCAAAGGTTTCTCTCCAGCCTCTGCCTCCTACTCAGGCCTCAACCCTGGGCTGCCTCCAGCTCCTGCTTCTCCACCGCTGGGTTTTGCCTAAAGGACACTATGTGGGTATTTTTTCCACTAGGTTTAATTCTGCCTTTCTCCCTGAATGCTGCCTTTGGGGGTTCCTTGGTGTCAAACTCTGAACCCATAAGCCAGTTCTATCCCATCCCACTCAGTTTTTCCTCCTGGGTTCTCAGAACCCCAATCAGAATAAGACATCGCAGACTTGTCCAGGTCCCCAGGAGGAGGACAAAGCTTTTTCCGTGGCTGTTCCCTTTGCCCGTAATGCTGTTCCTCCTCTCCTCCGTCTCCTGGTTATGCACCTACTTAGCTCACAGAACTCATTTCTGACATCACCACTTCCTAAATGCCTTCGATGCCCTCCCTGGGCAGTGTTCTTTTTTCCCTGTGGTGCTGTCACTTAAAACTCTCTGTAATTGCTATGATTGTCAGTCTGGGTACCTGTTTCTTCTATATATTTGAGGACATACAAGGCAGGGAATATAGTTTAGTTATCTTTAATTCTCCAGGACTTAACACAATGCTCAGTACACAGACAGTGTTTAAAGGGTGTCTACTGAATACATGAATAAATTAATAAACTGGAAATATATTAATATGTACTTTGGAACAGAGTTTTGAAATTTAGCTCCTGGCTAGGACATCAGAATGGGAAGAGAAGTGTTCTTACAATAAAATAATGTCAGAAATACTTGTCATTAAGCTTCCCTCCCATCCCCCTCTCCTGACCCTCCAAGCCCCGACTCCCAGCCCCATTCCTGAGCAGAGGAGACCCATGGGACAGTGAGAACTTTTACTTATAAGTTGGAGCAGGAAGTGGTCTCTGACCCAGGGGTGAAATGTCATGTTCACGCCCAGTCCCCAGAGATCCATTAAACTAAGCCCTGTGAAGAATTTTGTTAGGACTAAATACGAGGAAAAACACTGAATATTTACACAGTACATTTTTCCCCAGTTTAAGCCGAAGAAGAAGAAGAAAAAAAAAAGTAGAAAGGGGGGAAAGCCAAAATTAAATAAGCCAGCTGGTTTAACTTCTCTTTTTACATATTTTCCATTGCAATCCTCTCTTAGTCATAAAATCTTTCTCAACCACTTTACTGCTTTTCATTTGGCTCAAGATTTTCAGTTTTTTCTATATTAAAAAAAATACAGAATCAAAGGTTGAATGGATTTGACTTTATTCTCTTTCCCTTCTCTTCTTCCCCCTTCCACTGAGACACACACACACACACACACACACACACACACACACACACACTCCAACTGTGCTTGGTTAAAACCAGTTTCTGATAGCTGCTACCCAGAAACAGGATCTCTGCTCTTTTTGAGAAACAAAGCACATCATTTCTGAGGTGAAGAAATATTAGATGTTACTCACACTCCATCCCTGAGTCTTCGCTCAAGCCCAGCTTCAGAAGAGCTGCTGAGCAACAATAGCTCCTAACAGAGCCAGTAAATAGACAAGGCCTAATTTTCTTGACCTTTTCCACCTCTGCTCCATCCTCAGAATAGTGTTTGGATTCTGGACTGTGAGGGGGAGGGAGAGGAGGATGAGAGGAGGCTCCTTTTTCACTTGGTCTTTCTCTGTCCTTAAAAATAAAAGAGAAGTGTTCATTGGGAAATTTTGCTTAGTAATTTTGTTCCTGGTCTTAAAAAAAAAAAAAAAAAAGTTACGTGCTGTGTGTGTGAGCGTGTGCGTGCATGTGTGTGTTTAGCAATTCCATTTGAAGAGGCTGGGTGATTTGCTCAGCGAGGAGACTCACTGGGATCATTCGGGCAGGTCACTCCACCTGGACAAGCTGGCCGATGAGGAGGGCTGTGGCCGGTGGTAGCAGCCGGGCATTTCCAAGTAGGTAAAAATCAGTTTCATAGACTCCCGTAGGAATCCGTAGGCTCTGTTCAGCTCTCAGACAAGGACCACCCAGTAATGCCTTTTGCCATGTGATAACAAGGCCTTTTCTTTCAACATAGAAAAAAGAACGTTCCCAACTCTTCTTCCCCGGTTGGGAACATTTAATCTTTATGGAGCTCAAATGAAACCCTGGCTTCCTGGCTGAGAACTGGATTCTGGAGACAGCAGTCACCCCAATCCTTGCCATACAAGCCTCCAACAGAGCAGCCTGAGGCAATGGACCCTTCTTTTTTTTTAAAGTCAGCGAATGAGAAGCAAATCAAAGCTGTGAGCTTTGCCTGTGAGGCTGCCCATGTGTGCGAAGCTCAAGCGAATCACTTCTCTCTCCCCTTCCTAACAAAAGACCCACTAATCCTGATTCCCTTAGGCACACATATATACACACACACAAAACCAAAGTGTAAAACCAGCCTAGGGGCTGGAAATAAAATGAAGGGGAGCAGCTCGCACATGCATGCCCCCCAAAACCCTCGCTAGCACCTCACCCTGAAACCCAATCGCCCTGCCTCCACGGGGGCTGAGGAGGGATTTCGTTTTGCTAAACTAAAGGCGGTGAAGTATATTTTTAACACATCAACCCAATGCGGGCCAAGCATGTGCATCTTGAAGCCAGTCCAAGCTTCATGCACCTGCTTCATGCACTCTCGGGACCCCTGCCCTCCGCTGCCACCTGCCCAGGCCCGGATTCGGAAGAGCAGCCCAGAGGGGTGAGCACCCCCCCCACCGCAGGTGAACCCCAGAAAGCACGGCCCTGCCCCACCCCCCCACTTTACCACCAAACACTTCCTTTCCCTTTGGAGGAGCCACTGCCCAAGCCAGCCTTGGTCATTTTATTTGCGTCTTCTGAAGTCTCTCCAACGGGAAGGGGGCAAGTGAGTGAGAGCACGCTGAAAGAGAGCAACGCGGATGGTGGAAGCAAAAGAACATTCGAGAAAGAAACCCCCATCCCCTGTTCATAGTGCTCGCCCCAGCCCGCGTGCTCCCGGCCTTCCCTAACTGAGCGCTTCCCCCAGGCTGCCCAGTGTGATCACACTTAATTCCAAGCAGCAAAGTCCATTTCAACCCATCTTTTCACACTAACAGGGTGAATCTGAGTAATAGGCGCACTGAGGCTGGTTTTTGAGTCAACAGCCCGGACGCGATGAATGTTGACTTGTTCAGAAGAGAATGTGTTTAATAATAGCTCAGAAGCAACCTTTTGCCAACCCTAGAATCTCCTCAGGAATCCTGTCAAGTGCAGCTCTTTGAATATGCTGGTCTGGAAGGATGGTGGTCTCTCCATGTACCCCTCTCAGGTCTAGTGCTTTCTCTCTCTCTCTCTCTCTCTCTCTCTCTCTCTCTCTCTCTCTCTCTCTCTCCCCCCTCACTGGAAAGTTTCTCCTCAGCAGCATAAACCCCATCAGAATCCCTGGCTTTTTTTTTCAGTTCCCCAGGACCTTGACTTGAGAGCCTAACTTGGTTTTCTTGGTCTTCCTAGCATCTGAATAACCCTTCTTGTGTTTCACTGGGCTTGCTTCCTCCTCCAGTTCTCTGAATCTGAATAATTTCCTGGAGATTGGTTTCTGGTTGTATCACAGGATGCGATCCCTGTGCCCAGTTGTAGCCTGACATCCCACAAGATGTCAGAGCTATCCCAGGTTTCATGTCAAGACCAAGCTAGAACAACTTCCAGAGAAACACAGGAGGCCGTCTTCTCTCAGGCCTCCTTAGGAGCTTCCTGGAGAACTTCTTACATCTTGTTGGCTAGATCTGTGTCCCATGGACATGCCTAAGGAGATGGAAGTGACCAGCATTGGCTTAGACTATTCAGGATCCACCTTCTTTGATCTGAAAACGACTTCTAGTGAAGCTCATGGCTGAGGGCAGGTAGGGAGATAACTGAATGAAAATTTGGTTAAGAAGGTCAAAGTGGGGAATAGAAGTTGAAAACCCAGTGTCTGTTACCCTGCTTGTCCTTTTCTCTCTTTGCGAACTCATGGGCTCTCAAGGTTTTAATTGTCTCTGTGTGGACTGGCAAGACTCCTCCTGATTCCTAGCTACACATTCCCATTCAATGCTATTACCTCTAATGGAACCATGCGGTTGAGATTTATCTTCCCCTTTCTCTTACCCACTATCCCCCAGTTCAGTCCTTCTTTTGATTTCCCTGATTCTGTTTAGGTAGGACCATTCTCTATATCATTAGGATTCTTCTTTATTACTTCAGTCCCCCCAGGCTATGTTAAATTAGTCTCCAAGTCCTATTGATTCTTCTTTTGGAGGCTTGTCCTCATCCCTTTATTTCCATGTACCTTAAACCAGCTCTTTACAAGTCCCTCTTCTTTCAGTGTCTTCCCACTTAAGCAGATTTCAAACAAATCTTCCAAAACAACGCTCCATCATATCATCCCTTTTCTAAGAAAGCCTTTATCCCTACTATCTAAGATTTAATAAAAACTCCTTAGGCTAATATTCAAAGTGAACTTCCTCAATCTGATTCCAACCTACCTTTGCAGATATTTCTCCTATTACTTCTACATATGAACCCTTAACTACTCACAAATTCCACAAACACATCTTGTACTTAGAGATGAAATTGGTTTGGCTTCGCAGTTTGCCCCTTGCCAGCCACAAATATTTGGACAGGTTACCTTGTTTTTAGAAGGCTTGGATTAATTATCTGTAAAATAATTTTATATGGGGCATAAATAAGAAAAAGAATATTCTTACGGTGTTTATTATTTAGGCATATTTAATAAGAATAATTAACTCTGTACTTCTCAAGTATAGTAGTCAGTGTGTTATTATCTATGGCTGCATAACAAATGATCACAAAAACTTAATGGCTGAAATAATATTTATCTTACAGTTTTTGTAGGTTAAGGACCTGGAGATGCCTTAGCTGGTGATTGGGGCTCAAGGTTTCACTCAAGTTGATGACTGGGACTGAGGTCTCATCTAAAGGCCCAACTGGGAAGGGAGGATCCACTTCCAAGTTCACTCATGTGGTGTTGGCAGACCTAGATCCCTCATCACATGAGATTCTATACAGGGATGCCTCATAACGTTAACAGTGGTGTTCTCCAGGGTCATTGACCCAAGAGAGAGCATGAGAGACGACACCTAAGATCAAAGCCACAATTTTTTTTGTAACCCATTCATTAGAAGTGAACCAGTAAATCCAGGCCATACTAGAAGGCAAGAGATAATATATCGGCATGAATACCAGTAGACAGGAATTAGCAGGGGCTATCTTAGAGGGTGTCTACCACAGTCAAGGACTCTTGGTTGACAGGGAGTGAACTCAAATTACTTTTAAAAATAAGACATGTATTTGAAGAACACTGAAGTATCTCATAGGATTGAAAGAGGAGATGTAGAAATAAAGGGTCCCAGGGACTGAGTATAGTACATATGTTATATCCTCTTGAACATTTTCTTCACATTAATTCTAGAACAACATAACCCCCTTGATTTTTCTCCTACTCACCTACATGGTTCTTCTAAGACTTCTTTGCTAATTTTCCTTTTTCCTGATTTTTAAATGTTGAAGGACCTCAGGGATTAGTCTTCGCCAAATTACTTTTTTTTTTTTTAAGATTTATTTATTTGAGAAAGAAAGAGAATATGTGATATAGGGGCAGAGGTTAGGGAGAGAGAAATTCAAGCAGACTCTGCACTGAGTGCACAGAACCCAAAGTGGGGCTTGATCCCACAACCCATGACCTGAGCTGAAACCAAGGGTCAGCATTCAATCAGCTGTGCCACTTAGGCACCCCCAAATTACCTGTATTCTCTATCTAAACCTAGTCCCTATAAAATGTCTTATAGCCTCATGTTTTAAATGACATTTATACATTAACTAATTCCTTTACTAGTTAAGATAATACTGGCCACTGTAACAAATTCTGAAATATGCTCTGATTAAGCATAATGACACTTATTTGTAGCTAACAGGAAGTCCAAACTGGATTTCTTGATCAGTTGACAACATTCTTCAAAGTGGCCTCCTTCCTTTTGTGGTTCTACTGTCTTCAACGTATAGCTTCCAAGGTTATCGCATTTGTTTGTAACAAGCTGAGAAAAGATGAAAAAGTATGAATGATCAGGCACAAGAGATTTCTGTGGATTTTGCCTTCTATGGCATCCATCATGCTCATTCATATGTACTGGCTAGAATTCAGTTGTATGATTAAATTAAATTGTAAGGGTGGTTGGAAATTTTAGTCCAGATGTGAACCCAGCAAGAAAAACACATACATTTGGGAATGAGTCCCTAATCACACTCATAAATTTTTACCTTTTATCTCTTGCCTCGCCTTTCTCTCTCCTTTCAACTCCTGGCTTACTTATGTACTCGCCCAGTTGTCATCTGCCCAGGTAACATCCCACAAGCAGCATGACCAGAAAGGACAAGCAATTTCTCTTTTGGAATTTCAACTCAAACATCCCAGGGGAAGAGTTTTACTGGCCCTGATTGGGTCATCTGACCACCTACTTGGATCTATCACCATGGCCAGAAAAAAATGGATGTTCTGATTGGCCTTGCCCACTCTGTGACATAGAGATTGAAACTCACCAAAGAATCAGAGATGGCCACTGGAAGAACTTTTCTAAGTTGGGCAGATGCCATGATATGTGCCTTTTTCATGAATTCTGATGCTGATGTAAAGCACAGAAGTTGAGGTGAGGCATTGGACTTTAACTCATCAAGATCATTGGGCTTGTGTGACATCAAATAGTGAATGCTGTGTCATAAATTCTTTTCATTCATTCATTCATTTATTTATTCATTCATATCTTCATGCAGTGTTTATTAAGGCTCTGATACATAGAAGGCCCTGTCTGAGATGCAGAAATCCTTTTAATTGTGGGGAACATGGTAAGCCCTCAGAAACTACAACTGAATCACTGTCATATTCTTTCTTGTGACTCAGAAATTCCTTTTTTCTGGGCAAGAAATTGTCCAGCTTGACTTCACCTTAGCCTCATGACTCAGTCTAATCTGTGCCATCACCAGAATAATAATTTTATTATTCTTAGATTCCATTATTGGGAAAGAGAAAGATTCTTGTCAATATGAGAATTAAAATAAAACCATGTATTATTTACTGGCTCTTTATCAATGAAGATTGATGAGGATAATCTTATTTCAAGCCTACTTCTTCTAAAAGAGTGATGAAGAAGCCACACTTATAATTGTTTGAAATACTATCTACTATATCTCCACATTGCCAACACCTCCAAAGGAGGTGTACTAGGAGGTGGTTGGGTTAGGACTCTGGATCTCAAATTGGTTACAGATTGATCCCCCTTCTCCATTTTCCTTTCAGCTCCAGGTGTTGAACTGATCAGATAAAGCATTCACATTCTTCTCTCCAATGATACTTTAAGGGTGTGGTTCTCAAAGTAAGGTTCCCTGGGCCAAAAATAGCAGCATTACCTGTAATGCTGTAAGAATTTGCATTACCTGTAAACCTATGGTAATGCAAATTCTTTGACCCTACCTCAGACTTACCTTCGACCCTAACTCAGAGACTCTGGGTGGGGTTAAGGCTCAGCAGATTGTGTTTTAACAAGTCTTCCCCACCCTACCTGCCACTGCTCCCCACATATACCCCAGGTGACAGGATGTTAGGTAAAGCTTTAAAACCACTGACTTTTCTGTTCCACAAAAGTGATTTTTCTGATGATGAATAAAATGGAAAATTTATCTTTTCTCGGCTCTACATTTCTGATATTTTCTTCAAGAATTACAGTGATAGTAATTCAACTGATATCCTATTTTTAATTATGACTCTCTTCCTATATGAAGAGTGAAGAAAAATGTGTGCACTTAGTGTGTGTGATTTACATTTCATTTGGCTTACTCAGTCCAGTTGTTTTGAGTAAGAGTTAAATAGGAGTAGTTTTGGTTTTTTCTTCCATTTCCTCATATAAGCACATACCTTTGGCTCCAGGAAATGCACAAAATGACATGATAGCCTTGCAAGGCAGAAGACACAACCAGATTGAGATATGGTGATATCAGCTATAGTACATGTATGCATGTGTATAGTACATTTGTGCACCATTTATATATAAATGTAACATCAAAGCCAAAAACAATGCCATCCTTTCTAAATAAAGAAGGATACCATTATAATCTTAGGTCCTCTGGTAATGACTTGAATTTTCAAAATTACATTTGACTATGTATAGATATTTATGTAGGGAGGGTAAAAAAAAAAAAAAAAGAATGAAAGAAAGAAAAGGGTATGACCCCAGATAACTGAAGCTGCTAAAATCTTGGCACTTAATGAGAATGACGTCATTCCTAGGAATGTTACTTTAGAGCTGATCAAGGATCTAGATGAAGTATTTGTTTTTCACTGCCATTTCAATGCTTTCTGTTTTCACAAAGCTAACGTTGTCACCAGCAGAGCCTCTAAGTGATAAGATTCTAGCACTTATTCTATTTATGGATATTTTATAACCAAGAATAGAAAGCTGGTGTGCTGACTTCTTGTAATTGAACTAAATTGTTTTTTAAAAAATAATCAGGTGCAAACCTTTAAATTCTCTACTCAAGTCATGGTTAATAAACCATAGCATTTCAATGATCACCTTTGAACAATTTCTTATTTCTAGCAGAGGCTGATCTGGTGGGTTGCTGAATTGCAGTGTAGATTGAATTCATGGCTTCATCAAATTTCCTAAGTAAAAGTAATCAATAAAAAATTATTGCAATATTTTACTTTTTTTGGCCTAAGTTTTCAAAATATGATGTGCATTTCATACTTCTATCACAGTTCAATTCAGAGAAACCACATTCAGATGCTCAGTAGCCACATGGCTAGTGACTGCCATATTGGAGAGCACAGGTCTGGGCCATAAAGCTGAGCAGACCATTTAGCATTCCATCAGTGAGTTGACTTGGTAATCGGTTTAAGGAGAGCTTAAAGGCTCCCCCACTTGGGTAAGTGAATGAACAGGTGACTCACACTCCCAGGGTTCCTACTCTTCCTTTTCCAACAACTCTACCTTAACCCACTCCCCAGGACTCATCAGATACTCTCTATGACAAGTTGGTTGGTGGAGAAGAAGAAAATCCCGAGTCTATTTCCAAATGACTGTGCACACTCTGGGCTGCTGGCAGCTGGGAGTGGACTGCTATAGCCACAGGGGTTGCCCTGAAGGAAAATGCAAAAGGGAAGCTCATTGGACTGAATTGCAAGTGACACATTTGATTTCCTGCCTTCCCTGAAAGGAAATATGCCACCTGAGGACTGATAACTGGTGAAATTCAATGTAACAGTGTGTGTTCCCTGCTCTATGAGCAAGAGATGACCTCAGGCTGGAGTTAACCAGTCTGCACAAGAGTTAAAAAGAAGTGCTGCATTGCTCAGGTAGGTGTTCCCCGCCTGAAGTCTGTGATTTAGGTCTTGTAAAATCTAGTACCTTTGCAGTTTTGTTGAGTTGGAAGTCAATGATTTCTCCCCTCTCCCCAGTCTTTTTTTTTCCCCCTCTCCCCAGTCTAAAGCAGTTTAGATAGTAGCCTCCTTAGCAGGAGATGGCCACACTGCACAGGTGGTGGGCTACTCCCAAGATGGGATGTAGATTGTGATCTTCCTACCTGAGACCTTGTTCAAAATACCTGCCCATCTTTGGAAGATTTTGAAATGACAGGACACAGAATCTTGTAGGTGAAAGCAAGTCTTCCAACTTAAAAACTATTTTTAGATAAAATATTTGACTGTGGTTACCTGCACAGAAACTTATTGACAGCAAATAGATGGAAAATCTCTTTAAGTTTTTGAGAGAAATACACAGCCAAAGAAACCCCAAGCCTATCTGAAAAGTAGCTTGTGCTATAAAAATCCCTAAATAAACTTCCAGGCCCCTAACCTGTACCACCTAGAAGTGGGCCGCTGAAGCTAGCCAACCCCAAGTGTTGTGGACTGAATGTTTGTTCCTTCAAAATTCACATGTTGAAGCCCTAACATCCAATGTGATTGGTGATGGGGCCTTTGGGTGGAGATTAGATTTTGTTGAGGTCCTTAGGGTAGAGCCCTCATGGTGGATCAGTGTTCTTATAAGAAAAGGAAAAGACCAGAGCTCCCTTTCTCTCCCTATCCTCTTACCCGTCTCTACCCCCACCCCTACTATATAAGAACACAGCTAAAATGAGGCTATCTCTAAGCTAGAAAGGGCCCTTACCAGAAACTGGCCATCTTGGACTTACCAGCCCCCAGAAATGTGAGAAGTAAATGCCTGTTTTGTTTTGTTTTGTTTTTTAAGATTATTATTTATTTATTCATGAGAGACACACAGAGAAAGGCAGAGACATAGGTAGAAGGAGAGGCAGGCTCCCCATGGGGAGCCTGATGTGGGATTCAATCCTGGGGCCCTGAGATCACGCCCTGAGCCAAAGGCAGGAGCCACCCAGGTGTCCCAAGAAGTAAATGCCTGTTGTTCAAACCACCCAGTCCATGGTATTTTGTTATTGTACCCCAAGCTAAGACACCAAGGAAAGAAATATTCCACAATGTCTACCTTGGCTGTGGCCACAAAAGATGATACACAAAGAAGAATTTCCTGGAGTGACCAGTGTCAAGGCCACAAGGGACAAAAGACAAGGGAAACCCTCCCAGGGATTAGAACCAGGGGCTGTCAGTGCGGTCAGCAATTAACCTTGCTCACCATTGCCATGGTCTTGTCATGGCTATGCTGTTTCTGCACTGCAGCATTTGATCATTGCTAGGGAACTGTAACTGCTATGTGTTTCCTTTTCCTTTCTCCCAAAACAGTTTTATTATTATTGTTGTTGTTGTTGTTGTTGTTGTTATTCAGTTAGCCTATTCCGTTTATGACCATTTTATATTTGGTTTCATGGGAATAATAACTTGTCTTCTCATCTTATAGCAGCCACGTCTGACCCTAATAGAGAGGAAAGCACACAGATTCTAGGCTTTGAGCTGCATATGGTAAATGGATGCAGTATGTTCCATGCATGGGGATGAGTACATTAATGTGTTTGAGTAGCTTAGAGGATGGAGTTCACTACTGGCTTTCCAACAGCCCCCTCTCATACCTCACCCCCCCCACCTTACTCCTTAGTAACCCTGGGCCACAGCCAAACTTTATGATATAGAATAGAAATAAACCCTGTAGAAATTACTGCATTTGCAATAGGTATTCACCTACTATTGAGATCATTACTTATCTTTTTTTTTTTTTTCATTGAAGTGATGGCTGTGAGATTGTTCAAGGGAAAATGAATGGTTGCAGTTGAATGAGCTCTTAGTTAATCAGTGGTCACCAAATTTAATGAAAAATCCAGTGAGGCTTCTAAATGACCAGTAGCATCTGAACAATTGTCACACCTCTAAATGCTCTTAAACTCCTGTCAACAGACATGCTACATGATGAATATTCTTCAATTGTGAGACCTTTGGCCCCACTGTAACTCCGAGATAAAATCTGGGTATAAACTGGGGTTATTCCAGTTAGCAGGATTTCAGAATGAATCTGTTTTTGTCTTGAGATTAGGATTCAATAAAGATTTATTTTCATTTCTGTCATGGGCCCTCAAATCATGCATATTTATATGATCAGGGAACTCTGTGAATATTCTTATCCCCGTAATGTTCATGTAATATTGGCATACATTAATAGCAAATTGATGTCTTTGTCACCCTTTAAACTCATTTCAAAAACAAAGGAATATTGAGGCATAGCAGATGATTTTAAAGATGGTACTCTATCCCTCTTACTGTAAGAATTTGCTAATAATCTAAGCTAAGTAGGCATTTGTCATAAAAATGGGGTATGAAAATATCTACATAGATGGTCTGCTTTGAATGTTCTTAATTTTAAACATGAGATTTGAAGCATACTGAATAAAAAGCCCCCAGCTTCATCACAAAAGTAGAATTTCTCTTTTGTTTTTTTTACATAGCCACCCACTTAAGAAGGATGTTTTTCCAAGAAGTTCCTGCAGTGGGTATAGGGCTCAATCTTACACACATGGTTTCCCACATATGATCCTGAATAGGCTGCTGAATGATAAGATAAGATGGACAAAAGCAACACCAGAAGGTTGCTTTTCTTTCTTTCTCTCTCTCTTTTTTTTAAAGGAATAATAGGCTCATTGTACAGGCTTCCAAATGACAAAATAGCTTACTAAAAATGCAGGTTCGAAGCTAGTTGATGTTTCACTGCAGTTTAAAAGCTCTTTCCAAGCTCAGATTAACACATTGATAATTGAAAACTATCTGGACACGTTATATGCTCTAGATATTAATCTGAGGCATTCATGAGTACCTATACCTTCAGACCTTCACACTAGGTAAGTGGCCCTAAATCCTTTCTGGAAGAAGGCAGGGCGTGAATAAATCTACTGGTTAAAACAAATTAAATGAATACACTGTCCACATTTGTTGAGACAGCTTTCAATCTCGAGAGGATCTGTTCCTCTTATCTAATCAGCCTCATTAAAGATGCAACTGCCCAAACCAGTTTTATAAAAGCGATATACCCTGAAATAATCCAAATTAAGTGATTTCTTAGGGCAGCGTCAAAGAACTTCCTGATAATCTTACAACGAAAGAAGCCAAAAGCAGTAACTTCATTTTGTTGTTTTCTCCTATGTGTAAAAACGATGGAATTTGTTTTTTCTGGAGAGATGTTTACCATAAGATGCTTTGCTTACATTTATTTTCATGTGAACATAAACATCTCCCAACTGCAGGATTTCAAACAAATATCCAACAAAGGAAGGCGTTGCTGTTGAAGGGAATGTTTGTCATCACAGAAACTACCAAAACCATTGGCCATTGTGAATGGCAATGGGTTTTCTAGGACGGACACCATTTTGGTGACTACTGAGGGTAGAGTTTGAAGACTTTCAATACCTGGCTAAACCGGAGGTCTACGATATTCCTGAACACTTAATTGAATATGGCATTTTCCTAGGTGGTTTGTTTAAAGTGTCTCCAGGGCCTGTAACCATTGGGTGCAGATCTGATATGTTTATGAGCACTGATGTGGTTTTTAAGAAGATGTAACCAGACCTTGGCTTGT
Organism: Canis lupus dingo; assembly: GCF_003254725.2. NCBI lineage: Eukaryota > Metazoa > Chordata > Mammalia > Carnivora > Canidae > Canis > Canis lupus. The sequence continues at coordinate 32,948,435 of NC_064257.1, read as the reverse complement.
CTTTTTTTTTCCTACTCTGCTTCATTTTAAATCTTCCTTATGCTGGTGTTTTTAGTTCATTCCCTTGCTTTGAAATGTATATGAACCATCATCTTAGTATATGATTTTAAGGGCACCTGGTTGGCTCAATCAGTTAAGCTTACAACTCTTGATTTAGGCTCAGGTCATGATCTCAGGGTCATGAGATCCAAGCTCTGGGCCAGCTCTGCACTCAGCAGGGAACCTGCTTGAGATTCTCTCTCCTCAAATAAATAAATCCTTTAAAAAAAAAAAAAAGAAAGAAAGAATATGATTTTAAATTTCAAAGAGGCACTTGGATTTGAAAACAGCCTTTTTTTTTTTAAAAAAATTCCCCCCACATTTGATCTGAGTGGTGATTGTATTAAATCTGGCTCTTATGGAAACATTATCATTACACACTTCTCATAGTCCCTCAGGACAGGCTTTAGAAACACAACACAGGCCTTTCTGATTAGGGTTATAACTCCCACTTGTTTGCAATGGTTTTGTGTTTGATTTGTACCAACTCACAGCTAATGATCCTGTTTTAGAGTTATTTAAAGAAGTCCTAACTAAAATTGTAAAGGAACTAGATGAAAAACATTAAGAGCAAACATTAACATAATAAATACATGTGTGTCCCCATTCCAGGAGGTGAACAATCCTTCAAACCCTCCTTATTTTTCTACCCTTTTCTTTGATTTGACTTCCTAAGTCCCTCTTCCCTCTCTCCTTACCCTGGGGAGCCTGGCCATTCCTCAGGGTGCTAAAATCTTGTATCTGCTTTTTTTCATTCTTTCTTCCATGATCCTCCAGGCCCTCAGTTCTGTTCTGTCCTCCCACTAATTCTTCTTGACTTTTCCATTGCCTAACCCCTCTGGGCTGCTCCTCCATCCTTTTCTTTATTTTCTTTGGCCTGAATTTTGGAGACTTTTTTTTTTTTTTTTTTTGCCTTCTTGTTCATTCTGCTGCTAGTCAGAAACTACCACTTCGCCTTGGAGTTTCCCACCTCCACTGAAATCTGTTCAAATCTGGACAAATCTTTAGGACTCTCAGAGCAGGAATTTCCTGACCTAACAAAGCAAACACCAGAGCACAGCATCCAGTGTTTCAGAAGCAATTGTTAAACATGGCCCTCCCTACTACAAGCTATGAAAAATAGACGCATACAGAAGGCAGATGCAAGATCAAAATATTAGCTATTGATATATCTTGATATTTATTGATAAAGCTGGACTAGAGACCCCGGCTTGAACTGTGGTCAGAAACAAACTTCCATCTTTAGTTGTTCCTTCTGGTCACTGGCAGAGCAGTCAGGCAACCAAATGTTGAGAACCTTCCATAAGTGTCTCACAGCATAGAGCAAGGACAGATGTGGGTTTGCTGAGAACTCTTGTTTTTCAACCTTGGCAATGCTCCTTGAATACCATTTCTTCTGTGAATATTATGGTGAATCCAAGTACACAGTTAATGCTGATGCCAGTCCCTAATTTATCCATTAGATCAAATCGTGTGTAAGAACTAATTTGAATCTACTCATTTATCTAATACATCAATACAGTTTTATAAAATTCTGACTGAACCCCTGGTAACTTTCTGAGCACCAGGGACATAAACATGAATTGGACATGGATGACTTTGGTCAATATGGTACAGGTGCAGGAAAATTAATTATATGTAATTATATGCAAAAAAATATTACGTAGGAGTCCTGTATGAAAAGTCCTGTATGAGAGGCATCCTTGTTTGCTGCTTTTATAAATCTGTCTAGGCAAAATAGATAGGTTTTGTTGTAAACCGAAAGTTTATAGAATCTGAAGGTCCATTTTAGAGACTATAAAATTATGAATTTAAACTCAGTTTCAAAAGTGGGTATCTAACATGAAAATAGAACCCCCCTCCACAAATTATAAAGTCTTAGAGATGCAGGTCCCTTACTTTTGAGATCCATCGAGACATTTTCTCAGAAATGCTTCATATTTGCTAACTGGTTTCTTGTTCCATCAAGTCTATAGTTCCCGGTAGACTCCCAGAACTCACAAGGAGTGTGCAAGTGGACCTGACACTTGTGTCTGTCAGTGCCTTTAGAGTATAACCGTTCTGCAGCAAATCTCCAGAGTTGGAGTGTTGACTGAACCATGCCTTCAAATAAGAGAGTTTGCAAAAAGGAGAGGGCCTTGGAAGAGTTCTATGCATGTAGTTGGACAACTTCTCATACTCTCACAGATTTTCAGGGAAAACTACAAAGATCACAGTAGGTCTGTTGTGTCTGTTTCTCATAGAAATGGGCAAACAGTTACTTCTGCATCTTGGTTGGTGTGGGATCAAAACAGAGTGGAGAAGTAAATTGACAGGTAAGTAATCTACTTTGCAGTATCTTAAATGCCAGCATGAGAGATCTTTGTTCGAACTATATTAGCTTCTAATATATAACAGTATATACACCAAATCCTTATAAAATATAACACATGACCATATATCACAATGATTTATATCTGGTATTGGATTAATTTATGCTATGCTATATCTCAAACTGAAAATATCTAAAATCATATGTTTTTTTTCCTGAAGCCTTCTCATGGATTTCTGATTACCCTTAATGGCACTTATACCCATGCCATCTATCCAAACCAGAATCCAAAGCCACCAGGTCTTATCCCTTGCACTTATGATACTTCATGCTTAAGTCTTGTTCCCTTTTCCTTGTCTTACCAATGAGTGTCCTATTAAAACCAATCATTCATTCCTAAGATATGAAGGGTATATACAGTATACTGAATAATGTCCACACCCCCCCCCCCAAGATGCCTACATCCTACCTAACCCCTGGAATCTGTAAATATGTTCCCTTACACAGCAAAAGGGACTTTACAGATGTGATTAAGGTACAGATATTGAGATGGGGAGACTATCTTGATTTTCTGTGTGGGCCCAATGTAATCACAAGGGTCCTTAAGAGGGAGGCATTTAGATCAGATTAAAAAGAGAAGAAAATGTATCTCTGTAAACAAGGAGAAAGAAAGAGGGAGATTTCAGAGATGCTGTTCTACTGGTTTTAAAGGTGGAGAAAGGGGCCAGCAGGCAAAGAATGTAGACAGTTTCTAAAAGCTGAAAAAAGCAACAAAACAGATTCTCCCTTAGAGTCTCCAGAAATAATGCAGCCCCAACACCACCTTAATTTTAGCCTAGTAAGATTCATTTTGGGCTTCTGACCTCCAGAACTGTAAAATAATGAATTTGTGTTGTCCTCAGTCACTATGTTTGTGGTAATTTGTTAAGGCAGCAATAAGAAAGTATTACAATGCCAATAATTCATTCTTTGCCACTGTGGCCAAAACAGTCCATTCATCAGCTTGGAGTATTAAATAAATTAAAAAAAGCTAATATTAAAAAAACAAAAAACATTTAAAATGATTGCTAAAACCTTCACTTTTCTTTCCTTTGGGGCTTTCCTCTTCACCTTGTGTTGGCCCAGAATCCCAGGGACCAATCTAGAACAAAGGGGTAAGCCAGTGTTGCTTAGAGACCCAAGGTAGCAGAGAGTGGGGGACTCTGACCCAGCAGAGATGTGCTGTGGGTTTCACAACATCTCAGTGGAAAACCAGTAAACATATATCTATTGCTGTGGTGGTGGTCTGGGCCTTGGTGCTTATTCAGGTGAGGGTGATCTTAGACTCACAAATGGCCATTTTCCTAGTGCTATCATATCTATACTGAGAGCCACTCTGTACCACTCTAGAACCCTCAACCCTGAAGGTCAGACTTCATGTCTCTAACAGAAAGCCCCTTTCTTTGTTCATCTTACTGCAAAGAGACCTCAGTTGCTCTTGTCCCAATCCATTAAAGATGTTGAAAGTCCATTTCATAAGAAGACAAATGGAATTCCAATCTCTTTCCTTCTAAGAAGGCCATTTGTTCCAATGAAAGATTTCTCCTCTTCTCCCTCATGACCATCTCTCTACACTGAAGATCTAAGAGAAAGAAAGAAAGAAAGAAAGAAAGAAAGAAAGAAAGAAAGAAAGAAAGAAAAGACACAGTTCTACCTTCCCTAGGAAATAGGGATTTATTATCCTTATTTGCCACAGTTGCTTAGAAAGAAGAAGAGTGAGTTACCAGGAAGCTAATTTTCAGTATTGTGGGAAGAAAGAACTTAACCACTGCAGGTTGTCACTGCAAGCACAGAACACAAGTGTTAGGAAGCTGAGCTGCATCTTCAGGAAGAGTGGTATATACCACATACAGCTCCCATCACTCAAGTGACTTGAAGGCTGGTCATGACTGCAGTCCCTGTGTGCCATGGCTGTGCATGTCTCCTCTGCCTCTAGAAATAATGAACTGGTGAAATCACCAGCTGACAAACAATCCAATTTCTCCATAAGGAGATGACTGCCGAGGGCTATTTTTGAAATGATTTTGGCAATCTGAAAATTGAATTTTAAACTATTATTTTATTTACTGTTACCTTTTGTTTTCTTAGAAGCATATCAGCTGTCTGGGGTGCCTTGATTCCAGTAAATATTCCCTCAATATTCCCTAGTATTCTGGTTTATTTTTATTTTAAAAATATTTTAAGTTTGAGCTTTAATGACAAGAAAGAACAACTCTATTTTTATATTTTCACCAACATCTACCCTTGTCCTAAATTTTCTCTCCCAGGCCTTCATCTAGACAAAAACAAACAAAGAGACAAATAAACAAAAGCCTTAACAATTTTAAGGAAATTTAATGAAAACATTATGTCTTCCAGGCACTATGCCAGGTGCCAAAAATAGAAAAATGAATTAAACTTAGTCCCTGTTCTAGAGAAGCTCCCAGTTTCATGGTAGAGCAAAGCATGTCACCACCATAAAGTACAGCATCACTCAATCAATATTTGAATCCCTACTTTGTGCAAGTTTCTGTAGTTTCAAAAGTGAATACAATGGGGATCCCTGGGTGGCGCAGCGGTTTAGCGCCTGCCTTTGGCCCAGAGCGCGATCCTGGAGACCCGGGATCGAATCCCACGTCGGGCTCCCGGTGCATGGAGCCTGCTTCTCCCTCTGCCTGTGTCTCTGCCTCTCTCTCTCTCTCTGTGACTATCAAAAAAAAAAAAAAAAGTGAATACAATGAACATGAAGCCTACTCACATGTAGCTTTGAGTCTGGCATAGAGAGTATCCTTTGAACTAATTTTTACAAGTATGATCCATGTCTCCAAGGAAAACCAAAGCATTGTATGGAAATATTTAAAAGGGCCACCACTCCAGATTGGAAAGAGAGAACAAACATTAGTTTGGAAATAGTGGTGGTAATTGGGGTAGTGTGGAGGAAGAGAACCAAGAGAAGAATCCCAACAGCATGTACAAAAATCCTTCAGGTTAGGAAGAGTATGAAGTATCCTGAAAACAAAAGTGTCCTGCAAACAAAACAGTGGGAAGTGTCCTGAAAACAAAAGACTCCAGTCTGTTTGGGGGTGGAGTAAAAAGGGGGCGGTAAGAAAGGTTTACCTAGGTTATGTTTTAAAATCTCTAGTACATAAAGTCTCCCAAGATTAAAGATATGTCAACCTTGAGAATTTTCTTAATAATAAAATAGTTGTATATATTCATGGGCAATGCTTCAGGTACTGATTCATTCAACAAGAGCTTACTGAGGGATGCGAGGGTGGCTCAGTGGTTGAGCATCTGCCTTCAGCTCAGGGCGTGATCCCAGAGTTCCAGGATTGAGTCCCATATTGGGCTCCCTGCAGGAAGCCTGCTTCTCCCTCTGCCTATGTCTCTGCTTCTGTGTGTGTGTGTGTGTCTCTCATGAATAAATAAATAAGCACTTATTATTAAAAAAATAAGTGCTCACTGAGTGATCATTATGTGTCAACTCCCTGGAAGAAGGGAGAGTAAAAAGGTGAATAAGGCAGGGATTCTATGCACATTGCATAGTTTGTATCAGGATGGAGGCAGATACAAGATGTGATAAAAACAGAGATGAGGAAACAATTCTATATTCACACTGTTTTCAAAGAAAGCACAATCCTTACACAGCTATTCCGGGATTTCTGGCCCAAATCAAGTCTAAAAATAAAGAGGGAGTGCTAAATGGTGGTAGAACTCCAAGCTGGTTATATGCCTGATGCTGGGCAGGTTTCCCAGTTCCAAGTGCCTGAGTTCTTCTCTAGATCTAGTATATTTCAATCTCTGGAAGTGAGACCCAAGAATCTAGAATTTTTACCCTCCCCCGCCCCCCAGTGATTCTGTGTTTATTCTGCAATTGGTACTTGGGAAATACTGAAGCCAAGTACGGTATCGGTGAGGCCATGGCTACATTTCCCCAAATGTGTGCTGCATGCTTTTAATAGATGACATTTGCAAAAGGGGTTTAGTGTTGAATAAATAGTGTCCTCACCCCTCCCATGTTCATTCACGAGTCCTGACTCCCAGCACCTCAGAATGTGACCTTAGGTGGAGATGGGGTCTTTACAGAGGTAATCAAGTTAGGATAGGCCCTAGGATCCAATATGACTGGGATTCTTATGAGCAGGGGAAATTTGGATACGGATACAAAGGCAGAATGCCTCATGAACATGAAGACAGCCATCTACAAGCCAAGGAAAGAGCTTGGAAGAGAACCTTCCTCACAGTCCTCAGAGGAAACTAAATAACACCTTCTTCTTAGACTTTTTGGCCTCCAGAACTGTGAGGCAATAAATTTTGTTTTTTAAACCATACTTTGTGGGACTTTCCAAGGCAGCCGTAGCAAACTAAAATAAGCAGTTAAATAAGTTTTGGAAGTTCTAAGTTAAAGAGAGTTAAACATGTTTTTTGCTTTGTTTTGTTTTGTTTTCCACCGTGAGGCCCTCAGAAGCTCACATATGCTAACATGTCCCGTGGGCCTCTGAGAGGTGACAGCGTGTGTGTGCCTCTTGTCCAAAATTTGATGACAGAATGCTTTTCAATTTGTTGCAGAGTATTTCTTGAGACTAGTGTTCTGTGGTTCTGATGCAGGGAAGTGTTGGGCTTGTTTCTCTTGGAGAAGCAGTCACGCTGTGAGTCTCACAACGGCAGCAAGGTCAAGCCTTGTGGAGCTTGGCTGCTTTTAGTAAATAAGTGGTGGTGAAATTTTTTGAGTGCATTAGTTCCAATCCATCACACCTCCTGGGAAAAAAAAATCAGCTCCATGGGAACAACCTGCTGGAAGTTATTGGAAACCATCTTTCTTGATCCATGAATCCTTTGATTCCTGTTATTTTACATCAGTGGCTCTGGAAGCAGCCTTTCAAAAGGAAACAAAGCCAAGGAGTATTTGGCTTCTTAGTGGTCTCCCTTAGCAGGAGTAGTTCAGGAAATGTAGGAGAAAAATATGCAAGGGTGATTCTATCAAATTGGACACACCACCACACATTTGTCTTCCAAACACTCCATTTACTCCCATTGTTGTTCCTTCAGACCTTGCCAAAACGGTGATCCATCTCTCTTGAAATGGAACATTGGGAGACAAATGAACCACTGTCATTGTCAATGGTTAAAAAAGTAAGACTGCAGAATTTAACTTGGATATTTATGTTATTAAACACACCCACCCACACACAGAGTGAGGAAAATGTGAACTAGATGAACCCAGGTTTTTTAAATTTTGCAAAAGTGCAGGACTTCAACTTCTTATTTATCTGATCTGTTTTACGTTACTTAAGGCTAGATTTAAACATATGGCAGTTTTAGACTTGATTTTAGATCTACAATTGTGACGTGTGTGTGACTACCCCCCATGAAAAGTTGATGTCATGCAAACAAAACATTCATCAATTTTCATTTCCTATTTGTCAGCCATCATTTCTTCATGCGACCCACCCTTCACAGCCCCTGCAGACTCAGTGAAATACCTCATTTAACATCTGCCTCCCTGCTCAACAGTTCCCTGTAACCAGTGCCCATCAAGCAAAACCACTGCCCACTTCAAACAGAAATGCCACTTCTTTGGTTCTACTTCTGGGTTTTCAAACTTGGGGCTAAGTTGAAAATCTGTGTCTTTAACAGGCATCTGGGGTTTCAAACTTGGGGCTAAGTTGAAAATCTGTGTCTTTAACGGGCATCCCGGGAGGGAGTCTAATGATAGCTAATTGTGAGAAACAAAACTACTCATTTGGCATTTGGCAGATCCAGTTTCAGCTGTTATTGAGACTTCCTTATCTGGGATCACCCTTGCCTTAACTGAATTACATTTGTAAAATATAAAAACTATGGAAAGTTTTTTTTTAAGATTTTATTTATTTATTCATGAGAGACACAGAGAGGGAGAGGCAGAGACATAGGCAGAGGGAGAAGCAGGCTCTCTGCAGGGAGCCTGATGCAGGACTGGATCCCATGATCCCAGGATCATGACCTGAGCCAAGGCGGATGCTCAACCACTGAGCCACCCAGGTGCCCCATATAGAAAGTTGTTTTAATGCTCTTTTTCATCTCTGTAAGTGAGCTTTTTACTCTTTTTTAAAGTGGTTGTCTCCTCTGGCTGTTCTATTTTAGCAGAAGAATATCCTTCTTGGTATGTGGATCATTATTCCTCCATCTGACTCCTGAGTCCCCTTGGGGTGTTCATTATTTTCAATGTTGACCTCTGGTTCTGATTGCCTGGATTAGCATTGCGGAACCCTGAGTCACAGGAATGGAGGGAGATCCAGCAGTGTGGGTCCCTAACTGGCAAATCGCCGAAAGGAAACCATTTCCCCACAAAGTTGCAAGGTGGCTGGCCAGCCTCAAAGGCAGAGAGCACCAGAGCCTGTCTGTCTAGGTCTGTCCAAACTCCTTCAAAGCCAACGATACCAGCAGGGGGTCCCAAGATCATCCCCCAAGATGGAGCACTGCCCCTTAAGGGTTCACAGATCCCCCCTCCCAGACTATACTCTCTCCAGGAAGCTTGGCACTCTGACTCTTTCCCCTAGTTCATCATTACTGGTGCATGGAAATCAGCTCACCACCAGCTTTCTGCAGCTGGACCCCCAGAGGTGGGAGGTCTGGTATGCATCCTCTACGCTCCATCTAGCACCCTACCCCAAAGATGCTCCGCTTAAGTTGGAAGTTGATTTGAATTAGAATGAGGGGGTAGGAGAAGAGGTGGCAGGGTGGGTGCTCAGGCCACCCTTTTTCAAGAATATTCTCATTATTATTGAGCTTTCCATCTGTGTGTGTCTGATTTCTCCAGCTAAGGGGCTTTGAATAGATCCCCTAGGCTCACGATGCCTTACGTTCCTTATTTTGAAAGCAGAGATAATAATAACCCCCACATAAAATTGGCATTTAAAGCACAACTATCACTATTGCACAATCTCTCTGTGCCAGGCACCTGGCTAAGTGCTCTGTGTGCATTAATGCCAAATGAGATAATACAGCTGATGCACTTAGCACATTGCCAGGCACACGTGGGTGCTCCATACATGCCAGTTGTCCTTTCTCTTCCGTTCTTGCTCTTAGCTCAGACCTCAATGAGGGTAGAAGCGGTCTTGCATATTTTACAGCCCCCCTCTTCCCTCTGTACTTTATACCCCACCTTACAGAGAGGCACTCAACGTATTTGTTGGTTGACTAACTGAGTAGATCATATGCTTCCAAATGGCAATTTCCTATTTTGTCTACACTTGGTCAATTCAATTAATTTTACATGTTGCTAAAAGCCCTAGCTGAAAGTTCACTGCCTTTGCAAAACTGCTCGTAATCTTTCCCCCCTGATAGAATGTCATCTACACATTTTAGAGGTGATTTATCCCCAACTTTACCTTGTATGTATACAAGTTATTTATGCATGTGAACTATATCCTTTGCTAGAATACACTTCTTTTCTGCTCCAAGTCAAGGAGTGTTCTATATGTGGAATTCTTCTTCTTCTTTTTTTTTTTTTTTTAAACCCTGCCCCTAAAACATGGGAGAATTACAATAGGAAACAAGAATTAGAGAAATCTTTTCTTCGTTTTTGGGGAGAGGAAAAGCTGTCAAATTGGCACTGTATATTTTACAAAATCTTTTTTTTAATAGGTGATTGTGTTTTGGAATCCAGCTTCTTATGAGCTGGAATCAGGCCCTCATTTATGACCAGCTACTACCCCAGCAATCAGTGCTGGGGTTCTGTTTAGTATAATACACATTATTTCATTGTCTGGTGTGGGTTCTGCTTTGTGCAATCTTTGATCAGAAGAATGTAGAAGGTAGGAACATGGGTATGGACATTTATACAGCAGGGTTAGGGTCCTGAAATACCACGTACATACCCTCTGGATCCGTAATGAGCTTGACATCAAGCTTCTGCTACATATTAACTATTATTAATGATAAGGAAATAGGACACTTGGAAAAATTTGCTCAAGTGCAGGCTACTGGAAGCCAAGAGGCCAGTTTCATTTAGTTCAAAACGTTCCACAATGCCCAGCACAGAATCTTATCCAAGGTACTGTGGCTAGCCTCTTCCAGAGTGTGAAGTTGTCACAGGAAAGTGGCTGGCCCATTGTGAAATTCGTTTCTCAATCATCTTGCATTAGGTGTGGCTATGTGATTCGTTCACTCCAATAGCATGTGAACAGAAGGTGGTTTATAAAGGGGAGTCTCTCAAGCTTCTTTTTCCTTATCTTGGGTAAGTAGAGAAGGCTCTGAGGCTCCAGAAGATGGTGGAGACACAGGATGAGGGATTCTGACTCCCTGAGTCATACGAATCACTCCCAAGGCATTGTTTCTGCCAATGAAAATTAAACCTTGATGATATTAAAATTTGGCCCTGAAATTTAGGGGCTTATTTATTACATCAACTTGCATTGCTTTAACTAATACTGCTATTCAGCCAATTTGTTGAAGAAATAAATAGGCTGTATAACTAAAACACCTCTGGTACAATGCCATTTAGTACTTAATATAGATATATGATAATCCATCAATCTTACTTCATCAATCTGTGGTTTCAAATAGAAACAGTTACAGTCAAACAGAATTTGAAGTGGGGCAGTGAGATGGGGTAGCTCTGAGGCAATATCGTGGCTTTTCTTTTTTGTATTTAAAAAAATATATTAGACCCTTGAAAAAAGGAAAGAAGCAAAAGAACCAAGGAGTGAAGTGGGGGTGGGGAAGCTCTTGTCCATTGTTGGAGTGTTTCGTCTTAGCAGTCAACTAATGAATGAAATCGAAATCATTTGTATATTTTCTGTTCAATCTACAATGTATTTTTGTCTTAAAAATATATATATATAGTCAATAATCCCCTTACTGAACTGAGAGAGAATTAGAAAAGCCTGCTAATAGCTTTTGTGTTTAGAAGTGTAATAATGTCTTCCAGTGAGTTATTTTATGGGCGAAGTGTCTGAAATTGCTTATGAATACTGGGTTATAGATTTTTTTCTTTCCTTTTTCTTTGTTTAACTAAGAGAACTTAAACATGATATTTAAAAAAAAAAAAAAAGCATTTTGTCTTGTGGTAGAAATGTCAGCCACATTTCAATTCACTCTTAGGTTTCCCCTAAAAGGAATGACTTTTACGCATAACAATAGTCTTGTTTTTATAAGTGGTTGGTAATATCTGCAAATGTGTAAGGCATTCATTTTCTAGGAGCTCTTTTCTCCCTGGTAACACACCAGGAAATATCAGAGTGTTGTTATTTGAATTCTTTCTTAGGCTCTGACTCCCAGATGAATTGAAATTCAACTTCACAGTCAAATGAGTAGCCATTTAAAGCTCAGGTGTGTATTTCCTAAGACCCTCTCAAAGGATATATAACAGCTTATGTCTTTCCTAAAGACAGCAAACTGAATTTTAATTGGATCTTGCCTCTCCCAAGAGATCATTATCCCTATACTCCAAGGCCATATATTATAAAGCTTCAGTATGAATTGGAACATGGAGCCTGTGTTTGGGTTTAATATTTAAAGTTGAAGTTATAGCAGCTGACACCTGAGTCATTCTAGCAACTCCCCAAGCAAAATTTTATTTAATGTGAGTTCCTCAAAAAATGAACACACACACACACACACACACACACACACACACATATAACTTGCATGTCAAAATTCCATAAACTTTCGGATTATGAAAAACAGTTTGTTTTCTCAGGAAATAAGTCCCAAATGGGGCTAGTTCCAAATTTTTCTTGCTTCAACCCTACCTTGACCTTGTCAGAGGGGGAAAAAAAAAAAAAGAAGCCATGGAAAAGTTTGTACATCTATTAAAGACCTGCTGACTCAGAACTGGACTTGGGAGAACCTCATGTGGCTTAGAAAGAATCTTTCCATCCAATGGACAGAGATGGTATGAAAGATCATCTTATGCATGAGCACTTCTAGGGCTAGTCTCACTCTGATCTTAGAACTTGGCAAGACAACATGTAAAAGGAAACCCAAAGATTTGTGGGGCTAATTCACCAATACTAAATAACACAGTCATGCACTCCTTTGTTCTTTATAGTTGAAGAATCTGTGTAATTCTCCTGAGGTAAATCAGACTATGAAGACCAAGGTCAAAAATACTGTGAAAACACCCCAGAACATGCTGAAGAGTGGAATTCATACTTAAAACTCTTAAGGGGCACTGTTATGGTCTGGCCTTATACCATAACAAAGTGGATCTTTGTGTATTATATATACTTAAGACTAGCTTTTTTTCCCCCTCCCTGGAAAATTTAAGTGGTATCTTTCTTCCAAATGTGAATGTTTTAGAAATCTGGACTTTTTTCCCTTAAACTTGTAGGCAGAGACTTGGGTTGGCAACCAAAGTACCAGAGTAGAGAGCAATATCTCTTAGCTTTTTTTCTGAGATGTGGTTTCTTCAATTGTAACATTAGGGGGTTGAAGTAAGTGATCTGTAGACCAGTTAGAGTTACAACATTTCATGGTTCTAAATTTCAAGTGGCTTTTTCTCTATTTATACATCTCTAGATTTCAGCATTTTTCTGCCATGATGTAAAAGAATATTTGGATTACATACTCAGAACACTCAGTACTGGAATCTTAGACAGGCTTCAGCTTGTCCATTTATTTCTACTTAATTATCTTCTACTGATAATGGACTGCTTGCTTCTCCTTCATTTTCTTTATCTGTCAGTGGTATCAACAGCTTCTCAGTTACTAGGTTCAAAATGCTGTACTTTTCCTCAATTGTTCATTCTCTTTTGTCTCGAACATTAAATCAATCACACAATTCTGCTGGGTGCACCTCTATGATGGTGAAGACTAGTTTTACAAAACAGAATTAGAGAATTGTAGAATTGGAAGGGATTCCATTTACTGGTTCACAGGTTTTATAAAATTGCTTTGAGGATCTCAAGAAATATAAGTACCACATCCCAGGAGGGGAAAATATATATGCATAGGGGTGTGTGTGTGTGTGTGTGTGTGTGTGTGTGTGTACATACAATTTTGCATGTGATTTCCAGGCATTCAAAGACTTCATGATGCTCACCTGTGGGTCTCAAATTAAGAATCCCTCAAGTAGGCCAAATGTCTCCAAAGGCAGAATTTCACTCAGAAACAATCTTAGTAGATGGCTGAGTAGATATGTTTGAGTATCTCCAGTGAATGAATGAGCTCAATTCATTTTGGAGCTTTCTCTTCCCTTGTTTGTAATGAAACTTTCATGACTGGAAATTTGGGGCAGGGGGGGGCGGTTAAAATCTGTTTGCCTGTAGCTTCCAGTTGATCCTAGGTCTCCAGTATCCAAAAATATCTCCCAAATCCCTCCAAATCTTTAATTTTCCATGTTAAATATTTACCATTGCTTTTTTTTATTGCATGGCTTCCAGACTTTTTTTTAGTATAATGGTCATCTTCCTCTGGACACCCTCTAGTTTTTATTTAATTCTGTTCCTTAAGATGAATAACATTCTTTATATGTGATTTCAATAACCAATGTCTTGTTTATTGGAGATTTGTTTTCATTACTAGCATTCAATCATAATTGAAGTCTTGGCTCTGCTGTTTTGGCCTAGTGCTTGTTACTTAACCTTCTCCATTTTCTCCTCTGGACCAAAAAGGAACAGTTATCCTATCATTATAACTTTATTATCTTAGACATATTAGGTACTCAATAAATGATAGATGTTATTTTTATTAATTCGGATTAAGATTATTTGGGATATTTTGAAGGTCATATCATAATTAGGCATGTACAATAAAAATCTCCAGAACATTTTTAAAAGACTTTATTTATTTATTCATGACAGACACACAGAGGCAGAGACATAGCAGAAGGAGAAACAGGCTCCCCACTGGGAGCCAATGCAGGACTCAGTCCCGGGACCCCAGCATCACAACCTAAGCCAAAGAAAGACGTTCAACCACTGAGCCACCCAGGCATCCCTCCAAAATATTTTTTTTAATTTATTTATTCGGCTTAGAGAGAGAGAGAGAGACAGGGAGAGCATGAGTGAGAGGAGCAGAGGTAGAGAGAGAGAGAATCTCAAGCAGACTCGCTCCGAGTGCAGAGGCCAACGTGGGGCTCTCTCTCATGACCTTGAGATCACAACCTAAGCAGAAACCAAGAGTTGGATGCTTAACCAACTGCACCACCAATGCACCCCTCCAAAATATTTTTAACCAGTATTAAACTTTGCTGATCCTACCCCAAGGCTGATATTACATTTTTTAAAATTTAAATGCAGAATTTCATAATTAGTATATATTGTCCAATGTTAACATATTGGGTTTGGCCCCCATGCCAGGCTCCTAAGATATTATTGAACCCTGATCCTGTCACCCAGTGTGTTACCTGTCCTTCCCAGTTTTGTGGTCTTTACTCCATGTGGGACAGAGGACCACATATTAGCCACTTCTCCCCAAGTTGACTTAAATTCATTAAACAACTCTCTGTCAGGACCAGAGTTTGTCATGTACCTTGTTGACACCATCTTACATACACTAGGCATTTGGGATTCCCCTGATTGAACTACCAAAAAAAAAAAAAGGGGGGGGGGTAGAAATTGATATTACTGTGCAATAAGTTGTTCTGCATGAAGTCACCATGTCTCAGTCATTTATCTGAGTTCATTCCAAGTCCCCTAAGCCATAATAAAACTATGTGAAGAAGGTGAGGAATGTCCCTAACTGTAACAGAGCCAAAGAGATCTTGAGGTGCTTCCCTAAGTGTACAACAGATCATTTCTTTGACTCCAGATCAGAGTGAAGCCGGATGCAAGGGCAAATAAAGGGAGCAGGCCTCTTTCTTCAGAGCATGGGCCAGTTCTCACAAATATGGTAGCTGTCCATGCTTCCAGAGAAATTCACAGAGCATGGTGGTGCAGCTCCTTGGACTTGCTAAGGAAAAGCGGGGTAGTAGGTAGTAGCCTTCTTTTTTTTGCCAGATCTCTCTAATCCTCCCCCAAGCTCAGGGACAGGGAAAAGGAGAAACAGCAAACTAGCTATGCATCCTTTCCAAAAGGCCTGCTAAACTGAGACTCTCTGAGAAATTCTTCAACAATCCTTATGAATGAAATTTTTAAAAAGAATAGTTTTTAAGATGGATTTTCCAAACATCTTTCATGATGAAAAACGAGAGAGAGAAAGAAAGAAAACTCACTGCTTATACCCTTTTCATGAGCTCAGTCTATTTTGCTCTTTCTTGCCTCCAGCTGTTGCATGAGTTAGGGTGATATTTGGAAGGACAGCTCATTCGCTTTGGAAGGTCGAGCAGGGGAGTGTGCAAGAGGAGAGGCAGAGATGCCAGACAGGCGGGCGAGCCAGCAGACACACGTGGACAGGGCTCAGTGAGCTCCTCTTACTAGTGGAGTGTCGCTGCCTGAAATGCAATCCGAGGATCCGGCCTCGAGAGTGCAGGAGGACCGTGACCTCTCTGTGAACCTGGCCATGAACTCTCCTAGAAAGTGCTTCTGCTCAAGGTCCCTGACACTCCAGAGGCCCTTTGCTTGGAGTTTAGATTAATTGAGAGCTCTGTGAATCTGATCGAATGCACCTTCCCAACCCTGCCATCCACAAATAACAGGAAATTTCAAATGTTTTCTTTTTATTAGAGTCTGTCCTAACGGTTTAAGGTATGGTGAGATGTAGGATATGAAAACGTTCACTTTCTTCCAAGGAAGATGCAATGGCCGATCAATATATCTCTCTTGTTTTACCCCAAGCTTTTATTTAAAGCAAATAACAAATGTCCAAAGACATCTGGCTCTCATTTCCTGGATAAAACACAGAATGAATTAAATTCCCCAAATACATAAACTTCTCCCTACAAATTAGCACATGGAATAAGGCAATGAGCCTTTCAAGTAAGCATTCAGTATATAAAATGAATGACCCTCATAAGAACACATAAATAGTGGCATAGGACATAGCAAGGAATTCATTTAGCTCTCCAAAATCCCCCAATACCAGGAATGCATTAAACTATGGAAGAAATTGGCACTCTGCGTCTATATGGCTTCTTTGGAAAGGTGGTTCTCTTAAATCATCTATGCCATTTTTATGAAAAAAGAAAAAAAAAAAAACAATACTTAACAAATTGTGTGGTCTAGGGCGTGCTACCTTCCATTCTAATGGCTCAGGTTCCCGACCTGAAAAATAAACGTTGTGCCTATTTCCTCGCTGGCATACTTGTGAGTACTAGAGATGCCACAGATAAGCACAGTTTCTGGTTCCGAGGGTCAACTTAGCAAATGGCCAGCTGGCTTTCCTTGTAATTCAAAGATTCTTAGAAGCAATGTCTTTGCAGACACCCCGGCCTCAGAAAAATTCTATGGCAGAAACCAACTGGGGGATCCCCTAAGTGAAGCTGTCTTGTAGTGAGTACCTTTGGAACTTTATCCATAAATTCCCCTTGAGTTGATGCCCTGTTGAGCCTGTCATATATGGACTTCCATTAATTTAAGAAACACCGTTTACTGAATTTCAGAGATCATGGAAATTATTGATTCAAAGCGCTTTGCCTCCCAATCTATCTGGTGTTAAAGACTTCAGCCCTTCCTAAATGTCACAAAGTAGTCTCACAGTAAGTGATTCTAAAGAGACATTTTCCCCCCCAAGATTTTATTTATTTAAGAGGGAGGGAGAGAGAGAGAGAGAGAGAGAGAGAGAGCATGGGATGGGGAGGGGCAGAGGAAGAAGCAGACTCCCCGCTGAGCAGGGAAGCCTGTCGTGGGGCTCGATCCCAGGATGCCAAGATCATGGCCTGAGCCAAAGGCAGATGCTTAACTGAGCCATCCAGATGCACCTAAAGAGATCTCTGGCTCAGGAAATGCTCCCAGAGTCCAGGAGATGGTTGGAAACATAGGCCCACAGGAGTTCGTCTCAGATGGTTTTCTTCTGAGGTGGATGCCTTTGCTGATAACATTTCCACAGACCACAGGGCAGTGAGTCATTATTGGCTTTGCTTAGGAGATAGGAACTAAATTTAAAACCCAGATATTTGAGGAAAGTCATCTCATGCTCCTTCAGGTCACACACAGCAGCAACAACAAAAAGTGATGATAATGTGGAGAGGTAGAGAAAGAGACCTAGGAAATGATATCCTTTAACCTGGGTTTTCATTTATGGACATGAGAGGAAGAAAAAAAAAAAGATGAGGGAAACCTTTCAAATATTCACTTCTTCCCCCACTCCTGGATCTGCATCTTGGAGATTATAAAAATTGGCAGATTCCATGGCCGAGATAAATGTTTTGAAGAAGTGACTCATTGATCATGTCCTCTCACTTGACATGTGTAACCAGACTAAATCAATACTTCTTAGAAGGGCAATGGCTTTGTAAAAAAACCAGCAACACCACCGGGTGACACGAAGCCCCACAGGATAAAAGATTCCTGTAGGCAAATTCCTTCTTTATCCTTACTGCATCTGTGAACGTCTTTGATTCAAACTCATAGGTGTGTAGCTATCCTGAGTGCCTGAATTCATGACGGTCAGGGCACAGAGGAGTTGTTGTGATGGTTGTTGTTGTTTTTTCATTTCTCAGTGCATTTTACTTGCCAACCAAGTTGTCTTAAAGGACACACATGAAGACAAAGAATCTTAGTTTTAAATTGAGAAGAAAAGGTTGAAAATAGAACTATGCAAAAATCCAGAGTGTCATCCCACACCCCACACCCCTTTTTAAAAATAAAGAATGTCTTCAGTCCCAGCATATTTAGGAAACAGTGCACCTTTAGGTCACAGCAGCACAGCATCTGCTTTCAGGCTTTATTCCTGGCAGTTTACTGACTGTGGTATGTCAACCGGAGAACATGCAGCAAACACACAAACAAAGGGTGTTGTTGTTGTTGTTGTTGTTTTAATCATTTTCATCCCTTCAGAGAAAATATGGAGGGAGAATCATTTCTTCATTTTGATTGTCACCTGGATTCAAAACTGTGCAACCAAGAATGGTTTCAGACAGATGGACAGATGGGCCTGGCCATTAAGAGGGATGGTGGTGGGAAAAAGGAAGAAATGAATATACTGTTTTCTTGTATAAGCAAACAAAAGGGAAGGGGGCACAAAGGGAATGAGCCAGCCACAGCTGAATCGGAGAGCACCTCTAAACACACCCTGACTTTCCTATACGGGGAGATCTACTTCTCCGTGAGCCAGTTCTGCACAGATGCAGACTCCTGAACCTAAAGATGCTGCCTCTCCAAGATAAACACTGCATTTTTGAGCAGTGCACACAGAGGTGGCCGGGACAGGACCCCACTGTGTGAGATGAGCAGTGATGGACTGCTGACCCAGCCGGGGAACGTGAATCACATTCATTTCATTCGGTATTGAGTGGCACATCTTGGACAGGGCTTGGCCAAGTGAACTGGGTGTGCAAAGTCCTTGCTTTGGTCTGTGCCTGGGGCGGGGACTGAGCTTGGGTACTGGGATGGTGCCCTCAGTGGGGAAAAATACATCTCACTGCTGGCTGCCCAGTGGCCCTGGGCCCTGTTGGCTTATGTTTACTTCTTACACAAGATTGCAGCTGTCTCTTTCCGTAAAAGGAGTAGAAGAATGGAGCAACCCACCTCACATGTTCCCTTCCTCCAAATGCATGTGGAGCCCCCCAGCTGTCCTTGCCCATCCTGCCACTCAGGGATGGGATGACTCGACAGGATCAGGAGTAGAGTGGGGAAGCTGAGATCGTTGGCTGGCTGGCGGTGGCAGGTGGGAGTGAACTGTTCTCCTAATGGGCTCACGTGGTGTGCTCCTCCGGGGATTGCCTCAAAAAAGAAAAAAAGAAGCGTTTAAAGGAGGCGATGAAGGAAAGTTGAATATACATGTCTTGTATTTCATGCTTACAGATCTGAATGGCTGTGAAGGATGAATTCACTGGCTGTTAGTGCTGGAAGGGATTTGAAAGGTCCTCTTGTCTAGGAGTTTTCGAATATTTTTAGCAGTAGATTTTTTTTTTTTTTTTTGGCCCAACACATCTTAGCTCAGGAGCCTCATGTCATAAATGGAAATACCTTACATGGAACAAACAGGAACATCAATGGGAAAAGTGGGATATAAGAAAAACAGCCCTAATAACAAACTGGGCTCAGCACCGGCACGCAGTGGGAGTGGTGGGGATTGTGGCAAAACTGGCAGTGCCAATTGCTCCTCCCTTCCAGCATATGGCTTCCTGTGCCAAGTGGGAACTCATTCACCCATTCGTTCTTTACTAAATATTTATTCAATCCTTACTACTGTTTCAAGCACACATAAAATGGACAAGATCCCTGCTCTCATAATGCTTATATCCTAGGGAAGGAGGCAGCTAACAAAAAAAGGAAATGCATGAAAATGTATGTATTTGTAAGTCGTGAAACATCCCAAGAAGAAAATTAAAGCAGGGTAAGGGATGAGGAATAACTGAGACACGAAGCATTAGAGAGAACTCTCTGGAATGGACTTTTAAGGGAATACATCATAGCAGAGAGCTAAAGTGACAGGAAGAAATGATCCATGTGCAGATCTGGGTGGGAGTGTGGTGGGGTGGAACCAGGGGTGGTGAACCTTCCAGGGAATAGAAAAGAGAGTGTGGGCACTCCGAGGTAGGCTTTGCTTTCACCACCACCACCCCTCCCCCCAGTAGTGGAGCACAATTTGGACTTCTGTCCTAGTTCAAATTCTCCTGTGCACCTTAGGTGAGAGACCAGAGAGGTGAAGATGCTTGTCCAAGGTCCCACAGGGAGGCGCTGGGACTGGAGCCCAGATATTTCAGCTACCATCCAGCCCAGTGCTCCTTTTCCTAACAAGTATATGCGCACTCATCATTTTCTTCCATGCCCCAAGAGTGCGGTCGTCTTAATCGAATCGACATGACTAAGGCTTAAGTGACTAATGAACAGCAACACAAAGAGTAGCAATCTCCAGTTGGGAATTCAAGGAAAATATCTAAACTTTCATAGAGTTCTATCCTAATTCGCCTAGTCAATTTCTACCCTGGGGTATAATTCTCTGTTGCGTACAGCCTTTACATCTTTCTGTGCTTTTTTGCAAATATGATTAATGTTTAAGTCATTTACTCTTATCTAATAGATTAAATTCCACAGCAACAGAAGAGTCTGGGATACAGGAAACAAAACAAAACAAAACAAAAACAAAAACACCCAAATTACCAATAAAGAGAACAAAAAATTATCAGCTAAGTCTGACCAATTTTAAGAGGCATGCTGATTTTTTTTAATATGCTCAAATTATCTGGTACCTCACATCCCTAATTCACTTTCCACTCAAAGTTAGGTCAGCCAAGAGATGAAATAACAGTCTTTGATTATCTCTAGGTTCAGAGAACAGAATACAACAGATTGCTTCTGCTCAGTCAACCGACTGCTTGTTTTCCAATCACCCCGACATCAACTTCAGGTAGAAAATGAATATTGACCTATCAGAATGGCTAAAACTTCATAGCAGTGGTGTGCGCCTCTTCCTCACCCTTCCCTCCTCGCTCGGGTTGCAGCCACGACCAGGCTATGTAGCCTCCACCTCTTTTAAAGGCACGCTCCAAGACAAAAATGCACCTTCATCTTCTGGAACAGGTGTAAAGTGTCCCCTGATAATAACAGCCTACAACTTCTCTCTTCATTTCTTAAATACAAATAAGGTTTGTCTTTCATTCATATTGGATTTTTAAAAATATATATAGGTTAAAGAATCACAGAGAGAATCTCACTCAAAAGAATCTCTTCTGGATTTAGTTTTTCCTTCTAGTCAGTGGATACGAAAGGCAGAATCATATCCCACTCGTCGAAATCTTTTGAAATGCCTTTAGACTTTCCCGAATCTTCTAGATAACCCTAAAGGAAATCGATAGAGATCTTCCCAGGTGAAAGGAGTTTGACTAGCTAATGTGTCACTCATTTCGTTTAACCAATTAGAAGGCAGTCAGTTGTTAAATATTGACCATGTTTCATTCTTAGGCATTTATATATGCTTCAGTGGAAGGTTTTATTTAATAAATATCACTGACAATGGCAGTGCCCAAGGAGGAAAAACAAACTATAAATTATAATGTAGGTTTCTCTTTTATCGAAAGCACAGTGGAAAATTACCTTGAGATAAGCATGGACCATATGTGGGACATGTCTCAGAAATGTTTGTGTTTTGTATCTGTGCTTTGGGGTGATATCAATTTCATTAAATCTATGAGTTATTTTATTAAGCATTTAATTTAGTGGGTATCTATAGTGAGGGTGGTAGGAAAATGTGGGTGTAATTTATATGGCTGCTTACAGTCTCCATAGAGATTGGACTAACCCATAAAATAAGTGTCACCAAGTATAAAATTTGTGTTATGAAAATTATAAAGGGCTAAAATTACTGGAGAAGAGTTCATGGAAAATGAAGGTTGGATTGGGTCTGAAATCATGGGTTAGGCTTTGGATTTGTGGAGAGAAAAGAAAGCTGGCAGGCAGACAAGCAATAACAAAGCCACAAAGAAGCAGCAAGCCTGCCCTGGACGTGAAGGAGTGTGGGGGGTGGTGACGAGATAGGAACAGAGGGGATGCACAACAGATACCAATAAGGCATGCCCATATTGCAGAGAAACTTGGAGTCCAGGAAGAGAATCTTGTCTTATTCTAAGACATGCTAGAAAAACCTCGCTGGAGAACTTGGAGAAGTGATATGCCATTGCTGATATGCAGACAATATCTGAGGGACATAGGCTCAAAATTGCAAAAATCACTTGGAAACTTACTGCGACATTCCTGTGTAAGCAGCCCCAAAATAGTGGTAGCAAAAAGAAAGGAGATCTAAAGAAAAAGAAGAACGTGGCATGATGCTTGATTCCATCCTCCATTTATCCACAGATAGGAGTTGGATGCCTCTATGTGCTGTAGATATAAACGCCCAATACTGCCTCTCCCTCGTGGGGCATAAACACTAGGAGACTGTAATGAGGACTGGGGTGGAGACCCATATGTGGATCTTTCAGCAAAGTGTGATGTCAAATGACTCCTGAAGAAGATAAGACTGAGGCCAGGGAAATTAAAATGCTTCACAAGTGCTCAGGCTGTCCTTTTATCCTTCGAGAGCCAGGTTGTCATGTAGGAAAACAACTAAGGAGTGACATATACTTGGTGAGCCTGCGTCTCCATCGGCCTTGGCAGTGGCTGAAGGTTGACCTCTGAACTCCCCAAGCTCCACTCCCAAATCCCAGCCATTTTTTCAGTATTAAAGCTGGTGGGATAAAAGCTCTGGACCAGTACTCATAAGTCTCCTGATGGGAGTCTTGATTCTGCCACTTGCTTGGTGGCATGATCTTGGGAAGTCACTGAGACTTTCAAAAATCTCATTCAGCTTCTTCATTTTTAAAACGAGACTAATACTACCTTCTCGGCAAACTCAGAGGATTGTCAGGAAGATCCCAGGAGAAATATATATTAAGGCGACTAGAGCACTATGATGGTGGTGGGCAACTGGAGGAGAATGAAGGCTGCTTGCCCTGTTGTGGTTACCAGGGTGTGATTTTTAAAAAAGATACATAAGAATCATTTTCATGCTAGGAATTTTAAGCCTTGCTCTAAAAAAAAGCCTTGATCTAAAGAAACAACTCTGGTCTAATGAAGTGTTAGTTAAATGTTATTGCTGGGGAGTGTCTTTTTTAGCTCCAAATGAAAATTTGCATAATGTTTAATGTGTAAGACAGAGAAAACCAGGAGTCATTTTTAGTTCAAAGATTTTTAAAAATAATTTTTAATATTTACTTGTTATAAAATCAATCAATGGGAATAATGAAGGTTTTTTTCTGATTAACAAGAAATTAGAAATGGAAATCATATCCA
This sequence comes from Canis lupus dingo, assembly GCF_003254725.2. NCBI lineage: Eukaryota > Metazoa > Chordata > Mammalia > Carnivora > Canidae > Canis > Canis lupus. Next base: position 32,925,272 of record NC_064257.1, on the reverse strand, counting down.
CTACAACCCCCAGTTTTATTTTTTTCTTTATTTTGGTTGCAGTGTCAAGGCAATTCTGCTTCACATAGATAAGTAGCTAAAAATGGCAATAATTAACTTTGTCAGCTTACCTTGAATTCTCTGCAGAATCTTTAAATAAACAGAACAGGAAAAGCTTTGCTTCAATGTCTGAGCACAAAAAAAGTTGACAGGACCTGTTAACACACAGAGGAAGAAAAGAGGTTAAATTTGGTACACATTGCATGAGTATAAGTTTCATTTTACTGGAGTGTTTTAAATAGTAAAATGCTTTAACAGCATTGTTTGGATCAAATATCTGTGGGACTTTTGAAAGAACTCTCTGGAACCTTAAGTGTCTGCAGAATTGTGTTTGAAAGCTGTCCACATGCATTGAGCACAGGAAACTGTTCTAAGCACTATTTGTGTTTTATTTCTTAATTCTCATAACCACTGCATGAGGTAGACGAGACCCCAAGACACACAAAGTTGAGTAATTTTGCATAAAGCACACAGTTGACAAATAGCCCCAGGCAAGATCCAAACCCGAATTGTTTGACTTCTAAGCCCCTGGAGTAGGAGAATGGATTCATGGTCTGGCTATACAACTTAATAATCAAGCAGTTTCAGTTTTTACACCAAACCAATCAGTTGTGTAGCTTAGTTATGACACTATCTGAAAACCTGGACATTTAGTAGGTGTTTAATAGATGTTGGCTGAGTCTGACTTTACCCTATGGTGTTTAATAGATGTTGGCTGACTCACCCTCACAGAGCCAGCTGCATAGAAGAATCCTTTAATACAGGGCTTGGCAAACTATAGCCACAAGCCAAATCTGGCCCACAGCCTATTCTTGTAAATAAAGTTTTATTATAACACAGTGATTCATGTTTGTTTGTCTATTGTCCATGTAGTTGTGACAGAGACTGTACGACTCACAAAGTCTGAAATATTCATTCTCTGGCCCTTTAGAGGAAAACTTTGTCAATCCTTTGTCTGTTTTCAACTTCTTGTAACACGGAACCATCTCAGGTAGCAATTCAGGTGTGTATAGTTGAAGGAGGAGGCAAGGGAAGGGCCTCACTAATGCACCTGCATGAAATCAGGACTGGTAAAGAGGTGGTAAGTGCCCTCTCTCTGCCCCCGCCTTGTCCCTGCTCAGTCTACTAACTCATTTCAGTCTGCATCAAAAAATTTTTAGCACATCTTATACATTGTAAAACATGGCTATGTTTAGTAGGAGGGATTTAAAAACAAAACAAAACAAAACAAAACAAAACAAAACAAAACATGGGATTAAGAAATCAAGCTATCCGTGGCCCAGGAATGATTTAACACTTTAATAATGGTTTGCAAAATTCAAGAATTTTTTTTTAAGGAAAAAGTTGGGCTATTCTCCATCATGAATGTACACCAAACAAAAGAAACAGTATTAAATTGGATATTATTGAAGTTAAATAATTATTTCTTTTGAGTTTAAATTGTCATTTGTGGAATTTCTTTTCTGTAACTTAAGGGACACATAATTTGAAGGTGGTAGGGAAGTGATACAGGTTCTACATCTCATTCTACAAAATGGACAGGATGCTTTTGTTAAAAAAATTCCATATTATATTTGTTAATCGTATCATATTGACAGTTTCAAGCCTCATTCTCCATTTCTTTTTTTTTTTTAAGATTTTATTTACTTATTCATGAGAAAGAAGAGAGAGACACACAGAGACACAGACAGAGGGAGAAGCAGACTCTCTGCGGGGAGCCTCGTGCGGGACTGGATCCCAGGACCCTGGGATCACACCCAGAGCTGAAGGCAGACGCTCAACCACTGAGCCAGCCGGGCGTCCCTCATTCTTCATTTCTGTACATATTTGAAGCTTACTAGAAAGTGAACATTAGCAGAATAGATTCTAAGTTTTGAAAACCTCAGTTATCACTCACCTACTTACAGCCATAGTGACCTACGTCTGTGACTAAAGAAGTTTCCCCTACCTATAGAAGTATATTTCTGTTTTGAATATAAGACTATAATAGTAATTTTAAGTATATAAAGCAGTATCTAAAATTTTGGGTAGAAATTCCAGTCATTCATTCATTCAACAAATACACAGTGAATACCGATGGCGTACTAGCCACTGGTAATAGGTGTCATCCAACTCAGACACGTTGGCAATTCTGATGGAGCTTGGGAAGACAGACAAGAAGTAACCCTTAATTTTTTTTCAAGTTTTGATAAGCACAAAATAAAGAAAATGAACAGGATGAGGTGATAGAGAAAAACATGGTAAAAAACCATATCAAGTGGACCTATGGTGGTTGTGGAGGGTGAGCAGGAAGACGGATCTGGCTGCATGTGCGAAGGCCCTGGGACCTTGGGAATGAGCTTGGGATATTCATGAACTGAAAAGATGGCAGTGTGCTTGGAGAAAGTGGAAGAAGATGAGGTCGGAGGATGCACAAATGATCTCTCAAGCTATGTCAAATGAGGAGAACAAGTTAAGGTTTTAACATTTCTGTTAATGAAAATGTTGCTTCATTTACTACAAAAGAGACCAATGCAAAAAAGCTTGTCTCGATGAACCTCTGATGTCTCTTTTAAGCGATGTTATTTCTCATCTATTTATCTTTGAAATCTCCAGCTAAGGGAAAGGTAGTGATTGTGTAATATGACACGCCCTTTTGTGGATAATTATATAATGCCACTAGGGTAGAAGCACTTAGAGAGAGGAGGTAATTTTACTCTTTTCAGCCCGGAATTTTTAGTAGATGAAGATAAAACATTTCAAGCTGTCTCCCATACATTGCCATCTCTCCTTTTTCCCCTTTACAAAAGATTCGTGTCTCGGTTTATCACACTAAATAAGAACATGTACATAAACGCTGCAAATTGCATCCCTGAGGAACCACCAAAATCAAAAGAAAATAATTATGCAGGATGAATCTATATACGTGTTCTATTGAACTTTTTGCCAAGCCACACACGGTGTTGCAATGTATGGTGCTATCAAAGTGAACCTGACAGGGAATTACAACTTCTGAAATGTTAGGGTTTTGCAGGTGATAATGCATGACACTATCACTACATATAAGAATATGATGTCAGCAGGTATCACAGACCCCACTGAAATTTAGAGGATTCTGAATAAAGTGATAAAATAATGATGGTGATAATTATTAGGATGAAAGCCAGCTATCTCCGAGCAGCTGGAAAGAACAGAGAGGTCAGGATTGATGACCCTTTAGAGCCAAGAAGGAAACTTGGCACCTTCTGTGTTGTGGGTTACTCCACTTTGAAGGGCTTGGTTGTGAAATATGAGATGATAGCACGGATCCCGTGAATATCGCTCACATCAAATAGGATCAATACAGAACTGGGAAAGGTAGAGTTTCAAGTTCTATAGTTTCCACCTGCAATTTCACTGGTAAATGGAAAAGCCTGGATTGATTACTTAGGAGATTAAATTGCTATTATTGCTAAGCTGTTGTGGGGAGTAGCTTAGATGTCCTTTGTAAGCACGCTTTCCTGGGAGAACATGTGCAGTGTCTTGGAAAGAGCAAGAGCAAGAGTCAGAAGGACCTAATCTGCTTACTGCACATTAAGTATGAGCTTGGACAGGTCACTTGATCTCTTTGTCAGCTTCCTCCGCAGTAAAATGAAGCCAGAAAATATTTCTTTTTTGAAACCCACTTCACTAGAGGTTTTCAGCTGCAAGATAACATTTGGTTATTTGTGAAGCACTATACTTTAGCATGAATCATCATGTTTTGTTTTAGAATAGGGATCGAGAGATGACTGCAATGTGGTCAATGTTTGTGCCTTGTCCCATTTTTGGGATCCAAGGGACATCTGTAACCTTAGGAGATGTCACTTCGACGGAGACGGGTTGTAGATGTACTTTATCTTTTTAGTTATACTGGGTCTCAAAAAAATAATAACTCAAACATTCTTCTTTTTGCTTAAGAGTCCAAGGTCTGATTAGGAGAATAGAACACTTACAAGGAGAACAAAGCAACAAGGTGGGCTTCGGTCAGGTGAGACCCTCTTGCACTCTTGCTCTGTGGTTACAAAAATTCTAAATACAACTGCCTTTTGGACATCTCTTTTAGATGTCTCCTCCTTCTCATAACAAGTAATATGATCATCCCTTTCTTTGCCAAACCCAGCAACCCAGGAGTTAATTCAGATTTTTCTTCTAGCTCAACTCCCACATCTGTACCCAACACCAATCCTGTAAATTCCATTTTCTTAATTTATTGTACAGCCAGCCATACGTCCCATTCTACTCGTGTTACCTCTGCATTGATTCCGATCCTTATTTTTCAAAGCAGAATTACTACAGTAGCTTCCTAACTGCTCCCTTGTCTAGAACCAGCTCTTATAAACTATCCTCGTCAGTGATGGCAGACTGACTTCCTAAATTAGAGATCTGACCAAATTATTCCCTTGTTACAAATTTGGTAATGCTCCCCAGGGCTTCCAAGTCATAAATTCTTAGCAGATATGATTTTGTTTTCTGCCTGCATATGTGTCCCCAATCAAGCCTCATTATCCACACCCAGAAGTACGTCCTTTGTTCTGTCCATATCATGTTGTTTCATGCTTCCAGTCTTTCACACATGATGCTAGCATAGCCTAGAAAATTATTTTCCCCGTTATATGCCTGGCTAACTGTGGTTTATTCTTCAAACCTCAGCTCTATTGCCATCTCTTTCTAAAAGACTTCCCGATGCCTATTCATTTTAATGTCACTTCCCTGGGCTCTGAATGTGCCCTGTGTACATTGTTACTGTATTCATAAATCCTAATTAATCCTAATCTTGATGTTTTCCTGCGTATCTGTAGATTCTAACAGTGATGGGCACATAACCTGGCATTCAATAATTCAGCTTCTTCTGAATGGTCGAATCAGCACATCTAATATGATGGCCACACCAGGAGAGAAGATAAAAATCATACCCTGACTGGGTTGAATGAGACAAGGGGAGCCAAACTGTAAAGGCATTCTCTGTGAAGGTATTGGAGTGACAGCTTAAGGAGGAAAAAGGGAACAAACAGAAAAAGAATGAGAAGCAAGGAGACCAAAAGAAGTTCAGGTTAAAGCTTACAAAAATAATGTTCTAGCTGAGGATTGACATACCCATTAGGTTATGGGAGCGTCCTCACTGTTAGGAGATTGCAGCAGACACTATTGTATTTTGCATTGTTCGAGGGAGAAGGAAGAGTCAGTGAAGAGACAAGAGGGTTTAAAGAGCATACAGAAGGCTGGTTTGGCTGGGATGGAGTGAGTGAGGGTGCTTACACTGAATTGTGTCCCCTCAAATTTCATATATTGCAACCCTGACCTTCGGACATCAGAATGTCACTGCATTTGGAGATAGAGCCTTTTAAGAAATGATTAGGTTAAAATAAGGCCATGAGGCTGGGCTCTAATCCTATCTGACTGGCATCCTGATAAAGAGAAAATTTGGACCTAAAACAAGATGCCAGAGGAAAAACCCATGTGAGGAATACTGCGAAAAGGTGGCCATCTACAAGCCAAGGAGAAACACCTCAGAGGAAACCAAACCCAGTGGCACTTAGATCTTGGATTTCCAGCTTCTAGAACTGTGAGAAAATAAATTTCTGTTGTTTCAGTCACCCGTTCTGTGGCATTCTGTTATAGCAGCCCTAGCAAATTAACAGGGGGAAGAATGATAGATCCAGTCAGCAAAATAGTAGGAGTTTGAGCAGACAGTGTGGAGGAAAATTATGTTGTGGGGCCTTACAGGTCATTGTAAGGACTTAAGGTTTCATTCTAGTGAAATGGGAAGGCTTTAGAGGATCTGGAGCGGATGAATATTATAACCCGACTTTTACCTTCATGGAGATTAGGAACTGACCGTGCAGGAGTCACATTGATAAGAAATTCAAAGTTGTCAACTGTGTAAGAGAGAAGGACATGGAGGATGCTTCCTCCCTTCCATTTAATAACCGAAATAAATAAATAAATAAATAAATAAATAAATAAATAAATAAATATCCAAAGTGAGAAAACAGGATCCCAGAGTGACCTGCCCAAGATGATGGAGTAATTGTGTAGCTATCCTAGAAGAAGAATCAGGCATCCGGTGCTCTTGACTACTTTGTGCTTGGAGAAAGATGCAATTGGCTTCTCAAGTAGGGACTGCAAATCAGATTGCATAATATTTTGGAGAGGTTGGATGTCTTTGTGTGAGATAACACTTGAGTTCTGGTAGCCATGGAATGGCTCAACTGCCCCTCCCTGTGTCTGTGACTCAAGGACACATATCTTAAAAGACTGGCAGGAGCAAGTGGAAATTATTCATGGGCTCTCATCACACACTGTGTTTCCACAGATGTCCTTCATGGTGGATCATTTCATTGATAGAACAATTTTCAGAGATGACAATAGCAGTGGCCGATCTCTAAACAGTTCTCCAACATGTACGACAATGGGGAATTCTGATTTTAGGTTAATAAAGATTTTGTGTGTATGTGTGTATATATACATATAAATGTATATATACACAACATATGTAATTAATTTGTGTAGTACCCATACAACATATACATATGTGTGTATATATATATCATGTGTGTGCTGTATCATATATGCTATATATTTCTATATATGATAGAGAAATATCAAACTTAGAGATAATAAAATATGCTTAACTATATAAATATGCTCAATTAGGTCTGAAAGATGTTGCAGTGAGGTCTGAGTTTAAATCCCATTTCTGGCTCTTAATAACTACATGAACTTGGAAGCATTACTAACACTTATCAAGGTTCAATTTCCTCATCTGAAAAATAGGATAATAATCATGACTAACTTATAAAGTTGTGACCAGATAGAGCAGGTACAGGGCATAAGTCTCTTAAGAAAACACCTAGGTCACAGTAATTCAATTAGGGTAGTTTAATTTTTAAATTATTATTATTTTTTTAATATAAAGATTTTATTTATTCATGAGAGACACAGAGAGACTGGAAGAGACACAGGCAGAGGGAGAAGCAGGCTCCCTGCAGGACTCGATCCCAGGACCCCGGGAACATGACCTGAGCCAAGGGCAGATGCTCAGCCACTGAGCCACCCAGGTACCACTGGGGAGTTATAGTTTCATTAATTTTTTTTTTCTCTTCGTCTTACCTTGGGTTTAATTTCCTCTTCTTTTTCTAGTTTCCTAAGGTGTAAGCAAAGATCATTGGTTTGATCTTTCTTCTTTTCTAAGGTAAACATTTAATGCTATAAACTTTTCCCTAAGCACTGCCTTAATTTCATTCCACAACTTTGATATATTGTTTTTATTTTCATTCAGATCAAAGCGTTTTCTAGTATTTTTTTGGAATTTTTCTCTTTGATCCATGAGTCAGTTTCCAAATATTTGGAGAGTTTTACAGGTATGAATTTTCAGTATTGAGTTCTAGCTTAATTTTCTTATTAATAAGAAAATGGCCATAAGAAAATGGCCAAAGAACATACTCTGTATAACATTAATACCCTTAAATTTATTAAAAATTGTTTTATGGCTCATAATAATGTCTACTTTATTTTATTGAATGCTCTATGTGCCCTTGAGAATAATATGTATCCTGATATTGTTGGATTGGGTACTCTATAAATGCTAATTAGGTCAACTGTTGTTCTAGTGGCCAACTATTCTATATCCTCACTGATCTACTGTCTACTTTTGCTATCAATTACTGAGAGTGAACTGCTGAAATTTCCAACTATAATTGTTGAAACAGTAAAATGTCAGATATTAATACAATTACTATCAATTACTGAGAGTGAACTGCTGAAATTTCCAACTATAATTGTTGAAACAGTAAAATGTCAGATATTAATACAGTCACTCTAGAATTTCTTTGATCAGAGTTGGCTTGGTGTATCTTTTGCCTTCTTTTATTTTTGATTATTAAAATCTATTTGTTAAGTGGTATCTTTCAGGCATCATAGAGTTGTGCTATTGCCTTTTTATCCAATCCAACAATATCAGTCATTTAGTTCATGTCTAGACCTGTTATACTTAATATAGTATGGATATTCTTGGTTTTAAATATTCCATATTGCTATTTACTATTTATCTTTTCTTATTTATTTTTCTCTCAATTATTTTTTGTGTTAGGTGAATATTTTTATTTTTGTTTCATTTTTCCGCTATAACTTTTTAAAATTTTTAGCGATTGCTGTGGAATTTACAATATATATTTTTAGCTTCTCACAATTTACCATCAAGTAATGTTATACCACTTCACACATGATATAAGAACCTTACAACATTGTATATGTCCATTTCCTGTTTGATCCTTTCTGTTTTGTTGCCATACTTTTCCTTTTATTTATGACATAAAATTCAGAATTCACTGCTTTTTTTTCTTTGAAGAGCTGCCTATCTTTTAAAGAGGTTGGAAAATGACAGTTTTATATTGACCCAAATTTCATCTATTTCTGATGCTCTTTATTCCTTTGTATAAAACCAAATTTCCACCTGTTGTCATTTTTTACCTGCCTAGAGAATTTTCTTTAATATTTATTGAAGTGAACATTTGCTGATAATGAATCATCTCCCTTTTTGTTTGTCTGAAAATTTTTATTTGACTTAAGTTTGGAAAGATATTTTCACTTTTTAAAGAATTCTTGATTGATTTTTTTTTTCTTTTTTGGTCTTTCAGTATTTTAGATGTCTCTCTAGCATCTTTTGACTTGAATAGTTTCTGATAAGAAGTAAACCTTCATCCTTTTTTTCTTCTCTATGTAATTTGTCTTTTCAAGATTTTGTCTTTATCACTGGTGGCCCTCCTCCAATCTCATTATGATTTTTTAACTTTTTTTTAAAGTTAATTTTTTTTTGCTGAAGATTCATTGAACTTCTTGGATCTTTGGGCTTATTGTTTATAGTTTAAATAAAATATTGTAATTTTTAGCCATTATTATTTCAAATATTTTGCTTCCCACTTCTCCCCTGGAACTTTAATTTTATATGTTTTATACCAATAATATTGTCTCATTGTCACTGATTTCTTGTTTATTTTCATCAGTCTTTATTTCTATGTTTATTTTAGATTTTTTTGCTCTATGTTCAAATTCACTGATATTTTCTTCTATAGTGTCTAATCTGCTATAAATCCATCTAGTGCATTTTTATATCAGATATTATATTTTTCTTTTCTAGAAGTTCCATTTGGGTATTTTTATATCTTTGAATTTTCTCTTCATCATGCTCATCTTTTCCTCTACCTTATTTAACATATAAAGAATATTTATACTAGACATTTTTACATCCTTGCCTGCTGGTTCCAGCATCCTTGTCATTTCTAGGTGTTTCTGTATTAATTGATTTGTTCCTAGATTTATGAATTGTGTTGTATTTTTAAATTAATATTAGATTTTTTTTTCCTGGCACATGGCTAAGTTACCTGAAAGCAGTTGGATCCTATCCTGTAAGCTCTGTTAGAGCAACGTTTAGTCTAGGGCTAATTTACCCCATTACTCAGACAGTGCCCCCCTGAGGATTCTACCCAATGTTCACTGAATTATGAAGTGTTTTATTTCTTGCTTTTAGGATAACAAACTAGTCTCCGCCCTGTGTGAGATCTAAGGGTTTTCCCGCCTACTCCTTTCTGGTATTTCCTTCCCCAGTCTCAGGTAGTTGCCTCCCCTAAATGCACAGATCAGAACTCAGCCAATAATGCGAGGAAACCCTTCTCTGTATCTCTAGAGTGCCACTTTTTCCTGTGCACAACTTTCTTCTTTTTGTTACTCACCCCTCAGATTCTAACTTTGTCTCTCTAAACTACTATCTCTATTTTCTCTGTTTATTAAGTCTTGTGGGCTACATTTGGGTCCCTTTTTTCCTGTGCTAAAGCTGGAAACTTCCTATAAGAAATCAGCTGATGAAATTATGGGGCTTTTAGGATGAACAACTTTCCTGATTTAGCCAGGATTATTCCAGTTTTAGCACTAAAAATCTCCTGTTCTGAGAATCTTCTAAGTTCCATGCAAAGATCATTGGTCACTCTCAGTCACATTGTTGCTTTCCTTATTTGAGGGAAATCACAGTTCTTTACTACCTTTGGGTCAATATCTGAAAATTGTGGGACACACACACACACACACACATTTCAATATTCTGATTGTTTCAAGTTGTTCCTGCTGCTCTGTTTTGGCCAGAAAAGGAAACCCTGATTTATTTTTAGGGTCATTTATTCTTCTGTGTGAAAAATTGGAAATGACAAAAATAAAATTGGGAAGACCTGTTGAGACCTATTATTGTGGTCTTTGATGATGATGGCTTAGACTACATATGGTGATATATCTGATAGCTATGGGTGGAAGGAGTTGAGATATATTCGAGAAATATGTTGAACAGGACAAGTCCTAATGTAATTGATGAAATACTTTTTCTAGACTTACTTTCATAATCCAAATAATTATGAACCCAGCTACGGTGATTCAGCATATATTCTTGGATCTTGCCCAGAAGGGCTCATGGATAAGATCTCTAGATCCAGGACCCATGCTCATTGGGCAAATAATCTGGTAGTTGGTGAGAAACTCAAAAGGAAGGAGTCAGCAACTCACAGAGGATGGAGAGAAAGAGATTACATTTCAGGGCATAGTGGCTAGGATACTTTGGGTCTATCCCTGGAATGGAAATTCCCATCAAGTTTGTAGTGACCAGAAGGGAAGAGGAAGTCACTTATGTGTTTAGGCCCAGTGGGCCATGTCCTTTGACATCTAATAGGTTCATAACTACTCAGGCACAAATTCCTTGCTAATCCTTATGCAGAAAACTGGGCTTCATCAAACTTCACCCAGGATGGAGGAAAAAAATATTTACGTCCTCCATGTTTTCTTTCACATCACATCAAGATTCAGATGCCATAATTAACTGGATGCAGACTAACTTTTTGGGAATAAGGAAGAGCCATAGCCTAAGAAACACCCAGATGAGAATATCTCTTGGGATAACACAAGATAACATATAACTCTAACCTCTGTGGAAATGACTCACAGGAAGGCCAAACAAATTCAAATGGCTGATGTCAGATCTTTCCTTAGTTACCAGAAAAAGATGTGGAGATTTGATATCTGACACAGCAGAAAGAGTCAAATCAAGGGAGAAAAGAGGAAAAAAAAAGTGACTTTATCAAGGGTTTCCATCCTCAGATGAAAATGACCAAAGAGAGAGAGAAAAGGTGACCAAAGCATTTTTGTCATGCATGGCTGTGAATGCACATTTTTATTATGTTTTATAAAAATAAATCTCTCTTACAAGGCAACTTTGTGCCTCAGTGATTTGTATATTTTTGTTAGCAAATAGCTTTTCAGTGGCAGAAATCTGGAAAAATGGCATAGAACAGGTCTCTCCAAAGAAAATTCTAGAAAACAAAGGACTGAAATAAGCAAACCATTAGAATATAATATCTTTTAGGGAAGGGACCATGTCTGATATATTCAATTAATCTCCAACACCCTTCCCTCATGCCTGCACATGTTAGGTGTTCAGCAAATATTTATTGAATAAAAGCCTAAAGTTTGGGAAATGGAAACATTCCCTAGACAAATGAGTCTGGAAACACTATATCCAATACCTCTGTTTTTGTAAATTCACAACACATATTAACCTGTCAAAGATTCCTAAAAGACCTACAATAAGAAAACTTATTTATTTATTTATTTATTTATTTATTTATTTATTTATTTATTAGGAAACTAGCTTTTCACCAATACCTTTGACCATGGAACTGATTTTTTTGTTATTTGTTTTTGCTTTTGTTTTTTAGGGAATACCTGTTCTGCATCCTGCAGAAATTCTGCTGTAACCCAATTGTCTTTGAGGAGGCAAAGCTGATTGTAAAGAGAAGAATTTGAAGAGATGACTGTGACATCACATCAAACCCTTGTTACATTAAATCCATACCACAAAAATACTTAATGTATTCAAGTTAAACTGGTTTATTGTCTTAGCTTACTTGGTAGGTAGAAAGTAGAAAGCAATTTTTATTTTGTTTCCACCCCTTCCAACCTGATATTCACCTCGAACCCCCGGGTTCCATCAACCAATATAACTTAGTTTTTCTGGTTACCAACAGGTAATAAATTAAAATAAAACACACACACACACACACACACACACACACACACTCCCTGCAAGTCCCACTTTTTTTCAAGTCTGGTGCAGTAGAATGTCTACTTGAACATTAGCTGTCTCCTCTCACAGCTGTTATCACTTGTGTTGGAAGTCTAGGACTAGGAGAAGGGTACCAGGTGGATTTCCTTACTTTCTCCTCTTTATAGTGTTGCCACCTTCCCTAGCTGTGATTTTCATTCTCTCCAGAGACAGGATAAGTAGGTCAAGGGAGGGAAAGATGGAAAGGTGGAATTAACTTCACTCAGGTTATCATAATCTGTTATGATCCTCTGAATAGTAGACATTCCAGTTGACTTTACTCTCATGGAACATTGGGTGAGTCTTTTTTAAAGATACCTCCTTTTGTCTACATTGTAGGGCATCTCTCAGTAGTTGTTCCACTGACTGCAATTATGCCTTCTCAGGCTAGTCAGTTATGACTCCTTCATTCTCTCGGCTTCCAGTGATACATTCCACTAATGGGGTCATGTCACCCTTCCAGACCATCTCTTCCGAGATGACCCAATCTACCTTTCTTAAGTAGGGTCCTTATTTGTGCCACCAAATTCTGGAAGTGCTCATTATCCCCAATATATCTTGGTCCTGGACTGCAGAGAAGAGCAGTTCAGGCTACAGTCCCCTGTGTTTTTGAGTATGTGTCAGACATCAGTTCCTATGTTTTATAAAGTCCCAAAGACATATATCAAGCTCTCTGAGTGGTTCCATTGACATCTCTCTCTTTTGGTTTGTGTTAAGGAAAAAACACATCTGTTGGCATGGAGAAAGAGGATGGGGACACTTATTAAATTGATTACTGCTTCCAAATAATCTTCAGGATCTGCTTCTTTTAAGTCACACTTGATAGGCTGGAGATTGCCAATGTGATAACGTGGGTAGAACCACTTCCGTAACCTCTTAGCAAGCCCCTTCATATGTAAGCTACCACCTGGCTTTGTGAGTCTCCTTGGCATCAACTTTATTGGGCCTTTTCTGGAACACCTCTATGACAGCAAATGACCCATTTAACTTCCCATTGCAGGTGACTTAATATTCTCAATCCACACTAATATCTTTTATGAGAAATGAGCAAGAGGAACCAAAGTTGAAATAAGAACCAGCCAGGAGTATAACTGCCGAGACTTAATCATGTTTTTTATAATGCATAAAGCCTACAAAATAAGAAAGAAAAAAATGGAAAGTATTAGTTTTATGCACCAATTATTAGCTTCATATGGTGAGTTTTACAGCCATTTGAATGTGGACAGAGATTGAATTTCACTTGCAAAAGGCTCATTTTGCTCTATTGCCCAGTTCGTGGCCACCAGGCAACAAATTAATTTCCCCTATAAATACTTATCTATGCTGGGGCTTGCTCTTGTCCTCTGGCTTTCATTTGTGTTTGACATTTACAGCACCTTTGTTTGCCTAGACATCTCCTGTTGTCAGCACTGGTTCCAAATGAATCCAAAGATACTAAGGCCACCAGAAATTATACTAGAGTTAGGAGTCACAGTTAAAAAAAGAAAAGGCGGTTCATGTTTTTTTAAAAGATTTTATTTATTCATTAGAGACACAGAAAGAGAGGCAGAGACACAGGCAGAGGGAGAAGCAGTCTCCATGCAAGGAGCCTGATGCGGGACTCGATCCAGGGAATCCGGGATCATGCCCTGAGCCAAAGGTAGATGCTCAACCACTGAGTCACCCAGGCGTCCCAAGATGGTTCATATTGAATGTCAACTCTCTGACCCGCATTCAAGCATCCCATCTCCAGGAAGAAGAGATATGGCAAGTATATTGGCCAGACTATGGTATGCTTGGCTTTGCCTACTCAGTGCTTCTTTATAAATTGATTGGGTTCCATCATTTAAAAACCAAGAGTTTTTTTTTTTTTTTTTTTTTTCTTCAAGATTTTATTTCTTTATGAGAGACACAGGCAGAGGGAGAAGCAGGCTCCATGCAGGGAGCCTGACGTGGGACTCGATACCCGGTCTCCAGGATCGCGCCCTGGGCTGTAGGCGGCGCTAAACCACTGAGCCACCAGGGCTGCCCCAAAACCAAGAGTTTTAATGACAACATTCTAACTCTATTTTCTCTAGAAGGCTCAGCTATTTGGGCAATAACGGCCACTTCTCTCCATGGTACCATGACAGGTAGCTGGTACCAGGTAGCAGCGACCACGTTAGAGCAAGCCTATACTTTCCAGTTTGCCCACAAGCCTTGCCCGTTGGTGGTCTTGCCTGGCTCCTGCAGACAGAGTTCTGGACTCCTATTATTGTCCAAGTTTGGAGACACCTTTCAAACCTTAGCCCCTTCCGTTTTCAAAGGCAGTCAACTCCAACTTACCCCCAAAGAGCCTTCTTTGATCTGAATGGCTCAAACAATCCCTTAACCCCCGATTGTTTAAAAGGTTATTCAGTTTCTCTCTTCCATTCTCTGCCAGCCCATTCTCCCCTCCCCCCCAGAGAGTTTGTTCTGTTCTTTTGCTTTAAAAAGGAAAACAAAGTGTGACTACACGTCTTCTCTCCAAAGACCATAGCTCTTCGAGGCTGAGAGCCAGATGCCTGATTTGTTTTCCATCCAGAGCTGTACATACAGAAAAAGTCATCGGCACAAGGCCATTCTGCCTTTGACCTTCCTAGGGCTGAATGCACAGCTAGTCAACACTGGAGCTGAAAATAGAACCCAGGACTTTCAAATCATTGTTCTGCTTGCTGGGCCGTGCTTCCTCCCATAAGAACTTGGTTAAACAATGTCCTGTTTTGCAAAAGCAGAAATCATAATATATGTATGACAATATTCAGACTTAGAAGAAACACAGGCCTTACTCTCGGGAAAGATGGCATGGTAGTGTAAAAGGAGTGTGAATCCATTTCTAACACTGCAGCTTATAGGTAGGATGCACTCAAGAAATGTGTGTTGAATCATCAGCTTTGTAACGTGTGGCATTTTGAACAGGGAGTTCTCACTGAGTGCCAGGAATGTATTTGCTTGACAACCCCCGGAAAGCAAATTTACGACGTTAGAAAGGTTATCATGGAAACGACTGAACTGGTCTATAAAGATGGTCAGGGACCTGGGGGTAACTTCTTAGCAGAGGGTAGCAGCAAGTGTCATGGGGAGAAACCTGAGGTTTGGTAACACTGTGATTCTCAGCTCCACGTATGTGTGTGGCCCACACAGAGCACAGAAAGCAGATGTGAACAATAGGAGGTTGGAGGTAGCTGCTGTTTTCCCAGGCTCCCAGGAAGAGTGCAGAGCTCTCTCTCTCGTGCCGCCCTTGTGCAGCGCGCTCGCCTGTCTTAGGGGTCATCACCCTGCTTTGGTGTTCAGTGAGCTCCCAGCGGGCCGGCCCTGGGCCCTGGCACACAGCCCAACCCCAGAGGCAGCAAAGCAGAGCCCAGAGCCCGACTTTCCGAGTTGGAGTCTTGACTCTACAGTCTCTCAGCTGCGAGACTTTGGACAGGTGACTTTCCTCTCCGTGTCTCGATTTTCTCATTTGTAAAACAGTAATAATAGTTCTTACCTCAAGCAGTCATAATGAAAATCAAATGAATCACCACTTGTGAAGTTGTTAGAATGACACTCGGCACATAATAAGCATTCATGAAGTGTTAGTTATTAGAGACCAAATGTACATCATTTATGAATGGGTGGCCCGGCTAGCAGCACAGGACAGTTAGAGTACACCAGGTGACCTGATCACTTGCATGGATTGCTCCATGCAACTCTAAAAACAGGTGCACGGAACAGCCATATTACAGGTGAGGCACTGAAGCCCAGGAGAGTTGACTACTTAGTCAAGGCCACACAGCTGGTGAGGGACAGAGGAAGGATTTGAAACCATAAGGTCTGATGCTGCAGCATTCTGCCCAGGAAATATATGCTCCCCAGGAGCAATACAGGTAAAGCTGCTCTACGATGTTCTTATGAGGCTCAAATATAATCATTTATTGACACTTTGAAGGGAGTAAAAAAAAAAAAAAATGTGAGATGATGGTGATGACTAATAAACACATGAGAAATCCAGCTCTTATTAGCCTTATTTAGCATATCAAAAGGTGTTAAAAATAATGATTAGCCTCAGGAACTAAAGAACAAGTAAAACCAGTCATTTTGACACACCAAATGCAATTTGATATGCAAGTGTCATGTACTCAGGATAACAGCCATTGAATAAATTAACAAAAGGGCTTGTCAGGAACTGGAGCACCATGATCTTTTGCTTGTTTCTTTCCTAAAACTTACTTAGTTATGATATATTTTACTTATTTACATTCTTTGTCTCTGAATAGTTTCGTCAGCTATAAATATGAGGAGAGATGATGAGATCATTTTTCTCTTCTCCAAAATTACTGGGGGCATTCTGGTGTCATGGAAAACAAACCAAACTTGAGGTTGAGAGATAAGGTTTCTGGCTCTGACTTCATTCTCAAGTGACTCCCTCTAGAACCTGAAGCAAATCTCCCAGTCTTCCTGGGCTTCCGATTTCTCTGTCTGAAAGCAGAGCTTTGGAAGCCATCGATTGTAAAATTCCTAGTACTTTTAACAATTGTTGGTTTTCCTCCTGGAAACTTTTATTACACAGCACACCTTTCCCCAACTCTATCCCCATACATCTGCTTCGACCTTCTTAGAATCAGAGTATTTTACAATTAAAACACACATTAAATGGAATCTTTTCTGTTCCTCTTCTTCTCCTTTTTATTTCCTCCTCTTTTCTTTTTCTCTTCCTCATCCCACTCCTTCTTCTTTCCCTTCTCTTTCTTCTGCCCTGAAATACTGTCATTGAACTGATAGTGAATCTTAGATTTAAGGCAAAAAACAAAACCCAAACAGAAAGAACATAACATCCACCACCACAAAACAATAGCTAAAGCTGTTCCAAAGACTTGGTTGATATGTGAATGGACTTGTGTGCTGAAAAGACAGAAAGAGCACTCAAGTGTCATTACTGCTTCATTTTTTTAAAGTTCAGGCCCTCTCCCAGGGGATGCATTGTGTTTTCTCTCTAGCAGCTATGATCCCTGGGTGCCCCCTATCACTGATGACAGCACCCTTTCAGAGACAAAACACTTTTAAAAACTAAAATGTCTCAGTGCAGTTGATTCTGCAATCATCTGCATGTACCAGTGACTAATCTGTGCAAAGCCAAGTCATTTCTTTGCAGTCAGCAGAGAATACCAAGGGGCCCTCCTGTACTCCAGGCATATCCAAGTGGGAGAACAGCTGTTCTTTGTTTCAGGAAAGGATGGGGCAAAGGTTAGCTAATGGGTAGAGTTTCCTGTTTGTAATGTCTGAAACCCAGGGAGGTGCCAACAGTTTGGAAGGTTTTATTAAAGGGGAGATAGTTCTTGCAAGGGTAAAGTTACGAGGAAAGTGAAATTCCTTCCCCAGTTGATGTCTTAGGTACTGCACATGTGCAGAAGACTAATCATACAATCTCCCTGCTACTGTCCTTCCATGGCTCCCCTTTCCTTGCTGGATAAAGTCCAAACACTTCAGCACTCTCTTAAGTCAGAATTATTTGCAGTTCTATGAACGCACCTTGTTCCTTTGTGCTTGGAATGGCTTGCCCACATGTTCACCTGGACAGCCCACCTGATAAGATTTAGCTTGGGTGTCATTGCCCCATGGAAGCTTCTGGTAGCTCATCCGTTAGGATAAGAGCTTTTTCTTTGTAGTCTCAAGCATCCCATGTGTCTGTCTCTATCCAAGGGATTCTCAAACAGCTGCACAATGGAATCACCAGAAAAGCTGTCAAATATGCCCATACCCAGGCTTTGCTCAGGGAGCTTGATTACACTGGTCCGGGTTGGGGTCAGGCTTCTCTAGTTAGTGAATCAGGTGATTTTAATGTGCAGCCAATGTTGTGAACCACAGATTTATTGTAAACTTTATTACATATTGTATTGAAAGTTTTGTTTAACTTCCTCCAGACTAAGTTTCTTGAGGACTGGACTTATTTTATAGTGGTACGTATATCCCCTGAAATTTAAAAAACATCAAGGACCAGCACTATTAAATAAGTAGTGTATGAGGAATGAAGGAACGAATAACACATACACACCCCAACATTCTACCCACCTATCCTGAGAGGCTCACTAATGCTCATGCAATTGTTTAGTGTAAGACTGTGTGGAAAACAGAAGAATCAATGTGGATCCCAGGTGTTTGGGGACAAAGGATGCAGTTTAATAGAAGTGTCTGAGAAAACAAAATAAGGCCTAAGAGAAAACCAGGGAAATTTTGAATTAATTAAGAGCAGCTGTGGAAAAAAACCAGAACCATGAAATCTGACCTGGGCAGGAACTTTGAGAGAGAAACTAATGCAAGATATTTGGGAGCCGGAGATTGGGAGACGGGAATAACCAGCTCACAACGTAAGAGGTTGGGAAGAGATTAGCTTCTACCTACACTGGATAGAAATACAAGGTACATGGGGTCTGTCCAGAAGAGACTTAGCTTTTCCTGAAGACTCCAGGGTCTAAAGCCTTAGTCAAGGTGACCTGGTAGCCTAAGAGGAAATCAGTAGCATGCGAGTCAAGTTCGAACAGCACTGGACTCTGCTATACTGTAACTGCTGTTCTACAAATCTATATTTTGTGGGCCCTAGTATGTGCTAAGTGCCCTACATGTTATCCCATTGAATGTGCAGGCTTAGGCTTATGAAGTAGGCTTCATCATCACCAGTTTTACAGATGAAGACACTGAAGTTTAGGGGGGTTTGGTAAGAGTCCCAAGCTACCTGTACTATAAGTGGTAAGTATCATTTTCTATCACTGACCCGATGACATCCTATGGAGGAGAGATATTGGGGAAAATGGAAGGATGGGCTGGAATTCCAGGTTCTTTGGAAGGATGGGCTGGAATTCCAGGTTCTTTTTTTTTTTTTTTTTAATTCCAGGTTCTTAATCCAAGAAGAGGGCCATTCCTCTCAAGTCCTGGCAGTGGACTAGAAGACAGAAGGTGAAGGAGACTTTGGTTGATGGTTGCCTCAAGTGTTTTGATTTTTAAAAAGCTCCAACTTGTTTAAGCCCAGGACCACTAAGTAGCCTTGAATAGTGAGCACACAAAGCTCTCTACTTCTGAATTCCTAGTGAATATATTTTCTGGCACATGCGCTTTCTCCGAGTTGAGAAGATAGTCAAGAACACTCAGAATTCAACAATTCTACAAGATGGAAGAATGCTGCTTGGGTGTGAAGTTTGGACTGTGGGGAGCCTGGGTGGCTTAATTAGTTGAATGTCCAACTATTGATTTCAGTTCAGGTCATGACCTCAGGGTTGAGATTGAGCCCTGAGTTTTGCACAAGAGCCTGCTTAAGATTCTCTCTCTTCCTTTCCCTCTGCTCCTCCCCCCTCTAAAAAAAAGTTTGGACTGTGTTGTTGGGTTTTTTTTTGATGAGTTATCAATGTATTACCTTCATAATATGGGGGTTGGTTATACTCCACATAATGTGTCATCAAAATTTTAGTCTTGAAATATTTGGTATGCCATTTTAAGGGGAATTCCCTCCCTCTGAATCTCCCTCTTCACTGTTGACAGTCTGGGATGAGGCAAGCTTCTCTCTTATCTTAATAAACATTAGGTTCCAAAATGAGGTCCGACCTTCACTATTAGTCTCGCCAATCAGGTTAGTCTATCTGTCTCATGGTGTGATGATGACGCCTGCAGATTTGTGTTCACTAAAATCAACTTCCCCGATCAATCAACTGTGATGACTAGTCCGTCTGAATTAGTTCCTGTAGTCATAGCCTTCATGCCAAGCACGTCGGAGCCACTGGCCTTTCCCCTAACCCTGCACACAATTCCTGTCTGTGGGAACTATAATCACCCTCCTGGAAGAGATGCTTGCTTGGCAATATGCCAGGAGGAGTTGGGCTATTTCCTTGACTTATTGGGAAATAACCCAGGTTTAAAACTTAGTTGAATCTCGGTTCAAAATCTCACTCTGCCATTTGCAAACACTTCCAGAGCCAAGTAGAGCTCAAGAAATGTTGATTTCTTTCCTTGTCTCCCTTTGTTGAGAAACAGTGCACTCCTCTTTCCAGGGGATCATTTCTGTGATGCAATCATATGTATGTTCAGTCCAACACACCCACACAGGAAGCACACGGTTATGGATTTTACTCTCTGCTGCCCTTGGTTTGTTTTCAAGAAGTCAGGATTTTAGAAACCACTCATGAGCTGTCTGTATGTCATGGCAATTTATTATCTCGCTTTTCTCCAGAATGTGAATGTTCTATTACCCCTGGCTTTCTGACGTGTAAAAAAATATATTCCTTCTTGCTCAGTCTGTGTGTTCCGATAACAAGTTTAGATGAGCATTTTCTCAATAATAAAAGAGAAGGTGACTGTCACTGGCAGTTATAAATGACCTTATTTCAGGATTCTGTTGTGCAACTCTTACCTCACTTGCCAGAGAGAGGCAGTGTGTGTCAGTGTGAGATCTCTCTACAGGGAGTCAAAACAAAAGGCAGCGCCTGACCTTGGGCACGTTCACTCATCTTCTCTGATCTTGGGTGGGTTTTTCTCTGTGAAGGGCAGATTGTGCCACGTGGCATCTCAAGTCCATTCCTCTTCTAAGATATCTGAGTCTACTTCTTGCTGATTTATAAGAAAACACATTGACTTGCCTGAAGATAAAAAGACATTAAATGGCAAATATTTAACAAGAGAACTTGTCTTTCTCAACTCTCTCTCTTTTATGTCTAAGTTATAAAATTATTATAGTGATTACTTTTTCATCACCCACCTAATCCTATAAAACACCTCTCACTATATAAATGCACATGGCCTATTTTCCTGTAGCAATTACTCATTTCGCTCATGGGAATTGGGTCTTTGCTAAAGGCTGGTAAGGAAGGGTGCTAGTTTTTTGCTAGCAGACTTTGTTTTTGTCTCTGGGCAAAGGTTTACTGTGGCTGAGACCAACTCAGCATCATTATTGTCTTCCCCTAAGGGAGAATTACCAACTACTGTTTAGGGGCTCTAAACACTAGTGACATGTGCCATGAAAATGGGAGAGAAGGGAAGTAACATTTATGAGTAGGAATAAATGAGACATAGTAGATTCTCTTTATTGTACTTCTCATATATTGCTCAGTGTTAACTAGAAAATTTCATGTAGTGATCTCATTTCTTCTCTTTTACACTTATGATGATCCTTCAGAGCAAATCTTAAACTTCTTTTATAATTGAGAGCATGGGGTTTCAGAGATGTTAGTAAATTTCCCACGGTCACTTAGGTCTCTGGAAAACAAAGCCTGTGCTAATTTGTGTGATCTCTGCCAAGAACTCCTACATGTGTCTAAAGCAGGTAAAGAGAAAACTGTTCCAGGATGTGGAGAAACCCCAAAATGACCAGCACCACTGAAGCAACCCTGCCAAAATGGTGTATTCTGTAGTTGCAAAGCTCCAAGAAGGGACCTCATGAACCTGGAAATAACTACTGAAAGATTCAACACTCCTATATCAAGTGGGTTTTAAATCCTTTTCCCCAGTAGAATCACAGAAGATGGACATAAATTCAGATGTATTCATCATGGAAACGATTGATCGAACTCATTATGTTCCTGGGTCTGTACCAAATACCTCACTAGCACTATTTTATTTACCTAGACAATGCCCCAGGAGATGGTGATTACTCTCCTACATAGACGTGCGCACTGAGAATTATGAAGAGGTATCACTTACCCAAGTGGCATGACTTGGGAGGGTTGGAATCCAGGTCTATATGAATCTAAAGCAAAATGATACTATTGACTAGTTGATAGTGCCTCTGCACTGAGGAGAAGAACAAGACTCAGGGAGTCCTGTTCTCTCCCTCCCCTGGGTCTGCACTTCTATATGGTAACTTTAAGAACTTGTGAGAATCACTTCTGTGAACACAGAATGTCCACAACTGGCAGTAACATGCATAGGGAAGATCAGCACTGGAAGTTCCCACTATACTTGCATTCATTAAAAATAGAAATTTAAGGGGAAGAAGCCAAAGGGGAAAATCCCTGTCCCAAATGAGGTCATTTGAACAATAGAGCAATCTTGCTAATTATTTAGAGGGAACATAACTGATTAGGTATCAGGACTAGAACTACAAAGAGGCAGCCCTCTCCAAAAGCTGCCTCCCTTAGAGCATTTCCCTGAAAGATCACTTTTTGTTTACTTGAATAGTTTTAAAAATAATAAGGGATAACAAGATCTGCCAAGCTAGATTGATTAGCAGATAAAAGATTCCCAACAATGGAATGTTTTCAGTTGATTGTAGCTTAAGGAAGCCAAATCTAGCAGGTCATCATTAAGGAAATGTATGTAAATACTGCCTTTGGATTTCACAATAACATTTAAGCAATATTGGCCTAATCCAAGTTTGTTTGTCACAGAATACTAGACTTTCACATCATGGCTTTCACTCCTTAGCTGAGAGTTGATTTTTTTTTTTTTTAAGATTGTACTTATTTATTGAGAGATTGAGAGATAGAGCATTAACAGAAGGAGGGGCAGAGGGAAAGAGAGAAGCAGACTCCTCGCTGAGCAGGGAGCCCGATGCAGGGCTAAATGCTCGATCCCAGTACCCCGAGATCACCACCTGAATCAAAGGCAGATGCTTGACCCACTGAGCCACCCAGGCACCCCATTAGCCGAGAGTTGATTATGAAACAGCAGGTCTTTTCCTGGACACGGAGTTTAAAATATATCATGACCTGATATCAGTGGATTAAGAGAGACAGGGTCAGAGATAGGAAATGAATCAGGCTTGGTAAACAACCCTGGCCACTCCTGTTGCAGCTGTGTGGGATGAAGGGTAGCCAGTGCACTCCCTGGAGTCCTGTAGAATAGACTGGCCTTGAAACATCTGCCAGCCCTGTCTCTTCTGATCGCCAGTCACATGACTTTCTCGAAATGGCAGAAACAAGAGCTTCTGTGTTTTTACCCACTTTATTTTTATTTATTTATTTATTTATTTATTTATTTATTTATTTATTTATTTTTTACCCACTTTAGAAACATCACCATCTTCAACTTCTAACCCAGACCTAATGTGTATAGATCGGCCCTTGGGAAGGTGATGGGGAAACAAATACATTCATTTTTTCAAATATTTAGTGAGTACCTACAAAACACCAGGCATTGTATGGCATGTGGTATAGATGAGGAAGCAGGACAGAGCCAGTGAAAAATAAACAACGGTGCACAATTGTTCACACTAAGTACAGAAAGAGGAAGAGGCCAGGAGTGTGCACGTATGAAGCAACTGCTGACGCCAGAGGACAGCTCTCAGAGTTGCAGACCAGACACTTATACTCAGAGAAATAAAAACTCCCTTTAAAGTGGAGTGTGACAGATAGCATGGTTTTCTGAGATTAATCCAAATCTAAGGGTGGTTTAGACATCAAAACAAAACAAAACAAAACAAGGCCTCTTAAAATAAAGAAAGAAAAGAAAATAATTTCATCCACCTAATCCCACAAAGGAAGTACCGCAAGAGGGCTTAGAAGAATTAGTTCAAAGATATTTTCTGTTTTCTCTTTGCTTCTTAATCCAAGACCCACACAGAATTGTTTATAGTAATCAATCTAGTAGAAGTCAATATCCACTAGCCTCTATACATGTAAGAAGAAAACGAGGCTCAGAGACACCAATTAAGGTGGCCCAGGAGTAGAACAGCAAAATTCAGGTGTCTGGACTCTGTATCGCCTCCCTAATCTTTGTGATGACTCTCAGCTTGGCTGCTTCTGTACAAAAGTTATAGGATTTTCAGAGGAAAGATAGATAAATGTTAAATTATGATAATAACTGAATCCTTGATTGGCTGTTATCAAAAACAGAAATAAAGAAGACATAAAGAATATGCCCTGTAACTTTCTGATCAGCAACAAGAATTTAGAGCAAGCTCTCTATTTGCATTTGTAGGCCAGGGTATGAAGATACTGATCTCTGTGCAGCAGGGAATTTCCTGCCTGCCTCTAATAAAGCACATTCTGCACAGCTGATATTCTGGGAACAAAGCGTTACACCTTGGAGTTTCCCTAAATCTGAAAAGAGAGTATCACTTTCAACTTTCCTTGTGCTAAATAACTTAGTCTAACTTCCCTAAAAAGATGGATCTATGTACATGTTAAGAATTTGATATTTTCACTTTCTCTAGACCCCCTCTACCTTTCTCTCCTAATCACATCTTCAAGTGGTTGACGTCATCACCTTCTTTAAAAAAAAAAAAAAAAAGGTTCCATTTCTTTCTCCTGACTCCACACAGATCAACTGCCTCACACAGGTGATGTCTCTAACATCATTGGCACAAACCAGTTCCATCATTAGAATCCTGGAATGCCTTTCCTGCTAAAATGAACTGTCCTTAACACATTTCTCAAGTGGCAGTAACATGTCTCTAAATTCTGTGTCAGAGGGAGAAATCAAGTAGATTCCATGTCCCATCCCCCCTTTAAAGCCTGTTAGATTCTATAGAATGCTGGAAAGGAAATCCTTGGCAACTTCCAATCCTAGCTGGAAAAAGTCCATGCAGCCTCTGCCAGTGTCTCCTGAGGCAGTCACTCTGAGAGTTTTGCCTCCTGTAAGAAGTTCATCTATCTGGTGTCCACCACTTAGAAAGACCACATCGAGATACCAAATTGAGAAAGTGCTAAAAACTCACGCAAGGAGCTTCCTTTGTACCTAGATCTGATTTAGATGGTAAGATTCTGAACCTTGAACCAAAGGCTAAGGAGACACTGAGGAGTCCAGGAAGGAGCAAATTTATGAGTGTGTTTTGCATGTGAGAGAAATGTAAATAATTTGTGGCCAGTAAGTACACTTGGAATTTTAAATCATGTTCACGATTTTGTGCCACTACTCCTATCAAAAGATAGAGTGTAATTCCTGTTCCCTTGAATATGGACTGGCTTTACTAACACACTTCTTAAAAATAGAATGGACCTTATGCTACTTTAATTTTAAGCTCAGGTCTTAAGTAGTGCAACTTCAACCTGGCTCCCTCTTGGAACACTTATCCTTGCACCCTCAACCTTAGTATGAGAAAGCCCAGGCCAAATGGACAGTCCCAAATGCAAATGAACCAAGGCCCCAGCCACCTGCTATTGTAAATAAACTTTTTTTCTTTCTTTTTGGTCTTTTTTTAAAAAACAGACAGACACATTCATTCATTTATGTTTTGCTATGGTTGCTTTTGCACTACATAGCAGAGCTGAGTAGTTGTGACAGAGACCATATGGTTCACAAAGCATAAAATATCACTATCTTGTCCTTTACAGAAAACATTTGCTGACTCCTGAGATCACTGAAGATCTCTTTCTTAAGGAATTCATAAAATATCATAAATAGGAATTACAGACAGACAGGTATGACCTAAAACCCATCTCTATTACTAGGTGTGATCTTGAGAGAATCTCTTAACTTCTCTGAATTTTAAGTTTTATAAAAGCTTGAAAGAGTAGTTAAGACCTTTGTCATAATTGATAAATGCCAAGATACTGACACATAAACAGAATATTATTAACAGGGATCCCTGGGTGGCAGCAGTTTGGCGCCTGTCTTTGGCCCGGGGCGCGATCCTAGAAGTCCGGATCCAGTCCCACGTCGGGCTTCCGGTGCATGGAGCCTGCTTCTGTCTCTGCCTCTCTCTCTCGATCTGTGTGACTATCATTAAAAAAAAAAAAAAAAAATATATATATATATATATATATATATATTCTTAACATGTTAAAATTAACACCAATATTTTAAAATTAGAGCCAAATTTAAGGATCATATAATTAGAGGCAGAGGAAATAAAAAACATCAAATATTTTATTTTAGCAAACATTCATAATAGAGCACATGAGAAGGAAACAATAACAACTTCTGTTAGGTGTGAAACACAAATGGGAATCCATGGTCAGTGAAAATTCAGGTTGTGAATTTGCTTCTGTAGGCCAGATTTTAAAAGCAAATCCTACAGGCAGAGATGGCTTCACAGGAAACAGTTTTCCAAAACCAAGTTCTGATCGATTAAATGCCAAAATTTGAAGAAAGAACTCTTGGTTGCCTCTTGAGCTAAAAGCAGAATAATATTTTTTCCACACTATAGCTGAATATTTTTCTTTGAGAATATGAGTAAATTTAGAATCCTAAAGGCAGAGCAATTTGACCTGACTAAAATTATTACTTTCTCAAGTTTACAGATAGTCCAAGCAACTGTCAGCAAGTTAGTTATTTCATCATTCCAGCCACAATGATTTAATACTGTGGGGGTTGGAATCTTTAAAATGGATCTAAGTAGCTGAACTGTCTGTTTCAGTTCCTCGGAGAGGTGAGTAGTTCCACTGCTTGAGGAAGCATGAGAACCTATTTTGGAGGGCATCGACTTCCTTTCGGTATTGTTACCAGGAGACCTGGTCCCAGTGAAAGAGCTGCGGAGTCACCGGTCACCTCAGTTCCCAGGTGATGTAGGTCACTTTTGCAGGTATTGATTGCACATCTGTCTACAGGTGTGGGCAGTGCTCTTCCCCAAGAAAGGAATTGTGGGCCTGTGACTGGTATGGCTGTAAAGTGAGTGAAGAGATGACCCTGGGCTTGATGATGTACCTTGGTGAGAATCAACTGAACATCACCTCAAACTGCTGTGTGGCTTCTGGTTTTTCAGTCAAGTTTCTTCTCTTTCCCTGTTTTCAGTAGTCACATACGTAAAGGGCAGTGAAATGCCAACCTGACCTAACTGAAAGTCCTGGAGGTATGAAACTGTAAAAGAAGATAATAGACATATGTGGAGCTGACTGGAAGCCCTTGATAGCATACTTCACGTTCCTGTTTAACCTTTTAACTAGAAAAATGCACTCGTTGAGTAGAAACGTCTGCTAGGAAAAAAGAAAAGAAGAAAGGAAGGAAGGAAGGAAGGAAGGAAGGAAGGAAGGAAGGAAGGAAGGAAGGAAGGAATTCTGTTTCAAATCCTTTGGGCATATTTTTAGTTTTGTACCATGTCAATGCATTGCTTCATTAAAGAAATCACAGACCCTAGAGGTGGAAAGTTCCTTAGAGATACTTTGTCAAGATTTGGACTCATGCAGGACTCTTCTGTGTAAGTACTAAGGTAGGTTCATTTATTCACTCAACAGTGTTATCTTTTAGCATCATCTATACCAGGTATTGATCTAGGCAAAGGGCTAAACATAATAGACAAACGTCTTGCCTTCGTGGAATCTGCTAATGTTCAAGGACCTGTGCTTGGACATATCCAGTGACCAAGAGCTGTTAGTTTCAATGAGAGAAAATTGGTTTCTGAGATATTTATTTATTAACAAACTTTTCTGGAGCAGAGTTTTAAGCACTTTATGAATATTAGCTCAGATGATGCTCTTATTAAGCCTATGAGGTCGATATCATCATCATCATCATCATCCCTCTTATTCAGATGAGTAAATTAGGCACAAAGAATTTAAAGGAATACCCAAGACCCCATAGCTGGTAAGCAACAGGGACAAGAATTAAACCCAGCAGTTGGGTTTAGAGTTTGGGTTCTTAACTACTAGGCTATGCTGTCAATATTTGGCTAGCTTAAATTTTTGTCTTGGTTCTGTTTTTCTTTTTTTGTTGTTTCTTTTTTTTTTTTTAAGATTTTATTTATTTATTCATAAGAGACTCAAAGAGAGAGAGGCAGAGACACAGGCAGAGAGAGAAGCAGGCTCCATGCAGACAGCCTGATGTGGGACTTGATCCTGGGACTCCAGGATCACGCCCTGAGCCGAAGGCAGATGCTCAACCACTGAGCCACTCACGTGTCCCTGCTTCTGTTTTTCCTTATTAGTATCCCTTACTCGAAAATATTTAGCTCCTTTCTGTCTGATTCTTGGAGTCTTTAACTGTGTACTCTAATCCACTGAATACAACCAAAGACGATGCCGGACTCTTGATTATATAGGATGAGTCAGCACCTCCTTAAAAGGTGGGGGTCCCCCTGGTCCTACCACTCCCACTGCCCATATAGAAAGGTGGTACCTGCACATACTAGGCGATCAGTAAGTGATAGATCTTGTTATTAATTCATAACTTTCTGGCTCACCAATGCCTGAAAGTCCCCAGTTTAGCTTCCTCCTTCTAGTGCAAGCCTATTCTCTAGGAAAGGAAGCCAATTAGGCTTTATTGGACAAGTTTTCAAAATTTTCCCTAAAAGTAGGTTTTAATAAATGGGAAAAGACTTCATAGGGCTGAGCAGAGAGACATTGTCATCACTGACAATGGCAAAAGGGAGAAGGAAGAGGATGAGGAAGTTGGGAACATGGAAAAGCTCACATGTGGGCCATTCGAAGGCTGCCTTCCACAGGAGCTCACGCAATTATGTTAGAAATAAAACAGCCCAGCTGTTCCATCATGGAATGAGAAGTAGGAGGTGTGGGATAAAAGTTTGAATAGGGTCCTAATGATTTTAAACTTTTTCTGAGTCAACTCATAGGTTGGTTTAATCCTGTGTTTGAAAGGAATTTAAAGTTTTGTCATGTGCCTTTTCCCTTCAAATGAAATCATCTCAAAATAACCTTAACATCAATCCCCAGTGATTTCTGGATTATCACTCAGGATTCCTCTTTCTGTCATTAATGAGATTAATCTAGTCAATTTTCTAGTTTCCTGGTTTCAGAATTCTCTGTCAATGAGCCTCAGCCAAGATGACTTTCTTTCTCTTAACCAGTCCTCCTACCTGCAGATTTGGTCTACGGAAAGTATGATTCCTCATGCATCCCCTCTTTTGCTTCTGTCATTCCAAACAAGAGGCTGGGCCTGACATAGGATTACCTACCTCTTGTGTTCATGCAAAGCCTCCCTTACACTTCGTCTTCTTTTGCATGACACTCCCTGGGTATTCTTCTAAACACAACTTGCAGCTGTTCCCTGATCTGCTGCTCCGGGCTACAGTCCTGCCCATAGAGCCATTATTTAAACTAGTAAACCAGTTAACTCAATGAATATTTACATGCACAACTGTGGTCATAACTGTTTTAAAACCAATCTAGTTATAATAGCCAATGTGTAAGCATCTGGGAAGCAAAAGCAAGAGCTACTCGACACAAGCATCCCAGACTGAGCTTATAAAAGAGAGTGCCCTTTAAAAATTTTTCACAGTGCATGGTACTTAATTTTTTTTTGCAACCAAATCTTGGGAGAGCCATATACATCTGCAAGAAAGGTTTTTGAAATTAATAAATTGTAAATTTCTTGACATCCCCCTGAGAAATGTTACTTTTTCTAAGGCAAAGTTGGCAAAAATAATTTGTGACATTTGCCACAATCTCTCAAAAAATCTGGCTCAGAATTTGAGTCTTGGGATCAAACACAGATACTGGCAACCCAGGTGCATTCCTGTTTCATCCAAACGAGTTTGTTTTTCTTTTTCCTGGCTGGTACTTTTAAGTGCCTGCTGGTTATTAGGGAAGAAGTGTATCTTAGACTATGAACGTAAATAAAAAAAAATTTTTTTTTAAAGGAGGACATTTCTTTTGAATTTTCCCCAAATGCTTTGGATGGATTTCTGTTGCATTATTGGTTGAGAATATTCTTACCATGATAATCCACTTTTAGTAGCCTCATTTACATTAGCTATCACTCTGGAGAGCCATAGTAACAGGCCGCTGAATTACCCTAGAGAAATTACTCTTGAAAGTAATCATTGTGAATGAATTTTCATAACTTGCTCTCATCATTTCATGCTGTTTTGTCTCTTTCTTTTTTGCCCCTGATAAAAGTTAAGCATAAAGAGGCCTTTTGTTATTATCTCATTTTCATTAGAAAACTTAGTCTTAATCATAGCAGCCAGTTTGTATAGCCAACCAAAGGGCATCTCACACACACACGAACGCACAGAATTTTTGAAATGCATTTTATTTTCTTGTGGTGAACATTGTTTTGTTTTTAGTCTACTATATCTCACGTAAATTTGTATTTCATGTAGCTCAATTGGTTCAAGGTTTATGTTTTTGAGGGTAGGGGCTTTTTTAAGCCAGATAACTTTGTTTCAAGTCACCAACACCAAAAAAAATGAAATTTTAAACTCTTGGAGAAAAAAAAAAACAAAAAACTTTAGAATAAATAAAGAAGTAATAGCAATAAAAAAATATTTAGCGAGTACTTACTTGAGACCAGGCCTTATTTTAAAAGATGCTTAAAGGAGATTTTTATTGTTGCCATTTATTAGTTTTACATTCTTTCATTTGCTCCCAAGATGTTGGTGCTATAATTTTTGCTACTTTCCCTATTTTCCAGATGAGGGAACAGAATTTCAAAGGGATAGGTAACTTGTCCAAACACACAGCTATCAAACAGTGGTTCCAGAATTATAACCTGGGAAGGGTTATAATTATAACCAGGAGGTCTGATTTCTTAATCTTTCCATTTTATTGCATTGTATTATGTGGTGACTACTAAAGAATACTGAAGTGAATGGAAAACATGATTAAAATTCTATTTAGCCACTATTTTATGTGGGATTATAAAGCAACAGAGAATGACTGGCCTAGTTGTTTAACTGTTGAAAAGGTTTCTCCCAAGATATCATTTTCCATCTATTCAAAATGAAATTCTCGTGATGCCTAAAAGTGGGAAGATTTGGATTTTTTTTTGTTTGTTTATTTTTGCTTTTATTTGATAATATCTAAAGAATGGGCCAACAATGAGATAATCATTGGGGAAAATCGACATCAACAGCTGTTTTCTTTACCAAAAACACTTGTGTTCAGAGTCATATTCAGCAGCATGAAGTCAGAGTTTTGTAGGTTGAGAAACTGGTAGAGATTTCCACCAGGTTCTATTTTTTAGATTTAAATTTAAAGTAATAAAAAGTGATTGCAAATCGCATCCTTTTTAATTATTAAATTTTGTTACCAATCCGTTTCCAGATGTCCATTCTACAATTAATCCTTTCAACAGACGGCTGTTGACACCTGCTTTGTACCATGCTCTACTGAGACCCCAAGAATATGATGGTAAACAGACCAGACAACTGGCTCTCAGAGATTCTGTGCCACCAAGGGAAAGAGAAAATTGAAAAAAAAAATAAATAAATATGTTATATAGCATTAGGAAGTAGTAAATTCAATGTAGGAAAAAAATAACACTGGGTAAAGGACAGAAATCTGGTAATTAGTGAAATCAGTGACATTTGAAGGTCACATAAACAATATAAAAGAGTTGTGGGACACAGTATGAGGCACAGGAGAGTTTTTTCTGTACATTTTAAAGGTTTGAATGTGGGCATCTCATTTTTAATCCTCAGTCACCCCCACTCACCTTCTGTTGTTCTTTTAAAACTCCAGAGTATAAGTTAACAGTTGCTTTGTGAAAGGTTGCCCTTTTTTTTTTTTTTTTTTTTAATGTATAGTTATTTTATTTTCTGCATCTGGAAAAAGAAACACAACTTAGCCAAATATTTGTCAATTCTTTTTTCATTTTACAAATATTGTTAAAATTCCAATGTACCTTGATGCAACATTTGATATTTTTACTTTTTCAAGTGGGAGATCATAATCCACTGGGAGATCGAATTCTTCCTTCACGCTTTTTAAGGAAAAGGATACCCTGACAAATAAAATTAGTCTGACCTCAGAATTAGCAATAAAAACATTCTCTGGCCTATATTCACACTCACCTTAAGAACTAGTCACTTGTAAAATTGGGTGAAGAGTCCCCAACTTCATCTTCCACCCAGGCCCGGTTTCTTGAGCCCTCATGGCATCGGCGGCTCTTCTTTCCTCAGGGAGGGACACCTGACCTGGGTCAGCCCAGTGAAACATAATGCGGGCTCTGGACTGGACCATGGGGAGAGGAAATACTCAGACGGTATTGTGAGTCTGGGGCTGCCAGCAGCTGTTTTGCCACCTCCTTGGGGAGAAGCTGCCTGAAAAGGAATCCAGTGAATGGGAAGCATTTTAAAGAGGTTGGGAAGGAAGAACCAAGTTCTGTAACGTTGCCTGGTTCTAGGACCCAACACTAGTTTTACTCACAGACTTCTCAGTTCTCTGAATTCCTAATTCCTTGCAATTGGATCTAGGCTTCTGTCACTAGCTGCTCAAAGATTCCCAATTAGACAGCAAGGGAAGACCGCAGGGTAGTAGTCAAGGAACCAGTCAAAGCAGAATGGAATAGAAATATCTAGGCAACCAGTAGCTTAGGAATCACGCAGCTGTGTATCTTGAGATGATCGTGCCAGGAACAAAAACACTACCTCATCTTGATCCTAACGTAGGGACTGCTTGCCCTCTGGCCTTGTATTTTCTCTGTAAGGCAGAAAACCGGTGGCTCTGAGATAACAGATGTCCTTCTAGAACTCAAGTGTAGCTGGAGAGAGTATCTCTGGAGAGAGTATCTCTGTAGAGAGTATCTCTGTAGAGAGTATCTACAGAGATCCATTTCTCTTGGCCAGAGCAAAACAAGAGAAATTAGGATTATTAGAAGAGTCTTGTCATCCCCATCAGCTATCAGATCCATAAAAAGATTTTAGGGCAAGACAGCTTATGCTACTTATTGCGTGTAATCACTGATAAGACATTTTATGCTTTCTGAGCTTATTTTCCTCTTTGATGAAATAGAGGAAAATTCTACTACTTAACCCTCATAGTAGTTGTAGTGTCTTCCAAATGGAAACACTTCTGAGAAAGGGGTGGGGTGGGTGTTCATAATCACGATGGTTAGCCACCCTCAGGGAGGGCTGTTCCAGCCGATCAGCGCCTATGGCCACTCTTTCCTCAGTCAGTTATCCTGGTTCTTTCCTCACTGGATTTTTCACACCTACCTTCTGCCTTCAATCATCTGTAGAAAATGAGAGCATTCTAGATGGCTCCTCTCTCCTTTTTTTTTTTTGCTGTGTCCACAGCTAGCTGGGTCATGGTGCTACAGTAAGCAAGGCATTGCTCTGTATTCACCTCGTCTCACTGCGAGGCAGGAATGACTTGGGGATAAGGAACAGACTCAGGCCGCTCCCTGAGTGGGCCTGCCATATGGAACAGAGAAGCCAGAGCCTTTGCTCTTTGCATAGCACTCTGCTGTCTTTTGGTCTTTCAAGTGTCTACGTGGGTCCAGCCAGCCTCATTTTCCCCTACATCATTTAAAGTCTGGGGGCTTAGAATTTCCAAAGATAATATATTTTTAATAGTGCATTTAAAAATTATTTTTGCATATATTTTAATAATAGAAATGAATGCAATATACATATTTTTAAATTTGAGGTCTGCCTCCAAGTCTTTCCACTGTGGCTTCTGAAGGATGTGCTAATAAAAACTGAAGGGAGGAACACCTGAGTGGCTCAGTTGGTTGAGCATCTACCTTTGGCTCAGGTCATCATCCTGGGGTCCTGGGATTGAGTCCCATATCAGCCTCCTTGCTCAGTGGGGAGCCTACTTCTCTCTCTCCCTCTGCTACTCCCCACTCCCCTTGTGTTCTCTTTCTCTCTGTCAAATAAATAAATAAAGTCTTAAAAAAAAAAAAAACCTGAAGGATGCTTTCCCATGGGTGTCAATGTCCTGGGTTCTGCCTAGGTCTCTGCTTAGGATGCTTTCCCATGGGTGTCAATGTCCTGGGTTCTGCCTAGGTCTCTGCTTAGAGTCCTTTCCTGGGGTCTTCTGTGGCCAGGCTCAGCCACCTGAAATAGATCCTCCGAGAAGGTGGAAATGAAAGTGAGATCCCAGGACCATCATGAGCATTCCACAGAAGCAGGAGCCTGCAGTGGGTGACACCCAGGCCAGAGCATTTCCAGGGCTCTTCTCCTCTATTCCACAAATTTATTTTCAGTAATAATCCTGTCATAACCCCAATAATGATCCTTTCCTTGATTTGTTCTTTAGTCTTAAAGCAAATGCCAAGCTTAAGAAGAAGAAAAATCATACTTTTAACGATACTATTGAAGCTTGAAAAAATAGTTCACATATTGAAATTTTGTACTTAAAAGCCAAGAACATTACAACTCGCAGCTCATACTCAGTTTCACTGTTTGATATTTTAGACAAAAAAATCCTAAGCCCTCTCACAGAATGACAGAATTGAAGCAACTTTAGTTCAATTTCTTTGTCTTTATAATTACCGTATTGTTCGCGATGATTTTGAATCTGTGACTTGAAAGCAGAAATGCAGGGTGCCACAGTATCACACAGACTAGGGTCATGAACTTGCCCCAAACATGTTCCTGAGTCCATGTGAGTTAGAGACTGATTGTACTCAGGAGTATTGATTGTACACCTGAACTTTTTCCAAAATAATTTTCATGTTGGATTCAATGCTTAGTAAAGGTTAAGTAATGACAATGTGCTAATTTGAAGCTTATCCATGTATAATCCAACTCAGTAGTAACCACAAAAGTTATTTAAAATGTAGACCAAAGAAATATTTTTTTCAGGGTGGAGTAAATTTACTACCAATATTGTTTAGAATCATGGTGCAAAGCAATAATGATACCAGATTGGATTATTATCGGTTTCAGATTCTCTACAGACAATGTGGTCCCTTCTTGCCTGGACCAGAGCTTCTCATGGCTCTGAACTTGGAGCCCCACCGCTTGGAAGGAATGAGTATCAGTATTCAAAAGTATTTAAATAATCCTGCTTACCCCAGTTTTATTCAGCAAATGTCATCTGTAATAAAGAAATGGATATTGGCAATTTTTTTTTCACAGCTACTGAAGGATCTTGAGAGCACTTTATGATAAAATACTCTTGTTGAGCCCTTGATACCCATAGGCCAATGGGCTGGGTTTGTCCCAAATGATGCCCCATGCCCCAAGAGCAAGGCATTACCCCAGTTTACGTGCCTATCCCCCAACTCCACATAATCAAATGCTGAGTTTTTGAACTTTATAACATAGACTGATTAGTGACCCCTTAATTCTTGAAGGCTGGTAGATGGTCTGTCTGCTTAATTTTATAGCTACCCAAAGGTTTTCATCAGCACTCACAAGTTCAGTTTGATCATCCCAGCACAGCCTGAGCTTGAACTTCAGCTACAAGTGCTGAGGCGATGGGTTCTTTGGGTCTTGTTCCTAAAGACTAGGAAGTGAGAATGATAGTGACTTTGTTTCCCTTGTGGGGGAATTCTCTCCTCCGTAGTCTTGCTAACAAATTTGTCTCCCAAACTCTGAGATTTCAGGGGGAAAACAAAGGGCCTCCTCTGTGTACAGGAAAGCAAGTGATGGAAACATGCCGAGGAGAAGGAGTGACACACTCAGGGAGTGCCTGTAGCACCATGGTGGCATGGGAAGAAATGGAAGGTATGTCCAATAGAGAGCAGGTGAGGGATGTGACCTCTGGGCAAGTGGCAATACTCAGGACAACAATCATACAAATTTGGAAATGGGAATCAGTGTATAAAGTACACAAATAAAGCCAATGAAGCCCAAAGAATGGAAACCATCCCAACAAGAGAAAGTGGAACCATGCAGACGTTTCATGTGACAACTCAGATCACGATGACGGATCGAGACAGCTGAACAAGTGAGGGGCGGAGAAACAGCTCAGACCTGGACCTTTCTTACTGCAGTCCACACCTTGTGTCAGAAGAATGAATGACCAAAGGGAACCATCTTTGGTTTAAGCACAGAAGTAGAATGTACCTAATTTTATCTTTAGCTGCCTGTGTTTGGGGGTCTTAATATTTTTGTAATCAAAACCATCATGTATTAGGTTCAAGCATTTGAAGTTGCCAACATGCATCCATTTTTTACCCACAAAAACTGCATTTCATATGCTTCAAATTTTTAGATGCAAAAATATACTAAGGGTGCTTTTTGGGTTTGTCTTCAGGTCCATATTGGAGATGAAGAAAAACTGGCCGTTACTAAGATTTCTGCATTCTTCTGGTGTTGTGATCTACAAATTCGGTGCCATCTGTGGAAGTGACAATCCCTGACGTGTTCAGCCTGCCCCTGCCCCTGGCATGAGAGGAGCTAGGGAGAAAGAGAAGTCCCAGAATTACAGTGGCCGAGGGAGGTGGTGATAGCTTCTGTACATGTTTATTTCTTCTTGTTGCTTTGCTTTTGATTTCAAACTCATTTGTCTTCGGGTTCCAGATTTCTTTTCCTCATTGTAAACTAGGTTTTGAAATTATTTGGCCCATCTATGTGTTTCTCTTAAATGAAACGTAAATTGGCTTTTGTTTTAAATTTCAGGTGTTTCAGGTTTGACTCTACTACTCATCTCCTAAGGCAGTTTAGCTATGGCAGTGAATTTATTACTGCCAAGAACAGAGAAGTCTTGCTGTTTGGAATCCTTTTCTTTAAATAAATATGCATTTTTATGCAAAAAAATCAGTTTATGATGGTCTGATTTGCTTGCCTATGATCTTATGATTTCTTTCTTTTTTCTCATTCTTTTCTACCCTGTGACCCCTTTATTTATGCTATTATCACATTTCTTTTTATATCCCCTCCCTATGTAAGGAGCCCAAGATGAGCCACTATCTGTTCCTTTCTCAAAGTTAAAAAAAAAAAAAGAAGAAAAGAAAAGAAAAGAAAAGAAAAGAAAAGAAAAGAAAAGAAAAGACAGAAAGAGAGACGCCTATGGGATCATGCTGATTCCTCTGGGCCCCTTGCATAAATGATCATAGTGCATTAGATAATGACCCTTCATTGGCCAATCAATAATTATTGAGTGCCTCGTTTGTGCAGACTACGGTCCATACTACAGTGTGGGTAATGATGGGAACATATTTCATGAAGGACATTGAAATATTCATGGACATGGACTTCCTTGGCAATTATGCTTTCGAGATCCATTTATAACAGACACATACTTGGAATGGAAGAAAGCTGGAGACTCTCACAAAGGTCTGATGCAATGTCTTTTTCATGAATCTAACCGCTGTGAAGTTTAGCATTTAGCTCATATCCATCCACTGTGTACCTCTGGTGACGCCACACTATGGAAGGTATGCAGGTAAGAGGTTTTTCCCAGGTGGTAAAAGTCCTACATTACCAAATACTCTCCCAAGTAACTCTATGTTACTGTCATACTACCAAAATGTTTTCTTCCTGGGGATTATCTTAACGGTGACATTTCTCCATGTAGTATTTTATTACCCAGGAGAGGGTGCTTCGTATCTAGCCAAACATTTGGAAGAACAGCTGATCCCTCTCTTCACATGGCAGGAAACAAGGGCCATGAGCAGTTGAGGCACATGATGACTTTACATTGACATAAAGAAGTGGTTTGGGAAAGAGTTAAGAGAAAGGTGGTCTTGTACAGGTCTAGGGAAGGAAAACAACGTTGGGTCCCTCAACAGATAGAGGTACTGAAAAGAAGGAAGAGATGCCAAAGAAGGGAACTGAAGAAACATCAATGAAGAATTCACTTTTGCTGCAATTTAGCTTTTGCCCAACCTGAGTAGGAAAGTTTTGATGAGCAGTGGGGCAACTTTGTTGGAAAGCTTGGGAAAGCTTTTATCAGCCATCTGAATGGGGAGGCTAGAGTAAGGAGACTGATGGCAGCCAGACGTGCCTGAGCCTTTCCTAGTTTTAACACTGAATGTCCCACATCCCTCAACTCCCCTCAGCCCCAGGCCGCCCAGGAATGGTTGGTCCTCCTACCTCCCACCTCCGATACTCAGAACACCGCCATCTGATTTACAAATAATTTTGCCAGGAAATCTGCATGAAATTCACTCATCATAATAGAGGCTAGGTTGTAGAGGGTGGAGCAAATGCAAATCTTTGATCTCTTCTGGTATTTTCCTGAGTTTCTGGACCATCTCTGTAGGTTATACTGTTTTTTGGGTTTTGGTAGCATTAACTTTCCCTCCAGCAGAACATTACCTCACCCTTCTGCGCTCACCATAATTGTTTTGCTTTTTGATTTTAGAAACCATTTCATTCGAGGAGCATCACCTCCTAAAGTCATTATTTGGTGCCATGTGAGAAGATTCTCTGAGGGCTCTGATAGGTAGGGGCTGTGAAGCTGTGACAGAGGTGTCATTCCCACTAGAATTCAACAGTGAATTTCCACCTATTTCCACGTGGAGATAAGTGTGAAGTATGATGGTGACTTCAGGAACGTCAGGTCCTTGGTCCTAAGAAATAAGCAGTTACTGATTTTCTCATGGGAAACCTCAAATACTCTAAGATGTGCAGCACTTATATATGCTTGCCCTTGTGTGGAGAGGTCTCTGTTTAATTTACAGTTTATGAAAGATGTTAAGCTGTGGCTATAATCCTATATGTCCTATATGCTGGTGAGAATCTGTGGCAATACCATAAAATCATTTATAGACTCCATTAACTGGAGAATGTTTTTTAAAAAGATTAAATGAAGTTAAATAACTCACTAAAAAAGGGCAGATAGGTGAAATAAAATACATTCTATTACTTAAAGATATTTGTAATAAAGTTTCATACCATTCTAATTCTTTACTACAAAATAGTCAAGTTCTAATGCCCTTACGCAAGTAAAATGAGAGCATTCATAAATTAGGATTTTGTTCATAAAGTCAACTTCTCACTAATGTGATGAACAGTGGAGAGAAATGCATTGTTTTCTTCTGTTTTAAGCTGAATCAGAATTAAAACAATTACAAGTTAACAAAAAGTGGTATGAAACTCAAGTCAGTTAAAAAATGCACCCAATGTTTGGGGACACAATCACTATTGAATAGAGTTCATCCAAAAGTGGAAAATTCATATAAGGGTTTAATTTAGGGACATTAAACATTGGAAATAAACAGCCAGAAGCTTTTGATCTGTCAAAATAGTCTACTGTTGGTGTTCCTCAGCTGAGTCGAGCCCTCAAATATTTGAATAGTAAGAATCTTAACTGAAGTTTGTTAGTTTCTGTGTGAAGTGTGTAAGGCTTACTGGTTTCTTTCCATGTAAAATTTCATTCAAATCACCCAACAACCCTGCAAGGAAGGTACAGCTATAATCCTCTCATATTTTCATCATGAAGGTTAGGTAGCAAATACAAAGGGACATATTGTGTGGCCCACACCTTCTGAATTGGTGTCTCCGAAGGTGGGCCCAGGAATCCTCATTTTTAACAAGTTCCCAGATAATTTGTATGCCATCAAAATGAAATACACATCTAACAATTAACAGTCTGTTATTACTATTAATGGTATTATTACTTTCTTAGTGACCTTCAGGAACCAGGCAGTACCCTGCTCTTACTTTTAGCCAGAATAGATGCACCGATTTCTCAAATTACACTGTGGTGTAGAACAGTTTCTGAACTTGAGAGGAAATTTATCTTAAAAGAACCATACAGAATTTGAATATATCTGGGAAGCACATTAAATCTTCCTGTGCTAATACCAGTACCTTGAATATTTAAGTGACATTAAGGAAACAGTGTTTTGTCTATAGTCTTTACATTATTTTACACAATTGGAATGACCTTAGCAGGAGCTGGAGGTAAGAGAGAGAAAGTGTATGAGGGAGAGAGAGAGAGAGAGAGAAAGAGAGAGAGAGAGAGAGATGCTATTTTGATCCATGGAAATGCCCATAAATGCCATTCCTGGTAAAGTTTAGGAAGAAGTAGACACCAAATTGCATGAATACCTTTGTAAGAATATCATCCAGGAGGTTTATTTAAAGACCAGAAACTAAATAAATAAATAAATAAATAAATAAATAAATAAATAAATACCAGAAACACATGGCACTAAAGAGAGCGTAAGAGTAGAGGCAGTGGAGAAAACTGGTTACCGTAAGGTTAGAGTGTTTTGGCAAAGAAAAAAAAAAAAAAAATGCGTTCCTTCTTGTGGCTTGGAGAAGTAGAGCAAGTATTTTGAAACCAGGATTTTTACAAATATTTCATAGTGTGGAATGGGTTTCTCTTCAAAAAAATTGAATTAAATGTTTACTGGCTATTTTTTTTCCATAAATGTATTTATTATCATGCAAGCCAAACTTCCAAACTTGAATTTCTGAGCATATCAGTGAGGGCTGAGTGCATATGGTTTATGGTTTAAGAATTGCCACTTCTCCCGGGGTCCTGGGTGGCTCAGTCAGTTAAGCGTCTGAAATGGCTCAGGTCATGATCCCAGAGTCCCAGGATTGAGTCCCACATCAGGATCCCTGCTCAGCAGGAGTCTGATTCTCCCCCTCCTTTCACCCCTCTCCCTGCTCCCTCTCTTTCTCTAAAATAAAATAAAATAAAATAAAATAAAATAAAATAAAATAAAATAATAAAATAAAATAAAATAAAATAAAATAAAATAAAATAAAATAAAATAAAATAAAATAAAATAAAATAGAATTGCTACCCTTCATTACATTGTCTTCCTGAGAGCAAAACCCACTGATGACCTGCTTCTCTTCTTCCTCTGGGCAACATGTTTTTCCTCATTTCTCTCTCCTCTGGTTCATTTCTCTGAATCTTACCCTTTTTCCAGTCACACGTCAGTTCCCCATCTCTTGTTCCCAACCAGCACTAGCCCACAGAAATTTCTCCTTTTCCTGACTTCTCATATTACCAAGTGTCTGTGCCAAAGGTTTTGGCTCATGGAGATTGTAACTCAGAGTGTTGTTGGATTGTATTTTATGTCTAAGTCCAGTTCCCTCAGCTAGGTCCTAAAAGTTGAGACCCAGAAAGAGAACATATATTACTTTTTCATTTCCAACAGAGTACATAAACAGTGTTCAATAAATATACAGTATTTTGAGTCACATCAAAAATTTTTCCCTCTACTTTTCCAGTCAAATCTATCTCTTTTGTTATTCTTGGCCAGTCATGGTGATTTTCACCTTATAACTCCTCTGATAGGATGAGGAAGAAAAAAGAACTAGCAATCACAATGAAGTTATTCATTTGTGGGAGGCAAAGTGTTAAAGAATATTATTATACTTCATACAAGAAATGTGAAGATGGTTGTATTTCAACTAATTTTGACAAGTCGGGTGGTAAGAGCCATCTACCAGCACATAGATCCCACCTATTACTTGGAGAAGCTACCTAAGAGTCAATATAAATTTCAGCTCTAAGAAGTAGCCATTTGAAATGTGGCTAATTTATAAAAATACTTTACCTAGTTAATTAGACCATTGGGTGTGTTTGACACAAAGACTGTTTGCATAATGTCAGACATTGCATACTGACATTGGCCATATGTAGGATTTATCCATCTATAGTCAAGTAATTATTTTAAATAAAAGAATGTTTTACCAAAGGAGAGTAAAGTCCCATAGACAGTGGTAAGTGTCAAAGGACAAGTGGTCAGCAGGCTTCAGGAGTTCTTACTGAGTGAGTTTGAGATCCTTGTAGACAACAAGCATTCAGGAACCATTTGAAACATATGAAAGGAGACCTTTTCATGCATTCATTTCTCAGGGCCTTGAAAAGAACATAAACCGTGTAATGGGAGAGCTTCAGTTCAAATCCCACTTCTCTACTTTCTGGCTATGAGATCTTGGACGGGATACTCAATGCATTTAAATATTTATTTCCTCATTTGTAAAATATGCATAACAGTATTTCAGTGGGTTTTTGAAAGTAATGAGAAGAATCGATAGGTGCTTGGCAAAAGACATGGCAGGTGTTTTTCGAACGATTTCGTTCATACCTCAGTTGCCCTACATCACACAAGAAGAGACTGGCGTGGACGTTATAGGACAAAGGTAATTAAAATTTACAGTGTGAGGCTCAGAGATCAAGAGACATAACTTAAAGGTTAAGAAATAATGTAAAAAAATAAATTAAAAAAAGAAATAATGTATGAATCTGAAAAATTGTGTTTTTCTACGTGTGTCTGTCATCAAGGCATGTAATGTGAACACTTTCCTCTATGAAAAATGGCCACGAATAATACACAGCCCTAGAACACAGGGCCACAATGAGAGGCAGGCTAGAGGCCACCAATGGCCCACGTGTGCCACATGTGGGAATGCTTAGTGGAAAGCACAGGACCCACACTGGGCAACAGGGGCACGGAATCCTCCCTGAAACAGCCTCAGCTCTGAAGTTAGGTATCTCCTGAGCAGTGGGCTGGCCAGAGAAGAGGCTAGAATTTGCAACTCATGACATCTAGCCATGGTCCACCTTTCTCTCCAAACTTCCTGTGTGCCAGGCATTATGCTTTATCTAATTTAATCCCCTCAAGAACCACCTGAGGTAGGTGTTGCCAGTATCTTCAAATTACAGATGAGTAAGCTGAGGCACAGAGACATTATGTTATTGGTTTCAGGGCACAAGCCTAGGAAACTATCAGTAGGAGCTGAGCCTTGGTGGCCTGAATTCACAGGCTGCTTTCTCTGATGCTCTTGAAAGCAAAACACAGGAGATACATTTGCATGGGGACCAGTAGAGGTGCCTCATGGGATCTGGGGGAAGAGATGGCTCTACAAAAGGAAGGACATGTTGGTCAGAGAGCCAGCCCTGTGTAATTTCGTCAGTCTGGCATGCTGCTTAAATGGCATGGAATCTGCTCCCAGACAGATGCTGGCCGAGAGTAGAGTCTGGGTGATAAGAAAGGCTGTATGTGCGGTGTGGCCCAGTGACAGGGTGGGTTGTCTATTTCCAGGGCCTGGGGGCTGCTCTCCCAGACTTGACCCAGATAAGTGCCAGACATGGGAGCACAGGTGCAAGATCAACTGGTCTGCTTCTTGGGTGGAATTTTCCTGCTCAAAAAAAAAAAAAGAAAAAGAAAAAAAAATGCAGGAAAAGAACAGCTTCCTATGACCTCATTCTGCTTAAAATTCCTGGATATGTCTCTACTTCCCTTCTGGTTCCAGACTTTTTCATACTTACTTTTAGACTAAATTCAGCTTCTTTAAAAGGAAACAAGTGTCAACTTCATAAAGAAGTGGTGTTGATTCCTTTTCCAGAATAGTTTGAACTGCAGAGCCAACACTTCTTATTTAATTGATCTCTGATTCAGTTTTTTTCCCAGATGGTCAACTTCTCCTGAGAAGGTGCTTCACAGACTTTCTGAATAAGAATGACTGGGCATGTTTATTAAATTCAGTCATTCATTTATCAAAGCTGTTTACTGGGTAGGTGCTATGTGACAAGCTTTGTATTAGATATTGATTAGCAGTCCCTTGTCACACCTTCCAAATTAGTGTCTCTGGAAGTGGGCCCAGAAATCCTCATCTTTAACAAGTTTCCAGATTAATTTTATGTTCTCAAAACTTTGAAGACCACTGATTTATATTATGAACTCTTCAAATACAGAATATGGGGTTTCATGTAGGTTTGTTTCTAATCCCTAACAAATTGCCTGGCATGGTGGTGTTGATATGTAGTTGACAGTGATTCAATGAAAAAATGCATTTCCAAACTCACTGCTAGCACTGACTTAGAAGATCAAACGTATCGTCTATTATCTTTTTTTTGGAATATTTTATTTATTTGTTTGAGGAGAGAGAACACAAGTGGTGAGAGGGACAGAGGGAGAAGGAGAAGCAGACTCCTCGCTGAGCAGGGAGCCCAAAGCAGAGCTCAATCTCAGGACCCTGAGATCATAACCTGAGCCAAAGGCAGCCCTGTAACTGACTGAGCTACCTAGGTGTCCCATCTATAATTTATTCTTGTTCATACTTTTTTACTTTTTAACTTGTTGGTCTTGAGCCTAGCTGGTCAGACACCTA
The DNA here is from genome assembly GCF_003254725.2 of Canis lupus dingo. NCBI lineage: Eukaryota > Metazoa > Chordata > Mammalia > Carnivora > Canidae > Canis > Canis lupus. The sequence goes on along the minus strand of NC_064257.1, from coordinate 32,881,602 downwards.
TAAGTCAAGCATTTACTTGTTTATTTTCAAGTTCTGGCCTTTGTTTTGTTTTGTTTTGTCCAGGAATATATTGGTCAATGGGTCATGCATTTCTTTACTGGAATATTCTCAAAATCCACTTTGCTTTTTTTTATTATTTAAAAAATCAGAGAATGTTAAGTTTGAGTTGACCTTAAAGATAATAAGTATTTCAATCATTCATCAAGTCCTTTGATTCTTCTCACAGTATATTCTTTGTATTAGATCAGAGTAACTGCTTTAACAAACAACATCAAATTTTCATTTCTTCATCACAATGAAGTTCATTTTTCACTCATATCTTAGTAGGGGCCTGTGTCATTCAGGGAACCCAAGCTCCTTCTGTCTTGTGGCTCCGTTCTTTCGAAAACCAAGGTTTTCCCTTTTCAGCCAGCAGATGGGGCAAGAGTGTGAGCATCACACATTGGAGGGTGAGGGTTGGGGGTTCAAGCACATCCTGGATGTGGCGCTTTCACTCATTTTCATCAGCCAGACTTCAGCCACTGGACCACACTTAGCTGCAAAGGAGCCCAATGTATATCTAAGTATATGACTGTATGCTCTGCCTTAGCCTCCAAGTGGCTTTAGGGCCCCCCTACAATTCTTCTGGAGATAGGGGGCTCATTATTATTTATTTTTTTTTTTTTAGTAAAATAACATATCATCTTTGAACATCTTGGATAGTTTAGAGAGTTCTTTTGTTGAATTGAAATATATCTTGCTGCATTGGCAAGATAGCACAGTAATAAGAATATGGGCTCTGGAGTCAGACGGCTTGAGCTTGTATCCCAACTCTGAACTTTGGATTTCTTTCCTCATAAGTTAATCCATGGGTTGTGCCTGACATGAAGTCACTTCTCAATAGTTGTTACCATGAAATCTGTGTGTTCTACCCCTGTCCTCACAGAGATATATCCTTATCCATGGACATCTGAAGACATCTCTGCCCCTATTCTGGGTCGTTTCCAGAATTTTCAGCTATTTCTCACAACTATTTCTGTCATTTAGCATTACCTCTCTACCTTGTTCACTCTCAGATTGTGGTCCAGTGGGTCCATCCCTTTGAAGAATGTGGCACTCTTACAGAATATAAGATTCTAGCATGTTCTGACCAAGGCAGAGAGCAGCAAAACTATAACTTCCTCATTTTGAGTTGCTGTGTACATGTACTCATGCAGCCAAAGATCACATTAGCTTTTTCAGCCACCACTTCATCCAGTTGATTACATACTGACCTTATTTTGTACTAAAATTTTAATTTTTTATACAAAAAGTATTTTATATAAATATAATTGCTAAGCCAAGTCTCTTTCACTATTATAGGATTTTTTGGTTTCAAAAGCAGACTTTTATATCTACAGATTTCTAGTATATTCTTTTTGATCTTGTATTTTCAATCTAAAAGAAAGAGTTACTACACCCTTGGGGCTCTCCTGCTACCTAAGAGTGGTTAATACAGTTTTACTCCACACACAAGGAGAGTGATTAAGACTCATCCGTTAGTGTAAATTTCTTCGGGTCAAGAGTACACAAGAAAAACCTACTAACACCACTGGTATTTACTAAACTGTTTAGGATTTTTTTCTTTTCTATTTTCTAAAAGTTGAAAAATAAAAAAAAAGACAAAACACCAGCATATCCTCCCTTGGAGACTCACACCACTTACTGTCTCAACCTGAATCTCTTTGCCCTTTTCTTCTTTGTTGGCAGAAGTTTCTGTGTGTGTGTGTTAATGAGGACATGTGCCTTTAGGGGAGGACAAGAAGGAAGACAAAAGATGTGGTGGAAAAAGCAGGTGGATACCACAGACACCACTTCAGGCCCAGCAGTGGGTGAACTAGCTGATCCTGAAGGCTCCTTGCAAACCTGTGATTCTAAGACTCCATGTCATTAATAAATGGATTCCAGCTCCAGTAGTCTCAGTGTACCAACCTCAGAAATGGGAACATTCTAAATTTTGAAACACTCATTCTAAGTTCTCTCTCTTCAAATCAAAAATAACATTCTTCCCACTTAATAGTTCATCTGTGATTACTACTCCTCTGTAGTGTAAGAGCCTGATCCTGGAGCCTAATCCACTGAGACCTCTGGTCTTCTCTACTAAAGTCAGTCTTTGATGATGATTTGATGCACTGGGGCTTTCAATAATAATAGTGGCAACAATAACAGCAATACTAATAACTAATACTGATCAAGAACATACTGTGTGTCAGGAACATACGACATGGTACTATCAACCACAGGGTATAGAGGAAACTGAGACAGAGAAAACTGAAGTAATTTGCCCAGGGTCCTGTAGTAGCAGAGCTAGCTAAATACACACCCTAACTATAGAGTGCAAACCCCCTTTCACCAGTTACAAAGGCCCTACCATTTCCCAGCACCAGAGGCTTTGGGCTTAGCTGCTCAACTACCAGAGTCATGTCTCAGGCCATATGCCACTCATACCATTTTGTGGACACATTTCACTAATTCGCCTGACTCTGCCATATTGTGCTTCAACTTAGTGCCTATTAACCTAGCATTTGGTAAGAAGCTGAAATGGTATTTGGGTGTCATTTCAGAATGATCGGCCCCAAGCCCTGGGCAACACTGGAATTAGTGGTGCTTCAAGGAAGACAAGAAGAGATACTGTAGCATGTTAACATGACGACTTAAAAAAATTCCTTACAGAGCCAAGGCCACTAATCCTTTCAGCTGAGCTGGAACTGAGGGTGGGGAAACCCCACGAAACAGAACAGTGCAAGCACCTCTTTCCATAGCCCACATGCACAGCTGATTTCTGAGAACTGACTTGAACTCATTGAGGTTTCATGATGAGCTGCTGGATGACATCCGGCACTAACCCAACCGCTAATCTCAGATCTCATAGCAACACAGATCCCCTGCAACCCAAAATAGTCTTACCTCGAGCTCTTTTCACTTCTTATCACTTGAGCAAGAGCCTGTGTGAGGAAGGCATCTGTCAGCTGACAGCAGCTGGTTTGCAGAGAACCAAGTGGATGTGTGGCCCATCCCATTCAATTGGGCACCATCTATCAGCAGCCTTAACGCTTCCACGTTTCCAGCCAACTCCACCTATGCAGATTTCCTCTTATCCAAGAGTCCACTGGACTTTCTCAAATTCACTTGCACATGTGATGTTTTTCTAGGGCTTAAAATGGAATGAAATCCCCTTTAATCCCAACCCTTCTCCACTTTATTTTGTTTCTTAACATTTTCCTTTTGTAGAAACACATCGAAGGCTAATCCCCAAGACCTTGAGAGAGATACACATAAGAATAGCTTTTTGACTTTGCCAGAGGATCTTTAGCTTGCCTGAAAAGCTTGGATATCATCTGTTTACAGCTCCCCGCGTCTTCATCCCTTGGCCTCAGTTAGAGACGCGGCTGCCATAAAGTGGATTACTCCTGATAAAGGGCACAGTGTCCACTATAATAACATCGCTTCCATCTATGACAGCTGTGGGACCCGCAGCCTAAGAACACTTTGTTTGAATTCTTATCTCAAGAAAACTCTCTGGGTTCGCCCAAGAGCAATTTACATCGGCAGAAGAAATCAACAAAAAACACTAACAGAGTATATTGGGATTTCTTGTATTTTATATGATAAAAAACCAATAATAATTTTTATATTATGTATATTTCAATCACCTAAATGAGTGGTTCCTGCATTATATGTACTATAAGAAATCCACATGAAAAAATCCTCATCCTTCCCCTAACCTCTGCCAAGCCCCCTTTAAGTGGTCATGTGGAACCTTCCATACTATGTGGTTGAAAGGGGTTGAGGAGCCATATTTTTTCTCTGCAAGTCCCATATGCTCTTGCTTCCAGGTCAAAACAACCAAGGATATGCCCTACTTTGTTTTTTTCAGAGTTGAATTTAAATTATACCAAAAGAGTTCTTCAAATTCTGAACAAAGGCCATTATATGAGAATCTGCTCAGAAAGACCAAGTGAACTGCTATATTGCAGAGCCACCAAGGGTTTGGTACAATTCAACTCAATTTGTGAGCAATCGTTAATTGTTTACTAAGGACAAACCATTTGTTTCATTTAAGAGGGTTCTCTCCTGCCTTTGAAGCAAATTTAAAGGAGGAGAAGGAGAGGAGGAGGATGGAAAAGAGGAGGACAGCCAGGGGAAGGGAGGAGGAGGGAAAAGGAGAAGACACTGATGATGATGATGACGACGACGTCACCACCTGCTAAGGAATCAAAAGGTAGATCTATTGGTCCTCCCCTCCCCCTGCCTTCCAGCCACCCGATCTCAGGTGTTGTCCCCCTGTGGTGCTCACCAAGTCAGAAGAACATAAAACAGTAGGACCCTCTGAACTGCCCACCCCAGCAATACTCCCAAGTGCCATCCTCCCCAAGGATTGGAAGGGAACCCATATTTACTGAACTCTGGCACTTTACTGCCTTAGATGCACAGTTTCATCTAATTCTCAAACAAACTTATGACGTAGGCAGTGTTATTCTCCTTTGTATTGATCAAGATTAAGAAGTCGAGAAACTCACCCAGGGTCACAGGGCTGACAAGCCAGAAGCTGGCATTCCAATCTGCACACCTGGACTGCCACACCTAGGCTTGTCCCATCCTCTCCTGCACACTGTATCCCTGTTCTGCCAGGAGATGGGTGTAGTGTCTCCTTTCCAACGTGGCTGGAAAGCTTGGCCCAATCGGAGTTTCCAATGTGAGTCCCAAACATGTGTATTTTGCTTTCATAGGTCACTTTTCCCAAAGCGATGTGGCGGTGCACTTAGACATTTCTCACCACCTAACATAAGACTGACCATCCCTGAGGTATTAAGCACTAACCTCACAGCTACCTGGATATGCTGGCACCACACAGATCAAAGAACTCTTCATTGAGAAAAGCAGATATGGGTTTCCCCTGCTATCTGAAAGCAGGGCATTCCTCTGAAACCTTTCGTAAGGCAACATGACATAGAGCAAAGAAATGATTACAATCAATCCATCAAGGTATTTTTATCATTAGTTTACATGGAAAAAAATTTGAGCATTCCCAGACCCCCCAAAAATAACCTCTCTTAGGCTTTTCTAGAAAATACCTTAGGACACATTTAGCTAATGGATGCACCGAATAAATCGAGAGAAAGCACAGATGCTCACAGACGCAGCTCAAGGCTCTGGTGGCTGGATGCTGAGTGTGGTTCCAGGGCAAAGAGCTTGGCAGGGCCACTCTCCCTGCTTGCGGTGTGCATTGCCTCTGTAAGGCTCACTGCAAAACAAATCCTGAACCCTATTTTTGATTTCCACCTTTTCCTGTAAAAGCGAAAATCCTATTCAAATGTCTTTCAGTGAGAGAAAGCAGGCAGTAACGTAGGTCTTTCGTACAAGTGAGGTGGCGTAATGCAAACTACGGAAAAGATGGGAAATTGATGAAGACAGCTTTCATATGATTTGGTGATATTGGTTTAAAATATCTCTGCTTTTCATTTCTGATCAGATCATAAAATGTTATCATGCATGTTGGCACTTTGAACTGTGAGTGTGAGGTGCCTTTTTTATGAAGTAGGAGACTCTCCCTGGGTATTCATAAACCCTTTAATTGAGATGAAAGAAAATCTCCCCAAATTGTTGACTGTGATGTGGTATTTTTTTTTTTAAAGGTAGGTGTCAGGGAAAGGATACACCATCACAATCCATATTAAGGAGAGGGAAAAGGGATTGGAGACAAGAGCAAGTAAACTGAGTGCTGACTGTGCCAGCCATGTCAATTAGCCTTGACGCCGGCTAAATTTATTTTCTTTCCACTGTTTCAACAATCCTGCAACATAAAAACATTCTACACCCCACCACAACCATCACCACCCCCACACCATCACCACCCCCACCCCCACCCCCACCCCCACCACCCCCACCATCCCCACCACCACCCCCACCACCCCCACCATCCCCACCACCACCACCACCACCACCACCACCACCACCATCATCACCCCCACCACCACCACCACCACCACCACCACCACCACCACCATCAACACCACCAAAACTCAAGGAGGAATGCTTTGTCTTGTCTCCAGTGGCCACTGAGTGGTGCAGCTGGGATTTGAACAGCAATGTCTTTCTTCCTGGGCTGTTTTCACTACAGTGTACAATCTCCTAAAAAGCAGGGCTCTGTTTTGGTCCTGGGGAGTTAAAGAGTGAGAAAACATACCCCTGTTTTCACCTCAGGAGGCTTACATTTTAATTAGGAGGCAAACTGTTTTAAAAAGTCAAGAGCAGGGACACTTGGGTAACCCAGTGGTTGAGCATCTGCCTTGGGCTCAGGTAGTGATCTCAGGGCCCTGGGATCGAGTTCTGCATCAGGCTTTCCACAGGGAGTCTGCTTCTCCCTCTGCCTATGTCTCTGCCTCTCTCTCTGTGTCTCTCATGAATAAATAAATAAAATTTTTAAAAAAAATCAAGAGCAACATATGCTTGCAATAAGCACATGGCAACAAAACTACAGGAGCTCAAGGAGCCATTGGTGACAGGGTTTTAGTAAAAGATGGAGATTTGAGTGAGCCTTGGAGGAAAGCTGATGACTTAGAAATGGAGAAGAGGCCAGCAGCTGTCCAGGAGAAGAGATCATCCTGAGCTAAGAACACAGTTGCTGCACTCGGGAATGAGGCGGGTGGCGGTGGTAGTTGCTGCTGTTTCCAGGAGTGTGTGCAGACGGAATTGAGAAGTGTCCCTTTGGAAGGTACGTGAGGCCTTTGCTCCTCAAAGTAGGGCCTAAACACCAGGGCCACCACCGCCATCTGAGAGCATGTCAAAAATGCAGAGTCGGGCCCTGCACCAGACCCATTAAATCAGAATCTGCATTTTCATAAGATTCACCGTGAAACTTGGAGGCACGTTGGAGTCTGACAAGAACTACCCTAGAGAAGCAGATCTGGTCCTCTCGTCTTCCTTCTCTTAGATCCCAAAATAAGACCAAAGAGTACAGAAGCCTTTTTCTGCTCTCTGTCCCATTCTTTCTCTTTCTATAGTGGCCCAGGTGGCTGTCGGTGACCTCAGGGACTTGAGTGATGCTTCCTTTTTACTGCTTTGCCTAAAACCCAACATCCTCTTTCTGTAACTTCTGTGCATCACTGTCTTCTTCCTTTGCACTGGCACGCACTGATCTGTGAATGTCACACTCGAGAATGTGGAGCAAATGCATTTTGCACACAAATATCTACAAAATGGAACAACTCAATTGCCATCCCAGGAGGCAGCCTCAAACTACCAGCCCATTTGTAAAAGCAGCTGACCTGTGCATAAGAGAATGTTCTGCGTTAGCATCGCCCATTTTAAGCAGTGGGGGTTGAAAGGGCCTTGCTACCCACAGTGGGACCATTTGGAAACAGAGCACCTGGGAGACAGAGAGGCAGCCTCAAAGTTTGGGCTCTGCCTTCTGGTTTACCCGAATTGGACTATCCAGTCCCGTGGATTTTTTCGATCTTCAGACTTGAGACCACAACTTCCATGTGGCAAGATGCTAGGTTTAGGGGAAGCTCGGCGGGGAGAAGGCAGGGCAGGGAACAGAAATATCATACACATAAATTGGGGGCATTTTTGGTTTCCAATTTCTACTTTTGGCACTGCCATCTATACAACAAGAACAAAATTGTACAAACCAGGGACTCTTCTTAGATCCTTCAGAGATCACAGAGCAAACCACTGACCCCCAAACTGGAGAGACAGGCAGATGGATACAGACTCTCAGCTCACTAGGAGCAGAAGGCTTTGAAGAATCTGGTACCAGAGTCAGAGAACCCAGACTGTCATTCACAAATTGCTAGAGACTCTATGTGGGTAAGTTTAAAAATGCAAAACTCCCAGGAGGCCCTGTCTGGGGCGTGCTCCCCACATTTTTGTGAGTTTTACCTCCAGGAGCTCCATTAGGTTTCCCAGGATGGAAGCAGAGAGCTCCCTCGCTACTTCTTGTAGAGGGAGTGGAAAAGTAAGCATTTTGAGGTGCTCCCAGAGCCCTTCATTCTCTTTAACAAGCCCTGCCCACAAGGGTAACTATTTTTACCAGAGCCTGACCCACCCACTGGGGTTTTACCAAGGGCCTAGCCAACCTAGAGAAGGGAAATACCCAAGTCAGGTCCAATAAGAGACCAAAACCTAGTCCTAAGACTTCAGAATGCTGTTGCAAACCCCACATCTCACCAACACAGCAATAATGCCCCTGATAATAACAGAAGATCGCAGCGACAAGAACTGCAAGCCTCAGAGTCCAATGGAGGCGTCACTTGGAGATTTTAGCCTCTGACAGCCTAATTCCTCACCAGATAAAACCTCACGCTAAATGCTTATTTATATAAATGGGGGGAATCTCTATTGAAGGTAGCTACTTGACCAGATGTCATTTCTGCTCACCCAGCAGAATGTTCTGGGTTTTCTGCTTAGAAATCAAACAAAGGATGGAGAGAAACAGCCACAGGGTTTTAGGATTTGGGGAGGAAGGAAAATCACCTTCCTGCAGGCTCTGCCCTCTTTGAACTTGACAGTTGCCATCTCGCCATAAGCAATGATTTATCTGTATTTCTCATCATCCCACTTCAGCTGATATTTTAGAGATTACGGAATCCAGTGGGCTTATTCGTTACAAGTCATCGAGATGTCTACGAAAGTTTTCCAGTTTATTGTGGTCATGAGTCAGTTCATTAATGCTGGATATTTATAGTGATAACTTTATCTTGACAAATCTTACCTGTTCAAGTTTTTCTCCAGTCTCTGCCCAACCTGCCTGCCAATGTGTGGGTGTCATGGGAAAAGAAGTTCCTGGGAACAAAGGCCATCTATCTTCTAGTTTTGATTTTACCATACATTTGTTGTATAATCAAGGGGAAGACACATAGCCTTTTGGGGACTCAGTTTACCCAGAAGTGAAAGAGGATAATAATGGCTGACCTATTTCAGCCCCAAAGTCAAGATCAAATAAAATCACAAGTTATCATATCAATGCACACTATTAATGTCCACGAGTCTATAAGGGTATATATATATATATAACATGGTGAGAGTAAGAAAAACAAATCACTGAAGTTAAATGTAATTTAGATGCAACTTGAAGTCAGTCTTCTGAAAGTATGAATATCGTAGTAGAAACCATGCATTTCTCTGTTTCACGTTATTTTTCTGATTTCTGTACCTTATCCTGAGAGTCTCCATTCCGTCTCCTTTTGTACCCCTCTATAGAGCTCCACTTATGTTTTGAAGGTGTTTAGGGAAAAAGAGAAAAATTTGCAAACATCTTTGGAGCACTCTAGCCAGCTGAAAATGGGCTGTATGTGGATTTTCTCTAAAAGGAAACCAAATAAAACAGTCTTGACATGGCAAACAAACAGCCATCCTGAGGGCAATATTTTTAGGAGCTAAGTGTAAATGAAACAAACAAACAAAAATCCATGGTGATTTTCCCCAAAAAACATAAAAGAAACTAAAAAACACATTTCTCATCCCAAATACAATTTGAATCGTACTAAATTGAAAACAATTGTGCAAAATATTGGAGCCATTTGAGGATCACATCAGGCATCTGCCTAAAAATCTTAACCACTTATATGTAACACACAATTACTGGGTCGCTGAGCAAGAATAAATCATTCCAGTGATCCAGGAGAGGACAAAATTGGAAAAACACAGCATTAGTCACAAATCCCCAGGCATGTGTCATGAAGGCAGACTTGTGAGAGGGAAGACACTAGGCTTAGGATTGGTTCCTACTGTTTACATGCTGGTGGGATGAAGGAGATGTACCAGGTCTGAGAGCCCTGTGTATGGTCTGGGACTTGACCTACTTGATTAAACGAAGAAAATGGATTCATGCCAGGACTATTCATGTCTTCGAAATAATGTGGGCTGAAACACAAGTTCTAACAGGGCTATGAACTGCGAATCAAGTGTTAATCACTTTGCCAGTGGGTTTGGCTTTCTACACCTACTCTCTGGTAGGCAGAGAGCACAGATGTTAAGAAATTCTGGAGTCAGACAGTGCACTTCTGAAGCCTCTCTGCCTCGATACCTTCATCTAAAAAAGTGTGGTCATGAAAATAATAGTATTCAACTCATTGGGTTGCTGTAAACATTAAAAGAGACAACCCATGCAAAACAAAATGCCTAGATTTGTGTCCTGCCCATAAGGGTTATTGTTGCACATTCGCTTCTCTCTCCATTCTACTCCAAGACCTCCAGCTATCCTCCTTCTGTCTTTGCAATCCCACCTGGCCTCAAGATAATATCCAATAGCCTATGTTCTAAGCATGTCCCAATGAAAGCCTCTTTATCACTTCCCCCAGTTCAATTATATAAACACTTTGCTAGAGCACCACTTTCCAACTCTAATGTGCATATGAGGGTCCTGGGGGATCAAAATAAAAAGCAGACCCTGATTCAGTAGATTTGAATGTATCCCTAGGAGATTTTGCATTTCTTTTTTTTTTTTAATTTTTTTAGTTATTTATGATAGTCACAGAGAGAGAAAGAGAGAGAGGCAGAGACATAGGCAGAGGGAGAAGCAGGCTCCATGCACCGGAAGCCTGACGTGGGATTCGATCCCGGGTCTCCAGGATCGCGCCCTGGGCCAAAGGCAGGCGCCAAACCGCTGCGCCACCCAGGGATCCCGATTTTGCATTTCTAACAGGCTCTGATGCTGTAGGTCTCTGGGCCACACTTGGAGTAACAAACACTAGGTAATTGGCTATCCAAACTGACCAACATTTTAGGGGGTGGGCACTTGAAGATTGAGTTCTTCAGCAGGATACTAATCGTCTATAACCTACAAGCAATCAGATCCTCTTTCAGTTATGGAATCCAGTTGCCAGATGGATGTTTCACATGGCTGCATTTGTTTGCATGCAAAATTTACAATTAATTACATTAATTCAGACTAAGGTTTTGAGGATGAATGCCCCATGTGTGACCCAGCAGGGAGAAATTTTACATCTAAAGAAGCTTGGTAAAGGATACCATGTGAGGCTAAATATTTTAGATTGATATAGGTAGGAGGAAAGATACTTTGTTGGCAGCCTGGAAATTACAAGGCAGGCATTTATAATGTCAAGCCATTCTGATGGCTAGTTGGCTAAAATGAGTGGTAAATAAAGGCAATTTTTCTTCCATCAGTATAGAAATACCGGTTAAGTAACATCCTCCAAAATTCATGTCTACCCAGAATCTTATTTGGAAATAGGGTTTTCTTCAGATGTAATTAGTTAAAATGAGGTCATACTGAATTACAGTGGACCATAACCCAATCACTGGTGTTTTAATAAGAAGTGACACAGAAAGATACAGAGGGACGGATGCAGAGAGGACTACAGGATGATAAGACACACGGGGAGAATGCCCCGTGACTATGGAGACAGAAACTGAAGTTACGCTTCTAAGATCCAAAGAACACCAAGAACTGCCGGCTACCACCAGAAGCTAGGAGAAAGACATGGAATAGTTCTTCCCTCAGAGGCCCCAAAAGGAAGCACATCTGAAGACACCTGGATTTTGGACTTCTAGCCTCCTGAACGTAAGAGGATAAATTTCTGTTGTTTAAACTATTCTGTTTGTCATCATTTGTTACATTTGTTACATTCTCCCACAAATAAACCATCTGTGGGGGACAAGGTCAGCCCAGTTGCCAAAGGAGCGTCTGGAGCTCAATGTTCAAAGGTTCTCTCCCCTTTTTAATCTCTGGTTGCTGAGGTGGTGATGGAAAAGTTAGGTGCATATAAGGGGATACTGCCAACGTGGGCATCCTGGCCTCCTCTGCTCTCTTGGATCAATAGTGACAGGGGAGAAAACAAGAGGTGGCCTATTCCTCCTTGGCTCAAGGATTAATTCCACTGGAGTAAAGACAATTGAATGTTTCTAAAAGTGGATTTGACTAGTTGCTCCCTTTCACATCTGGCCACATTGCCCAAACACAAACACCTCCATGTAGTTAGCTCTGTGGTGAGGCAGGTAGCAAATGTGATCTAGTGGTGGAGGAAGCACTGAATGAAGCCTCCTGAGGATAATGCCCTTGGGCATGATCTAATGGAAGGTGATGAGAGATGCTTAGGAGACAAAGGAGGACTTGGTTAGTGAACAGAATGGAAGTGGTCCAATCCGTCAGTGCTATTTTAATCTTCTTGTAGGCACTTTGGCTTGGTGTTTCTTGTCTCTGCATGGATGCCGAAGCTTGCCTCCTAGGCTTTCACAACCTCAGACAACTTGGAAACTTTTGCTTTGACTAGTGAGGAGCCTGAGATCCACATTTATCTCAAGAAAACATACTCAATTAAGGAAAACATACTCCCCACCCATGATTATTCTATATTCAGTAACACTGGTTAAACATAGGCCTCCTGCCAAAAAGGCTCCTCAAGTCTTCAGTCTGTTTAAACAAAATGAGGAAAATGCCTAAAATTATTCTTTTTCCCATTTCCAGCCCAGTGCATTTATGGTTTAAGGCAATACAATGCATTCAGAAAGCACCTTTTATCTACAGAAATTAAAATATCCTATTGAGATGCTCTAAACGCACTGCTAATCTGCCAAGGTTGGATGCAAATTACGTCACCAGGTACTTCAGGAGATTATCAACATGAATATGTGCATCTGAGGAAGTTTAAGTCCCATCTTCCGTCCAGCAACAAAACTAAACAATAGTTTCAGGTTTAGAGTTGAAAGAACTTTCTGAGTTCAAGATCTGCCAGTTACCAGGGACATTGAGAACCATTCTAAAGTCTCTGAGCCTCAGCTTGTCGTACATAAATAAATTGCTCCTGAATTTGCAGAGAAGTCTTTATAACAGATTTATAAGTCATATAGTAGATCATCTAGCCAACAAATGATTCAGATTAGTTTTCTGAATGCACAGATGGTGAAGAAAGAACTTCACTTTGAGTAGCTTCAACATTTTCATTGTTTATGAAACCATTTTCTTTTCTGTAGGAAGTTCCTCTTTCTCTGATTTTTTTATGTGGCCTGAACTATATTTAATCTGGTACCAGCCTATCTCACTTTTTACCAAATATGGACTGACTCACAACATGCTCTATAACTGTTATCTGGATCTAGTCTCATATCTCTAGAGTTCTCGGCCCACTTTCATATCTAACCATATAGACAATTAGGACAATAGTTAAGCTTTAATTCCAGAAGATTCTAGTGTTGCTGGAGCTTGAACAAGAGTCTCAGGATGCCCTGGTGATTCAAATTCCCATGCCTTAGCCATCATCCATAAGGTGGATCATCACTCAGCAATATGATATAGAACAACAAAAACAACAAAATATTTTGATTATTATGTTAATAAAATAAGATATTCTATTTGGATAACTAAAAATTCCAAAGCGCTATACAAATGTATCAAAAATTGAGTGGAAAAAAAAATGAGTGCATTCTTCATTTAATAAGAACTTTTTGAGCAAAGGGACCTGGCTGTGTTCTCCTATAGCATACTTTTCAACCTTCTAGACTTATCTCTATCACTTCAGTTTTATGTGAGACTCAGTATCTTCAGAGCACTGAGGATGCCTATATTTATTCCTTCAATAAGTATTTTTTGAGCACCTATTATATAACTAGTCATCTTCTAAGCATTAGGTATAGCACAGAGATAGACAAGAAAGTCAGAATCCTTACTCTCATGGAACCTCTAGGAGTGGAGACCAACAATGAAAAAAAAAACACCTAATATAATGTTTCTAAATTGGTTTAATACTATTAAGAAGACAAGGAACAAAAACAAACAAGAGAAGAGCAACTTCAGATAGTCAGTTTGAGAAGGCATCTCCAAAGAGAGCTATTTAACCTAAGATTAAAGGATGAGAAAAAGATCTGTGTGCCAAAGACCTGATAGGAAGAATGTTCTAGAAAGAGATATTTGCCTATGGTGTGAAATAGCAGCTGAATGGAAAGATATGCAGCTTCAATGAGGTGAGTGGGGGGAAAGAGGTGAATGGGAAAGTTAAAATAGGGGCCAAGGGTAACATTCTACAAGGCCCTGCACGGGCCACGTTTCTGGATTTTATTCCAAAGTTGACAGCAAGCCATTGGAAGAAGTGAAGACACAAGTGTGACATAATTTGATGTATATATCCAGAGAATCACTCAGAGTTCTGTGAGGAAAATGAACAAAGGGAACAAAAACAAAAACAGAGAAACAGTTATAGAACCATTGCCGTGTTCCAGGCAAAGCCAATGTATTCACACACAAAAAATGAAGCAAAACAAATAGAGCTGAAATCTTTTGGAGTTCACAGAACAGGACTCACTAATGGGTTAGATGGTGGTGGAAGGAGGGATGAGAAAAGAGAAGAATTAGGATTTGTCTATTTCTGTGTCCCCAGCCCTTATCATAACGTCTAGCACATAGTAAACACTCAATAAGCATGTTCAGAATTGTTTGATTTTCTCCTGTCAGAGCTAGGTGTCCCAAACTGTGATGACCACAGAAAGAATGGAAGAGTCTAGAAAATAGATAAATAAAAAGAGACTCTAGAGAATGAATCAAGGGAAAAATGGACACAAAGACTTCCTTTTAGTGAAGCTGGTAATGACTTTACTGTCAGCAGATCAAGATTAAAATCTTCCTTTACGTCTCTCCCTGCAGGTGGCTTTCCAATAAATGTCTAAGGATGTCCTGGGCCAGTAGAGACCGTATTGAATACTGCAATGGCGAATAAGGGATGGGACTGTATATAGAAAAGATATTTTTAAAGTTATCTGTGATTTAGGAAATAATTTTTCCTCATTTCCTTGGCTGAGTTTGAAGAGAGAGCTTAAGAATAAAGAAAAGACCATGAAGCATATAGTCTGAAAATGATAGAACCAAGTGATTTTGTCTTGGTACATTGATTCAGATGTTACAGAGGGCATCTTGTGAGCCCTGAGTAGCCCTTGGTATTATCATTGATGTCGCATTCATGCACAGACATGTTCCTTTTCAATAAGACTACCAAAAAAATCCCCTGAGATAGGCAATGTAACCCTTGCAAAGATTTTAAATGGAAAGCACAAATAGTCCCACATTTCAGACTGATGAGCTTAAGTAAGAATAGTTGAGGGTCATCCATATTAAATACTATATAAGTGATCGCAGACATCCAAACTTTGATTGGCACCCATGGTTGAATTCAGGCTCTCTTAAAAATTCTGACATTATTGGAAAGGGGTTTCAAGCACCCATATTCCTCCCTAGTCTGTCTTCCAAGATTCAATTTATAGGCCATTTAAAAAAAAAAATCTTGCTGGCTCTTCATATACTTTCAAGTGATGCCTCAAAAAAATCCCCTCTAAGTGAACTTCAAACTAAAGCGTACTTGCTTTTATGCTAATGTCATTTGGGGTCTAAAAATGTCGTTGACAACTTTCGTGTTGCTCTTTCTCCTCTGGCTGCAGAACTGGCGTCTCCTGTATGTGACTGATGGATAGTCTTTGCTCCCAGAACAAGCCACATCATATACATCTCAATTCTACTCAATAAGCACAGAGATGCACTTAGGTTCTCTTCATTCTCTGTCTCTAACTATAGCTCTTTCCCTGTTCTCTTAGCCAAATGTTATCTGAAATATTGACAGCTTCAAAAAAATATATCTATTTATTAAAGGATGGCCCAGCTATTGCTGGGCTGAGAGGATGTGAGAGAAAGGCTTTGAAATGGAAAGGAAATAGAATTCCAGAGCATTGGCAAGTGGCATCAATAAACACTGCCCTAGAGACTGAAAAGTCTTTGGGAAGGTCCCTCCAATCAGGTGTCTGGCTTCTTGTTCTCTCTACTCCACGGCCAGCTCTGAAACTCCCATCTTCTCCAGAGGTGCATTGGGTTCACAGATGAGCACAGCATGGGAACAATTTCCTTGGTGGAATATATAAAAGGCCACTCACCTTTCTTGTGGCAAAATTTCTAAGAATGCCCTGGGCCTTCTTACTGTGCCTCACAACTGTCCCCTCTCCCCTAACCAGGAGTGAGAATACTGAAGGTTTTATACAGTCCATTTATTTTATGGAAAGTCCATAACAGATATCTTATTTCTTTCTGACCTCCTACCCCTTCCCCAGGTAGAATCAATGGCTCCTTTCTTTGGATCACTTGGCACCTGTACTTACCCCTTTACCCTCCTACACACAATAGTATTTTTTTTTTTTTGGCACTCAATCATATGTACTATGTTGATTGTCTTCCCCGCTAGTCTCCTTAAGAGAGGAGACTAAGATTTATTTGTACTTTTATTCCCAAATGCATGATATAGTTGCTATTTTGGTGTCCCACTCCAATGGAAGGATCAAGAAAGATTCTCCACTCTATTAAACCCTGTTAAATCCTGCTTCTTCGGGGTCCTGTAAAGTAGGAAAGCACAAAGCAAAAAGAGACATTCAAACACATCCATTCTTCACTGTTCCAGATCATCAAAAGGAGTGTGGAAGTTTTTATGGGACCATACATAACACATAACACTTTTATCCCGTCCATGTTGTCTCAGCCATGGAACAAAAAGGAGAAATGTAGGAGGTCTTGAGACTCCTCCATGCTGAGTTGGGGACAATCTGCTTCTGGCTGTTGAAATTCTGCAAGGTCAGACCCCCTGCCACAACCATGGAGTGATTGCTTGTCCCTTGTTGTTGTGTTTGTCAGGTAACACCTGATCTTAGCATTCTTTCCTCTGCAGCTACAGAGGACCCAGTGGCTTTCATTTATCTAATGTGAACTTTCTTGAGTTCAACCAATCCTATGCATGAATTTTAAGCAGCAAACTCAGAAACCTAGAAGCAATGCCATTATTTCCAAAGAACAACCTCAGTCAACTAAAGTCATTACCTTCGAATGTCAAATTCCTGAAAATACAAGATTTGAACCTATACTGCAGAATAATTTATTGGATTACCAGGGCTACTAACAAAACCTTCTAATCTAATCAGCATTACAATCTTTGGTCAGAGGCAATGTAATCCTTTCAAAGTGATTTTTCTGGGATAATGACCAGTAACCTTGGTGAATGAATGAACGAACTAATGACTGGCATCTAAACTGGCTCAATTTTCCCTCTTCCACTTAGTACTCTGCATAAACACTTTCTTTGGCGTCATGTGCTACACAGCCCGCATCACAATCTGATTTTATTTCTAGAAGACAACAAATGTAAGGAAGAGACTTGGCTGATGGTATCACAAAAATGCATCAGAGGAGTTTTAGATAACTCCCAAAAGATGACTCTTTGAAGTCACTACTTTTCAATCAGGAGAAGAGTTGAAGTTTTTCTTCAACCTTTCAGAAGAGTAGGGGTTGATGGTTTATAGTACCCGTCCCAGAAAAATATCAAAGTACATTTAAGGAAATTTTAACCACAAAAAACTTTTAAATATATCTTTCTCCATAATTTCAGAATCTAAATGATTCTAGAACACATCACTTTACTCATGGTGCCATGTCTTTTGTCACCTATGTGGTTAATTCCTCTCTACGGAGGTCTTTTCTCTTTCTTTTCTTTTTTAAAGATTTTATTTATTTATTCATGAGAGACACACATATATATAGAGAGAGAAAGAGAAGCAGGCTCCCTGCAAGGATCCCGATGTGGGACTCGATCCCAGAACCCCAGGATCATGCCCTGAGCCAAAGGTAGATGCTCAACCACTGAGCATGCTCTTTCTTTCTTTCTTTCTTTCTTTCTTTCTTTCTTTCTTTCTTTCTTTCTTTCTTTCTTCTCTTTCTCTCTCTCTCTTTCTCTTTCCTTCCTTCTTTTTCTCTTTCTCTTTCCTTCCTTCTTTTTCTCCTTCTTCTTTCCTTCTTCCTTTCTCCCTTCCTTCCTTGCTTTCTTCCTTCCTTTTTATTTCTCTTTCTCTTTTTCTCTTTATTTCCTTTCTTCTTCTCCCCTCTCCCTCTGTTCTTCTCTATTTTCCTCTCTTCCTTCCCTTTCCTTCCCTCCTTCTTTTTATTAGTCACTAGACTTAGATATATTCATAACCATTTAATATAGTCCTCACAACAATGAAATATAAATAATGTATGTAGTTATTTTATAATTTGGGAAACTGAGTCTCAGAGATATTAGTAACTTGCCTAAGGTAACAATAGAGCCTGAATTCAAACCCAGGACTGAAAGAGTCGAAGATTAGTAGTTTATTTTAGTGGTTTGTTTCTTAACTACTACTGTTGAAAAACAGTAATGTCTTTTGGGGGTTATTAAAAGCTAATTTTAAAGCTAATGCAGAGAAAGAAAAAACCCTGAAATATATAAATCAGGAATACAGCATATTTTTATAGCCCCAAGCAAAAGATAGAGCAGAGAAAAAAGAACTGAACAAGGATTAAACGTTAGTTTCTTCAAGACTCTTCTTGATGTATTATAAAAATTGATCATGTGTCCCTAAAAGCCATAATATAATTATCTGGATGCAATCATTTGACAATGAAATGCAATTCTTCAAGTCTACTTTGATATTCAAGGACAGCAACGATGGCCTCCAGGGACAGAGAATAAAAATACAGACAGAGACGTGTGAAAGGACATCATTTACAGAGTAATCCAAGATATTTCACCGCCGGTTTCCCAGCTGACTCCTTATCAATTAGCATATGTTCCTCCAAAGATAAGAAATGGAATGTTTGGGTTTCTGTTTAGGGATTTCCAGTTGGACAGATGGTGGGTCAAGTGATTGGATGCTCCTAGGGTGGGTCCAAAATCCTTAACTAACTGGCCTAAAATGTGATCTACAGGGTCTGGGTCTCTGGTCTCCTAGGCTCATCTCCAGCACTCCTGTCTGGCTTTCCATTCTCCTCCACCACTTTCCGTGCCCCTCCACCACTTTCCATACTTTTCCACCATACCTACTGTCTTATTTCCAAGGTCCTATGCCCAGGCTCCTTCTGTTTCAGGATCTTCACATTTTTACTGCATTTCCTTGGCTCATCCCACTCTCCCATTCCTTCTCTCCTATCTAACCTCTTGTCACCCTCTCTTATTTATTTTTCGTGTCACTGCTTATACTTTTCTTAGGTCCCCCAGATAGCATGGGCCATGGGTGGCCTCTGCCCCAGGTTGAACACTTGCTAGTTCCACACACTGTTGCAAATGCTTTACATGTGCTATCTCATTAATCCTGACAACAACCTTTGGAGGGAATTACTCCTATAGTTCCATGGCATAACTGGGAAGACTGAGGCATGAGCGATTAAACAATTGGCCCGCTATCGCAGGGCTGGTACAGGGAAGAACAAGACTTGAGCCTCCTTGTTGGATTCCAGAGCCCATCATTCTCAACCACTCAGCTAAACTTCCTCTCTTAGGAAACCCTACATGCTCACTCCTGGCACTTATCCTCATAATTATTTGTGAAATTATTTGGTTTCCTTGTCCATCTTTTGTACTATATCTTCTGTAAGAGCAAGATCTAAATTTCTATGGTAGCACCTACATCTAACATTGTGCCTGGAACATAGGAGGTAGCCAATAAATATCTGAAGAGTAAACAAATAAATAGATGATTAAATGGAGGGGCAGATGGATGGCAAGATGAATGACTTTGGCGACTTATGTCTTTAAAAACATGGTACCTATGAATTTTGGATTTTAAGCTTTACACGTAAACAAAAACCCTGTCCCTGCAGTAGCCACGTTATCATCTTACACAAAGTGCAGGATACTTGGGGCTACATATTTTGGACAGACTAGGTCTTGGTTCACCTCAAATTTATTTTTTCAGTGGGAAGCACTGGTGTAGGAGGCCCAGATCCAGCCAAACGTTTGAGAGGTCAACACGTTACAAAACTGGCGTGGGGCAGACAAAGGGTAAAATAAAATGGTAGGGTATTTCTATGCTAAAAGAAACCATAAAGACCACCAAATTCAACTTCTCCATGTTATAGTAGTTGATGTAGCAACAATTCTTAGGTGCTGGGGCCAGATTTCTTCAACCATATCTCTGTCTGTTTTTAGCATAGGTGAAGGAATTCAGAAGTGGTCAGCCGGTGTCCTCCTATCTGGCATGCTCCGCTGCTGTCAAAGATAACACATGATGCATTTTAGAAAAGCCACGGGACTGTGATACGACTCTTTCATCCAGCTGTGGAAGACACAGTGACTGATAATAACTTCAGAAACATCACCTACTTACAAAATGTCTGAATTCACACAAATCAACAGTCTTAAGGCATAAAGCAATTATTTTATAGAAGTACGAGGTCGAACAACGGCTTCCAAGGAAAAAGCGTTTTGCAAAGGCTTTCTATTTGAAAATAGTATGGCTTTTTTTTGTTAAGATCAAAGGCTGATTTCAAAGGAAGGACCCCTCCGAGTATCTTTCCTTATTTGGTGTCCGACTTGCATGGAAATACAACTCCAATCCCAATGGTTGTATAGGAAAGTATTGCACGGAGCTCAGGACTTGGAGCTGGAAAACTGTCCTCTTTCTAGCTGTGACCTTGGGCAAGCCACTTGACCTCCCTGAGTCTCAGTGTTCTCATCTGCAAAATGGAGCTAGTGCTTCAACAAACACTTGTACAAAGTCTTCCAGGGGTGAAGTTTATGAATGATGGGGAGCGCTACCGTTCATCAAGTACATGCCATGTAGTAGGTATTTTACCTGCATTACCTCACTCTACACACAGCAGAATCCTGTGAAGAGACATCTTCTCTCTCTCTCTCTTTTTCTTTCTCTCTTTCTCTTTCCTTCCTTCTTTTTCTCCTTCTTTCCTTCTTCTTCTCTCCCTTCCTTCCTTGCAACAACACAGATGAAACTGAAGCTTGATGGCTAACATCAGTGGGCAGAAAAGCAAGGGTCCAAACCCAAGTCCACTGACACCACCATCTTTGCTCCTTTGGCTCAGCTTCACATACAGACTTGCGTGCAGGAAGGTGCTTTGAAAACTGTGGAGGGTGAGATCTGTGTGTCGTTGTCTCTGCTGGATTTATGCTCTCCTCTTAAATTCTTTTTTATTCTCCATTGTTAGCTTGAAGTGACATCCTTAGGGAAACTTCCATCATCCTCTGAAATTCCCTGGAAAAGAAATACAATGGAGCTTGCAGTAGCTTTTCCTGCCTGCCTGTCTTGTGTCTCTGCCCAACTTCCACATTTTACAGGCAAGAAGAGTCGCCGTGTGGAGCTTTCCAGAGACCCCACAGCTGGGACAAGGAGCCAAGCCCTCCCTCTCTTCCTCTCTTCCCAAGTATCAGAGTCTTTTAAAGCAGGATCCCCTCATTTTCCAGCACAGTCCTACACTTCACGGAGCACTTATTCTCTTGAAGATAATCTGCCATAAAAATCTTGAATGTTTGGTGTTGATTATTTTATTTTATTTTATTTTATTTTATTATGTATTTTCCCTAGCTTTGTTGAGGTATAATTGAAAGATACAATTGTGTATATTTAAAGTGTACAACATGATGATTTGCTGTAAGTATACATGGTGAAAGTATTGCCATAATCAAGTTAATTAACATATTCATCACCTTACATAGTTACTTTTTTTTCTGGTAAGAATGCATAACATCTATTTCCTTAGCAATTTTCCAGGATATAATACAGTATTATTAACTGTAATCACCATGTGTACCTTAGATACCCAGAACTTATTCATCTTATAACTGGAAGTTTGTGCCTTTTGATCAATATCTTCCCATTCCCCCCATGTGCCAGCCCTTGGTGACCACCATTCTCCTGTTTGTTAGGAGTTTGACTTTTTTTTTAAGACTCCATATTTAAATAGTGAGATCATACAGTATTTGTCTTTCTCTCTGTCTGACTTATTTCATTTAGCATAATGCCCTTTTGTTTCATCTGTGTTGTTGCAAATGACAGGACTTCCTTCTTTTTATGGCTGAATAATATTCATATATATATAACATTTTCTTTATCTATTCATCCATCCACAGACACTTAGGTTGCTTCTTTGAAGTGTTGGTGACTTTAAATCCTGTTGTCTCACACTTCCTTGTCACTCCTGTGGCTGCCAATAGGTTTGAAGGGGGAGTCCACACTCAACAGCAACAGCCATCATTGTGATGATACCTGGTTGTCAGGAGATTCTTTGGGTCACTCTCTGTACTGCTTTGTAGTGAACTCAGATTGGCTCCGTGTCTCCACAGTGCTGATACCAGGTGGTGTATCAGTGCTGATACGCAAATTCCAGAACCACTGAGGACAAAATAGAATGATGGCAAACACAGGAGAATGCATTGTTTAGTGAGTGAAAATTGAATGAAGAGACAGATAAAAGGCTAAATTACTAAACCATCGATTTTTTCCCCCTCACTCTCAGGATGGATTTTCCTCCCTAGATGGAAACATGTGCTATAGCACTACATGGTAGTATTGCCTGGGTGACCACAGAATTTACTGACCAAGCCAAATAGCCTATTCCCAGGACAGTAGGCATATCCCAACAGCCTTGGGTGGGTCAGGATGTATGGTCTCCCCAGTATCACCCATTATATCCACCTTGGACTCCAGGATCTATCATCTGAGGTATGTTTCTAACTGAGACTTGGTGTGTTCTGGCCACACACAGCTAATGGGTAGTTGCTGCTCATCAAGTGCATAGTTCTCATTTTACTCTTCTGTTCTGCTCCCTACCAAGCTTCAGTTTCTCAAATGTGGAGATCAAGAAGTGGACTCTTTGATCAGACTTGAGTTTCAAATCTAGCCCTGCCAATTACAGGCTGTGGGACTTAGTCAAGATCCTTTCACATCACCAATTCCCCAATTTCTCACCCTTGAGGTGAGGATAATAATAGCACCTGCCTCCTGCTGTCATTATGAGGATAAAATGAGCTAGGTAAAGTGATTGACATGCCTGGCACATAATGAGTATTCAATACACACTTGCCAAAATCACTAGCTATTATTTAGTGTTGGCAAAAAGGCAGAGATTATAAAATTCCTAAAGGCTAATAAATACCTAAGACAATATCCTTCTGACCTCCTGGTAAAATTAACTCCTTTTCCTGTTGGACTCACACTCTCACACTCCTACGATAGTATCTATAGTCCAATATGCCCAACTAGATTTGTATTTGAATCTATTTCCTTCCACTCCTTTCTTCTTCCTATCACTAGTTACCTGGCACTGCCTTGCTCATCATGGTACACGTTCAATAAATATTTGCAGAATTCATTTGAGAGATTGGTTTAGAAAAGACTGTCCAAATTCTTTTTCAATTCAGTAAATAAATGCATTACTTTGCATCGTATCTTTGAAACCACCCTGTTTGCTCTTTCTGACTGGGAAGTGTGTAGTTTAAGTTAAAGGTCCCTAGAATAGAAATCCAATCTTGGGTTGAGGTCTGGGATCTGGGCCAGCAGACTCCTGGTTTGTTGTGCTAGTCCTGGGAGGGCAGCAGCCAGGGGAACTAGAGTGGAAACAATGGGAGTGGGAGAGATAATCTTGGATTCTGTCTTGGTCCTCCCATGAGCTTTGTGGTTTGGGCTAACTCTGTATCCCTCATTGAACCTCACTCCCTCACTGAGAAGTGGAAATAATAACATCTATATTTTTAGTTAATCTAGGATAAGAGATGATATATATAAATTGTGTTCCATGTAACTGGGAGTTCAATAATGGTGGTTAATGGTCTCCTGGACATAGGTCTACTTATCCAGGTAAGAATTCCCAGCCAGACTAAGATCAATTTAGATGATCTTAAGATAAGACAACTGAGGGGTGCCTGGGGGTTCAGTCAGTTAAGTATCTGCTTTCAGATCAGATTGTGATCTCAGGGTCCTGAGATCAAGACCTGCCTCAGGCTCTCTGCTCAGCAGGGAGCCTGCTTCTCCCTCTGCCCCTCCCTCTGCTCATTCTCTCTCTCTGTCTCTCTCTCTGTCTCTCTCTCTCTCTCATTTTCTCTCTCTCAAATAAACAAAAAAAAATCTTTTTTAAAAAATAAGACAAATGAGCAGGAGTCATCAACAAACTGGAGTTAGAAAACAGAAAAGAGGATTTGTCTTAAAGGGTGACCAGGCTCCGTGTGCCTGGCTCAGTCCGTTAAGCATCTGCCTTCATCTCAGGTCATGATCCTGGGATTCTGGGATCAAGCCCCACATCGGGCCTGTCACTGGGGAGTCTGCTTCTCCTCCCGCTGCCACTCCTCCTGCTTGTGTTCTCTCTCTCAAATAAATAAATAAATTCTTTTGTAAAAAGATGGGTGACCAGGCTCAAAGCAAGGGGCAGACTTCTGTTGTAAAAATAGGCCCAAATTCCCAGTCCAATGTGGGCACCCATATCAAGTTAAACAAGGTATTTTGCTTGTACAGCAATTCTAGGGTAAGTGCTGCTTTGTAAGCCCCAGCCTTGTTACTCAAGTGTAATTCAAGGGCCAGCAGCATCAAAACCACCTGGAAACTACCTGGAAATGCAGGTCCTCCAGCCCCACACCAGACCCCTAAATCAGAGCCTGAATTGTATTAAGATTCTCCAGTGATTTACATGGGCATGAAACTTTGAGGAACACTGACCTGCCAGAGGCCTGGACATACCTCGTTAACTTTTTTAAAAGCAAAATCTGTGTGAGTCTGACAGGTAAGGACTCTGAACTCCCACTTGGCTTGCCAGGTGGTTCACAACTCTCCAGGTTGCTGATTAGGTAGTGCCACATCAGCCCTCATGGTGAATAAGGATCTTTTTCTGGGATCCTCTTCCTTTGGAAACCTAGAGGCCTTGGAGCAGACCATCTAGTTCCAATCTGCTGATGAGGTGAAAAACAAAACCAACCAACCAACCAAATAAAAAGCAATGTTCACTCCTCACCTCTGACCAAATCCAAATATTTACACCCAGGCGTGGGTATTTTTTAAAGCTTACAAGTTATTCCAATGTGTGGTCAAGAATGAGAACCACTGCTTTCAGCCTTTAGTGTTTTCTTCACTTGGAAACGGTCTATAGTTTTGCAATACACACTGGGACTTAAGTATACGTTAATGTCTAGTTAACCCCAGTGGTGCTGGAGTAGGCTCAGAATGGCTTATACGCAAGGGGAATTCATAAGCGTGAGAATGCCAAGAGGTGGGGATAACTGAAGCCCACTTTCAAGTCTGGGTCCACATAGGCCTGCCTTAGGAAGCACTTAAGCAGTGCCTGGCACATAGCAATATTTCAACCAACAGCATGGTTATTATTTGGGATCCCACGCATACCAGAGATGGATAAACCTTGAGCCTCGGAGGTCTCATGAAATCGGTTTTAGCTGAGGGGGAGAAGACAGAGACGAACACATCCTTCAATAAACCTAAAGGGGCTAAGGTCTCAGTTTGCCAAGAACAAAACATAGCACTGAGAACTCTGGCCATGCTGGGGTGGGCGGGGGAGAATTAGACAAATGGCTGAAAAAAGTAGAGTCAAGAGACAATATGTAGGTATTGACATTTTTCAGCACACTATTGGCTGTCCTGACACCACCCTTTCTTAGTTCACCTCCTCCTTCTCTGCCTAAAAATGTTTTCTACTCCTTTGCTGAGGCATTCTACTTTCATTCTGGAATGAACTTCTTCCTTCCCTACAAGGTTGATAACACTCCCTCCTCCCAGCAGCAGTTCCTTTCTCTGTTTACAGTGCAACCTTTGAACCTGTGTCCTACAGCTTATTTTATTGGTTGCCTCAATGGCTTCTTGTTTATCTCTATCTTTGACACTATTTCTTGAGCTTCCTGGTCACAGGGAGTCTTTCATTTTTATGCTTTCTGAAGTGCCTTGCACACAGTAGGTGCTCTACCACTGTTGTTTGAAACTGAACAGCAGGTGACTGAGATTTGAATTGTAGGTCCTCTAGGCCAAAATGTACAGAGCTTTTCTTTCTATAAACCACTGAATTAGTCAGTCTCCAGTAGAAAACAATAACTACCCCCTTCACAGACACACACACACACACACACACACACGCACACACACTCTATTCCCTTTATGGAGCTCGTGACTGTGTAGGCGTAAGTCAGGGAGTATTCATGACTTTGGCTGTGATGGTGATAATTGATGTTGAAATGAAAGAGAACACAGAGCAATAGATTACCCGAGATCAAAAAGAGAATATCTCAGACAACTAACTGTAGGCATTTCCAGAGCTGAATCAAACATTTCATGGAGTTTTGCTTACAGATTCCAGTTCCTGCACTTTTTCTATTCATGCATCAGAAGAATTATCCTTATAATACTCCCTAAGCATCCTGTTCATCACTGTGCCTCCTGGTCATTCTTTAATTAAAAATCTGCTCTTCCCCCAAGCAGCCTGAGGTAACCTCTAGAGATGGTTCGCTACTCGCTGGACCCAGAAAAACCCTACAAAATCATGCAAGTCCAGAGGTTCAAATCTTCGTGTTGACTTTAAGAACATGCGTGAAACTGCCCAGGCCATCAAGGGTATGCATATCTGAAAAGAAACCAAGTATCTGAAAGATGTCACTTTGCAGAAGCAGTGTGTGTCATTCCATCGCTACAATGGTGGAGTTGGTAGGTGTGCGCAGGCCAAACAGTGGGGCTGAACACAGGGTCGGTGGCCCAAGAAGAGCACGGAATTTTTACTGCACTTGCTTAAAAATGCAGAGAGTAATGCTGAACTTAAGGGTTTAGATGTAGATTCTCTGGTCATTGAGCACATCCAGGTGAACAAAGCCCCCAAGATGTGACATAGAACCTACAGGACTCATGGCTGGATTAACCCATACATGAGCTCTCCCTGCCACATCGAGATGATTCGTACTGAAAAAGAGCAGATTGTTCCTAAAGCAGAAGAGGAGGTTGCACAGAAGAAAAAGATACCCCAGGAGAAACTGAAGAAACAAAAACTTATGGCCTGGGAGTAAATTCTGCATAGAATAAATGCAAATTAAAAAAAAAATCCATCATAATCCCAAACTGTTTTTTTCCCCCCAGAAAGGAGTTCTTACCTGTATTAATGAATTTATTTTTATATCCTTGCATTTTGGTAATGCAGTGTCATTATCTTCTCCAAGGACCTTCTGAGTCCTGAATCCTTTTGTTAGGTATGGGTCGGATCATGCACAGGTATCACTAGGCATGGCTTCAAGGGCTTCAAGGATTTTTCAGGTTGGAAAAAAGAACCACAATGATCTCACTTGGAAGCACAAGTAGGTTAAGTGTCCCAGTATGGTCCCTGTCAATAGAACAGCATTCATTATGTGTTGTCCCTAACTGCCCCATCACTGAAGTCTTTGTTATGGAACTCAAATCCAGCCCAATTTGTGAGTCAATCTTGACCCAGACTGCAAGTAGGGGAGCCCCACCCATGGGTGGACTCCTGGAATTAATTAATCCTGGCTGCCAATCCTGCCATACCTACACATGTGCCCTGAGTCAAGGCCTTTCCTCACAACCTGCAGGGTATTTTACAGGCATCATTCAACATGAGTAAGGGGCTGAGTATGAGGATGGGACTTTGTGCTCCTATTTTCCCGCTTAGTCCTTTAGTTGGGTCCAGGGGAGTGTGAAAAAGGCAACGTGATATATGTAATAGAAAGACCTTAAAATCTGGAGTCCAGTTAATTTAGATTCTTCTTCCCTTCTATCTTTTGGAAAAATAACTGTTTAGTTTTGGACAAACTGTATAACTTCATTTCTCATTTGGGAAATAGGAGGAATATTACTTTCATAGCAGAGGTATGTGACGGTCCTAGCATGTAGTAAGTGCCCCATAATATTACTTTTATTTCTGGATTCCTTCAGGCTGGAGGAATCTCCAATGAATCCATGGAGAATATCACCCCAGATTCTATACTCTGCTGCAAAGTCCACCTAGTAGCTCCCTTCCATAACTCCTTGACTTCCACCTGAGTCCACTTCCATTACTCCTTAGAAGTGACAGCAGCCCAAATACACACAAAGGGATTCGGTTTGTTATGCTGGATTGGTGGTTGCTTCCTTAGGGCACACTTTTACAGTTGGTTCAGTTATCTCCATCTTGGCCTCACCTAGACCCAGACCCTCCCATCCCTCTGCCCAGTGCCAGTAAGACACGATGGGCAAGCAAAGTGTAATAGTCTTTCAGTATACAGGCTTTGGAGTTGCACAGTCCAAGTTTAAATCCCATTGCTATTGCTTCCACACTGTGTGACCTTAACTCCTCTGAAGCCTCAGGTCCTCAATCTTGAAATGGAGCTTCATGAGATTACCTACCTTGGAGACCATGGGGGCGG
This sequence comes from Canis lupus dingo, assembly GCF_003254725.2. Lineage (NCBI taxonomy): Eukaryota > Metazoa > Chordata > Mammalia > Carnivora > Canidae > Canis > Canis lupus. Next base: position 32,853,463 of record NC_064257.1, on the reverse strand, counting down.
GGGGCGGGCAGGGTAGTGGGGATCACTTGAGATAATACATAAAAAGCTTTTAGAAAAGTACTTGGCAGGTAATGAATGTTCTATTAATATTGGCTATTACTTTCTGCTCTGCTGCTGAACCCAGTTATGTAATAATGGTAAGCACTAATCACGAAGCGATTCTTCTGTCTTGACTACTGCTCACCTGTCAGTAGTTGGAATCAGTACACTACCTTTCCTGCCACGTTAGCTCCTGTTTCTTCATGATGAATTTGGGGATAGGAATATTAGCCACACGCACATTTGAGTGAGCTTTTATTTCTTTGCTTTATCTCCTCTATTCACAAGTGGCCTCAGACTTCAGGTTTAAAATAAGGAAAAAGTAGTTAGTCAATCAGGATTCTTGCTCATCTGTGTCAGAGAAGTATGTTTATGACCACAAAGAAATGTTTGAGTCTAGAAGACAAGTCATCTGTAGGCAGTCTACTACAGTATTCTCAGTGAGAATCTTGAAAGGCCTGAATGAAGCAGAGGTATATGAGAGTAAAATAATAATAATAATAATAAATAATAACTAGCTAACTAAATAAATGAAAGTTTTTTTAAAAATTTAAAAAAGCATCAATTCTGGGCTTAAGAGTGGCCTCCATGTCAAAAATACAGGAAAACTACATTGATTAGAAAGCATGTGGGGGCCTCTGTGACTTGGAATCCTGTTCTCAGGGCCACCACAACATGATTGAAATCCTAGAGCAACCAACCCCAAGGCTAACAGTCATCAGGCTCCAGGGAAAGACTGCCCCAAACCAGTTGACCTGTCTTTGGAAGAAAAGACAATATCATCGCCCAGCCATGAAGCTTGGTGGGTTAGGCTGCCGCTGACATGGGGGTCAGAAATGGCATAGGAAGGATCAAAGCATTTGGGTGACAGCAGCATTTAAAGAAAATAAAAGCACATTATTTACCTTCAATTCTCCCTGTATGAAGTATGTGTGAAGTGAGATATTGGTTCCTTACATTGGTAACTGAAGGTAGAATTGTGAATAGTTTAAGTTTTATAAAAGCATTTAATTGATACCTAATGACTTTTTTAGAAAATAAAGTTTTAGTTAATAATTGTGATTTATGTTCTTGATAGTTCTTAATCATAAATCATATTTTTCTTTTAATTTAAATAATTTGGATGTTTGAGAAAAAACTTAAAAAACACAAGAAAAATAATTTCTTCTGTTTTAGCTTTGCTTTATTTTATATTTTTTATTAAAATACATTCACATTTTGTGTATTTTGGACATGATTACATTTCCATTTTTAATGCCTTAGATCATTATTATCAGTAGACTCAAACTCAGTAAAAATCTTGGTAAAAGTAATTTAATTAGTAATTTTGCACAAAAGGAAAGTAAAAATGAATTTTATGAAATAAATATGTAATAATTTTTTAATGAAGTATGCTTTTACTTACCCACTCAAACTCTGAAAACCCATCAAATGAATATCCCAGACAAGTGCAATATTAATTAAGTTCAGTCATCCCTGTTATTTTATAAGCCTTCAATTCTATAATGACAATAGCTTTACATATTTAAAAATACTTTATCATTAGGGAGATATACTTGTTAATGTAGGGGATAGAATGTATTTCATTAAACAGTCTCTCTGCTTGACTTATAACTTTTAAATGTTTAGACATAAGGTAGATAGGCTTCCATTTGTACTCCTGACATGAGTGTCGGGTTGGGTACATATGTACCTGCTGGTGTGTAAGTCCTCTCATTCCAGATTGGTGAGACACAGACAGGAAAAATGAAGGCAGGGGTGCCAATTTGAAAACCAAGTAATCAACCAACCAGCCAATCAACTAACCAAAGATATAGAACAGACACCAATAGAAGGAGCCACTGAATCGGTTTCTGCCTGCTTACACCATGGATTTACATCCAAAACATAGTCACTCTGAACTCTGAATGCATAGCCCATAATTTTAGACAAACTTATCTTTTTAAAAGTTTTATTAAAAAAAAATTTTTTTTGAACACATGACCCTGAGATCAAGACCTGAGCTGAGATCAAGAGATGGATGCTTAACCAACTGAACCACTCAGGTGGCCTTCAAATTTTATGTTTTGAAAAGAAAGTCAGAAACGGTCTACATTATCTTTCATTCCTGACTTGATCATGTTCAATCCGTTGACCACCTAATGAAGTGGAAGTCAATCATGATATACTTAATTCAGAAAGTTGATATCCAGAAATTTTGACATTTTTAGAATCATAGATAATGACTAGAGGTGATCAGGGACAGAGAACTGCAATTGAGAGAGACTGGCCAGGGACTCAGAAGAACATATTTCTTATCTTGAGTAATTGAAAAATTACTAATTGAAAAATGTTACCTGGATGCTACTCAAATGTCAAATGGTTCAATAAGCAAGATACACAGACACACATAAACAGACACAAACACACACGAACATATATGCACACACCCAAACAAAAGAGACCACATCATCAGCTCTGGGTTTTGAGTTTAGAAAGGGTTATGTCAACACACTTTGTGTTGGATTTTTTTTTTTCATGTTCTACAGATCAATGAATAGACGGCAAATTTATTCTTCTGAGAGGAGGTATCTAAGAAATTAGCAAGGATTAGGAAACCCTTTTTCAAACATCTCTTTGGATTTACTCTTTAAGGTTATATGAAACAATGAGTTTATTGTTCTTCATCAGTGTCTAATCTCCTTGGGAGTAACATTTTGCTATCTGGTTCCATTGCTTTGTAGCCGAGTGTGTGTCAAGTCTGAGATCTACATAAAAGCCACAGGGACAAATGGGTTCCTCACTGCCACAGTGTAAATTTGTAATCAGACAATCAATATGGCTAACACGTGCCAACTTCACTGGAGGAGGGTGAGCCTGTTTGAGATTCATGATACTAGAGAAATTAGGTGAAGACGCTATATGAATGGGCTTATTGTTTGCCTCTATTTTAAAAGTTCTCATTTTTCGCAACATTTTACGGTGAGCTCTTAAAAGGCCTTTATTGATAGAGATACTCATTAAGTGTCAGTTTAAAAAGAGGTGTTGTTGATGTAATGTAACATAATCTGCTTTTGCATAAGCCTTTTTATCCCAGCGTATTAGGAGTACTTTGCCAAGTTTATCCTATCACCAAAATCCAAGATGTCATTCATAGAAACCAAGAAAACAGCCTTCTAGATTGAAATTCAGATGCTTGGAATATTTGTGAGATCCAGTGCTCCCAAAAGATTGGCATGAGTTTGGCATATGACTGTTTCTCTGAGATAACCAGATACTGAATATTTACTCCTTCACTCACCATTTATTGAGCATCTGCAATATCCCAGGTACAGTGCTGAGTGGGGAGCTAGGGAAGCTATTGTCCTTGCCTCCTCATGACAGAATAGAACGTGATCACGGGGGTGACCATGCGGTGTGAGAACTGCAATGTAAGTGCAATTTATGGCGTGCGAGTATACGGGCGATGCAGGGAACCTGCGCCAGTTGCAAGTTTGAATAGAGCATCAGTTCTCAAAACACAGTCTCAGAACCAGTAGAATCAGCATGACCTGGGAAGTGATTAGAAATGCAAATTCTCAGGCCTGGAACCACTGAATTCTGACCCCGAGGGCGGACCCTTGCAACCTGTGCTTCCACAAGCCCTCCAGCTGATTCTGATGCTTGCTTGTTTGAAAACCTCTAGCCTAGAGCAGTCATTTCTCAAACTTGGGTGCACGTGAGTTTCACCTGGGGAGTGCTTAAGACTCCCAAAGCTCAGGCCACAACCCAGCAATTAAAATCAGAGTCACGAGGGGGAGATGAAGTGATGTCTGTGTCAGGTTTTTTTTTTTTTTTTTTTTTTTTTTTCTGTGTCAGGTTTTAAAAGTCAAATAAGATATTTCCAGGAAGACATGGTGAGAGGGCATTTCAGGCGGAGAGAAGATTTCACAAAGGCTCAGAAGCATGAACAGCTCTGTATATTAGAGGTGAAAGCAGCATTGTTGCTGAAGCATAAAGTTTGAAAGGAAAAGTAACGGAAGAATGAACTGGAGCAATAGAGGGAGCAGGAGTCAGGCTGCAGGGAGCTATGGCCTGGAGAATGAATGGAATCGGTCCAATTTTTGGTGCTGGTGGTCTTTACTGGGCAATTAGTCCAGATCCCATTTTACTGCCTACCATTCTTGCTTCCTGGGCTTGGCTTTCCCAGCAGAACCATTCCTCTCCACTAAGGCTGGTGATAATCAAGATCAGTGATTCTTCAGCGCTCAGCAAAACCCAGCCCCATGCAGCTCTGAACAGAAGGGCGGGGAGCTGGTGGCCCACGGGTCAGAAAAGAGGATCTGAGAGAAAGTGAAGGAACTTCAGAACAGGAAAGGCGTGCTTTAGACTTTTGGTAGTTTGGGTTTTGTTTTTTGTTTTTATTTTTGTTTCCCAGCTGAATCAGGGAGGGACCCTGGAATCGGTGCATCTGCCCTCTAAGAAATCAATGCCAGATCCAGGAAGGGGATGAAAAGAGCCTTTCCAAGGGGCGCCAGCTGCCGCGGTCCCTTCTGTCTGCTGTGGGCCCAGCAGCTGCACAGACCCCTCTTGTTGGGAGACGAGATGGGATCCTTTCAATCCCGTGACCTCAACCTCCTCCCCAGTGGCAGAGAAGAGAGAAGCTGAAATTCTTCTGACTGAGCAAGTGAGAATGTGACAGTTATTTGGGGTGACAGGTTCCCTGGCTATCGGGGCTACCGTGTGGAATGCACACACATGTGCCTGTGCCAGAGGAATGAGAAGGAGGACAAGGAGACAGGAGTGGCCCACGCTTTGATCGGTGTAATATCAATGTTTCCAGGAGACAGAGATGGGCAGAACCTTAAGCCACAACTTTCCGTCATCTCAGCAGAGGGGGCTGAATAAAGCCTCCAGCACCCCCAACCCACCCCTCCTCTCTTCCGGCTCCCGTTGGAGATTTTCAGGGTATCAGATACTCTATCAGGATCTGCTCCTTGACTTGGATTCAAGTTCAAGCCGCACTAGGTACTCAGCCTTCACAGCCTGCTGACAAGATCAGAGCAACTCTGAGTCTGCTGGAGGCTGTTCACACCCGAGCCTGCACTAACTTCGTTAGGCTCAAATCTCTACCTTTGAAATATGCAATATGCTCTATGGAAGGAAAGGGAACAAATGCAATGGAAGGAGGTGGACATGAGTATGCTCTGGACAGGATGCATCCGCTAACCGAGCCTGAGATGGTGGCAGGCCATGTAGGCTCATTTGAATGGGAGTAAAGCTCATCATGTGATTACCCACTGGACTCCACCAGATCATCTCTCATCTCCATACATCACACCACACGATATATTTGGGAGAAAGGGCCAAGCCTGTTTCCTGCTGGCAGGTGATTTGGTTTTTCTTCTCCATGAATTTTAATGGACCTTGTTTGGTGGACTCTTTATTATATATCAAAGCCTTCTTCTGTGCCAAGCTAGGATAAGCACTTTATACAGCAACGTGATAGCCTAGTTCTTAAACCACAGGCTTTGGAATCATTCCGCCAGCTTTGATCCCTTGGGACAAGTCACCTAATCTAGTCTAGCCTCGGACGTTACAGCAGAATACTACTAATAGCACTTGCCTCATTGGATTAATATGAGAATTAATGAACCTATCTATGTAATATGCTTACTTTAGTGACTTAGTGACTGACATGTAGAAAGTGCTTGAGAAATGTTGCATGCCGCTGTGAGCCATTATTGCCACTAAGTATGTGTACACCTTTCTCTTTGCAAAGTGCAAGGGGACAAGAGATTTTTCAGTTTACTTTCCAATCCAAAATCACACAACCTGTTAAATGGGAGATGTGGAGTTCTGGGGGTGGAGTGGGGTCTGTGCTGTTCAACACTATGCTAGACAGCCTCTACCAAACAGTTATTTTAATTATTATTTTATTTTATTTTATTTTATTATTTTATTGTTGTTGTTGTTGTTGTTGTTATTTGACCATTTAAATCTACCTCTCCTCTCCTTCACAAAACCATTAGCACTTCATCCAATGCATAATTTATTCCCAAATCTGCCCCTGTCTGATTCCCCTTCTCAGTTTGCAATTCTACTGTTGCATTTCCGTATTGTACTCACCGTTTTTAATGCCATCTGTTATAAGCTAGTCATTTTGCTTCCACACATTCCTAAAGATAAGACTGTTTCTTAAGAAAAAGTAGAAGAAAGCAGGAACAGATTCTCAGATGTAATCATCATGATGTGCAATGAATATCTGAGCACTTGCAGGGTCATTACACTTTCAAATATTCCTTTTCTTGTCTGCATGGCAAAGACTCAGTAACACTCTTCTAAAGACAGCTGGCTATTGTAGTCTGGGTGAAAAGCTTCACCAATAGATCTGTGCTCAGTTTTACAATGAGAGAACAAAGATGGTGTAAGCTTCAGATATATGTGTGCGTGTGGATATAAATTACATATATGTATATATTCATGTGCGCGTATATGTACATATACACACACACGTCTCTAATCATTTTGGACTATTAAAAATATATAGTTGGACTTTTATGGGCAACACTCACAAGTCACCACCATAAACTGAAGACAAACAATTCAGTCTCCTACCAACCTCTTGAATTGAAACAACTGAAATCAGGTGGTTTTTCTGGGACTTTGAAGTATAGATAATTTGAGAAGTCAGTTATTAGAAATCAATTGCTATGACATGTATGTGATACCAAATAAGGTCATTTTAGACCTAGATTATCAAATAGGGTCTTCACAATTATAACAAGACATGGTTATATAATGTCCAGCCCAGCAGCTGCAATAAATACAATGTATTTGTATAGATGTTGTCAATTGGCATGTTTTTCTGTTTTGTTTTGTTTTGTTGCTTTCTTCCTGTTGGCCACATACCTTTGGTTTCTTGGGGACAAGAGCTGTACCTTGCTCATCATACCTTTCACACTCCCTCCAGGGGTATAGTACTCGGCATATGGTTTTTACTCAGTGAAGAAGTATATTTAAGTCAAACTCTCAGTTTTTAACTTATTTTTTAATTGGGCAAGAAGTTACAAGTGTAAAAAAATGCCATTTTTTTTTCCTAAATCTTTTAAAACGGGTTCAGCATTTATTGAGTACTCATTGTGTCCAAGATGTGCTTTGGGGGAATGTAAAAAAAGTGCTGGGCAGGGACGAGGTAAGCCCATCTCTACCTTCAGGTAGCTTCCAGACTAATTGCATTATAGGGCTCTATCTAAATAATTATCAAGCTACAGATCTTACCTCTGGGCACTAAAAGTCTAGCCATATTCTTGAGACAGACATAGCATCACTTCCTGTGTTAGGCTTCACAAACAGAAAGCATTGCATACGCTGTGCCCTTCACTTTTTTTTAATGTTAGCTCTTTAGGTTGCAGAACTCAGGAAAACCACTTAAGAGGAAGTTCAACTCTCTCCCTCTTTTTTTTTTTTTGGTTTCCAATGTATAAACATACTCGATAACGTGAATTATTAAGAAACAGCTCCCTGTTGACGCAGGCTCGGGGACACTTGCTCACTCTTTCTCTAGTGACCCTTCTGACCTTTATGCCCTACGTGTTGGGATGATGCTTACAAAGTCAGGAGATACCAGGAAGGGCCTGTCCACTTACGACTGTACCAAGGGCGTTCAGTAATCATAGCTGTGCCCCTGTGATAGTATCTAGATGATAAATGGGGGGAAATGGAGATTTTAGGTAACCTAGAGCTCTCAAACACTTCAAAATGGTCATTTTCTTTTTTTTAAAAAAGATTCTATTTATTTATTTATTTGAGAGAGAGAAAGTGAGAGTGATTTTTTTTTTAAAGATTTTATTTATTTGAGAGAGAGAAAGTGAGTGTGAGAGAGGATGAGTGGTAGGGGGGTGCAGGAGAGGGAAAGGGAGAAGCAGACTCCCCCCTGGGCAGGGAGCCCACGAGAGACTCCATCCCAGAACGATGAGATCATGACCTGAGCCGAAGGTAGATGCTTCACCGACTGAGCCCCCCCACCCTGCCCCAGGCACCCCTCACAATGGTCATTTTCTGTATACCACCTCATTGGAATATTTCATTCGGGATCCATCTCTTCTACTATGTATTCTACACATATTTCCTTCACTCTGCTCGGTTTCGTTTATGTGTTAGGGACCCATGCGTGCAAAGATATAGATCCTGTCCATAAGGAATTTATATGTCTGGCTAGACGGCTTGAAGGGCACAGATGTTTTGCTCCCCACTCCTAACCCTTCTGAAGGAACAACTGTTAGCTTCTGAAACTTTATATACAGTATTTTCTTTAAGAGGAGCCCAGCAGGAAGTTCCAAAATACACTGCAGAGCATGAATAGGTTGTGAGTGACGTTACACTGTAGCTGAACACATACTGTAGCCAAGGGCAAGATAGCTCATAACTAATTATATTCATTTTGCACTTAAGAGAGACATTCAAAGTATAGATCTTAAAATGTGTAAGTTGAACTTCTGTTAAAATTACACTCTCCCTAAGGGAAATCATTCCCTTTTCTGGCTATACTTTGGGCTCTACTCATAGGCTGCCAAAACACTTCATTTAATTGGGGTGGGGGGGGGCGGGGGGGGGGGAGAGAGTCCATCCAACTGTTGTCAGGGATCATGTAACAACCAGTTGTTTTGCTGATTTTTTTTTTTTTTTTAAACCTTGTAACTGTACATTTGCCTTCTGGTGACCCAGCCTGAGGCCACTTGAGAGAGACAGAATTGAAAGAGTTGATTCAAGCAGGCAACGAAAAGAAGAATGTGCATCATCACAGGCTTTTGCAAGTCTATGAAACTTCCACATACATTACCTCATGTAAGTCTGCCAGAGTCTCTGCCCATGGAGGTAGTATTACTGTCCCTGATTTTCAGATGAAATATGATTGCAAAAGTGACAGGAGTAGGACTCAAGCCTAGGTAGTCTGCTTCTAAATCTTGGTGTTTTCCCACATCACATTTCTAAAACCCAGCATGCGCTAGGATAAATCTTTGCCAGAATCATGTTTCCAATCTGGCTGTTGATACCCAAATGCCAATGTTGCTTAGTTCTCTCTTAACGTTTCATGTGCCTAAGTCAGATTCGAAGCCTGGAGTCCTCTAAAAGGAACCTCATATCAATAGGGAGCTTTAGGAACCAGGGGAACAGTATGGCATTTATTAGTAGCCTTGAGTGTCTTTTAATTAAGTACAGAAGTAAGAAATACCTTCAGTTCTAGACTTGACCTGGAATCTAATCTGTCTTATACTAGGTCACTGAAGACAACCAGTGGTGGAAGACAAAGGAATGGAACCGGGGCTTTTTTTTTTTTTTTTAAGATTCTTATATATTTATTTATTTATGAGAGACACAGGGAGGTGGGGCAGAGACATAGGCAGAGGGAGAAGCAGGCTCCCTGCGGGGAGCCCAATGTGGGACTCGATCCCAAGACCCCAGGATCACACCCTGAGCCGGAGGCAAATGCTCAACCACTGAGCCACCCAGATACCCCTGGAACTGGGGCTTTAAGTTCAAAATACTTTCTGTAGGACATTCTTATAGTTGCTAGAATGTGCAGGACATGGTGCAGATATTAAGGGAGGTGGGGAATACATCCTGTTTTACCCAGACCGGTCCTGATTTATGCCAGTCGTGTCCTGTCTGCTTAGAGCCACTGACCCCTTTGATCTCAACAATTACACGGTCAACCTAGTTAGAATAGATTTAAAGTCAAGAAAAACCTCAGAACTATCCTCAAAATTATATGACAGAGGCATGAGAAAGAAGGCATGAGGCATAATATGACAGTAGGCCTGATAGAAGTAGACCAGAATGTTCCCAAAGTTCTTTTAAAACAACGTCAAGGGGCACCTGGGTGGCTCAGTCTTTTAAGCATCTGCCTTTGGGTCAGGTCATGATCCCAGAGTTTCAGGATCCAGCCCCACGTCTGGCTCCCTGCTCCTCAGGGAATCTGCTTCTCCCTCTGCCCCTCATCCTGCACATGGTCTCTCTCTCTCTCTCTCTCTCACTCACTTTCTCTCTCTCAAATAAATAAATAAAGTCTTCTAAATTTTTTTAAAAAATAAAACAAACGTCAAGCAAAGTGCTTTGGGAGTTTAGAAATATGTATTATTTGAGGTTAATGAGGGAGGAAAGTATCACTCTATGTCATTTTCCACAGCAACAGTGAACTGTCAAAAATGTTGGAATGGAAGCAAAATGTATGCTAGTGTTGAGACCGTGGCTCAGGTGTCATTCTCCATTGAGGAAGATCTATTTTGTTCTAGGTCCTTCAGCTGAGCCACACCAGACAATCTGAAACTTTCTGTCAGTAAGGGCGCTAACTGCGGGGAATTCATGATGTCCAGGCCATGAATCTACACTTCGAATTCTGTTCCTATTTCCTCCCGCTCAGACTGATGCAGATGTCAGTGTGATTGTCGGGAAGTGTGACGCTTCTGAAACAAGAGTGCACTCTACAAAAATGCCCGTTAAAAACCCTTTTCCTTCTCTACTCTCGAAAGGAAAAGTGCCTGTTTGAACCTCACCGTTTTTGGTGGTAAGAATATAAATTCTAGGCTGGTTGCTATTGTGAACACTCTTTATCTGATTGTCTAAAGCCTTCTACTTTGTGGTTCCTTCCTATATTGAACTATTAAATCTCCCACCGGTAAGGACCCGTCTCCATCTTCCACCTATTTCACAGCTGTTGTAGGAGAAAGCATTTGCTGCCTCACTAAGGTATTTATTTTCAAGACTTTTATGTCTGTTTGTACATGAATTACCCTAGGTCCTGTGGGTGATAAGAAAGAGAAGCAGTAAATAATGGCTTTTGACCTTAATAGAAGACCACACATCATAATTTGCTTGGACAGTTCAGGTTTGTGCCAGGTTTCCTGATGTAATTATTAATAATATCTCTTTTCACTCTCAAAGTGTCCCAATTTATATAATAGATGATATGGTCCCCTAGACCTTAGAGGCCTTAAATCCCATTAGGGAGACGAGAGACGCAAACAGAAATAGACAACTAATACAACCAAGCACTGCGTGATGAATGGCAACGACACGATCTACGCTGTCATGAATGGAACCACGTTTTAGGGGGAGAGGCTGCCGAGGACTTCAGCCATCTGGTAGACTGCCTCAATTCAAACAGGTAGCAAAGAAAGGAAGATCACGCAATAAATCCTTCTCTGGAGACTGCTAAAATCAAAGCCTAAGTTTTTCAATGTGAATAAGTCCTTGTAGAAATGATTTCCTCTCTTCTTCTAAGCAAGCCAATGTTACAGGCAAACCAGCTTGGCAGCTTGAGCAGAAAACCCATTTTGGTCTCTTTAAATACATGAGTGTTTTCCGAATGTTCGCTTTGGTTCCCCACCATGCTAACGAGCCATTCGCCTGCTGACAACATCACCATTCCGTGGCTGTGGAGGGACCACAATGCTAAATCCTGCCTCAGCTGCTTTGCCTAGTCAAGGAATCCCCAGAGGGCAGTTTGGGCTTCATGATGGTTGCAAGATGTGGAGCTGCAAGCATCACCCATCTCCTACTAGGCTGCCTTTTCAACCACCCTCTTGGTCCATTTGAGCACAGGGGCACCAATGAGAAGGAATTGCTGAATGGGGATACACGCACAAGGCTGCACACTCAGTTTTCAAAGGCCTCTTATCAAAGTGATAAAAAAAAAAGAGTGTCCATCAGTTTTACTTATTAATCAGAGTGTCCACAATGAATAGAGTTGGGTTTAATGCTTTTAGGGTGTGAATGTCACAACCACCCTGGCTTCTTTGAGCATCGTTCCATTAAATTAAATATATGTGGCTGTTCTCTTCTTAGAGCTTAATTACATCAATGGTTTTTAGATTTACTCTTCTTTAAGAATTGAAGCCTTTTATTCAAGCAAAGTCTTAGAGAAAAATGCTCATTTGTATGAGACAGAGCCTGCTTGTTATCAACCCAGTACACACTCTCTCCTTCTTTCTTGTTAAGGAAGCTCCAGTTTTTAATTGGGGCAGCAATATACCCGGGTTAAAACAATAAACTCCAGATTTCCTAGCTTTCCTTTTATCTGAAGGTGGCACAGTTCTAGCCAAAGGAACATATAGTATGAGGTGTTCAAGAAAACCCATCTAAGAGGACTAAATCATTTGGCATGTACCTTTTTGCTCTTTCCCTTTCCCTCTATCCTGTCTGAGCTGCAGACGTAATGGCTGGAGCTCTGGCAGTCTTCTTGAGGACATGAAAATGGGGCCATAGCCTAAAGAAGTGGGAAGAGAAAGCCATAAGGAACTTGGTTATCTAATGATATCATGGAACTACCACACCAACCGCTAAACTGCCTACTTGTAGACTAATTTATGTGACACACAAAAAAAATTATCTATGTCCTTTATTTCTTTATGTAACTTACTTAAAGTTTCCTGCATTAGCAGAAAAAGGGCAATTGAACGTTAAACTGTTAAATGTTAACCTGTTGAATGTTAAGTTGACAAATAATAGGACACTTCTCTGGTTGAAGTAAAGGTAAATGGAGAGTAGAGTGTCACCTATCCTAAATTTGAATTATAAGCTATTTACCAAACAACTTTGGGTTAATATAGCATTTCTGGAGGTGCTAATAATGAAATAGAGGACCATCTCTTAATTATTTAATCTTAGAGTCAAACCCTCTGTATTGGCTATAGAATGCCCTTGAGATAAACATATTGGAGGGAACTATCACTTCCTTTTTTGTTACTTCAGAGCAAGTGCTAGTAAAGATTGCTATAATCCAGACCTTAACCACTATTGAATAATGTGCCTTTTCCCAATTTAAGCGGGAAAATGCAAGTACAAAAGAACAGAGAAAGAGGAATATATCTATGAATTGTGTGTCATTTTATCTATATTATAACATGCAGTCATCACTACAAACCTGTAAGGGAGGGAGATCCAAATGTTGCCTGACTCCAGTAAGCACCATTCATGTTGAATACAATGAAGAGAGTGCCCACAGCAGCCATGCAATGCAGCTCTCCAATAATTTGCTTTATTTACCTCTTGCCCCTTTCTTTGCAGAACCAGCCTCCACTCCACAGCAATCTTCCACAACCATATCCTTCAGTGGGCCTATTTTCCTTGCCCCATTTTGGTCATTTGCCCCAAACTCTGTCCCTCTGATATTCCATCTCATACCCACAGTGAATTCAAGGACATTCCTAATCAAAAACAGACCAATGAGAGGACCAGTGGGACTTTTCCCAGAGCAAAGAGGAAAGATCTCTTCTACCTTTTGGATCCTGATGGTAAAAGAAGCATGTGAGCCTTTAAGATTCTAGTGGGCATCTCACTGTTATGTGTCATATGACCCAGAGCTTGTCTGCAAATGGAACTATAACGTTATTTGAGAACACAGATGCAGTCATTTTATGGACACTGGACTTTCTTATTTACATGAGTCCATTAATACCTTTTTCTTAAAAAGCTAGTTTGATTTATATTTCTGTCATCTGCTAGAGTTTCAACCAATGCAGATAGCTGTTGCCATCTCTATGAGTCTCTGAGAAATTAAGTAACTTGGCCAAGCCTAGTCGGTGATTGACAGAAACAGGATTCTGATATAGAACCATCTGGTACTCACATCCATCTTCTTTTCATTACACTATGCTGCCTCCCCAAGCTGATAAAATCAACCACAATTTATGAAAATCATGTGGATGTATCATTAGGCTTTCTAAAATATATTATTTCTACAAATACAGTTTTCTGGTCCCAAATTTTATGCTAATTCTATCTGATAAAATTTTCAAAGCAGGGAACCCTGGGTGGCGCAGCGGTTTAGCGCCTGCCTTTGGCCCAGGGCGCGATCCTGGAGACCCGGGATCGAATCCCACGTCGGGCTCCCGGTGCATGGAGCCTGCTTCTCCCTCTGCCTATGTCTCTGCCTCTCTCTCTCTGTGTGTGTGACTATCATAAATAAGTAAACATTTAAAAAAATTTTTTTCAAAGCAGAGCTATTATTGTTTGTTATGGAAATATTTCCATATTTACAAAGCTATGGAGAATGTTTTAGTGGGACCTGTCAATAAATCCTTTTTGAACACCTATAAACATGGCATTGGATTTGTTGTTAACAAGGAGATAAAAGAATGAAACAAATGGAAATAACAGTCTACAGCATAGTATATTTTTAAGTCACTATATATTCCAAGATGGAAAGTGGTAAGTGCCATAACACAAACACAGATAAAATGCTATTGCAAAAAGCAGTGGGTTGATAGGGGAGATATTATTTGAGCTAGGCAATGACGATCCTGTAGGACTAAGTGTGAGGTGATGTGAGTGAGTAGGCCATGTTAGGCCAGTGTTGACAGACAGAATTTTCTCCAATAATGAAAATGTTCCCTAGTCCAAAATGAATATCTTCCCTGTGTAACATGGTAGATACTGGCCACATATGACTATTAGGCACTTAAAATGCAGCTAATTCAACAACCATAGGGCTAACGTCTGCCATTTTGGCCAGTGTAGTTCTAGAGAAATAGTTATGCACATAGCACAAGCAATGTATAGGATGGGAAGACTGGAAAGCTCCAGGTTTACAAGAAGATAAAGCAAATCACCTATTTCAAGCTCATAAGGAAGTGAAGTAAGAAACAATATTCAATAAAGTGGACTGGGTCTAGATGGTGAAAGATTTCTACCTTGGGCTGATACCAGCTCCTGAGCTAAGAAGTGCTAAGGCCAGCCCAGCACTGTGGGAAGACTGACCCAGCAGCTAGGGGTGTGTAGAACTAGACAGGATACAGCAGAGAAGTAGCAGTGCACTCAGGAGACCACAGTGAGAGTCCAAACGAGTTTGTGAAAGACATTGAGTGACAAAGGAGATGTCAAAAAGACAGGCGTGGAATACACTGTGAAAGTAGAAACAAGAGAACCACATCCATTGGAAGGTTTGGAAGGTGAGGAAGAGGAGTGCATTTTGGAGAACAAAGCACGGGAGAAAAATTATAGGAGAAGCAGATTTGGTGGCACAGCCGTCTGATTACAGAGATGCTCTGAGTTTTATTCTAGACCTTTTGAGTATCAGGTAAAAGTATTAGAAATTTCATTACAGAATGTTTTTTTAAGATTTTATTTATTTATTCACAAGAGACACAGAAAGAAAGAGGCAGAGACATAGACAGAGGAAGGAGAAGTAGGCTCCATGCAGACAGCCACATGTGGGACTCAACCCCAGGATTCTGGGGTCACACCCTGAACCAAAGGCTGATGCTCAACCACTGAGCCACCCAGGCATCCCCATCATCACACCATTAAAAAGAAGTATTTAAAAATGCAGTAGAAACTTGTGATTTATCTCCATATAGATCTGGGATCAGCAAACTACAGCCCTCAGGCCAAATCTGGCCTTCCACCTGTTTTGTAAGTACAATTTGATTGGAAGACAGCTGTTCTCATTTGTTTCCATATCATCCATAGCTGCTTTGCAGTATAAAATAGTTTCAACAAACTGTTATGAAGTTGAAATCATTTACTACCTAGCCCTTTACAAAACACATTTGCTGACCCTGATATAGTCGATAAAAATCACCGGAATCCACGAGAACCTAGTAATTTTACTATAGGAAATTCTGTTGATTAGAATTCAGTATAATGTTCTATTATATATTACTATGATATTGATACATCTATAATATACTAATATTCAGAATGAAAATACAGAGATCTTCCATGATCCTAAAATTTTTCCTGGATTGCGAAGGAAAGATAAATTATTTCCCATATAAAAATCTATTAAATGTGTTGTATTTTTGTCTAGATATTTAGAAATGGGTTCTCCTTTGGTGATTTATATTTTGTTATCTATTAAATATAATATTTTGTTAGGCAGAACACTTCATTCTCTGTCTACGCCAAATGATAGATATTTTAAACCATATGAAATTCTCACTTCATTAAAGTTTCATCAATTAATGGAAACTAAATAGGATCTCAAGTGTAAGTTTCAGGTTCAAATTTGTGTGATCAAAGGAGTAGGGACAACTATTTGCCTCTTAGAGGGAGAATATATTTATGTTTCAGTATAACAAAAAAAAAAAAAAAAAGGAGAGAAGGAGGTTGGGAGGGAAGAAAGAAAGAAAGAGGGAGAAATATAGGAAGAAACAAAGAAAAAAACAGATGGAATAAACGTGGTCTTTCGACCCAAACTGATTTAGGCTGGAAACTTGGTTCTACTGCTAAACTATATGTGACCTTGAGCATGATATTTAATCACTCGAATGTTAATTTTGTCACTTTTTAATTGTAAATTTCAATTACTTTATAAATTTGTTCTGAGCCTAGGGAGGTAAGATAAAATAACATCACATCCAGGTAAATTTGAACTTCAGGAAAACGGAGCATAATTTTTTTTAGCGCAGATATATCCTATGCATATTTGTTACCTGAAATTCAAGTTCAACGGAGTGTGGTGGACTTAGTAATGGCCCCTACATATGTCTACATCCTAGTGCTCAGAAGCTGTAAATGTTCTTTTATGTGGCAATAAGGATATTGCAATTGGGGTTAAGTTAAGAATCTTGAGGTGGGGAGATTGTCCTGGATTTCTGATGGGCCCAGAGTAATTACATGGGTTCTTTGGAGAAGGATGAAGCAGGAAGAGTCAGAGAAGACAATGTCAAGATGGGAGCAGAGGTTGGAGAGATGTGTTCAGAAGATGGAGGAAGAGGCCACAAACTGAGAAGAGATGGCCTCTAGCAGCTGAAAGGGTAAATCAACAAATTCTCCCCTGAGAGCCTGAAGAAACCAGCATTGTTAACATCTGGACTTGAGCCCCATGAAACTGACTTTGGACTTCTAACCTCCAGAAGTATAACAGAATAAATCTGTGTGTTGCTTTTAAGGCACTGGGTTTGTCAAAATTTGTTACAGCAACTATAGGAAACTATTACATTGAGCATCCCGTATCTTTACTTGCTGCGTCTAGCAACCCTACGGATGATTACATGTGGTAAGTCTGGGATAAACTCCCTGTTGTACCTGGTGGAGTTAACACCTGCGTTTATCTCTGCTTCCTCCAAAATTCTCCTAAAATTAAATTAAGAATAAATAACATAAATCCATAAAGATAGAAATGGGCAGAAGTGAGGGACATCAGCAAACTACAAATGTCAACCCAATTTTGGAAACTGAAAGAATGGTGATTAATTTAGCCAGAGAATGTGATACTAATTTAAACAAGCATGCAACCTAAAGTGATAGAGGGTGGATCCAAAAAGAAGCAGCCCATTCGCACGGCAGAGCTCTGAAAGGTTCAGACGTTGAAGGCATCGCAGACCAATGCAGGCAAAACAGGTTTATTAAAAGTCTGCTTAAGAAGTAATTAGTTACCAGAACCCGTCTCCTATCTCCAAACACTTCAGTTGACATCTCTTACCCACTCTGCAAGAGATCTGATGCTTATTTTCTGAGTACATTAAGAGATACTCTGGAGTCGGAGAGATCAGGCCCAGAGGAGGGTGGGCCTCATAGAATTTGTACTAAAAATAGCACATTACGTAATTGTTGGCATACTGAAGAGTAAAAACCCTAACCTCCTTCCCTGATAAGATTTCAGGATGCTGGACATCAAGATTTTACTGCCCAGGCAGGAAATTTCATCTTGCAATTCTATTATTGTGTTTTGAAATAGCTCAGCTCTTAAGAAAAATCTTTTCACAGACTCCCCCTTTAAAATGGACCGTTTATGCTATAGAGTTGGAAAAGAATAAAAGTAATCATTAATCATTGTGTTATATTAACCATTAATCGTTTATGTTAGAGCGTTAGAATGGAATAAAATTAACACGCATGATGATGCAACACCAAAATTTGGCAAAAGATCAAAATAAATGCAAAAATAGAGAAAGCTTATTTTATGTGTTTTGTCTTCTAAAAATACTTGAAAAAAAAAAAAGCACTCTGGGAGAAAAATATAAGACAGTACCTTCAAAATAATTAGAATAAAATATTCATACAATTCAGTAAACCCCCTAAAGAATATCCTTCATTGAGCAGAATTTACTCTGCAATTACAAAATATCTCAGCAGCTTTAGAGAGAGTGTTTTCTCAGTAAAAAATTTATGGTCAACAGAGAAAAGTCAGTTAAGGTTGTCAAAGTGTCAAATTTATTGACCACTGAAGAATGCAACTTTAAAGAAGACTGGCAATGTTATGGGAAAAGTTAAAATAAGAAGACCATTAAAAATACACTCTTCAGAAAATCTCCAGTGTCATATTAGATTCAGATATGACTTTAAATGATTAAATTATATAAATAAGTACCAAGAATAATTATTCTCATGTTATTTTTAATATTCAGATAATCATAAATAAGGATTTTTTTAAACTTTACATGAATATGTATTATTTTGAATTTTTAGATAAAATTTTGAAAATATTTTTTGAATATAATTATTTTATAGGCCAACCAATATGTAATAATAGCATAAGCACGGCATGCTGTCACAGCCACAGTGCCCACCACCATCACCAAAGACACGCTCGACGGCGGTGACCTCAGTCCTGCTCTGTCTGACCTGGAAGAGTCTGGACAAAGTGTGGATGGCTAAGACCCTGAGCGCAGGCTACATTTCACAGGGAACAGAGACAGATGGGAGAAGCAGTTGTCCATATTATTACAGCTTGATGCTGTGATGTATGCATTGCATTGTGCACAATGCAAACATTGCGATATTTGCTGCATTGATAGTAATAATTTTAAGTAAAAATAACTAGCCAAAAAAAGAAATTTCTTCAAGTTTTCAATATGGATCAGCCTTTGTGGCCTGTTCTACTGATTTAACTAGAAATTTGGATATAATCACAATAGGCCTATGAAGGAAAGGGTTGTGATAGGAGAGTTAATTCCCATTTTCCTTAGAGGAAGTTATTAGTATGATAGACAATGTCCAAAAGTTTTTTAAATAATCAAGAAGTAAGGACACCTGGGTGACTCAGCGGTTGAGTGCCTACTTCAGCTCAGGGCATGATTCCGGGGCCCAGGATCGAGTCCCACATCAGGCTCCTTAGGGGAGGCCTGCTTCTTCCTCTGCCTGTGTCTCTGCCTCTTTCTCTGTGTCTCTCATGAATAAATAAATAAAACCTTTAAAAAAATAATCAAGAAGTAGCGCTAGAAATGTCTTATGTATAAATATGGAAGAAAACAGCAGAAGAAACCACTAAACTGGTTGAAAGTGGAAATGGACTTGGGATGAGGTGAGAAGAGTTGGCGCTAAAAGTTTATATTATTGTATTTGAGTTTTAAAATTTTGAACATCTGTTGGTCTTTAAAAAACTAAATAAGTTAAATTTTTAAACAAAGGGCCTGATCTACATAGCAAGACACCCAGTTTTCCTGTCCCTGCCATTTCCCATTTTCCCAAGCCTCTCTTTATACAACTGATTTCCGCCTGTTTTCTGACAATTTTGGCATCAGAAATTACTAATTACCACAATCTTGAGGCCATGCAGACTGACATACATCGTCTTGGAATTGTTAAACCGTTAGGAAGGGCTTTCTGTTAGCTCAGTTTCAATCCCTTCAGAAGGCGAAATTTTTGCTAACTCAGAGCATTTTTACAAACATAGTTGATTGGAATCTGGAAAAGTGATGAGCTTCTTTATATTTTTGCATGGCATTCCCAATGTCACACACTAGAATTCATTTGAACGATTACCTACTTGTCCCAAATATCCTCACCATATTAAAGGAAAACAGAGATGACCCTCTTCTGGTTTCCCATGATGGAGATGAGAGCTATAAATGTGTTATTATAAATCATAATCAATGGTGGGTGGAAATTCTGGTATCGAATAAAGGAAGTTACACCCCAGATGAGGCTTACTAATGAAGCATTTTTTTTGTTTAATGCATCATTGACTTCTCCTTCCTTGTGTTTCTGGGTAAACAAATCAAGAATTCTGAGAGTTGTGGGCTGGCCTTGGGTTTCCCTGCAATGCATTTCCTGGGCTCTATCACTGAAATGCATGTCATTGTCTGTACATCAGTCCAGAGGCCCTCAGGTGCTGTTGTGACTAGTTCATTCATGGTGTTCAAATCATCTAGTTGTAGTGGCAACACTTTGAGGTTAAGTCTCTGATCATGACCCTCCAGGCTTACTCCGTTATTGGCAGTGGGTTCTTTTTCACAGTGCTGAAACCTCAGATCAACATCTGCTCAAAACAGACTTGATCAGCAATGAGAAGTAGGGTACTCCACATTGAAATTGCCAAGTGAATCAGTAGAGGGTCACTTTAGACTCTGGATAGTTTCACAGCTGGTTGAAAATGATATTGGGTAAAAAAGTTTGAGTTAATATTGAGGGCAATTATCCATTACCAGCCTGTTCCAGCCTCCCTTTTAAGAGTAAACTGATCATAATCAGAGCTACATTCCCTGGGGCTTACAGAGCTCAAGATAGGCATGGTTTTTGTTGTTGTTGTTTTGTTTTGCCTTTTTAAAGAATTTATTTATTTATTTATTTATTATTTATTTATTTGTTTGAGAGAGAGAAAGCAGGCACGAGTAGGAGGAGAAGCAGAGAGAGAGAGGGAGGGGGAAGTCATCTCAAGCAGACTCCACGCTGAGCACTGGAGGCAGGGCTCCATCCCACCACCCCAAGATCATGACCTAAGCTGAAACCAAGAGTCAGATGCTAACCGACTGAGCCACTCAGGCTCCCCAGGCAAGGTTTTAAGTACTTTTTCTGTCTTATCTCATTTAGTCCTCATCACATCCATAGGTGGTTTTTCTCCTTCATAGAGTTAAATAAAAGAATGTCATACATACTTAACAAAATCCCTGCCTACGCATAAAGAAATGTTAGCCCACTATCATCACTAATCATCGATAAAGAATCATCAATGTGTTGTAGTTATAAAGCAGAGTCTCTCAGAATCCTACCAGTTCAAGGTAGACTCCTCCCTTGGGGGAGGAATGCAAAGAGTAGAATAGTAAACTTTTATGCAAGTTCATATTCATATATTTTAGTGGCTAGTAATGTCAACAAGCAAGGGCAAGACAAAAGAAATTTCCCAACACAAGTTATAGTGACTCAAGTACATCCAGTGTCCAGATGTTACATGTGACTTTCCTGCGCCAACTCCTCCCCAGTTTAATACCAGCCTTTTAGCTCAGTGACCAGAGATTCAGTCTCACAGCCTCAACTGCCCCGGAGGGAATAGGATGCCGGGCAGACAGTGGGAACGCTTTGTAAATCTCGTCAGCAAAGATGCCATAGAGGAAATTAAAGCAACAGTTTAGTGTCGCGTCTCACTCTGAGAATGTACAATGCCAAGGACCCATGTTGATAACACTTTTTAAGGGATTGAAGTAAAGGCTTCATCACTGTATTGCTAAGTTTACATTTTGGAAACAAAACTTAATGAGATCTTATTTTTAGTGAAAACTTTTAACTACAAAAAAAAAAGCTTTAAGAAAGGATATTAAAAAGTTAAACATTAGAATCCTAGGTGGGCCATGGTTGGGGTGGGCAAGGGGCGTGATGTAAGGATGCGATTAAATCAGGAACTTTGGCATCAGATGGATAGGACTAGGATTAAAATGACACTGAGCCTAACTAGCTCCGGGACCTTGGGAAAGAGGTCATGTAGTCTCTTTACATGCATGGTTCTGCATCTGCAGAATAAGATACCTTAAAGAATCTTTATAAGGATTCTGTGAGGGTACACCTATAAAGTACTTGGTACGTAGTAGGTGCTTGGTAAGTGACAGTTATAACAGTAACAATGAAAAGGAGACCAAAGAGAGCCAAGAAGTACCTTTGAGTTCTGCACAGCAGAGGGATCATTTTCAAGTCATTCGCCATAAACGATTCACCCATCTTGCCCCAAACTTGGGCATATCAACCCCTCCTAACCTCACAAACCAGTTCAGAGAGTTGCAGTCATTCTCTCAGAGTTCCTGTCTCCCTGCCTGCACCCTCCGGGTGTGGGGTGGTCACCCTTACCATGCTCTCTACCACCCCAATGCAGACACCCAGACTAACACCTGTTTGGATGAGTGGTCCGCCCTTTAGGATGTCAGGACCATCCTGCTGTCCATCCAGAGCCTGCTAGAAGAACCAAACATCAATAGCCCTTTGAACACACATGCTGCCGAGCTCTGGAAAACCCCCATAGCCTTGAATAAATATCTGCAAGAAACCTGCTCAAAGCAGGTCTCCAGCCAAGAACCCTGTCTGGCCTCTCTCCTTGCGCTATCTTTCTATTTTCTCCTTAGATGGTCTGTCCTTTCCTTCATTTCTGTCCAGGACTCTGTATCTTAAGTTGTGGTGTCATTTTTGTTTTATTTCTGTGTTTTAAATTAAATCTCTGGTTGAGCCCTGCTGATGAATATATTAAATATATAGATTGTTGGGGTTTTTTCGGTAACAATGAGAAAAAAACATACACACACACACAAAACCACTCAGAAAAATGTAAGTCTGGACAGAAAAGGCTAGAGAGGCAGATTATGTGTTTCTCACAGGTAATAATACCTCAGGTGATGCATATTTGCATCCAGTGGGTACCAAACAAACTTTCACACACGGCAGACATTCAATAAATAGAACCAAGCAGAACAGGAAGCACGTTTAGCAGAAACACCACTTCCTGTAGGAAATAGCCAGCATTTCAGAGTCTCCCAAAGGACAGCAGATATGTTGAACTCACCAATGCAAACTCCATAAAATACAGAAATTATCTGTAGTTAAACTGCAAATGACCAGAGAGAGGGAACCAACAATTCCGACCAGGGTGGATGATTACAGGAAACATGGAGGGCAGACACTGAGAGATACAAAATCAGGACATGGACAGATAAGGAGTTTTGGCTCCTAAAAGGCAGAGAAATTACCATCTCTCCAAAGAGGAAGAGCCCACATTATTATTTTTATTACAGAATTAGCTTATAGTGCATTCTTGTTCTTATTCAGTCATATATTCATTCATTCTCAATTATTTCTTTCATTTAGAAAGAAACCTTTTAGCTGTTAATGACACCTGGAATAACTGAGACCCCAATTGGCAATGTTAATAGTGGTTTTAGGATGGATAGCCCAAGCTCAGTAGATACCCCTGCAAAGTGGTGTTTTCATGAAGTTTAATCCTATATAATAAATTTGCCATTATTCCTTCCATCTCAACACTGCCTTTGTAAGTAGATGAGGAAAGTATTATCAGACCCATTTCACAGATGACAGGACTAAGCTCCTTGCCATGTTAATTTCCCAAACCTACAGAGTTTATGTGAGAACTGAGTGTAAAATCCAGGTCAAGTTAAGTAAAACAAAATCCCAGGACCTCTGCTCTTTACCATATTGCCTTCTGAGAAATACTTTTGTGAATAATATGGTGGTTTTTATTTGCTTCTGGTTTCAAAATGTTACATTTTCTAATCTGACTGTGATTTCAGCCTACTCTATGTTGAATATGTAATCTCTGAACTGTGAAAAACCTTGTGATATTTCTAAGGATCCAAGAGCTATATACAGTCTAGAAGAACATCAGTTATAATGGAAATAATGGATGCATTGAATGGGTCGGATCTTTAAAATATTCATTTCACACAAGGAAATGCTTTAGAATTAGACTCCGTGCTAACACACTACAGAAAAAATATCAATAACCTTCGGGATGGAATTAAGGCTGAAATTTAAACCCAGCCTGGCCCTAGAATTGCTATGTTTAACATTTACTGAAGGAGCCATACTCGGTCACATTCTGAAGATTGAGACTTGTTTTGTTAAATCCATATGTATATATCTTCAGACAGGCTAAGAAATGTAAATGTAATATAGTTTTCACATGTTATGTGTGAAAATGTTCTCCTTTTGGTTGATTGGTTATGGAGATTCTGAATTCACAGACCCTGACACCTGCAGATATATGCACATTTGCAAATGGTAATTAGACCCTCATCCTGCCACCCCGTTCAATGCTCCCACCTCTAATATCTTCTATTTATCTTGTTTAGATTTTGGTTATCTTTGCAGAACTCTCAAGGAAGGAAGAAGAGGCTGCTGCTCTGGCACATTCCCAGGACTGAATTTGTCATCACTGATGTTTTGAACCAGCTGCATTTGGGTTATTGTAATAATTGGTTCAGAAAGGTTAGAGAAGTCTCATCTCATTCCCTACCCAAAGATGCTGGGACGATGTCAACCCCAAAGGAGTACAGTACAAAGGTAGTCTGGAATCAGTCGGTCATTTTGTGTAAGGAAGGGTAGGTGCACGTCAGCAGGCCAAGGTCTTTGACATCCTTTACCAATCCCCCTTTTCTGAGTTGCCTTTTAATGACGCCGGTGGAAACAACACTTTAAATGACTTATTGAATTTTCCAGCTGGGAGAGATGTTAGGGATTATCAAATGCCATTTCCATCATTTTATGGAAATGAAGGCACAGAGAGATGACATGCTTTTCCCAAGGCGACATAACTAGTAGTGACAACTGGAACTAGAAACTGGGTTTACCAACATCCTTTCGCTTCACACTCTGCCTTCCATGCCCAGTCAAATAAATGAGTTAAGGGAGATGGTCACTGAATTAAGCAGTTGTTTTGATTGAACTGGTGTAATAAATTCAAGTTCCAGCAACGAGGATTTTTTTTTTTTCCAGTTGAGCCACAGTGCTGATGAGCAGACTTAAAGCTGATTAAGCATTTCAGATTCAATTCTTTCTGGATTCCTTGGGCCATGCTCTCATCTGGCTCAACCTCAAAATAAAGAACTCCGGAACATTTTATTCCTTAAGAAATGCAATTAGGTATGCCATTGTAAAATGTATTGTGTGATTATAGGAATTTTGCCATTATATCCTCTCAGCCAAAGATGATTTTATTATGTAGAATTGAATTGAAGTCATGTAAATGGAAAACACTATTTTTTAAAACACCAAGAAAGAACAACATTGCAGAGATGTGATAACATCTACATCACATAAATGCTGGGTTTTGACTAGTACTTAATGTTGTTTGGAACACAGAATAATGGAATCCATGAAGGAAATAACCAGCACCACCTTTAAATTTCTCAAGTAGATCTCAGGGAAAAATGCAGCATTTAACAGGCACTGGAAACCATCATTGAATATCTAAAGGCTTTCTTTCAGTTGTAGGACAAAGGGACTGGTGTCAAAAAAAGAGGGGGGGGGGGAAATCAGATGTAATGATTGATATTTCTTCTGTAGCTCCTGGCCTGGTGTTTTTAAAAGCCATGAAGTACCCTCATCATTTGTGGCCATAGCAAGAGATAGTGGAATCATTCATGAAATCAGTTAAATGGGGGCATTTATGAAAGCATGTGAAATTGATATAAAGAAAGAAAGTTAGGTCATCAACATATTTACCATTAAAATCTATTGCATCTGTGTACATGTGTTTTGGGTATAGTTGCATCGATTGCTATTTTCAGCAGCAAGTTCATTCCTTGTTTCAAGCCAAGTTCCTTTTAGGATTTCCACGTGACTTGCATTAGCATTTTTGGCTTCAAAACTCCCTCTGATGAACCATTGGCAGTTTGAGGTTTTTTTTTTTTAAGAGTGCTTAAAAAAATTAGGCTGTGACAGTTATCCAAAACATAATTTGATATACTGTTTAATTATTTAACAGGCTGTTTAAAAATTGAAATGTGGCTTCTGGTTGGTTGGTTGATATAATACTATTAAGGTGGATTGGAAGCCCCTTCACAACTATGATTATCAGCAGAGTCTTTCATGGCCTAACTTTATGAATTAGATCGTGTTCTAATGAAATGCTAATTCAAAAATGTTGATATTGATGATGTTTTTAAATGTATGTCTTTAAAATATTACTAAACACATATCTTTAAAAAAAGAATTACTAAGCCAAGGAAATTGAGTGAGATATTCTTTTAAAGTGAAAGTACTCTTATTATATTTATGTACACTCTCATTTGTATCTCATTTTCAGATTCTAAAAAAAAACACATTGAACACCAATAAAAAAATAAATTAAAAAAAAAACAACAACAACAACAAAAAAATAAAAATAAAAATAAATAAAAAAAATAAAAACACACACACACACACACACAAAAAATACAAAAACAAAAACCCAGGATTCTTTTCTACAAAAATATCTGTTGACCATTGTTAGCTTGGTTTAGATCTTCACGAAATATCTGGCCTTGAGGCAAGCTCTAAGATAGTGATGGGTTTCTTGTAACAAATGACTATTGGACATCACATAAACCTTAGAATTCCTTTTATAGGAGGAAAATGAAAGTGAGTGACAACTTTTCTGCACCATATTATCAAATTGTGCCTCTTTTTGTGAAATACAGTAGTAGTGCTTTTTTTTTTTCAGGAGTAATATAAATAGAAATGGAAATATAATGTGGCTTAGATAAATATTTCTTGAACAGTACTCTGAAGACCTCTGTATTAGAATCACCTGGTACTGTGGTACTTGTTTAAAATGCAAATTCTTTGGAGACCTGGGGGGCTCAGCCAGTTAAATGTCCCACTCTTGATTTCAGCTCAGGTCATGATCTCAGGGTGTGGGGATAGAGTCCCACTTTGGGCTCTGTGCTCAGTAGGGGAGTCTGCTTGAGACTTTCTCTCCTTCTCCCTCTGCCCCTCCTCTCATTTAAAAAAAAATACAATGAAAATTCTTGGCTAGCCTCAGACCTACAGAATCTGAGGGTTCTTTAAAATTTGAAAACCACTGATTAAGATGCTTAACTATTCCTTGTTTCAAAGGAGTTCCTGATCCACCTCAAAACCAGATTTGTTAGTTTTTCCCATATTCTTTCTTCAAATTACCCTTACATTATAATTACTGCCTGAAGACAGGGGCAGTGTTTTCTTGTCCATTGTATTCTCAGGATTTAGCACAGTAACTGAGATGTGGTAAACCTGTTTAGTAACTATTTGTTGAATTAAATGAACAACTAATTAGTATAACATGGAACTTTGGCCATGATGAAGCAGAAGTGTTGATGATAATCCAATCTCCCAAATCACAAACTAAGGTGACTTTATTTATTTATTTTTTAAGATTTTGTTTATTTATTAGAGAGAGCACAAAGTACAGTTATTGAGACCAAAAAGAAGCTGATTAGATTCTGAACAGCTACAATCATGGCCTGAGGCTTCTCTTCCTCAGCTTCTCAAGGACTGGTTGAGTCGAAGATCTTTGAGCAGAATTTGGACACCTGGCAAAAGAAGGGGGTGACGGCTAAGGTTATGAAGAGATTTAGGAAGCTTTCATGAACAGTTTGGCTTACAGAGACAGAGAGAGGGAAAGGGAGAAGCAGACTCCCCACTCAGCAGGGAGCCAGATGTGGGGCTTGATCCCAGGACCTTGGGATCATGACCTGAGCCAAAGGCAGATGCCTAACTGACTGAGCCACCCAGGTACCCCTAAAGTGACTTTAAATAAAGGGTCAGTCCTTCCCTCTGCCACCACCCAACAGGCTGCCACCACCGCAGAGAACAATCCACAAACTTTAGAACTGAACTATCACCTCAGTAATGATATTCAGGTATGTCTACAACTCTGTAATTATTCAGGCCAGATCTTTTGCTCATCCAAATTTAGAACTGGAAGCACTCTGTACCCTTGGCATTGGGATCAAGAATGCTCTTAAGAGAAGTCAAAAATGCAAGATGAGCAAAGTTCAATGCAGTGAAGTGGTTGACTAAGAATTGAGGGAAATTGGAGAAGCCAGAGACACCAGAAACTTTGTATAATTCTTTGAGGTTAAGTCTGGAAATCTGTTAGAAAAGTATAGCTAGAGGGTTTTCAAAATTTTGGTTAAGCATTCAAGATTAAGAGAAGTACCTTATTTACTCGAATGTAGGGTGCAGTTTGTGTTAGAAACATCACCCCTTAAAGAGAGTATGGGGGGCTGATCTGGGAAAACCACCCCAGTGTACCTGCTCTTATATTTATCTCAATAAACCACTCTTCCGGGTAAAAAGGAGCAAAAAGAGGGAGCCGCCTAAGACATTTCTTAGTTTGAATGAATGATACATTCAGTAACAATATTCTAGGCTCAGAAGGCACTAGAGTTTGACTGTTTTGAGGACCTCGATCAGGGCCTCTTTACCTTTGCACCCTCACACTCCTGAAAGAGCTCTGGCTCGCAGCAGTAGTTACTTGGTCAATGCTTGTTGGATGTTGAATCAAAACAAAAGGAAAACTCACACTAAGCAAGAATAGAGAATTTTAAGTAATTGGGTTTCTCTCTATCAAAATTTTTCTGTTGAGTATTATACTAAAGCATAGGCCTCCACTGAAAGTATAGACTCAGAGTATGAAAGGTAAATATGGACAGGACTAGAGCCAAAACCGGAATGTGGGATGAGAGCTTGGCCACTGGTAAGACAAGTACAGTTATTGAGACCAAAAAGAAGCTGATTAGATTCTAAACAGCTACAATCATGGCCTGAGGCTTCTCTTCCTCAGCTTCTCAAGGACTGGTTGAGTCGAAGATCTTTGAGCAGAATTTGGACACCTGGCAAAAGAAGGGGGTGATGGCTAAGGTTATGAAGAGATTTAGGAAGCTTTCATGAACAGTTTGGCTTACAGACCCTCCCTCCTTTGGCACACCTATTAACATCTCCCAGACACGGCCAGACTTGTAGGCGTACAACCTGTGTAGTCAGAGGGACTCTTGGGCTGCCATCTTGAAATTCTTAAGAATTTTATTTTAGAGCTTGTGTTTTGCAAGTGAGATTCCATGAAGCAGCAGAGTATGTGTAGGAGCAGAGAAGATATGCACCATATGAGTGTCTGTCCTTTCTTGCCTCCTTGCTCACATACAGTGTTTGTGATGTCCCAAGGACACAGATTCCAGGTGGGTCCATGATGTGGGCAAGTTCAACAAGCCTAAGGAAGTACAAGTAACATTTAAAACTGAGTCATCTGGGCCTACTGACAGCCCCAAGCATCTATACATTCAATCTGAACCAGAGTGTGCTTGGAACAGAGGGAGAAAGCAGTGGGACTTTGAGGAACATCAACCTAATTTAGGAATCCTGTCATTTTTACTGCTGTTTTTCCCCAAATGGGCCAAACACGTTTGCTGAAAATGATGCTGTAGTAGGAAAGGGGGAGAGATAGGGTCAACCCAATGTTCCTTCTCCTTCTAGTTCTTCCTTACTCCTCAGTAAGATAGAGATAGAGAGTGTTGGTGGAATGTGTGTATATCAGGAAGGAAAAGAACGTTTCACAGCATTTCCACTCTTGTGGTAAGAACAAAATATATATGCATGTGTGAGCTACAGACTATGACTTGTGCCATTTCGTGATTCTGCATCTGCTCTTACATTTGCATTTAAAACTGACATTGTACAGTATAAACATGAACAGTAAAATTCACGCTAACGATTTAAAATTTTAATTTTTGTCTATTTAGAATGACATTTAATAATAAACAAAACACTATGACACGTCAAGAGACCGCAGAACAAAGGAAAAAGTTTATCTTTTAATATCTTTCCTGGCACTTCCCCCACCCCCACTTCTGCTTTCTCAACAGGGAACTGTGTGTTTTTATTTTGCTCTAAACTCTGCATGTGAAATAGCTAGTCTTGCTCTCAGGCAAGTATTCCAAGGACCATCTTCTTGGAAAATGCTGGAAAGGAGGCATGAACAGCAGAGAAGTGAAACCTGAAAGAGTATTTAACCTCCTTCCCAGCCAATGGGGCAATCGAAGGGCATTGTCAGGAACTCTGTTGAAGTAGGCTGATCTAGGTTTTGCTCTTTAGCTGTGTGGTCTTGTAAGTATTGCTTAACCTTTCTGAGCCTCAGTTTCCCCATATGTGAAAGTGGATTAGTAACATGCATGGGTTTTGAGAGAGATAGACACTACTCATACAAAGTGTCTACCACATAGTGAGCTCTAAGTCTATAATAGCTATTAATACTGCTGTAATCAAAGGTCCGGTTATTTCTAGGACCCATAGGACTGCCTTATCTCTGGTGGGCTATGGTGGACTAAGGTTTGCTTTCATGAAAGGATTTGAAGACATGCTGACTTTTTTTTTTTTTTTTTTTTTTTCCTGAGGCCTAAAACTCCTCCAGCAATTCACTCCGGATTATTCTACTTTTCCTTTTCATAGGCCTACCGGGAAAGAGGTATGATACAAATCCCGAGCATTTCATTGTGAATGTAACATAAAATACAGGCCATATCTGCAAGACCAGTGGATGCCTGGAAGGGGGGTGCAGTATGTTTCTAAAAGAAAGAAGTTCTCCAGAATGAGAGCATGAAGGAAGGGGAGAAGGAAGAACAGGAATGAATTCTATCTTCTTGAAAGCTGCAAGTAAAACTCACCATCATCAACCTGAACAAACTTGAACAAGTCAAATGTCTTACAACCCATTGGTCTCGGTTTCATATAAAATAAGGGGTTGATTATGTGAAACTACCATCACAATCAAAGATTTAGAAATTCAAAAAGTATTTATCAGAGACCTGTTCCAGATATGACACAGTTCTAGGCATTGGGGAGACATGAAAAGAATAAGGAAGAATCCTTGCCCTCAAGGAGGTCACAATTTGGAAAGAAGGATTAGATCAACATATCCAACACTCACCATATATAATACAGAGAAGAATAAAGGTTATAGGAAGAACAGAGACTGAAAACAGAGACCTTATTTTGATCTGATAAGAGCCTTTCTTTACTCTTCCTGTCACGTACTAACCTATGTGAACTTCTTTTGTTTTTTGTAATAAGAACCACATTTTTTTTTTTTTTGGCACATGCAATCTGTGTCAAACATTGTTCCAGAAACATTCACCTATGCCATATTAGTTAAACCATGTGAATACTTCTAGAATGAGAGAATGGACTAATAGAAGCTCAAGACTTGTTCAAGGTCATGTGGCTAATGAGTAACAGAGTTAGGATTTGAACCTAGGTTAAACCGACTCCAAAGCCCATTTTCTTTCCATTTTGCTTTCTTAAGGGCCTACTGGAGTTTCTCCAAAGAGACCACATTGCTATGTTCCTCCAGCTTTGTATATGTTATTCCTCTATCTGGAATGATCTTGACCCCTGGTCTCCATGATAAGTTCCTATACATTATTACTAACCCACCTCTGCTATTAAACTCCTTCCCCTACCACTTTACTCTTCCATCAAAGAAAATTAATCGATTGATTAATTAATTAATTCAATGCTTCCAGTTATCGACTATATGTGTTATAATTTTACACATCATGTCATAGAGAAATAATTCATTTATAGTTTTGTTATAACTTTAAGGCAGTAAGCTCCTTGAGGGACAGTTCATATCTTTTCTGTTTTTGTATATTTAGCACATGGTAAGGCCTCAATAAGTTTTTCCTAAAACACATTGAATTGGATATTCAGTGAGGGGAATTAGTAATGGTTAATGTTATATTGCAAGGCTCTGCAGACATTTTCTGTGAAGGACTAGAAAGTAAGTATTTTAGGCTTCACATACCTAAGGGGTCTCTGAGGCAATTACTTACCACGGGTGTTTCAGTACAAAAGCAGCCATCGAAAATATACTTAAATGAACAGGTGTGACTGTGTTTCAATAGAATTTATCTACAAAAAATAGACTGGTGGGCCAGATTTGGCCTTCAGAGTGTAGTTTACCAACTCTTAATGTAGTGTATGCCAACAAACTGATATTAAGAATGGGAATAGGGGTGTCTGGGTGGTTCAGTTGGTTGAGTGTCTGACTCCTGGTTTACAGCTCAGGTTGTGGTCTCCAGGTTATGAGATCAAGGCCCAACTAGGGCTTCATGCTCAGCGGGGAGTCTGGTTGAGATTATCTCCCTCCTGTCCCCCACCCTGGCTCACACACTCTCTCTCTAAAATAAATAAATAGATAGATAGGTAGATAGATAGATAGATAGATAGATAGATGATAGATAGATAGATAGATAGATAGATAGATAGATAGATAGATAAGTAAATAAATAAATAAATCTTAAACCAAAAAAAGGGATGGGAATAAAGAAGGCCTGCCAAGCTGCAGAAACAGCATTTGCAAATGTCCTGTGGTAGTATATGTTCAGGGAAAAACACAAACCAGCAAGGCTGTTTTATGATATACAAAACAAAGCAAGAGAGTAACAATAGACACATTTGGAGAAGTAGGGCAAGAATATGGAGGGACTGAAATGCTAGAGTAAAGAATCTATTCTAAATCCAGCAGGTATGGGAATACCATTGAAGTTCTTGAGCATACTGATGACCTGCAGTGACTGTACATAGATTAAGAGGGTCATAAAATAACCTAATCAAGGAACTAATGACTATAAGAATGGAAAGACAGGGGCAAACATGAGAAAGATTGAGGCAAAACTGGCAGGAACTGGCATGGACAGAATAAAAGATGACACTGACCTCTCTATCCTGGTGTCGGGGAACATGCAGACCCAGGAATAAAACCAGGAAAGGCAAGAGGAGAGACTGGCTTCAGAAAAAAAAAAAAAAAAATGACGAATGTGTTTCAGACATGTTAAGTCTGATTTTCATACTTGTTTTGCCTGGTTAAAGCCTAAGTTTAAAATACTGTGACTTATAACAGCATTCCTTTCCAAAACTGGATTAAAATGTTTCTGCCATTTGGCAGGGAAAAGACTTTTAAATTCTTTTCCCAAATATACCTTTCTGTGATGTTTGATCTCTGTTTAATTTTTCTTTTAAGTTCCATTTGTCCTAACAACTAAAAACACTTAGGAAGTTCCCTCTCCTTTTCCATGTTTTTAAATTTTTTAGTCACATGTTATGTAATTCTGGACCAATTTCTTTAGGTTCACATTTCCTTCATAAAATAGGACAAATTAATCGTCAGTGCAGGGAATTTGGGTCATTCCTTATGAACTGTGATTACTGAGGTAGAGTTAGGGTACAGCCCAATGATAAGAACACAAAACCTAAATGTCAAGCTAGAGAAACAACTGAAATTGAATTGTAATCATAAGATGTGTCTCAAAGGAAAATTGATGTGGCACATAGAAATTGAGGTCAGGAACTTGCAAGTTCTGAGTCAGGTTGCCAAATCTTGGTAAGAAACATCTGAGAGCACAGCCCAAAAGACTAAATCAAGTCATATGGTTGAGACTCACATACAGGAACCATGTGCAACTGAGGATGCAGAGTGTTAGTGGAAGGGAGAGTGTGTGGGTCTTATCTGATTGTGATCAACCATGAAATGTAAACTCACCCCAAACCCAGTGATATTTGGAGCCCCTAATGTCAGACAAGGGCAGAGCTGGTTAAGTATAAAACTTACAGTTGAAAGCCACACTCAACTCCTTAGGGCATAAAACAACAGATCTACCATTACACACCTATTAGAATGGCCAAAACACAGAATACTGACAATACCAAATACCAACAACAGAAACTCTCAACCATTGTTGATAAGAGTGTCGACTTTGGAAGACAGTTTAGCAGTTCCTTACAAAACTAAACACAGTCCCATCATACCAGCAATCATGATCCTTGGTGTTTACCCAAAGGTGTTGAAAACTTAACATTCACACAGAAACCTGCACATGGATGTTGACAACAACTTTCATCATAATTGCCAAAATTTAGAA
The DNA here is from genome assembly GCF_003254725.2 of Canis lupus dingo. Lineage (NCBI taxonomy): Eukaryota > Metazoa > Chordata > Mammalia > Carnivora > Canidae > Canis > Canis lupus. The sequence goes on along the minus strand of NC_064257.1, from coordinate 32,819,870 downwards.
GCAATCAAGATGTTTCTTAGTAGTAGAATAGTAGAATGAGTAAAGAAGCTGCGGTACATCCAGACAAGGGAATATTATTCAGAGCTTAAAGGAAATGAGCTATCAAACTATAAAAAGACATGGAGCAACCTTAAATGCATATTTACTTTTCTTGAAAGTGAAAGAAGCCAATCTTAAAAAGCTATATACTGTGTGATGCCAAATATATGACATTCTGGAAAACAAAAAGCTATGGAGACTGTAAAAAAAAAAAAAAAAAAAAAAAAAAAAAAAACCAGACAGAGGTTGCTAGGGATGGGCTGGGAGTGAGTGTTAGGGGATGAGCATGTGGAGCATTGAGGAATATTATGGCAGTGAAACTATTCTGTATGATACTATAATGGATACAGGTCATTTATACATTTGTCTAATCCCATAGAAGGTACACCACCAAGAGTGAACCCTATGTAAATTATGGACTTTGGGTGACAATGATGTCACTATAGCTTCATCAGTTGTAACAAAGGTACTACTCTGGTGGGAGGTGCTGATAATAGGGGAGGCTGTACATATGTGGGGACAGAGAGTAAAAGGGATATCTCTGTACCTTCCTCTCAGTTTTGCTGTCAACTTAAAATTGCTCTTACAATAAAGCCTTAATAATTTTTTTAAATCATTCACTAAAAAAAAAAAAAAAAAAAAAAATCCTAACAAGGATGATGAAATTGGAAGATACAAGAAAAACTTGCAAGGAAAAATTGTACCACAATCTGAATAAAGTCTGCAGTTTAGTAAATAGTACTGTACCAAAGATAGTTTCTTAGTTCTGACAAATGTAGCATGATTATGTAAGACGTTAACATTAGAAGAGGGATGAAGGGTAGATGGGAACTCTTTGTACTATCTTTGCGACTTCTCTATGAAATCTAAATTTATTCTGAAATAAAGAGGCTAAAATAAAAACAAAATCTCCACATGCTTCCTGGTTCTACAATTTACCTAGTTGAAAGATTAGTCACGGCTTAGATTGGCTTTTCTGCAAAAAAGTCCTTACTGCAAATAACTCAATTGCTCAGGGCACATATGCCGAAACTCAAGGATTCTGGTTTCAAGCCTGATTCTGTTTTACTAGTTGTGTGACTTGGAGCAGGTTTACTTCACTTCTGTAGGTCTCTATTTACTTCACATACCAAGTGAGTACACTAACAATACTTACCCTTCACAAAATCATCCGCGAGCTTTGCACATTGCCACTGATACATGGATAGTACTCAATAGATGCGATTGGTGTCAATAGTATCGATTGATATCTGTATATTGTCTGTGTGTAAAAATTTAACTTGTCCACAGGCAGAGCTGAATATGCAGCCCTCAGTCATATCTCATCACTGCCCGAATGAAATGCTAGACTTGTTTTGCTGTGCTTTGGGTTCACAAACACAAGACTTGTTCCAGCCTTCTCTCAGAAGTATGATTTTCAACTCAGGCAGTCTTTTATATTAAAGCAAGCACTGTGAGCAGATGGTCCCTGTTCTGGAGTTCCAGAATGACATTAAAAATGAGTGGGCAGAGGGATTTTATTAGTCATTTGTTGGCTTCACAGCAGCCATTTCCATGAAATTATAGGACAATGACAAAATTAAGGCAGCTTATGTTGGGCTTTGGAAAGCTGGTCCCTATGTCTGCAAATATTCATAGGTCAGGAATGTAGAACACGGGCAATAAATTGGAGAATTACTGCCTGATGATCTCGGGTCCTTCTGACTGAAAAGCCAAGACCTCTCAGGAGCTAGGCCCAGAGGAAAATTAAGCTCATGACAGGAAATATTGTGATGCCGAAGAAGGCCTATAATGCCTCAGCTTTCTGGTTAGCACTGTGCTGCCAATGGAAGGGAGGTATTTCCTAATGGGCTGCTGGAAATTGCCCTTGAACTGGATCTAACAGGTGAAGAGAAACTGGGATCACACCTGGGACTTTAAACCAACCCATCCAAGCAGGACTTCTTTTCAAGTCTTCCCTGGACTGCCAGGGCCCTGCTTACCCCTTTATCACCTCATAGTCACCCCCTCTTTCCCCAACCATTCCTCTGCCAGACTGTCTTCTCACTATTCATTGCCATCTCCACCAGCCTACCTCCCAGCTCAAGTTCTCAGAAGCTGGTGACAGATGATGTGGAACAAAGGAGCATGAAGCTTAGAGGCTCAGACTTAAGTTCTGGTGCTACCTCCACTACTTGCTTGCATGTGAAAGAGTCTGAACATCTCCCATCATCTCTGTTTTCTCATGTTCAAGAGCTTCCTTTGCATGAAAAACAACATCAAATCCCCTCCTTGATCTGCAAAAGCCACATGGAGTTGTTGTGAGGTTTAAATGGAACATATATTAAAAGTAACCAGTACCTTGTAGCCACTCCATAGACATTAGTTACCCTCCCCTTATTACCCATTGGAGGACTTTATTTAAAAATTTTTTAAATATTAAAATACATATTTTTTAAGTAAGTTCTTTTTTCTACACCCAACATGGGGCCTGAACTCATGACCCTGAGATCAAGAGTCATATGCTTTACTGACTGAGCCTCCCAGGCACTCCTGGAGAACTTTAATATCCACTGCCATTGGCCTGAATTTTGGTCTTGCTCATAGGACAGTGAAAAATAAAATATCTTAGAATTTCAGAAAATACTGCCTTTTGAGATTTCAAAGCCACATGAATATCTAATGGAGTGTCCGCTCTGAGCTCAGCTATCTCTGACAGCAACTGATTTTGATTGTTACACAAAGGATATATAGGAAGTAAGTAGTTAATTAGATGACCTTCTTTCGGGATCCCTGGGTGGTGCAGCGGTTTAGCACCTGCCTTTGGCCCAGGGCGCGATCCTGGAGACCTGGGATCGAATCCCACGTCGGGCTCCCGGTGCATGGAGCCTGCCTGCTTCTCCCTCTGCCTGTGTCTCTGCCTCTCTCTCTCTCTCTCTCTCTCTGATGTGACTATCATAAATAAATAAAAAAAATTTAAAAAAAAAAAAAGATGACCTTCTTTCTTAACACTCATGTGATATTTGCTTGAATAAATTTGCCCACTCTTTCCATCGATATTTTCACTCTACATCCAGTGAGAAGAGAACAGGGAAAGCACTCTGATCCAGGTCTTGTGTCTCCTTAAAAGTTTTCTGGATATCTCCAATATATCTATCCTCTACCCTCTTTTCCCTAGGAAGTGACTGGAATCGACTTTGCCAAAATGTTATCCATTTCTTTCAGCAGTTCCTAGAATTTCTAAAAGTGACAGAAAGGCTGCTTTTGTATTTTTTGGAGGATGACAGGGAAAGAGAGATCATTTACAAGTGACTGAAAGGTTATATTAGCTTTTCAAATTGCCCTTCCTTTAAAATCTCAAGTTTGATACTGGGCACCTTTGGTTCTAAAGCTGAAAAGAATTGGTCAGTTGCTGTGACTCACAGGGACAGCAAGTTAGTTTTATCAGAGTAACTTAACTGTCAGAGTAACTTTCAGAGTAACTGTTAGAGTAACTGCCAGAGTAACTGTCACAGTAACTGTATGAGAAAGAGTATGTGTCAGAGTAAGTGTCAGCTCTTGTGCAATGATTTCAGCATGGTGCTCCTATCTGTGCACCTCAACTTCAGAAATCAGTACCGATTGATTGGATGTGAATTAGACTTACTGTGGTGGGCATTTCACAACGTATACAAACATCAAATGTTTTATGTTTCACAGCTGTAATTAATATAATGTTATATGTCAATTATACCTAAAAAAACTTTATAATGTATTTTTACCCTCTGCCTTATATTGTTCTCTGTCTTCTATTCAATTTAGAGAATACGTTGTATCTTCATGTACTTACTTTCAAAACTTTTATTAGAATGATGATTAGATATTTTGTGGAAAATAAACATATTGAAATGAAAAAAAGCAAACATTTGGAAGAGCTGGTAAAGAGGTGTAGCAGGTCAGAGTTAAATTCAATGTGTGACTAAAAGGAAATTGTTTTAGGATGAAGAGAAAGAATAGAAGAATGCAATAAAAGCAAAGTAGAAGAAATGATTATGACACCAAAGAGGCAGGATAATGCAGCAGTTAGGAGCATAGATGTTCTAGTTTCTCAACCCAGATCCACTCATGTTAGCTTTGTGATTGTCTTAACTTTTTTGCCTGTACCAGAGATGATGTGCTAACGGTAACTGTCTAATAATGTTGCTAAAAAGATTAAATGAGTTAGTGTCTATCACATAGAAAACACCATAAAAATCTCTGTTAAATACAAATAACAATGGCATAGTAGAAACATGACATGATGCCTTTGTTGAAACCCATGGAAATGTATGGCACAAAAAGTGAACCTTAATGTATGCAAATTTTTAAAAGATCATTTAGGACATTGGGTGGAAAGCAGAATATGAGAAAACAATCTAGCTATATGACAATTGGATCAACCAAGCTCCCTGAAGATGGTGGAGGGAAAGAGACCAACCTAAATAACTTTGGGAAAGAGTGGAGTCTATGAGACTAAAGGCAAAAGAAACAGCACATGAGGTCCGTATTGCAAATGACAGAGTTACATATTGGTTAGAGTCTCTGATAACACTTTTGTTAACAATTAAATAAATGGATGGCAGGTGTTGGAGCCAAGCTTCTCATTTGCTGGAGTGGGAGGTTACAGGAGAGTGAGGGGAGGCGGCAAGAATGACTGGTATGGTATGGTATGGTAATGGACTACAGTTGGACACATCAGTATGAACTAATGTTAAGCTTAATATAGAGACAGTTATATAGAGAGAGTTATATATAGACATATTTACAGATGTGTGTACATACATAAGCTGGTCTACACATATGCATTTTCTTACTCTATCGGTTGAGAAGGCCTAGAAGCAATAACACTCAGTAGCAATGAGTACATCTAGCACCCAGATCTTGGCTTCTAATGCCATCCCATAAAAGAGTCAGGATTCCTGGAGGAAATGGATAACTGTGGGACTGAGAAGGGAAATGTAACAGCTGAAATGGGAGCATCTTGCAGTGCCAAAGAGTAAAGAAACTAACAGCTCAGAAAAACTAACAACAACAACAACAAAAAAAACCCACTCCCACAACAAAAAAACAAGTTCATATCAATGGGAGTATTTCAAAGGGACCCAAGAGTTGATAGAAAGCGCTCCCAATGACCAAAGCTGGAATAATTTGAGCAATAAAATAACATAGTATTGGTTTATAAACCAAAATATAAAATGAATATCCATCGGTCCATATTGACATAAAGAATTGAATAAATAAAATTATTGGGGGGTGAGGGAAGGAAATAGACAAAATTCCCAAGCATACTTCCCAATAATGTATGTAGATAGGAAGCGGACATACCCCTCCACACACACACACTCTTTAAACATGGGCTGTGCATAATGACTTCTTTCTAACGAGTACAGTTTGGAAGAAGGAGGGGAAAGTATCTTTGTAGTGGAAAAACTGCCACACGCTACCTTAGCTAAGTAACCAAGGTGAACATCAACAGTGATAAGTCATGTTGATAGCATATATTCTCAGAATGATGTGATAAAAATGGAATGTGACCTATGTGGTGTTCCTCTGCAAAACACATAATCCCAGTGTCATCATGAGAAAAACACCAGACATATCCCAGGGGAGGGACATCCTACAAAACATCTGACCAGTACTCCCCAAAACCGTCAATGTCATTAAAATATAGGAAAGTCTGAGAAACTGTCACAGCCAAGAATAGCCTGAAGAGACATGGCTACTAAATTTAATAACGTGGTATCCTGAGTGGGGTCCAGGAACATAAAAGGTCATTAAGTAAAAACTATGAAAATCTCAGTGAAGTGTGGACCTTATATAATAATAATAATGTATCAACAATGGTTCATTAGTTTTAACAAACATACCATACAATGTACCATACAAATGCAAGATGCTATTAGGGGAAACTGAATGTGGGGCATATAGGACACCCATCCTATCTTCACAACTTTTCTGCATATCTAAGACAGTTATAAAATAAAAAACTGAAAAAAAAATGACTAACATCTATGAAGCACTCATTATATGGTAGATACTTCTATGTATTAAGTTTATAACCCCAAAATGATTGATACCACTTATAATAAGTCAACCAAAAATAAGATCTTAAGTTAGTTTCATAGTAAGTATTGGGGGAAAAAAATAAGTTTGATTGGATACCCATTTTGAAAAAGAAGGCTAGGGCACCTGGGTGGCTTAGTTGGTTAAGCATCTGCATTTGGCTCAGGTCATGATCCCAGGACCCTGGGATCAAGTCCTGCATCGGGCTCCCCACAGGGAGCCTGCTTCTCCCTCTGCCTATGTCTCTGCCTCCCTCTCTGTGTCTCTCATGAATAAATAAATAACATCTTTAAAAAAAAAAAAAAAAAGAAAAGACTAAAATGATGAAACTAACCTTATTTTTTAATATTTTTATTTTTTGGTTTCAATAAAATTTTTTTGCCTTTCTTTTTAAAAAATATTTTATTTAAATTCAATTTGCCAACATATAGTATAACACCCAGGGCTCATCACATCACATATCTTCCCTAATGCCTGTCACCCAGTTACCCCATCCCCCTCATTCATCTCCCCTTCAACCCTCACTCTATTTCCTAGATTTAAGAGTCTCTCATGGTTTGTCTTCCTTGCTAATTTTTCCATTAGGTTTCCCCTCCTTCCCTTATGGCCCCTTATGCTATTCCTCATATTCCACATATGAGTGAAACCATATGATAATTGTCTTTCTCCAACTGACTTATTTCACTCAGCATAATACCCTCCAGTTCTATCCATGTCAAGGTAAATGGTAGGTATTCATCCTTTCTGATGGCTGAGGAATATTCCATTGTATATATTTGCATAGCACATCTTCTTTATTTATCTGTCGAATGACATCATGGCTCCTTCCACAGATTGGCTATTGTGGACATTGCTGCTGTGAACATTGGGGTACAATTTCTACTTTACAACAATCTTGTTTTCTTTCTCATAAGCCTGACCTTCCCCCTCCAGGCACGGCTGTCAGGCCATTGGCACTTTTCTAGTCTTCCCAGAGAATGCCAATACCTCTGCTTCCAATTGCACAGCAAGGTTGGTTTAGAATTTCCTCTCTTCCCAATAAAGCAGGTTTGTCAGTACATTTTAACTGCATGGTAGCTTTAGTCTATTGACCTCTGACCTCTGAGGTGCAGTGTTGAGAACAATTCTGATTTTAGGTCCAGAAACAGTGGAAGAGGCCCCCATGACAGGCTAGAAATATCCGTCATGACTTTAGGATCCAGGAACTGATGATATATAATCTATGATCTCAAAAATGTAGCGACCAGCAATTTCTCAGCCCCTCTATGTGTATGCTGTTCCTCACCTCAAGAAGTAGAGTTGATGTCCCCTCTCCCTAAATCTGGGCTGAGCTCCTTAGACCAATAGAATTTGGAAGAAGCAATTTAGGACTCCTGAGGCTATCTATGCCTTAAAAGGGATTAGTAGCTTTCCTTCCTCTCTTTTAAAGCTAGGTGGCATTCAAGAAGTCAACTAACAAGACCACCATAAAGAAGCCCAGGCTGGCCATATGGAGAGAGAGTCATCTTCTGGAAGATCACTGAGGTGCCAGTCACATGAATCAAGCCTTATTGGACCGTTGGAGTCCAAAGGTCTCCAGCCTGAATGGCTCTCGGTGACATTATGTGGTGCTCTGAAGGGTCAGCCAGTTTAGTCCTGCCCAAATTTCTGACCCACAGAATCACCAAAAACAGCAATCATTGTTTTAAGGCATTGACTATTAGAATCGTTTATTAGACAGCAGTAGATACACAAAACATCGTAATGAGACAGGGTTTTGACATTTTTAATTTAAAGAGAAGCAGTTAGCTCCCAGGCCCCAATTCCAGGTAATCTGATTCAATGGGTCAGGGATTGGTATGTTTTAAAAGTTCTCCTTTAGAGACTCTTACCTAGAGCTATGGTTCAGAACCACTGGTCCAGCTGGGATCATAATAAGTACTACACACAAAGTTAGAAAGTTAAACTGAGCTGTAGCACAGGGATAAGACTTTAGCAAGTCATTAAAATCTGGGATTAGCCAGATAAAGTAAAACAAGACAAAAACTCTTCCTTGTCATCAATGATATGACACACTAGGCCAGGTAAGTTGCAGAGGGGCAAATAAAGAAAACAGGAATCAAAATGTATAACCAACCTGGCAAATAAAAGAAAACTCCTCTTGTTTGTTTGTTTCTTTGTTTTTTTTGTTTTGTTTTGTTTTTCTGAGCAACGTAAGATTTTTCTTTCTGCTTTCTCTATCTCAGCCTTTTCTGTGTGTCCATACTAAATAAAACTTGGCCTGGAGTTGGGTGACCAAGGTCTGCATTTAACATCACCTTGAGTGGATTTTGCAGTGTGTTGGTGGATCCATTAGGTCCTCACCCCCAAATTCAGGCCCAGTGTTACTCAGTTGCAACATACATAGCAGTACAATCAAAGGAAAATACTGATTTTTTTTTTTTTTTTTTGGCTAAGATTTTTGGAATTGTATTTTGTGCTTCATGTCCTATTCTCAATAGAAATTTGGATAATAAAAAGGCTTGACAATTTTTGGTGAAAATGAGAGAAACGAGTTTAGGAGCCTCAGATGTGTGGAGCACTGTTAGATATTTTCATCTTTCCCTGGAAAGTCATTAAGGAAATACGTATGCCAAGCCACACCATCAATTTCCAGATATTGACTCTAACAGAGATGTCGACATTCTAGTCACATCAGCAGAGTTTAACCTCAACTAATGTCTACTGACACCTGACACTTTCCTTGCCCTTTAAACCGTTTATATCTTTGCTCTAGGCAAAATGCATTCGGGTCTCTATTGATATGTAATTGTCAAGTACTTGAATCTAAAATTGTAGACTTCAACGAACCAAAAAAAAGAAAAGAGGAAAGAAAGAAAAGAAAGAAAAGAAAAGAAAAGAAAAGAAAGAAAAGAAAAGAAAAAAGAAAAGAAAAAGGAAAAGAAAAGAAAGAGTGCTGGTTTTCATTGGAGGCATGTCTGCTTTGAAGCTTCATATTTCAGAAGCTGAAATAAGAGTCTCCAGTGGTTTTGATTATAATCGTTGCTATGTGGTCCTCCTGTTTTCCAGGGCACCTAATATAAGACCACGTGTGCGATTGGCTGAATAGCGCTGATTAGTGAATGAATATGACACAGAAAAGCCTAGAGGTCTTTCAGCCCCCAGCCACTTTCCAGGAGGGGAAAGAACATCCTCTGGGCCAGGCACATTCAGCCTTTGGATGTGTTCATATAAAATACTTTCAGCGCTCCAATTTCCACTCCTGTGGATTTTTCCTGGCTCCAACTCAGTGACCTGATTCTCTAATTTTTCCCCCTCTGAGAACATACTTTTTCTTAAGTTATTTTTTTCTCTGAAATCCACACCGCCTCCCCTCCCTTTCCTTTTGATTTCTTATTCAGCCTAGAAACTACCTCACCAGTTGTAATTAGCCCGAATACTTGAGGGAGGGAGGAGGGCTCTCCTCAGGAAATAGCCAGAATAAAGCAGGATTCCTTCTTCTCAGAGTAGGGAAGAGAAACCCAAGCCCATGTAAGCTGATTAAATCTCTTCTTGCTTTTTCATCTATTGTGAAGCACCGAACTCTGATGAGGGCCTGTTCTTTGTGTTATTTTATAACCTTAATTGACCCATACCACACATTGTCAGCTTGTTAGGCCAAATACACTTTCTAATATGCTTTCTTGGACCAAGGGAAGAGCAGAAATATACAATTTTAAGTGTCAAGTTCGCAGCTTTCTATGTTTTTTTCTATCTCAGCCTTTTCTTTGTGTCTGTACTAAATGAAACTTGCCTAGAGTTGGGTGACAAAGGTCTGCATTTTATTCCTATTAATGTCAGCTTGAGCAAATTTTGCAGTGTGTTAGCGAGTCCATTAGGTCCTCACAAATATTATTTCTGTGAAAGGATTATAACGTTTCCTATGTTTTCTACAAAGTCAATTTGTCGGGTTTTTCCAGTTATAGTAACTACGAGCCACGCGTGCTGTACATTGTTCAGCCTTTTAACGATATAATCTCAAGTGAATATAATACCCCTCTAAAATAACCCTGAATGTAGTTATTGATACCCCCATTTTGCAGATGGAAAATCTGAAGCTTGGTATTAGATATAATAACTGGCCCAAGGGGGCACAGCTAGTGTCAGACCTGAGATTCAAACTCAGGGCTCCTTAGCACCAAGCCTTTATATTAACCACTATATTAAACTGTCTTTCGGGGATCCCTGGGTGGCTCAGCGGTTTAGCGCCTGCCTTTGGCCCAGGGCGTGATCCCGGAGTCCCGGGATCGAGTCCCGCGTCGGGCTCATGGCATGCAGCCTGCTTCTCCCTCCTCCTGTGTCTCTGCCTCTCTCTCTCTGTCTATCATAAATAAATAAATAAATAAATAAATAAATAAATCTCTAAAAAATAAAAAAATATAAAAATAAAAATAAAATAAATGTTTAAAAAAATAAATAAATAAATAAATAAAAATAAACTTTCAAAAACATGTACTGCCAGCTTGAAAAATCATTGAAGAGGGAGAGAACAAGAGAGAAATTAAAAAAAAAAAAAAAAAAAGAGGAAAGAGAGACAAAAGAAAAAGCTTTCTTTTGTGAGTATCCCATATGTGATGGCAGGGGAACCCACCAACTGCATAGCTGGTCAGAAGCATTAAAACCTGAGAAAGGCAGGTGCTTGGCAGAGAATACCCTGATTTGCAGAGAACTAAAGTAATAAAAGAAAGCTTGTTCCCTGGGTGGCGCAGCGGTTTGGCGCCTGCCTTTGGCCCAGGGCGCGATCCTGGAGACCCGGGATCAAATCCCACGTCGGGCTCCTGGTGCATGGAGCCTGCTTCTCTCTCTGCCTGTGTCTCTGCCTCTCTCTCTCTCTCTCTCTGTGACTATCATAAAAAAAAAAAAAAAAAAAAAAAGGTGCATCACCATAAAAAAAAAAAAAAAGAAAGAAAGCTTGTTACCTGGTTGCAGTGTTTCGAAGAATGCTTACAGGTATTGCTATGTTTCAAAATTAGTTGTTGGGGCTCCTGGGTGGCTCAGGTGTTAAGCATCTGACTCTTGATTTCAGCTCAGGTCATGGTCTCAGAGTCCTGAGATGGAGCCCTGCATTAGGGCTCTGTGCTCAGAGAGGAGTCTGCTTGAGATTCTCTCTCCCTCTCCCTTTGCCCCTCCCCCACTCCCATGCCCATACACTCTCGCTCGCCCCCCCTCAAATTAATAAATTAATCTTTAAAAAATTTTTAAAAATAAAAATTCATTGTTGAACTTGATGTACACTCTGTCTCTAGTCATCAAGAAGTCACTGGGCTGAGATATAATCCTCTTTATCAATTAGTGTTTGTTACTGATTTGGAGAAGATGTAGACTTTTCAGTAAAGAAAGCATAACATGCTACTCTCCCAACAAAATTTCATAAACTTTCTCTCTCAATAAAAACAAGTGGTGCCTCGGTGGCGCAGTTGGTTGAGCATCTGACTCTTGGTTTTGGCTCGGGTGGGGATCTCAGGGTCATGAGATAGAACCCCATGTCAGGCTTGGCACTCAGTGTGGATCCTGCTTAAGATTCTCCCTCCCTCGCCCTCTCCCACTGTCCCTCCTGATCATGTACTCTCTGTCTCCCTAAAATTAATAAATAAATCTTTAAAAAAAACAGTAAGTATAAAAATGAGAAGAAATGTAAACACAGAAGCTTACATCATCATGTTTGCATACCCCCTACTGTGTGCTAAAACCATTTTATTCCTTTTCATGTATTTTTCAAATTCTGAAGTGAATATCTATGTAATTATAATCTTTAAATTCTAGTTCTTAAATATCTCTTGATTTCTATTTGCCAAAATTGATTATGAAAACTAGTACTTGCACATGTGACTGCTTTATTGATAGATACTATGTTTAGACCAGAGACTCCTGATTCAACTGCCTGTTACACTGGCACCGACACCACCAGGAAACTACTCCCTGACCTGCACAAAGTCATTATTTGATGTGCCCGAAAGATAACTGTGGTTACAACTGCTTGGCTGTACCCTTGATAAAACTCCTGATACGACCCAGAACGAGTTTCCAGAGCTACTGTAGCTGACAATTGGCTGACTGACTGGAACAGAATCCTAAGAGAGACATAGGTGAAATCTCGGGGACCATGGTCACTGGACAATGAACACTGGGAAATCTACGGGAAATGTAATTTCATTTTACCTTTGAAGTTCATGGTGAGAAGATCATTCACATTTGTGACCATGGCACTGAGACATTTTTGCAATTTCCCATAGCTTAGGGGCTTTTCATGGTGCATTAAGTATCTATGGTGTTTAAACCGCATTACAACCTATTAAATCCACGACCCACAAAATAGAAAGCTTGATAGGCACAAAAAAGTAATTCACAAGAACAGTTTTCTAGGAGGTTATTTCTCTGTAAACTATATATTATATCCTTTTTGTAAAGAGTAGGTATTTGGGTCCTTGGGGTCATCGATAAGTGGAGGATAAAGGGGAAACAAATTCAACTGCTTCTACCTACTTTTCTCTGTCACATGTTTTGTTTCTTACAGTAAATGGGTATAGATGAGTCTGTAGCATTGCATAGTCAAGACATTAGGAGTCATTGACTTAGAATTCATAATTCTACTTACTTTCTTTGCCAAAGTTTGACCACACCTGTGTATCCAAAACTGAGAGAGAGACCTACTCATTGCAATAAAAATATCTTCAACCAGGGGCTGCTCTAATTTAGCTTGGCTTTGGTCTTATGAAATGACTCACCCAACACTTACAAAAACTTCTCCCATATTGAATAAATAAAATATAACTGAATCTGTAATTTGCAGGAACCAACTGAACTACTTACTAATCCTTACTCACTTGGAGATAGAAGGACTGCAACATTTTATCCTCTGAAATGAAACTTTTTTTTTTTAATAGATCCTTGGAAAATAACCATTTGACTTCTGAACACAATGTTTCAAACTTCAGTGTTAATTTCATTAAGCAGTATAATCAGAAAGTCACTTGAATCATCATGTAATCATTTTTGCTTCTGGACCTTAATAGTCGTGGCTCTAAGGCCTGAATGCTCAAATAGTCATTCCAACCAAGAGGGAATTAATCAACCCAATGCTATTCAAACCCCAAAGTAACTCCTTGTAGCAATTCTCATTTTTAAAAATGTAATCTTAAAAAAAAAAAAAAAAAAGAATAGGGTACTAGGGATTTGGGGAGGTTTCTTACAACAGAGGTGTGTCGGCAACTTTGGAAAAACAAAAGGAGAGGCACACATCTTATGGAATCTTGATACCAAGTACACACAGTCTACAGGGTGAGGGCACACTTCCTATCTTCTTTAGCAAAATTGAACTAGTTCTATTGAGTGATCTCACCATAAACTCTGGAGAAAAACTTATGTGTAATTTCAAGACAAAAAGAGTAGAATGTTCAGGTAGAAACCCAAATATCTCTAGTGTCATAATATCATACAATAACATGTAGTACCCATTCTCCCTCTTTTTAAGTTCTGCTTGTTAGTATTAGTTTTTGTAATTTAAATGGTGTCCATATTCATTTATGTGAAAACTTTCCTTAGATTACAACTTCATATTCATTCCACAAAAATTTAATGAGTATCTGCGCCTGTGTTGTGTTGTAGAGAGGATGAATGAAACATGGCTCAGCATTCAGACTGCTCAGAGATTAGTTGAAGAGATAGAGATAGAAGCCAACATTATGATTGTAAAAATGTTATAAGAGTGTAAGTTACTGTAGCGTCCCAGGGGAAAGAAGGTACTCTTTGGACCTCCCCCATTCTCTGTCATACACACTTTGTATAGACTTTCATCCTCACTATTCTTCAAACAAAATATGGCTCCTATGTTGCCAAATTTGGGTCATGCCTTAGCCTTCATCTTGCTCAATATGTTAACAATATTTCACATAGTTGTTCATTTCCTCCTTCTTGAAAGACTTTCTTCACTTGGCTCCTGGGAAGTGATTCTTACTTCACTTCCTGTCTCATTGGTCACTCATTTTAAGTCCTTTGTTGGCTCCTCTTCCTCTTCCCAACCTCCAAATGTTGGAGTGCTCCAGAACTTAGCCTCTGACCTCTATTCTCTTCTCATTTCTCCCTAACTGATCTACCTCATTTCTAGGTTTTAAACATCATCCATCGCAGATAACCCCCAAATAGCTATCTCTGCCCATGTTATTTCCACTGAACTCAAAAGCTATTATTCAACATCTAATTAACCTTTCCACTTAGAGATCCGATAGGCATCTTGAACATAACATAATTTTTAAAAAATATTGGTTATCCCCACCCATCTGTTCTTCCTACAGTTTTTGCTATCTCAACAAATCAGATTTCATCATTCCAGTTGCTCAGGTCAAAACTCTTGATGTTATCCTGGAGTACTTCCTTCACACCGTAACTTTCAGCTTTGCCTTCAAACTATATTCAGAATCTGACAACTCACACCACGTCCACTGTGATCACCCTAAACAGCATTTGTCACCTGGGTTATCGCACTAGCCTCCTTAGCAGGTCTCTCTGCTTTCATTCTCACCTCCCTACACTGTGTCCTACATGGGACCATCAGAGTGATCCTATTAAAATATAAGGTGGATCACACCACATTCTGCTCTCTACCTTTCAGTGGTTTCTATTCTTAATTACAATAACTGTGGAAGAAGCCAAGATGTCCTTCAACAGATGAATGGGTAAAGAAGATGTGCTCCACATACACAATGGAATATTCCTCAGCCAATAGAAAGGATGAATACCTACCATTCACATCAATGTGGATGGAACTGGAGGGTATTATGCTAAGTGAAATAAGTCAATTGGAGAAAGACAATTAGATGGTTTCACTCATATGTGAAATATAAGGAATAATGCAAGGGATCATAAGGGAAGGAGGGGAAACCAAACGGGGAAAAATTAGCAAGGCAGACAAACCACGAGAGACTCTTAAATCTGGGAAATAAACTGAGAGCTGCTGAAGGGGAGGTGAGTGCGGGGGATGGGGTAATTGGGTGACGGGCATTAGACAGGACATGTAACATGATGAGCACTGGATGTTATATGTTGGCAAATTGAATTGAAATTTTAAAAAATAATAAGTAAAAAGAAATAAAGCCTAACCATCAACTTTTAAAAGAAAAGAATAAGAAGAAGAAAACTCAAAGTCCTTTCCGTGGCCTATAAGGCTCTAAAAAACCTTGCCTACAGCTACTTCTCTGATCTCATCCCTCTCTCCTTCACTCCACTCCAACCACACTGGCTTCCTTTTACTTCCTCCAGTATACCAAGAATACTCTGCCTTGGGCGCTTTGCACTTGCTATTCCCTGGGCCTGGAATGCTTCCCCACACCTCTTTCCTCATCCACACTGACTGAACTCAGACTTTATTTTCATCTTTGTTCTCCATCTCCTGGTCCAAGGTTACTTTTTTCTTTTTTAAAGATTTATTTGTTTATTTATTTATTTGAGAGAGAAAGAGAGAGAGAGAGTGCGAGAGAGAGAGCATGAACTGGGAGAGAGGCAGATGGAGAGGGAGACAAAGACTCTCAGCTGAGCAGGGAGCTCAATGTGGGGCTCGATCCCAGGACCCCGGGATCATGACCTGAGCCTAAAGCAGACACTTCACTGACTGAGCCACCCAGGTACCCATTCTATCTAAAGTAACATTCTCAGCCCCTGTCTTTGCTATATTTTCTCCATTTTAGTTCCAGCTGGCATTATGCTTTTGTTTGCTACTTATTTGCTGTCTATTTGCTTCCACTAGAATCTGAATTCTTTTTTTTTTTTAAGATTTTATTTATTTATTTATGACAGACACACAGAGAGAGAGGCAGAGACATAGGCAGAGGGAGAAGCAGGCTCCATGCAGGGAGCCTGATGTGGGACTCAATCCTGGGACTCCAGGATCACGCCCTCAGCCAAAGGCAGACACTCAACTGCTGAGCCACCCAGGGATCCCTAGAATCTGAATTCTATACAGTAGAAAAGGTTGCCCTTTTCACTGCTGCATCTCTAGATCCCGGGATAGATTCCGACACATAATAGTCTTCCAAAAATTAATAAATTAATTTATTTGAGGTGTGTGTGGGGGTCGGGGAGGGGGGGGAGGACAAAAACTCCAAGGCAGAAGAAACCAGCTCCTATAAAGGAATACATTGGTCTAAACCAAGGCTTGGCAAACTACAATCTGGAGGCCAAATCTTGCCTGCTACTTGTTTGTTTGTTTAGTGAAATTTTTTTGAAACATAGCCATGCTTATTCATTTATGTCTTAATGATGATTGTTTTTGTGCTACAATAGCAGAATTGAATGGTTGCGCCGGAAGACCACATGGCCTGCAAGCCTAAAAATATTTATTGTGTGACTATTTACAGAAAAAGTTTGCCACCCCTTGATCTGGAGGGTAGAATGCATGGCAGAGAGAGTGGGAAAAGAGAAGGGTAGGTGAGCGCAAGCTGGAAACGATTTAGACAAGTTTGGATGTCAGATGTAAGCCAAGAGAGAATGAGACAATGGATGCTTTTAGGCAAGGGAGCCCCTGAAAGGCAGGACTATGTCTAATATTATTTGTGCATAAAAGAGCGCTTCATATTCAAACGAGTCATCCCAGTGGCAGCTGCTGCCAGGACTCCAGCCTTAATGTCACGGCCATGTCTGGGATTAGCTGTTGCTGCAGGAACCAAAAAATGGTGAGAAGTCATTTGCTTTTCCCACCCCGTCCATACTAGAGGTTGGTTTGGAACTGATCTATCTCTTGTGGTAAGTCTGGTATAGACTGCTCCAACAGAATCCATTGGAACCTCTGGATATCTGGCCTGGGCTAATTTCAAAAGTTCCAGAAACATGAGATTGGTTCTAGGGTCACCTAGAGACTTGTATTTTTGGCCTTATTGGTCCTGCTTTAGGAAGCTTCTGGAATTTAAGAAACTTCTGAATCATTTCTATATACAGTGACAAGCCAAACTCTAACATTTCAGTGGTTTGACAGCTCAACCAGTGGTTTGACAGACCTTTTCCTAATTATCTAAACCATGTGGATCAGTTATACTTTACTAGTAGGCAAGGTCAAAAGATTGCTTGATCCTCTTGCTTTTACTCAGATTGGATTGGATTTCACAATAAAGCAACCTTTCTGCTGGTATTTTTTGGCTCTTAGTATTTTTGTTCCAGGCAGACTGTAAGGAAGGGCAGAAGTACATTTTGAAGGCAAAAAAAAAAAAAAAAAAAAAAAAAAGAACAAATGTGTTCTGAATTTCACAGAACAAAGTGGAGCTCTGGCTTGTGGTTGAGCCTGGGCACAGTGGCCCCCCCCCCAGCGCTCTTCCCTCTGAGAACACAGTGGTGAAATCTGGTCTGCTCCAGTGAAGCTGTGGCATTTGGGTTTAATTTGATAAATCCCAGTGTTGCCTACTTCGGTTTGGGACTTGGTTCTGGCCAGACTTTTTTTCCTTTTTCTTTTTTACCCATCTCTCAAGTGCGTATAAGCAGAGCAAGCCAAGTTTCCACTTGTATCTACTGAATCACTCAACTGGTCTGCTGCCTTCACATCAGTTTGTGTTGTTTATTGGCTTCTGTCTTTAAAAATTCTGAGTATGGATTAACTGAAAATTGATCGGTTATCATTTCAAGGAGGAAGCGGAAAGCTCCAAACAGACAACAGTCTAGCCTTAAGCAAAAGAAACAAAAACTTTGATTTCTACTGTAGATTTGGGGACCCACCCTTTCTCTTGGCTTTGCAGCAGATCAGAGGGCTTTTTTCTTTTCTTTTTTTTTTTTTTTTTTTTTTTGGTTTAATTTAATACTTCGATTTTCGGGAAGGAACCAGATCAAGCTTTTTAGGCATTATCTGCCTGGGACGTGCTGAATTAATTGCAGGCTTCATTTTGTAGGAGTCAGTATCAATGGATGGGGTGCTAGCTCAGCCCTTTTGAAAGCAACAGACGGAGGTGGCTCCAATAATTACATTAAGACCGTGGATACACACTTGCCTTGGGGATTTGGAGTTGGGTTTAATCAAATCTGGATTTGACATTTCACAGCCCACATCAAGGATTTCTACAAAGGAACATCAGAGCATTGCCAGCTATGATCTTGCTCTTACTTACTGCCTCCTCCTGAGTAACTGAACAGGCCTTGTGCTAATCTTGTTGATGCTTTGGCTACATCTCTACCCTGCTGCATAGCACTCAGAGCATCTGTAGGCTATAGTTTCTTTCAGTGAAAAGGCATTCATTTAGTGCCCATCATGGCCCAGGCCCTGGGCTGGGATCTAGGAGAGACATGATAGTGAGCAAGACTGACCAGATCCTGAGCTACCATCATACTTACATGGAGAAGGGACCACAAAAGCCCAACCCATGCCTCTAAAGTAAGTAACCATTTGTCTTCATTCATACACCTACCATGTACTAGGAGGTGGTACTTGCCCTTGAGTCCAGTGGTTATCAAACGTGAGTCCCCTAAGAAGCCCCGGGGATGCCTATTTAAAATGGGAGTGAGGTATTTGTGCTTTTCATAGGCAGACATTCTGGAGGCGGTTGTTCTTTGAGCCATATTCTGAGAAATAATGATAAAAGTAGAAGTGGTGCCAACAAACATTTGCTAATGTGGTATAATGAAAGCTGCCCCTGTCACAGTGAAGGCTTAGAGGGGAAAGAGCTTCATTGGGGAGGCCAGGGAAGGTTCCTGAGATGAAGATCTAGCTCTTGCAGGATAACAAAGAGTTTCACAGCTGACCATACCACAGGCAGAATGCTGGACGGGAGGGAGAAGTCCAGGTGGAGAAGACAGCAGGTAGAGGACACCGAGGTGTAGCAAGTGTATGTGTTTGGGTGCCCTGTGAGTGTAGAGCTGAGAGGGAGAGCCCCAGACACCCCAGAGGCAAAGCAGGCTGGAGGCAGGGCATGGAGGATCTCGAAAGCCAATCGTGTTCAGAATTAGAGCTGAACTGCCAGCCTCAGGAGGAGCAGGGCTGCCAGCTTCACCCTAATGCCCTTAGCATTAGGCCAGCATCCTCCCTGCACCTGCTCCCCACCTTACTCTCCATTCACTGGCTTCGTAATTCTCTTGGATCCACCTCACATCTTCTGGCCCCAAATTTCTACTCCTTTAGGAACAAGTAAAAAAAAGATGCAGCTCGAACACCTGTAACATAATGCACTAAGTTTTAGAAAGGATGCCCGAGAGCATATTAAGCCTAGGTGAAGTCATTTCACTTAGAGGGTGGCCTTGAACAAGACCTTCTATATATTAGTGATCCACTTATTAGTGGATCCTAAGTTTCTTAAAACCATGACAGTCATTGGCTGTTTGTAAAAAAAAAAAAAAAAAAAAAAAAAAAAAGGATCTTTTTTACTAATTCATCACTAAGTGTGATGAATTAATACCAAATCAATGATTTGGGGAGCCACAGCTGGAAAGGAATACAAAGATGCATAAATGTGGGCTATTTCTCTGGCAAGACATCATCAATTCACAATGATTGGAAGAAAACAACTACTAGCATAAATATATGAATATTTTGAATTGTGGACCATCACAAAGCATTCAGTCTTATTTTCGAGTGTAAGAATTCAAACTGAGTTCCTATTGGAATTGGATCCTCAAGGCCTGCTGAAATAAATTATTTAGAGTGATTTGTAATGGAACATATCAATGTCTTTTTCTGTAAACAGTCCTTCCACATTTTTTAAATGGTCCATGATTCTATACGACTTTAACATTCTCCTTGAAAAGGTGAATGCATCATTCATTTCTTTAGCAAACCTATTGCTACATGAAGTGCAAGATAAATTTTAAACTCAGCCCCAGCATCAACTGTTACAGATTAAAAATCTGTCTCACTCTCTTAAGAGTAAGAGAAACATATTTCGGCAACCAAAATTCATTAAAAAAAAAAAAAAAAAAGTCAGAAGTAGTGAGGTGTTTCTGTGTTAGCCCCAGCTTCTTTCCACAGGTTATTATTCTTGTCTCTAAGACTCTAGGTCAGCCGTGGAATCAGGTTTCAAAAGCCTTTAGTTCTGCAAACATCCAAAAGTCATGAAAAATTCTCATTAAGCCCATTGGCAGTGTTCCTCGTAAACAGCAACTGCCCCTCCTTCCCACAATGCTGGGCTATGAGAACCTGGGGAGCTGCCTGCAGCAAATACTCACCCAGAGTTCTCACCACACACACGTTTCCATGAAAAACAAGCACCAATGGGGCTGGCAGGAGGGGCAGACACAGAGTGCCCATCCATCCCCAGTGCTGCTCGGGCCCATTCCTGATTGCTTTAAGGCTAGCAGCTGATTTGCAAGCATTGGAAGGAATTCTGTATGGTTTTTGCCAATCAGCAGGGAGGCCAAGACTCCCCTTCTTGGCTGCTCCGCGTGGAGCTGGTCTCCCTGTGGTTCGGGAGGTTCTCTCCCTCTCCATCACAGCTTCCAGGGTGGTAGGTCTGGTCTCTGCAGCTGACACAGAGGCAGAGGGATGGGGTGTGTGTCCGGTCAAGACCCTACATTCATTCCAGTTCTGCTAGCACTGTGTCTGACACACTTCAAGGGAGGCCTCGTTGCTGTGGTGAGCATCAGTTTAGGTGAATAAATTCACGTCCTTCGGGATTTTATAAACTTTTAACTAGAGCCCCTCATAATGTGGATCCCTCAAGGCCTAAGAGGCATAATTATTCTATTCTGTCCTCACAGGACTCTCTTTTCATCTATTCCATTGATTTTGCCACACTTTGCTGGACTTTGCAGCACTGTTCTGTGTCTTTTGAGAATTCTGTTGAGAGACTGATTTGGTATAATGGGTAACCTCACAATCCTTTTAGTTTGTAAGCCCAGAGATGAAACAGAGTCTCTGCTGTGAAACTGCACTGTGACCTAGGACAAGGTGCTTAACTTTCCTGAGCCTCTTTACTCACCACTAAAGTTTAAAGACCAACAGTATGTTCTTTATCAGATTGTTATAAGAATTAAATAAATTATCACATGTGCCCTATTAGAACAGCACCTGGTCCATATAAATGTAAGTGTGATAATTTGGAAACACTGATAGAACGAGATAACTGAATTTTTCATTTCTTCATATGAATATTCGACACACTATAATCTATGCATTTGCTAAGAATACAATTCCAGAAGTTTTCTGACCAACGACAAGTTGCAGTTGAATCCATCGAGCTTTAAAGTGGTAGCTGCTGGAATGGTGTTGACTTTGCCCATGCCATGTACAGGAGCACACTATGCACTTTACTTAAGGCCATATTTAGTATTTATCTTTTATTCCATGCTTACTCTCATGTAGGTGCTGCATTAGGCAGTGATGTCTGAAAGAACAAATCGAAGCCTACCCTTAGAAACCTTTCAGTGTGCTCACAGTGTGCGCATAATTACCATAAGCTTTGTTCCTCTGTATTAGTGTTTATACACTGGAACAAACAGTCTTGATGTCTCAGTGACTCAATAAAGTCTTGCATTTATTCATGTTATATTAGCGATCTATTGCCGTGTAGCGAATGGCCTGAAAACTTGGCAGTTTAAAACCAAATATTTATTATCTCTCTCAGTCTCTGAGAATCAAAAATCCAGGAGCAGCTTAGCTGAGTGATTCGAGTTCAGTTTGTCACCCAAATCATATTGAGACTGCTGGAGTTGTAGGTTAGCAACTCCCTGAACTAGCAGGCCTCAACTCCTTGCTGGCTGTCTGAGGGAAGCCTCCATTCCTTACCATGTGGGCATATCCTTGGGCTGCCTAGGTAAGCCCAAGACAGGACAAATGACTTCCTTGAGAAAGAGTGGTGACAGAGGGAAAGAGAGACAATGAGCGTGCAAGCTCCAACACAGAAGCTATGGTCTTTAGTGATTTAACCTTACAAGTGACATACCATCACTTCTGCCGTACGCTATGTGACCCTGGTACCTTTTGGGAGGTAAATACACAGGATATGAAAATCAGATGTGATGGTTGGACTGTCGACCACACAATGAACATGTGTCATAGTCTACTGTGAGTCATTGGTCAGGAGAGACAGAAAAAGGCAGAGTCTGTGTGTTCACACAGTCTTATTTCAGGACCCAAGTTCCTTCCATCCAGAGGCTCTTCCTTATGCTCTTGGCATTCCTCACCTTCACTCTGCACCTTGCCAGGAGATCGGGAGCCTAGTGTAGAGGATGAATGTAGGAGTTGCCCACTAGATTCTAGTAGCCAGACTGGAACATTGTATACATTACTTTGGCCCACATTCCATGGGCTAGAAACCACCTAATTGCAGGGGTGGCAGGGAAGTGTGTTCTGTGACTTGGGATTTAAAAGGAATGGGATTTGGCGAATCTCTTTTCTACTTGAAAAGAGACTGTACATTTAAACAGCTTATTTAAAAAAAAAAAAAAAGCAGTCTGTTCAGTTTTAATACAACAACAAAAAAATATGATTGCCTGCCACTACGCGACAAAGCGACTGATTGATTGCATATTTTCACCTTTTCAATGCATTGTAAATGCAGCCCCTATTTAAGGGGCCCATAAGCAGGTGGTGGAGAGCAGATCCTGAACCATTAAGTTTGCTGCTTTTTCAGGAATACTATTAGGATGCTGGCAGGAACAAGTCTTGCCTTGTTTCCCAAGTGGGGAAAAAAGAAAGTCTTTGTTCCCAAGCAAATGAAAATACAAATCACAAGACTAAAATTATGAATGCAAAACAATATATTAAAATGTGGCTTGTATTTGCATGCATTTTAATATGCATCTGTCATTCCTTTTGCTAAATTCAGTAGGCGCTGAAAATATTAAACAACTGAGTACAATTAATAATTAGAGGAATTGTTTTAAGATATATTTCAACCTATGTTTCTATTGCCAAACCTCTTGGTCTTTCAGGGCTCTAAGATGTCAAAACATATCATTTTATTGGTCAGATTTCAGATCTTTGTGGCTTGAGAACAAGTCATGAAAATATTTTTTTACAAATTGATGTGATAACACTCGAAAGATTAGAACATGACTGAAACCATTTCTAGGATAGAAAATCACATCTAAATTTGAAAGCTGGAAAAGGCTTTGGAGATACTTTGGATTAGATATTTTCATCTCTCCTATTTATCCTATTTATTCTCAAGTCTGGCTGTCTTTATTCTCCATCCAATGAATGAATGTCTCATCCAACAGACTCATGAGAAATTTAAGACCCCTTTTTCCAAAACCCCAATTCGCTAAGCCTTCTGCTCCAGTTATCTTTGCAGTCAAAGTTTTCAGTCACAAATGCCTCTTCCTGGGGACCGTTTACCTGGCTTTCAAAAGCAAACCCCCAAAAGAGAAATCACTTTTAGGGCAGTAGCAGAAATGAACCTAAATTTCAGTCAGACTTTGAATCCTTGCTCTCTGCACCTCAAGGCTCCTGGCCCAGGGAAGAATCTATTTCATGAGAACCTAGCTCTAAGTCATAAACTTGAAATACATCAAGCTCTTTGTTGTTAATTGGCACTTACCTCACCTGAGGGCCTTTGCCAAGGAGAGCAGAGGGGTTAATGGGGAAGGAAGAAAGGAAAGAGCCTGGAGCTCTGGAAAACAGTCCCAGCCACATGTGATTTTTCAGCTGGGGGACTTCCCACCCCTCAGTATGCTAGAGCAACAAAGTAGCCTATGTGCTTTCTCAAACCTCCGCTGTTTGTTTGGGGGGTAATGCTCAGACTGGGGCTCGAGTGATAACTGCTTCATGTAATTATGAAGACAGCTTGAACACTATGCCCCTCTTTGTTTCGGCCTCCAGATGACGGCTGTCTAACCGCTGTTTGTGCCAGTTTTATTTCAAAGCACTTTTCTTTCCATATTTCAAAGGTCAGTGTGTTTACTGGTGGCCAAAAAGAGCCTGTGTGTAAGAGAAAGAAACACATGTGGTTGAGTGGCAGAACTGGATGAGGAGTAGGGAGTACTGGACTTGAATCCTAGATTGGCTTCTAGATACGTGAAAGAGTGAAAGAGCTGAGAATATTTGCCCTCTTCTTTTTCATTACATAGAAAGGAGGGGAGGTAAGTATCAATGGCCTCTTTTAGGGGAAAAAAATGTAGAAATCTGGTTTAGGAAGAAGAAATGTGGGTATTTCCAGTAAAGAAACATTATCAAATATGCAGCCAAGAAAACGTCTACTTCATCTTCTCAAAATGGAAATATTTCCCCCTTCAAAGAAAGCAGGCTGGATATTCTGGCCACCTTTAGAAACCTTGAGATTGTTTTTGGTCAAGGAATATTAGCACAGGGAAATAAAGCAAACCACAAACACTTTCTCAGGAGGCTCAGTTGGCTTTCTGACATCATTACTTCAAACATCAAGGTTGATCAGACCGTTACCTGCCCATATATAAAACATTAGTGTTTCTATTATGAATATTTGAGAACAGCATCAGATTTCAATTACATAAGCTTAATAACTATTTCAAATGTTCTTCATGATTCATTTTCTTCTGATCTGTGTTTTCCCCATCTATCTTCCTTCAATTCTCTGTGTGTTGAGCTCCCAGGGAAAAGAGATGCATACAACTGTTGTAATGGTACAGAGCACCTATTCTCAAACTAGATTTGCCGGCGTTCAGGTCTTGATCCGACCACTTATTAGCTGTGTGACCTTGCATCAGTCGCTTAAACTCTGCCTCTGTACCCTGCCTACGAATAATACAGGTGTTGTGAGGATGGAATGGGTTGACACGCGTGAGGTAGACAGAAGAGTGCCGGGCATTTAGCAAGCATCCAAACTTGAGCTAATCATGAAATGAATTCTACTTTTGGGAAAAAAAAAAAAATCTTCTCTTTTGTGCTAGTATTTTTCTTCTTGAATCAATCCACCTACACCTGTAGAAATAAAAAAAGTAAATTTGCAAATGCCAAGGAAACGGTGCCTACACCTTAAAAGGCGGCAGAAAGTGAAATAGAAAAAGAGATTGGACATGTCTGCGACTTAATCTTCCAGGTCCTGTGGTAAGTCAGGGTACTTTCTGCTCGGAGTTTGCGCAAGACCAGCAATTCTTGGCGATTCTTGGCCGTGCCTCTGGAAGGGATACAAGTGGGAGAAAGGCTAAGGCGAGGAAGCCCGAAGTGCACTGCGCACGTCGTCTAAGCCTTGCATTTTTATCTTCTGGAATCTACGGCTTGTCACAAAGAAAACGCGGTTCGGCGAAGCGCAGAGACTTTTCAAAGTCTGTTGAGCCGGGCAGGGACGCGGCTGGGAGGCGAAGCACTCCTTACTGGATGCACGAGTCGCCGGTCGCCTTCCTCCGTCACCTGCTGAGGAAGGACGCAGCGCAGGGCCCAGGTGGGGGCCGGGCTCCCGGGGACCGGCCCCCACACAGACAGCGCCAGCGGGAGCCGCCCGCATTGGTCTCTAAGCCATTCCTACCCCCTGTTCAGATGAAGTAGCCTCATGGGGCAGTTTGCCGCGAACCGTGTAATTCTAGGCATCCACGGGAGGGCACTTTGGAAAGGAACGTCCTTTTCGCTGCTGAACCCAGGACTGGCTCTCGGGCGCAGCCACTCGGTCGGCGGCCCGCGCTCCGCCCCCAGCCCTTCCGGTTCTCCGCAGAAGCAGAGGTTCATGGGAGACGGTGCCGCACATGCGCAGAGCCTCGAGGCCCGCCTCCTCCTCCCGCGCGGCCGACCCTCTGAGGGGCCGACGACGCGCACCGAGGCGCCTGCGTGAGGGGCTGGCGCGCAGCCCCGGGCCCGGCACCCGCCGGAAGTCACGGCTGCGGAGCCGGCCTGCGTCAGGTTAGGAAGGTTCCAGAAGCCGAGGGGCCCGGCAGGCGTGGCTCCGGGGGCAGCGGCAAACCTCAGCTCCCCGGGCGGGATGTGCCGGCGGGATGAGGCCCTGAGCTCGGCGGGGTGTGCGGTGGCAACGATGGCGTGAGCTGCCCGCAGAAGCTTCTAACAGCTTCTCTTCAGGTTTATGAGGTAATGCCATTGCCCACCCCACCCCATCCCCGCGCTTTTTTTAAATTTTATTTTTTTCCTAATTACTGCAGTTTGGAAGTCAAGGTTGGAGGTGCCTCGGTGGGTTCCTGCTGCGAGGAAATCGAGCACATCCTCCTCCTTCACTTGCAGGACATCCAGGGCGCCACTTTGAAAGTTTTCCTTCAGGTTACAAGGGGAAACCGGAACGATGCCACATGGACCCCACTCTGGGTGGTGTGGGAAAGCACAAAACCTCTTCATGGAAATAGAGCTTGCGCATATGCATTTCTTCGTGGCAGGACCTTGTTGTCCACTCCCCTCTTCATTGCCTTGGAACAAGTACGGTCCCATGTTAATAGGAACCTGGCAAAAATAAATAAATAACCAAAAAACAAAACAAAACAAAAAGCCAAAAAAAACCGTTATTTTCTTCATACCTAATTATTTCATTGAATTCAACCAGGTTTTCTAAACCTGTTTGTATTTAGACATACGGCATGAGTAATTTGTGAGCATTTACCGAGAACTCTTATCCAAATTTCTTTTAAGAAAGATGCCAGGACCTCATTCTCAGTTCTGTTACTGAAGCTGTGATTTTCCCATTTTAGAGTTGAGATGCTACAGCTAAACGGGAATATGGATTTCACTTTCAATAAAATCACTGGCTGGTAAAGCCCAAATTAAAACAGAGCATTGGAAATCAAGCTGCCTTTTTCTATTAGAACTAACAAGAGCTGTTTCATTTTCCAAGTCAAAAGTTCTAGATACTGAAATCCTATTTGCAGGCAATGCTCAAGCATTATTAAAAATGCAGATAGTCATCACGAGCTGGCATGTCTTCTCGTGGTTGCCAGGATGTCTTAACAATAAAGCCGAGGACAGGTGCACATAACACATCAACGTTTTAATCGAAGAATAAAGACAGAAGACACGAAATTCTCCAAAGCAAAGGAGAGATAATGCCTCCTCTTGAGAATCAACAGTGACCTTGTTGTTTAGAAAAAAATAAAAATGCTACTCTCCATCTCTTTTCTGTATTTCTCTTCTGTCTGCAGTTTTCGATCTTAAAATCACAACAAAAGAGGAATAATGGCAGCAATGAGAACTTTGTTTGTCTTGGTGCCCCCGTTAGTCCCTATTTAGAAAAGGGATTCTTAACCTGGCCTTCATACAAAACTTTACATACATATCTCTAATGGTATTTTTTTTTTCTGAGAATTGGGTCCAAAGCTTCCATAAACATGCAAAGAACTTATGGCTGTCCAAAAGAAGTTAAGCCAAACACACAAACACTGAAAAAATATGTGACACCCTCTTAGTCCATCTTTCCTGTACTGCTATTTTGTTTCCTCAGGGTTTTTGATAAAAGCTAATGAGTAGTCAATTCAAGGTTAATTTTTCTGGTCAGAGTAGATATGGTGCTGCTATGACTGTGAATATTGTAAAGAGATGGAATCACTGGGACATCCTACCACCTACTTCAGTTCAAACCCATCTTTCCTCCAAAACCATTTCCCTTCTACTATGGTATCATCCTGTCCATTCCCTTAGGCTTGAGATCTGAGTTGTCTTGGAGTCTTCCCTGACCTTTATCTCTCCTGTGTAATCAATCAACAGTCCTTTTAGGTCACCCTCACAGGTTTCTTACCACTCTCCCGTTCATCATTAAAAGCCAGCATAGACTACCACTGGTGGTTTTATAACTGGCTGAACATTAGGATTACATGGGGAGCTTTTTACATTACACTAAAGCTTACATCCTGGACTCAGAAAGTTTCATAAAACTCTTCCGGGGTAAAGCCTGGGCATTTGAATGTTTGAAAGCTTGTAGGGGGCAGCCAGTGCTGACAGTTACTTGCCTACCCTAGCTGTTGGACTATATATATATATATATATACACACACATATATATATACACACACACACATATATATATGTTAAAGTACATATATTTTACTTTAAGAGCTTTCTAGTTGGTGATCTAGTATCCAGTGTTGCTATTCTTTATCTTATTCCATATTTACTGTATATATAGTATACCATATATATACAATAAAAATATATATTTATATTTAACTATATATATTTGACTCTATAGTGTTTACCATATATATTTTTGTGTAAGAGCCTTCTTGTTGGTGATACTGTATCCAATCTTGCTACTCTCTCTATAACATATATATATTTATAGATATATTTTGTTGTTGTTTTGTTTTATTTTGTTTTTACTATAGGAGCCTTCTAGTTGGTAATCTTGTATCCAGACTTTCTACTATCTTATTCCATATTTTCTCTCCCCCAGATTAATCTTCTCAGTATCTTAATTTTCTCATGGCTTTCTTTGATTAGGAAACCCCATTGTTATTTATTGTCTGTCTGTAGAGGCACCTAAATTACTCTGTGGGACTTTAAGGGTGCCCCAGAACCCCACTGGGAACTCTGAGGAAGGATGAAGAGATGAAGGGGCAGTGCTCTTAGAGCATCTCTCCCCTAGTTTTGCAATGGAACCCTCCAAGATAAAGGGGTTTGACTCGCTTAAAGACACAATCTGTTAGTGACAGAGATGGATCTAGAACTAAATCCTCTTACTCTTGACCCCCTTTCTGATTCGGAATGCTACATATCCCAGGGCCATTAATAATTGGTGATGGAAGTCAGTGCTGGGCCTTTGCCACATTTCTCCATTTGTTAGCTTTATTCTGCTTTCCTCTGTTTGGAACATCTTCAGCAGGTGTATCTACATCTTTAGGAAAATCTGATGTGACTGAGAGATTTGGCTAGTCCAATTTGTCAGACTTGTTGACAGCAGCCCTGGGAGCTGTGGGACCAGTAACACAGAGGCCTTGATGCCATGCCTGTCAACCTAATATCATGGTGTTTAAGCACAGAGAGTTCTGCTTTAGCCTCAAACTCTGTCCTTGATACTTTGTATTAAATAACTTTAGGACCAGCTCTTCGGTTATCCAAATAGCAGCTTATCTGTGATTCAAGGAAGATGGAATGCTCTACCTACCCCTAAATATCATCCTTACCCACTTTCTACATTACATGAAGTTCTTAATTCTGGTTATTCTTCCTGGTGATAAGACAATCTTTATTTTGTAAAATGCAAATGTGAAATCCCAAAAGCATAACATTAACTGATCAGCATCCATTAATACCTTAGATTAGATTTTTTTTTTTTTTTAATATTTTCACTGGTTCAGAGCAAAGTCCTGACGGAACAGAACAGAACAGAATTAGTGTGGGTAAAAGGTGACTGAGGAAGGGTAAATATGGAGGGGAGCAGAGAAAAAAATCTGGAGGTTGGGTGCAGTATTCTAGGAGGAACCTAGAGAAAGTAAAACGGACAGAGGGAGCCAAAGGCTTAGCTTTGCCTGATTCCCAGTCTTGCCAAATTCTGTATTTATCCTGAGTTCTCCTTGGTTAGCTCCCTTTCTTTATTGATTTTGCCTGGCATTGGCTAAAATACTAAAAATTTTGGGGAAAAAATACTACCAATCTCTGTAGCTAACATTAATTGAGCACTCACTATGTGCCAGACATTGATCAAAGCATTCTACATGCATCAACTTATTTTATCCTCCCCATAACATTTGGAGATTAGATGCCATTAATATCCCTCATTTCATAGGTGTTGAAACTGAGGCCCAGAGGTTTGAAGAACTTCCCTAAACTCAGCCAGCAAGGAAATGGTGAAATCAGGGTTCCAACCCAAGTGGTCTGGTTCCAATGCCTAAATTCTTTTTTTTTTTTCCAATGCCTAAATTCTTAACCCCTGTGATCTACTGTCTCAAAATCACAGCATCTGTAAGCAAATGATGGGGTTCTTCTTCAAATCCAGACAGTCTGATTCCAGATCATCCCACTATAATGCTTCCTAGGCTGCAGTGAATCTTTCAAGTACATCATGACTTTTACAGTCATAGAGACTGTAGTGGTCCAGAAAAAGTGTCTTGGTTTAGGATCTTTCTAAAGTGATCGTAGTCTCGTGTCTTAATAACAGTGCTCTATTGATTTATTATCAAATGCCACCCTGACAAAGGCAGTCAAGTTCAAACCTCACAAAATGTGGGACACAATCCCTGTCCAGCTGTTATTGTCCCACACTGAAATGGAGAATCCAGATAAAATTACTTCTCTGGTCTCTGTAAAAGACCAGCTGAAATAAAAATTGTTTAATATATCTTTTTCTTCTATATAACCAAACATCCTAGCACCCAGGGAACATCAAAGATAAATCTGAAATCTTGGATTTAGGAAATCACTGTACCACCTTTAGTTGTTATTTTGCAAGGGCCTCCAAAGGGCATTCGGGATATTATCTAACGAATCCTCATTGACATTCAGCCAGGTTTTCACCCCCGGAGTGCTACCTTCCTGCTAAGAAGAACTTCCCTGGAAATAAAGCAGATGGCAGGTGTCAGATTAATATAAAAATGTAGCTGTAGTTTGGAGAAAGGCTTGCTCAATGCATCCCCTTCCCCGTAATGATGGAATGAATTCTAGTAAGATGGTCCATTTGGGGGCTGGAGAGAAGAATAAAATGTCTTTTAGGCCAGTGCTACTGGAACTCAACTTCTTGATGATTCTCTGGGAGCTGAGGAGGGAAAGAGAATGGCTGAGGGAAGGGAGGAGGGAAAGGCTGAGAGAAGGAACAGGAAGGTTATATGTTGTGTAAACTATAAGGGCTCCATCTTGGAAATCCCTTCCTTTTTTCTTCTAATAATTAGCTATTTTCATACCGAAATTAAATCATTTCTCCCTACTTTCAGTAAATAAATATGAAACAAAACCAACCAAACAAAATGATACCCTTGTTTCATCAGAAAATAACCTTTTCTATTATTCTGCACTTTTCAGGAGGCAAATGCCTCATCCTCTCTCAATAGATTTGACCTATCTTTGCTTGGGAACATCTTTCATTTCCATGGAAGTCTTAAAGAAATAGCAAGACATTGCAGCAGAAATTCCCAATCTTTTTGTCAAGAGAAGCTGCTTTTCATTTCCCCTAAAGCTGTAAGGTCAGGGGTGGGGGTGGGGAGTTTCCAGCAGATGTTTCATTCCTCCCTGGGGAAGCTGTCAATCCCCAGGCTACTCAGTGGAGCATTATCAGATCAAGCTTTGAGCTCTACCAGCAGACTCTTAGCAACTGGTTGAGGACTGGTATAAAAGGATTCCTCCATTTGATGAGCAATGGAAAAACTTAAAAATAACAGAAAGATAAGGAGGGAGAGGATGGAGAGACAAGGAAGGAAGGAAAGGAAGGAAAGGAAGGAAGGAAGGAAGGAAAGAAGGAGAAAGAGAAAGGAGAGAGAGAGAAAGAAAAGAAAAGAAAAAAAGAAAAAGAAAGAAAGAAAGAAAAAGAAAAGAAAGAAAGAAAGAAAAAGAAAAGAAAAAAGAAAAGAAAAGAAGAGGAAAGGCAATTACTTGCTTTTTCACTTCCTGAGAACATGTTCTGAGTACCAGCTAAACTCGTTTGCCACCAAAGTTGATCAAACAGTGAAATTGATGGAGTTTAGCCTCTGGAATTTTTTTTTCTTAGCTTTGTATCATCCTTGTACACATCCCAGGCCACTTTTCCTGTAAATGCCCTTGTTGCCCTGGCAAGTTTCCAGGCTTGCAGGTCCTGACTGAGTGGGACATTCAGCTAGCTTTCCCTCTTTGGAGTACCATTTTTGCTGGGCTAAGAACTTCCCTGGAAATAAAGCTGTAACTAAGGTACTCACCATCCCGCTATTTATTCTTGCGTCATTCATATTTCTTGAGTTTTCAGGATACAAACTATGCTTCTGGTTCGAGTTGGAGGATGTAATATGGAGATGGAGAAACTGAACTTTCCAGGTAGCTATGCTAGGAATAACTTATAGAAGAGTATATGGACATCAGAATTCAACTACAGAAAAGTAAACTGCAAAGCTTAGAGTTTGAAGAAATTTCAGTGGATCATTTGATCCAGTTCAAACATCTTGGATAGAATGATCCCATTTTACAGATGACACAGATGACACAATTGACACAATAGAAGCTCAGAGACTAAAGACCATATCTAAAGTTATCTGGTCATCTTTAAGACAGAGGGAAGCTGAGGGCCCTTATCTTTTACCTCCTACTTTATGCTATTTTACAAATATTTAAAGGAATGTATGATGCCAAAACATAATGATTTATGCAAATGTGGTATCTACCAGGGAGAGAAAAAGAATGGGATACTTAATAATGCAGCATAGGAAGTCCTGTGATAGCAATCCCTTCTGGTTAGTAGCATACTTTGGCTTCTTTAAGAATCTGACCCAAACTCAAAGTTAATTAAAATTAATGGTTTAGATTCCTGACTTTATAATATAGCAAGTTATTTCTTATGCCATTTTTGTCAATTTTATTCTATACATGGTCCTCTGTTAGAATCTCCTCCTATCCTCCTCCTCTTTGCCTCATGACTTGCCATCTCAACTTGGTTGTTTTGGTACTGTTGAGATCTTTCCCAAAAGGCTGAGTGATTCCTCAGAAGATCAGATAGATAACACTATTGCTGGGTCAACCAGGTTCCCAGGCCTTATCTCCTATATGCTGCTTGTAGATGGCCTTAGTCAGTATACACTAGACATGGGTGAGTGAGAAAGAATGTTTCTGGTAATAGTTATGATTATAAACCCCAGAGCTATGTATAAATCGTTTTCATCATCACTGCAATAAGGATAGGCAGAGTTTAGAAAGAGAGAGAAGACAACAGATAGTGGGGGTTCGTTTGAGGTGTTTCCATTTGGTGTGTATCTTTGCGACAACCCAGTAGTATCTGGAATTCTAGATATAAAGTTGAAATACGGATTCTATACTTGAACTATGAATTTTGAATTACTACAGATAGAGACAAAGAACGTTTCTGCAGTTGATATAAAAATACCCATTCCCACACAAATGTGGGAAAGGGGACCATATGGAACATGAGAAGAAAGGGCCATATTTTAAAGAACCAAATGAATGCAAGGAAGAGATACAAAATAGGATCGGAACATAGATGTTTTTCTTAACCTCAGTGGTTAACATTTTCCAATTGTCATGTAGGAAAAAGTAGAAGGTTTTTAAAAATAAATATTATCTAAAATTATTATTAATTTATATTATTCAATATGATTGTGAATTTGTGTATATATACTCATGCCGTGTTCAGTATCCATTACCCTGTAACAAGTTATCCCAAGATTTAGTGGCTTAAAACAAGTGGCTTAAAACAATAAAACATTTATTATCTCACAGTTTCCAAGAGTCAGAAATCCCAGAGTGGGGATTTTAAGTAGATGTTCTGGCTCAGAGTCTCTTGTGAGCTTCCAGTCCAGATATCAGCTAGGGCTGCATCATCTGAAGCCTTGGATGTGCCTGGAGGATCTACATCCAAGAAGGATCCCTAAGTAGGGTTGTCCAGAAGTCTCAGTTCTTTGCCACATGGACATCTCCATACAGCCACCTATGTGGCTTCAAGACATGGTAGTGGGCTTTTCCCAGAGTAAGGGGTCCAAGAGACAAAAAGAGAGACATACAACACCTAACATGGAAGCTGCAATCTTTTTTTTTTTTTTTTTTTGGACTTTTATTTATTTGAGAGTGAGAGAGAGAACACAGGAGTAGGGGGAGGGGCTGAGGAAGAGCAAGAAGCCTGGTGCAGGCTGTATCCCGGGACTCTGAGATTGTGACCTGAGCTGAAGGCAGCCACTTAACCCATGGAGCCACCCAGGCACCCCTAACTTTATCATTTTAACCAATTCTCAAGTGTAGATTTCAGTGGCATTAATTATGTTCACATTGTTGTGTGACCATCACCACAATTCATTTCCATCATCCCAAACAGAAGCTCTATATCCATGTAGCAAAAATTCCCCATCCTCCTACTTCCAACCCCTGGTATTCTCTGTTCTACTTTATGTCTCTGTGAATCTGCCTACCCTGAATACCTCATGTAAGTGGAATCATAATATTTATCCCTTTGTGTCTGGCTTATTTCACTTAGCATAGTGTTTGCAAGATTCATCCAGGTTGTAGCATGTATCAGAATTTCATTCCTTTTTATGACTGAATAACATTCCATTGCAGGTATATACACATTTTGTTTATCCACTCGTCTGTCACTGGACATTTGGATTGTTCCCACCTTTGCTGCAGTCTTTTTATAGCCTAATCTGGAAGTGTAATCTATTCACTGGAAGCAAGTCATTAAATTGAGCCCACGCTCAAGGGAAGAAGAGGGAGAGAAATATCAAAGAATTTGTGGATATGTTTCTAAAAGAGTAGAAGATACTTAAGTTGGTTTTACCAGCTGCACATGGTGCTTTACATGGGGCTCGGTCATGGTCCTTAATTCCTGTAGATTTTATAAAACCCTGAGTTTAAGAATCTTTGTGACTGCACTTGGAATAGCCCCAACAAGAGCACATGATGAAAATGGGCAAACCAGAAAAATGACATGCCTGGTGAATATTGCTCTAACAAGGCTGATTTTGGTACATAAGGCATTATGGGTATAACCTAATTTCTCTGCTGCTCTCAGTCCTGGGTTTACCAGCAGAAGGAATGAAAGTAGACCTGCCTTGTGTTTCATTCTACTGCATATGAGTGGGTACATTTTTCATGACAGTAGTAGCTGAAGCATAGGTATTCAGAGCATAATCAGAGTTATTCCTGTTGGTGTCTGTCTTTGTATGTAGTAGCAAGAAGGCTTAAACTATACTGACAAAAATAACAACAAGAAGAAACAACCTCCCACCCTCACTCTTACCCCTTTTATTAATCCTGTAAATGTTCTTCCTTCTTTTAAGATGAGCACCATAAAGCTGAGCTCTTTTGCCTTTTTAATTTATTATGCTACTTCAATTTTCAATTTTGTGATGAATGTAAGGAATTTGGAAGTAGTTTGCAAAGATGAAGGCAGGTAGGATAAAAAAGCAATTACCTCATGCCAGTTATACCAGGAAATAGTGGAGATGCCATTCCTGCAGCATTTTCTGTCTATTTTTCTTCATTACTGTAATGGTGGCCGCTCTCCTCATTACCCAGCACATTTCTCTTCATTACCAGCTGTGGTGATGGGGGTGATGATGAGTGCTATTTACAGCTGGAATTCTGTGAAGGGCCCAGCAGATGAATAATAATTATTCAAACAGATATGTGGAAGCCAAAAAGACAAATGGTTAATGTGAAGCTATTGTGTCCCAGACAGGCAGGGAAGTAATTTCTTTCTTTCTTTCTTTCTTTCTTTCTTTCTTTCTTTCTTTCTTTCTTTCTTTCTTTCTTTCTTTCTTTCTTTTTTTTTTTTTTTTTAACATTTTATTTAGAGAGAGAGAGATCACAGGGAGGAGCAGAGAGAGAGGGACAAGCAGACTCTGTAATGGGTGCAGAGCCAAATATGGGGCTCGGTCCCATGACTCCAAAATCATGACCTGAGCCAAAATCAAGAGTAGGATGCTTAACCAAATGAGCCACCCAGGTGCCCCAAGATAATTTCTTTTGAAGGGAGAGGGGGCATGTATTCCTCATTCATGGACTATCCTGCAGTGTTGGGTGGAATGGCTTCTTTAAGTTACTTAGTTTGTTATTATAAGAACTGACTGAAAAATAATGATTCACTTAAAACTATCAAACAAATGTCGAGGCCCACTGTAACCCTTGCCAGAAAGAAAGCAGGGCTTTCCTTGGGTCTACACTAAAAAGCTATCTCACCACAAACTTCCTCACACCCTCCACCCTTGTATCAAACTATCCACCTACCCTACCTGGGGCAATCTTGTTAGGACAATATTTATAAGGTGTATTAACTATCATCTATCCGTGTGTGTGTGTGTGTGTAGCTGTCTATCTGTATTAGTCTGAGTTATCCAAAGAAACAGAACCAACAAAAAGTGTGGGAAGAGAGAGAGAGAGATTTTAAGGAATTGGCTCACCTGATTATGGAGGATTAGAGAGTCCAAAAAATCGGATGGGGTAAACCAACAAACTGCCGATTCAGGAAAGAGTTGCAGTCCTAATTTAAATTTTTTTTTTTTTTTTTTTTTTTTTTTAATGATAGTCACACAGAGAGAGAGAGAGGCAGAGACACAGGCAGAAGGAGAAGCAGGCTCCATGCACCGGGAGCCCGACGTGGGATTAGATCCCAGATCTCCAGGATCGCACCCTGGGCCAAAGGCAGGCGCCAAACTGCTGCGCCACCCAGGGATCTCTTCAGTTCTAGTTTAAAAGCAGTTTGGTAAGAGAATTCCTTTTCATTTGGGGAAGGTCAGTCTTTGGTCCATTAAGACCTCCAACTGATTGGATGAGGCGCACTCACGTTATGAAGGGTAAGTTGCCTTACTCAGAATCCACTGATTTAAATGTTAATCTCATCCAAAAAACGCTTTCCCAGAAACATCCAGAAAAATGTTTGAGAAATATCTGGCCACCGTGGCTCAGCCAATTTGAATTTGTGACCCGCGAATAACAGTACTAAACTGAGTTTTTACCTAGTGATGAGTCTTTGACTTGGACTATAAAGATTCTTCAGGGAGTGTGGGAGAATCCATCCAGCAGCTCTAACAAGGAGTTGAGTCCTGCCTTCCATCCTGACTCCTTCCAGGCACTTGACTTGAGGGGAATAATTGCCCCAGTGGCAGAAGGGGATCTATAGGTGAGTTTGGAGGAGAGCCAGAAAGTACGTATGATTGGGAACTGTGGTGAATTGTTTATTAAAGAACACCTTCCAATTTAATTATCTAATTGCTAGTCTTGCTTTGACTTTCTCACTAGCAATGGTCCTCACAGCTATCCCATAGCAATCTTGCCCAACTCAAAAAGGTGTTGAAACAGACTGTAGAAGTTCCAAGCCAGGCAAGTAGGAGCAAGTCAGCTTCTCAGAGATGGGCTCATGAGCAGGCCTCTAGTTAACCCCTGCTAGACCGGAGCATCTGGGAATAAGGCCCTGGGAAAAGATTTCCACTAGAAGGGCATTGCCATTTGCCAAACTCTGACGGTGTGTGCAGCCTGTTAAGAATGATAGAGGCGGTGTTCCAGCACAGCGGGCTTTCAATATGAGACAGAGGGATGAAAGGAGTACAATATGAAAACAGCAGGTGAGAATGGATGTATCACACAGGGAAAAGATGTTAGAGGAATACTGAGGTATATTAATTCTCCCCAGGCCCCCTCAAATTCAGTAGCTTCAGTGAGAGTAAAAATATGCTCTTGAATTAGGCTGGGCTCCTAACAAGTGCCAAAGCACCATCTGCTTCATAGCAAAAGGCATAGGAGGTGGGAAAGGCAGACCTGCATGGCAATCAATCATGATACTGCCTTCAATAACCTCGATTACCTCAGGGTATCTCACAAGGTGTCCTGTGTGGACAAGCTTAGGGAATTTGATATCTCCAATATGACTCTTCCCCAGACTTAGGCTACTTCCGCAAGCAAAAGGGCATTTACCTCATGGCTTTGGGATAATTTTCATTTTTATAAAGGCTTGAAACAAGCAGCAGAAGCAGCAACTATTTGGCACCTGGAGAATCCCTCCTAATGATCTGGGTCTGGAGATGCTTCTCAACATAGTGTTTGTGGGCAGGTCATCAGGCCCTGTCTGTGACAAATTGTTCACACCATTGAGAAAGGACATGATCCTGTACCTTCACACCCATCTCATTGTAACTTCAGGGTAACAAAGGCAAACCAAAGGTAAGTGTCCTGTAGGTGTGTGAATCAACTACATCCCTGAGAGAGCTCAGAGAGTTCCTTAAGTAACTAGTTTCAGTCTTTTGGCTTAGGCCTTTAGATTTATTTTCCCTAGTGCTTGGGCCACTTGCCATTTCCCTAAACCAATTTCCTGAGCCCCTGAACAGGAAGCATGCGATGACAATCTCCCCAATCTAGACCCAAATAGCTTAAGTCCATAGTGACTTTGTTCTGTCTTGGCACCAGACATCCATTTGGAGAATTTGGATGAAGCAAATTTCATCATGCCTCTCCTCACTGTCCCTGGGTAACCTCCATTCTCATGGATTCAGCCACCACCAGTGGTCTTGATGACCTCCAAATCCATCTCTCTCATCGGAGCCCAAAACTTTCTTCAGAGCTTAAGCCTGGACTTCTCAACCTGAATATAAAATGGACACCTCAAAAAATATGTTCACAATGGAACTCACCCCAAACATGTTCTCTTTTATTTCCTAGCCCTGTTAGTGGCACCCTGCCTCACCACTCACTGGAACTAGTTACCTTTTACTTCTCCATTTCTGATCTTCACACACATCGAATTTATCACCAAATTATGTGGATTTAACATTCTGAAGAGGTTTTGTTTTTTTTTTTTTAAAGAAAAATATATCTCTTTCTTTCCATTCCTGAAATTATTACAGTAATCCAGGCTCTTAGAGTTATCCTAATTTGCTTACAACCGGTCTCCTTCTACCTAAATTCGTTTTAGATTGCATACAACAGTTTAAATAATTGATCTCAAATACTTTAAATCTTTAAAAGCTCCCCATCATTTACTAAGCACCAAACTAAGCAGTAAACTACTTATCCAGCCCTCTTTGACTTCCCTCTCCAGTATTATCTCCCAATAATGCCCCCTGTCCCTTTCCACTTTTGAAATATCCTTTTAATTCCACACATGGACCATGCAGCTTCCTGCTCCATGCCTCTGCGGGACTTATTCCTTCAATCTGGAACACTCATCCTACCCTTCTTCATAGGCTAATTATGCCTGACTCATCTTTAATACTCAGCTAAAGCATTAGCTCTTCCAGGAAACCTCTTGTGAACTCAGAATGGAACAAGTACCGTTCCTCTCTATTA
The DNA here is from genome assembly GCF_003254725.2 of Canis lupus dingo. NCBI lineage: Eukaryota > Metazoa > Chordata > Mammalia > Carnivora > Canidae > Canis > Canis lupus. The sequence continues at coordinate 32,781,049 of NC_064257.1, read as the reverse complement.
TTCCCCATAATACTCTGTAGATAAATATCTCTTTTATTATCCCACATGTCCATTTCTCTTACTGAATTTTTAGGACCCTTTTAAAAAAATCTTTACTCTCAGATTTCCTCAGATTCCTAGAATGACAGTAGAAATGGGAAAAATTCATTTTGCACATAAGTCCTATATCTTTGTGGTTTTAGATTTCACTGAGCAAATGTTATTAATTCTACCAACAAATTCCTTCAATTCACTAAAACGTCATATCAGTTTATTGTACATGGAACATCCCTGTGTAAAGATCTCCAAAGATCTTTAATATCTCCACACTTGGAAGCCACACATCTTCTCTTTAACCTACAACATCTAATTCTCCAATACCACTGACCTCGTTGAAAAGTGATTTTTGGATTAAGTGCCTTCTGTGATGTATGTTTCCAATATGGCTGACATTTCCAAGTGACTAACATGACTTACTCTCTTGGCTGCAATTTTGGGGTTCCACAAACAGTCATCAGAACATCAAACAAGCAAAGCAAACTGGCAAAATCCCATCTTAGATTATGTTAGGGATCCAACACAGGCATTGCTGGAACATTAAGAAATCTCTAGAGAATACCTAAGAATAGAAAGGGACTCTCTGCCAGCTTACCTAGTTGGAAAAGAATATCTGGCATTTCATTATCTCAATTAAATCTTTGTGTTCGTCACACTATAACTGGGGTTAAGAAATCAATCCTCATCTATGAGAGGCTTGGAATTTAAAGATGCAAATATTCTTGGATGCATGATACAAATACTTATAGATCATATTATGTTTTTGCTTTAAAATTCTTAACTCCTTGATTACATTCAGGATCAAACTCCTTATGATACAACATCCCTGAGAGACATTATGGCATGGAAAACAGAAGTGTGTGTCCCAGCACCAGAGTAGATTGATATCCAAATACTTGCTAAGAATATAACTATCCATATTTCAATTTCTTCATCTGCAAAATGGGAATAATAAAATAAGAATAGTGCCTATTTATGAAGTATTGTGGCAATAAAAGACACGACAAGAACCTGGAAGAGTGTCTGGCACATAATTATTAAATAAAATTTAACTACTGTTAGGTAACATATGACTTGTCCATTTCTCTATTACATTTGTCATTGTACTCCAGCCATATTGAACTTGAAATTCCTCTGTTGCATTATTCTCATATTGCTTTGCACCTGCTACCAGGAATGTTTCTGCCTCCTTCTTATGGTTAAATCCTACAAATTTCCCTACCAGTCTCTGTTAATGGACCAATTTGTGTACTGTCATAGATCCCTGTGCTTCCTGCTCCCACTGTCCTGATGCTCCTTCACATGTCCATCTCCCACACTATACTCTAAAGCCCTCAGTGGGAGGGAATGTTTTCTTTTCCTTTCATCTCCCAATTTATACACAGTAACTGCCATATAAAAGATGCTTAAAAATACCTATGAAATGAGCTGAAGACTAAATATCCCCCCAAACAAATGTGAAAAGTGAAAATAAACATCTATCTAATTCAAAAGAATGAGAAGACAAGCCACAGATTGAGCAAAGAATATTTGCAAATGATACATCTGATAAAAAGAAAATTATCCAGAATACATAAAAAATTCTTAAAAACAATAAAATCAACAAACCAATTCAAAAATGGCTGAAAGACCGTAATGGACACCTCCCCTGTAAAAACATACAGATGGCAAATAAACATATGAAAAAATGCCCCATATCATATGTCACAAGGGAAATTAAAATTAAAACAGTGAGATGCTGCGGTGCCTGGCTAGCTCAGTTGGTAGAGCATGCAACTCTTAATCTCAAGGTCATGAGTTCAAGCCCCATGTTGGGCATAAAGACTACTTAAAATAAAAATTAACAAAGTAAAACAGATACCACTGCACATCTACTAGAATGGTCACGATCCAGAACCCTGATAGTACCAAATGCTGACAAGGATGTGTAACAACAGAAACTCATTCGTTGCTGGTTTGGTCTTAAGTGTGATGGAGGACATGAACTATATGGTTGAGTATCAGTGTACAGGCTCTGAGAAATGCCTCTCAAACTGCAATATGTAGAAGAGTGACCCAGATTCTGATTTCATAGGTCTGAAATTCCATGTTTCTAACATGTAGCCAGGTAAATAACAATACTGCTGGTCTGTGAACCATATACTGATGGAAGGTTCTAGAGTCAGGCCCTCTGGGCTCAAATCCCAGTCCTGATATGGGCTTTTTAACCTCCTGGGATTCAATTTTTTTCCCATCTGAAAATTGAGAATGACAACAGCCCTGACCTAGGGTTTTATGAGGATTAATTTAGGGAATATATATATATCAGGCATTTAGAGCAGTACTCTGAATCTGATAATCAGTGTTTGCCATTATTACCCCCTTGGAATTTAATTCATCCTGACTTGAGCTCATACAATTGTTATGTGCTTTCTTATCATATGCTCACCTATTTTGGGCTTTCATTCTCTCTTAAACTGAAGTATGAATCTCCATATTTTCCAGTTTACTGCTTTTTGATAGTAAAAATGAAAGCACGTAGGAATTGGGAAATTTCACTTGTTTTTCATGTACCATCTACCCTGTGTAGTCAGCTTATGCTTTTCATGTTTTTCTTCTCGTTCCAGGTGTACTTTGAAATATTCTATTTAACATTTTTGGCATTTCGTTAAACTTAATTCATCCTGATGCTATTCAATGTCAGAAGTCTGTTTAAAAATAACAGAGTCATTTACATTAGCTATTGTAAATAGCTAAGTGATTCATTCAAATTATTTTGTGTGGCCTAAATGAAAAAAAGCTTCTCACACTCAGGCTCTTGCTGCCCGGGTGAGGAAACCAGATAATAATAGGTCAGTTTTCCCTTATGACTGATACGGGACAGATAGGACAGATTGTATAGTTCATTATCAGTCCTCCAAGCAGTCACCACACCCTTGTTTTAAGACAATTTAGAAAATTGGGGTTGTAATGAAGGGGATCATTGCTGGGTACGAATTATGTTAGTTTTTACAGAGTTGTTGCCAAATCCTACTTTACTTGGATAAAAGGCAACTGAGAGTTTTAATGTCACTAACATGCCTCATAAATCATGACTATGCTAAGTATTATGAAAATTAAAGTGATAAGGCTGCAGTTCCAACAAAGAAGCAATCATTAGATTAAATGATAAATTGGAAATCATCCATACCTAAGCCGGTGGCTGAGAACAGGCAGGTCCCAAGACACACCATGCTGTGTAAACCCTGAATAATAAAGACAACTTAACTTGAATTCGGTTTAAGAGATTATAAAATCTTCCCACGTATATTATTTTATTTGATCTTCCCAGCGGAATCTCAAGGAATTCCACAGAAACATTTCTTTCTGCCACGTCTGGAATGGTAGTCAGTAGTTTGGATTCTTAAATCAGATTGCCTGATTTTGTTAGTTTAGTTCCTCCAGAAAACAGATGCCAAAATGGGATTAAATGTGCAAGAATTTTCTTAAGGGAAACGCCTGAGTTGGAGACAATGCGGGAGAGAGCTGGGATAAGGTGGGTCATCAGTGGTGCTTGTCTGGGCCTAAGTAAAGGAGGGAGGGTTGGGTGGAAGCGTCCTAGACTGTTGTGAAGTCTAACAGAGATTTGGGAAGGATCTTTACACATACTTTAGGCAAAGTGACCTGTCAGAGAACCTGTATCATCCAGAAATGGACCTGTCACAGCATCCCTGCCATGGATTTCAGTGAGCTGCAGCTGAGCACCTTGGTCAGTAATGCATCCTGTAGTTGGAGATCATAGGTGCCCCATGGTTAAAATCCTAGTTCCACCATTAATTAGCTGTTATTTTAGCAAATTACTCTGCTTCTTTCTAAGACTCATCTTCCTCATTTATAAAATGGTAATCATAGTGATGCCTCTTCTATTGTGTGCATTAAATGAGATGCACATAAAAATATTATTTTTCTCTGAGGCTTGTGGGCCTGCAAGTACCAACTTCTTCCATAAAATAGGAGATCCAGGTCCATCCTGCTGGGTGGCTTGTGATAGAGGTAAAGTCGGGTCTGAAATTCACAGATTTGCTAGGCTAATGGGCACTGCTTTCTAATCTCACTCATCAAGAAGCACCCCCAAAATTTTGCCTTTTGACTTTTGAATATGTTTCTCTTTTAAAAAATGAAAGAAATATGGGGAGCCTGGGTGGCTTAGTTATTAGTTAAGCGTCTGACTCTTGATTTCAGCTCAGGTCATGATCTCAGAGTCCTGAGATCTAACCCCACATTGCACTCCACACTGGGCATGGAACCTGCTTAAGATTCTATCTCTGTCAAGAAGGAAGAACATGATAAGCAAAAATATGGTTAAATACAATTGACTTTAATTCTCTTTAGTTTTCTAAATTATATTTGGTGGTTGAAGCCAAAAGTGTAACACTATCTTATGTAGTTCTAGATGTACATTGAGGAAATATGTAAGCAAATTAAATTTTAAGCAGGTAATTAGGGCACACAAATCAGAAAGGAAGAATACAACTTTCCCTATTTCTAAATGATGATTTTCTATGTAGAGAGCCCTATGAAGTAAAAGGAAAAACAAAATAAAATCTTCTAGAACTAGTAATTGAGTTTATCAAGGTTGCAAAGTACAAAAAAAAAAAAAAAAAAACCAAAAAGCAAAAAATCAACTGTATTTCTATATACTAAAAACAAATTACCCAAATAAAAAATGCAGAACCATTTACAATCAATAAAAAATTATGCATTAACAGAATATGTGTAGGACTTGTGTGCTGAAAACTGCAAAATGCAGATGAAAGAAATCAAAGAAGACCAATTTAAATGGTGAGACAAAAAAAAAAAAAATGGTGAGACATACTACATTCATGCATTGAAAGATTTGACATAGTAAAGATACCATTTCTCTCCAAATCAATATACGGGTTTAACTCAATTCCTATCAAAATCCCAGCAAGGGTTTTGTAGATAAAAACAAAACTATTTCTCAAATTTATATGGAAAGGCATAGAAACTAAGATAGACAAACCAATTTTGAAAAAGAATAAAGTGGGAGGAATCTTCTTTCTCATTTCAAGACATCATAAAGTGTTAATAATCACAAATATATGGTATTGGCAGAAGGATAGACACATACATCAATGAAACAGAATAGAAAAGCCAGAAACTGACCTACACAAATATGCCCAACTGATTTTTGAGTAAAGTGCAATAGCAACTTAATGAAGGAAAGATAGCATTTTCAACAAATGGTACTGCAGCAGTTGGATATCCATAGGCAAAAATTGAAACTCGACCAAAAACATATAACTTATACAAAAATTAACTCAAGATGAATTATAGACTTAAATATAAAATATAAAACTTAAAAAGTTTTAGAAAAATGTATAGGAGGACCTTTAGAATGTAGAGCTAGGCAAAGAGTTCTTAGATTTGAAATCAAAAGCAAGATTCATAAAAAAAATTGGTAAGTTAAATTTAGACTTAATCAAAATAGTACCTCTTGCTTTGTGAAAAATCCTGCTGAGTGTGAAAAGACAAGCTACCCATTGGCAGAAAATGTTGTAACCCACGTCTTCAAAGGACTAATATCTAGAACATATAAAGAATTTTCAAAAATCAGTACTATTAGCTTAATATAGAGACCAAAGTATGGAGAATTATAAAACACACAATATTATAAAAGACAAAATCTTGGGCCATCCCTGGGCTCTATGCTATTTTGCCACATAGTTTTCTGTGAATTATCTTATTTTACTCTCATAACCTTTTGCAGTAGTAATGTAGAAAACACATATTATTTCCTGGTAAATAATTAAATAATTAGATTATTGAATAGCTGAATGAATAAATTAATGTATGAGTGAATGGATGGTGCTGTAGACTAAATGCCTATGTTTCCTCCAAAAATTCATACACTGAAACCTAATCCCCACTGCGATGGTATATGCAAGTAAGCCTTTGGGAGATGCTCAGGTCATGAGAATGAAGTCCTCATGAATGGGATTTGTGCCCATATAAAAGACATCACAGAGCTCCCTCAGTGATTCTACCTTGTGAGTACACGTCAAGAGAATGGTCATCTTTGAGCCAGGGAACAGCCTTCACCAGATCTGGACTGTGTTGGTACTTTGATCTTGGAATTCTCAGCCCCCAGGAATGTGAGAAATAAATGTCTGTTGTTCAAGCCTCCCAGTCTGTGGTATTCTATTGCATATTCTATTATAGCAGTCCAAATGGACTAAGACAAATGGATGGAAGGATGGATGTATGTATGTTTGGAATTGGATGAAGTGTGGAACATGTAAAAATTGTTAAAGCACAGGGCATTTATAAGCATGAAGTTAAGTAGTTTATTTTAAGTGAATTTTGGTCACAAGACCAATTTAAAGTCCTTGGGCCCAGGCAGAAGGATGCAGGAAGTTCAAAGAAAAACAAAAATGAGTCACACCCTGTAACTATAAACAAGAACTCCTTACATACTAGGCATTTTTGGAAATAGTGTATAATTTTTTGCGGTAAGTACAAGATAAAGACTTTTGTTTAGAACTTTTCCTGTTACCCGCTGCATGTTCTGATCATCTGCAAGGCTGTGTATCTTTTATCGCTCAGACTTGTGGCTGACCACGCCTAGGAAATCAGCTACTCGTTTTTAATGTAGCAGGAAATGCAATGGCAAGCTTTCTGATACGAAAGACCACCAATGGAGCAACACATGTGCTTGAATTACCATTTGCCTGCCTTTGACCCTTGACATGACTTGACCTTCAGCTTCTGAGCATTCTCTTTCCTAGCTTTGGTTCAGAGGTCACCACACTTGACCTCTGACTCCTAACTTGGTTTGGGTTGTAGTGCACAATCTGTAGTCCCCCAAGGTCCAGAAAAGCCTTTTTACTAGTTCCCACCGGCTGTTGTCTGCTTTGTTCTCGCTCTCCAGGTGTGGCCAATTGAAATATGCAGCCACTAACAATCGTATGGCCCATTCAAGTTGCCTTGTGCCTCGTGTACTGCCTTTGATTGAATGCTAATAATTATTACCGTGAATGCCCATTTCCTAAAATTCTAACCATACTACACTACATTCTCCATCTCATAACATTTAGGAATCCCATGAGGAGAATACCAGTTAGCCCTTCTTTTTAAAGATTAGGAAACTGAGGCTCAGCAAAATTGAAGGTAGCTGATCTAAGTTTGCACTGCCAGAAAGTGTCAGATTTAGGATGTGTAATTTGTACTCCAAATCAATTTCTCATGCGTCTATTTATTAAGCATTCCCACCATAGACCATCCCAGTGTTGGTCTGGATATTGAATATACACATGTTTAAAAAAACTAGGTTTGAGGCACCTGAGTGGCTCAGTGATTGAGCATCTGCCTTTGGCTCGGGTCGTGATCCCGGGGTCCTGGGATCGAGTCCCACATCGGGCTCCCTGGAGGGAGCCTGCTTCTCCCTCTGCCTCTCTCTCTGTGTCTCTCATGAATAAATAGATAAACCTTTAAAAAACAAAACAAAACTAGGTGTGGGTTTTAAAAGATGCTATATCCTGCAATGTTCCATGAAGCTTTGACCACCTGTAGTAGGTGCAAGATAGCCGTACCTCACCTCAAATCTCTGATACTGAGCTTAGGATATTCATAGGAAGCCATGTGACTCATGCTTGCACAATCCAGAAATACCAGGGAGCTAATGCCCTGGAGTTCACCCTTGACTAATGTGGGTAGGAGCCAACGAACCACTTCCCCTTCACGTCACCCAGCAGACGTTTCCCAAAGGCATTTGCTGGCCCTCTTCAGAAAAGTGTATAGAAATGAGCTCCCATTAACCACAGCAATGATCCACTGGACAATCCATACTAGTATCTGGTTCCTTTCTTGTTTCACTTCCCTTGTCCATCACTCCTATTCTTGGGATCCATTTCTGAAGTAACTATGCACACACTAGATTGACTCAGCCCTTGCTTCTGGAGAAACCCAGGCTGACTCTACCTATCAGTGAGTCTGAATTAGTACATTTACTGAATTTTATCATAGTTTTACGTCTTACATGAATCATCGTGTACAAGGATTAATCAAGTTTATTTGGTTTCTTGATCAGTTGATTTGGCTCCAGCAGTGGTTTTATAACACTATTCACAAATAGCCCTCTGGAATAAATTATCAACATATTTGTGTGAAGTTACTTGTTTCTCATTCATAAGGGAACTTTAATTAGCTGCTAAGTAAGATGAGTTGGGTCAGAAGTCTCCTGACTGTTAATGGTTCTTATGTGAATAGTAACTGAAATCTTTCTTTGATGATAAAAATCTATAGTAACAAATCCATAGCTGTTCTTTCACATTCTTGAACTTCCCTTCTGCCTCCTGTAAACACCATCCCTCACAAGATGTGTAATGTTTATCCCTGAATTGGTTAAGCCCTATATTCTCTATAAGAACATACTGGCCACTTTAGCTCATTTGACCACTGAGTTCACGACTGCTTGAGGTGAGGAGGTAGATAAATAGGGATGCACATTTTGGAAACGTTTCCTGGTGATTCTGATGCTCAATCACCCCTGACCTCTCCTTTACCCTCTGCCCCTTTACACACACAGGATCTCACACCTGGGTTTAGGGAAAACCTAGATGCAAACCGTGCAATGGGACAATAAAATCAATTCTACAGAACATTGCCTTTAGAATCTCCATGGATAGAAAAGTAAAACCAGATGAGTAAAGTGGGTGGAGGGAACAAAACAAAATTGAATGTCTTTCTTTCATTTTATTCATCCTTAAGAGGCCCAGAATTAAATTGCTTTTCATGAAATCTCCTTAGCAAGTAAATTTGTATAAAAGCAGATAAGCTTAGAAATTCTCACATCTTTCAGAGAAAAATATTCCAGGTAATTATAATCTAGGGATCTGGGGAATTAATGGTTGTGGTTTATTCTGAATGTCAAGCAATAAAATTATAGAAATAGAGATCATATATAGATCATATACCATGGTTGATTTTGCGTTTTAGTTGTCCTTTACATTCAAAAGCAGTCATCTAAGCTGTATGAATTAACTATTGCAGTCAGCACTGAGTTGCATTATTTGACAGAATAGCAAAATTCATCACATCAAAATAGAAAGGATTGCATTAGCTTTTTCACTGTCCTTTGTGTCTGATATAAAACCTAGCATCAATGATCTTGCAGGAGTTAAGACAGTGGACACCAAGCATCAAGAAAGACTATCTGAGTTATCTGATATAAAAATTCAATTATAAAAGTGGAAAAATACATGTGAATGTACACATGCATACAGGAATAGCAAGATGATTCCATAATCGCTAAATCTATATTTTTTAATATTTACCAAAAGCATTTATTAAATATCAGCCTCTATGTGACACTTTTCAGGATGATGCAGATTTCTCCCCTTCATACTTTTTCCCGATCTCTGCTATAGCATTTATGACACTTTATTATAGTTTGTTACATATTATCTATCTCCCTAAACAGAATAAGGGCACAGAAGACAGGCCTGTCCAGTCTGCCCTAGCATGCATGTGGCCCATGGGAGACAGCAAATCATGTTTTTGGATTCACTAATCCACGTGAATGGATTAGTGAATAATTAAAAATTATTTGGTAGTTGGATCTAGACTAATGATGTCTGAGCTTTCTTTTTGGTCTGAAGACATGGGCAGGCTCGTCTCGTCACTGAGAAGGCAGAAGTTCCGTCTCTATTATGGCTCTCCTTGCATGTCATACGTAAGCTATTAGCTTAATACAGAAACCAAACTATAAAAGATTTTATAAAACACACAGCATGCCATAAAAGACAAGTGCATGGGCCATTCCTGGGCCCTGGCTGGAATGTGTATTATTTGCCAGAGACTTTTATGTCCTTTATCTCATTTTACCCCTACAGCCCTGTGAGGCCGTTATGCCTTCCATTTCCAGATCAGGAAATGGAGGTTCAGAAATCTCAAGTAATTTGCTTCGAGAGACAAAGCCAGGCACAGAACCCAGGCTTTCAGAATCAAGGTCCAGGGTTCATTCTGTTGGAGTTCGGCTGCTTTCTTCCTTTAAGAGTATTTGTTTAGACAAATATTCCGAGGGGAAAAATATCCAAACTGCTTGGCATTGTATCAGTTCAACACGAAACAACCTGGTGATGAGCTGAATTATTCACTCTTCACTTGATTATTTTGTCATCTTGTACACACAAGCATGCTCTGGTTAAGAATGAAAAATGTCTTTCATAAGACCATTGTGAGCTCTGCCCCTGGCATGTTCCGTTCAGTACAGTGTTGTTATTTTTCTTTTAAATCTTCAGACTTCTTCCAAATGCAAAAATGACCTAAGCTCCTTTGTGTTTTCCCTCCATAATTTATTCCTGGAGTTATTCCTCATGTTGTATTTAAAATTTTTGGCATTTGCTTTTAAATGCACTTGTGATTCTTGTGGAAGCTTTAATATGGGAGATCAATATTTTTCCCCTGAAAAACATACTTTTAATTTTACACACATCAACAGACTACTATGATTTGCCCTATAGAAATCCACCTTCTAGGCAACTTTTTAAAAAAAATATGCTATTCTGCAAAATGCAGCACCTGTTCAGACGAGAAGGAAAGGAGCAAAGAGAAAAATTCATTACGTGGCACCATGAATTCTTTGATCGGTTGTCTCTTTTCTCAGAGCCATTTCCCCCCATCACTACATTTCTCAGACTCCAAATGGAGAATTAGAATTCTGGAAGGTGATGGAATGAGCTGAGAGCTCCGCAGATGCTGAGGCAGCCAGTTTACTATTAGATTTCAAAGGCAACAACCCCAAACTGATGCCTGAGGAAATTTGTTTTTATTTAGATAACAGAGAACTCAAGATGAATAAAACAATAGATTTACAAGTGCTATTCAGAACTACTATGTAAATAAGTAGCTTACACAGCCAGACATAGGGATAAACAAAGGAATGTCAACTGACATTCAAATCTCATTACTGCATTAATGTAATCTTTCTGGGTATGGGGTGAAATAATTCATATGAATGTGTATAGAGGAACAGAAAAATAAATTAACCAAATACAAATTTTCAACAATTTATCACCCAGCAATATAATCCTCTACAATAAATGCCCACAATACCTGATTCTTCTTGCAACGTTTCACCCGTTTCCTTTATTTGAGCAACTAGAGGATCTCTAAAGACCTCCTCATCGCATCAGACTGAAATGGGACTGACCTCATTCAGCACAACCAATTGTTCATAATTGGGTTTTGTGAACTGTGCTGAGTATTAGGTGCTTTCTATCGAAATTGTCTTCTACGTGATTCCTCACGAGCCCCATCCATTTCAGCTTTTCATTTCTTCCAGTAAATGTGGTCATGCTCAGAGCTTCAGAATCTTTACAATGTGAAAAAGGATGGAGTGTTGCCATTATCATATATAAGAGCACGTCTCAATTCTGGGAGGGGATCTCTCTGCTCTGAGATGCAGGGGTTAAAATGGCTAAGGATTTAGTGTTTGTGTATTTAAATTACATTCAATAGTTCAATTATTTAAAGCCGTGGGTTCCATGTACCAGTTCACACACTGATTCTACTCTGGGACCAAATTCTTACCCATCCACTGAAATAAGAAAAACAAAAACATTAAAGTTGGGAGGTTTTAATACATCCATGTTCTTATGTTTTAATTCTGAAATTCTATGGTATAGCATAAGTTGTATGAAATTATGTAGTGGATAATACAATATTGGTTTTGAATACTCTCTTTAGATCAACTAAGGCTTGACAACTCTGTTGAATTCACAGTTTTTTAGACTTTGCTGACCTATAAAATCCAAAATTTGCTACCAGGAATTTTATTCAAAAATGGTTGAGAAAACTAGTTATTCTTTGGATAAAAAGACCAAAGTCATTTAACAAAGTTTCACAGATATTTCACAGATAAACCCCAGACTGAGTAAATACGTAATCACAAAAGACAGAACAAAGAGAACCGTTGGAAAAAGTAAATAGGAAGATATGATCATCAGGCTGGGCAAAACTTCTGAGGAAAACATGGAAACCCAGAAACCATAATGGAGAAAAGTTATGAAAGAACAGATGTTCTCTTAAGGGTCCCATTTCCCAGAGTATTCATTATCCAAATCCCTCCGGTTTCTGTAAGAAAGCTCAGTTGTTCTAATATAAAAATGCCCACTAATAAATATGAACACCTCTACTTCTTTTATGATTAATACTAATATCTATTTCCACCCATTGTGTCAGTGGCTTGGTGATTGTCTAATATTGCTAGTAATGAATAAACAATTTAAATTCCATTTGAGTTGACAAATCTTAGAAATGTTTCAGAATTTTGTGAAGTTGATCACAGTGATGTGGGAGAATTGGCCAAATCATAAGCAAAGTTAGTGACAAATGAAGATTCAAAAGAGTTGAACAAGTTAAAAACTACCACAGAGATCCTTAGGCAAGAGGATAAAGTCCTCTAATAGTTTTGCAAGGTAAGTCCTCTTTGTAATCATCCTGAGAAAGCACTGATATTGTGGAGGGCTTTTCAAAATGCTAGAGTACAAGTTTGACTTACACTGTATTCACGATCAAAATAAAACAATTATGTTTTTTAAATGTGCTCCAAAATGAGCACTAAAATAATTGTGTTTGAATGTTTGAAGAATTAATGTTTAGAATTATAGTTAATATAAGATAAAATTAAATCATTATCTTCATTTTTTTTTTAAAGATAAAGACTAGGGATCCCTGGGTGGCTTAGCAGTTTAGCACCTGCCTTTGGCCCAGGGCATAATCCTGGAGTCCCAGGATCGAGTCCCACATGGGGCTTCCTGCATGGAGCCTGCTTCTCCTGCCTGTGTCTCTGCCTCTCTCTCTCTCTCTGTGTGTCTCTCATGAATAAATAAATAAAATCTTAAAAAAAAAAAAAAAAGATAAAGACTAAATCAACTTAAAAATATTTACTAGGACATTTTGGTCCATTTTTAAAGTGGAGTCACTAAAAGTAAACTTCTTATGTAAACTCTCCTTGGAAAACACCTATTCATAAATATATATGTGTTATATCTACGTGTGTGTGTGTGTGTGTGTGTGTATATATAAATATATATGTGTTATATCTACATGTGTGTGTATGTGTGTATATATATATACACACAATAAGAGATAAGATTATGAAGAGAAATTATGAATTCAGAAGAAGAAATATAATTGATGTGTAAAGCTATGAAGAGATGCCTAACTTCACTAGTATTTAAGAAAAGTAGGGGGATCCCTGGGTGGCTCAGCAGTTTAGTGCCTGCCTTTGGCCCAGGGTGTGATCCTGCAGTCCCAGGATCGAGTCCCACATCGGGCTCCCTGCTTCTCCCTCTGCCTGTGTCTCTGCCTCTCTCTGTCTTTCATGAATAAATAAAATCTTTTTTTAAAAAAAGTAAAGTAAATTAAAGCAGTAAACTAACAGTTTCACCCATCATATTGGTAAAAATATATGTATGTTTTGGCAAGAGTCTGAGGAAATGGGCACTCTCATTGGAGTGTAAAAATTAGGTTCCTTTTTGCTAAGTAATCTGTCATCTATATTAAAATCTAAAATAAACATACTCTTTGACCTGACAGTTCCATACCTGGGTCTATTTTGTACAATACTACCAAGGATATGTAAAAATACAGGTACAGGATGCTTACTATAGCATTAATTGTAGTAGCAAATAAAAAACTTATTAGAAAACTTCAGTAAATGTGGTACATTCACATAATGGAATATTAAATAGTCATAAAAAATGAAATGCGATCTGAAAAATAATGTCTAAAATACAGTATCATGTGAAAAACCCAGGAGCAAACAAATTTGTTCACTATCATTCCACTGTGAATATATATATTTTGCACCCCCTCCCCTCGCTCAGCTATCACACACGTACACACGGCAGCTTGCTGAAAATCAGGTATGATATTTTCCAAATTCTTCACAGTGATTATCTTGGGGTGCTAGGATTGGTAGAGAAGGAGGTGATTCTCACTTCTTGCTTTATGTATTTTTTTTAAATGATGGAACAAAACTATTTTTTTTTCAGGATTTTCAAATTAAAAACAAAAACAAAAACAAAAACAAAACAAAACAAAAAAAAACAATGCTAGTGACAATTATAGGCCTAGGATCTTACTTGAGGCTACAGATGATATCCAAGGGAGCACCATGGCTGAGAATGTACTTGTAGCCAAAATGCACACGCATGCCATCCCAAACTCATAATCTAGTTCAGGCCCCTTCACCTGGGACTCAGAGACCTGCAAAGAACTGTCTGTAGAATTCAGGGAGTCACAGTAATAAAGAAGCACATCTAGGGGTGCCTCGGTGGCTCAGTTAACATCTGCCTTTAGCTCAGGTCATGATTTCAGGGTCCCAGGATTGAGCCCCACATCGGGCCACCTGCTCAGTGGAGAGTTTACTTCTCCCTCTCCTTTTGCCCCTCCCCCCTGCTCATGCTCACTCGCTCTTTCTCTAAAATAAAATCTTAAAAAAAAAAAAGAAGCACATCTATTACTGTATCACAGATTTGAAGTTTCTAAGTATTTTGATAATTGTATATAAGCATAATTGTCTTCCTTTGTAATTCTTTTTTTTTCTAATTTTGTGCATTTAAACAATTTTCCGAAAAGGGGTCCCTGGGATTCATTAGATTTCCCCAGTGGGGCCATAGCACAAATACAAGGTTAAGAAGTCCTTTAAATGTATTGGAGTTTGGGAGAAAGACACTGGAATGCAGTAAACATGATGCTAGATTATAATTTAGAGGTCTGTCACTTACTCTTTACATCCTGCCTAAAGATAGCCTTGGACTCTTTTGAAAGCTTCTAATCTGTAGCAGGCACTTTTCCAGGTGCTGAGAAGTTGATGTGCACTGAACAAGCAATGAACAGTTCAATGAGCTCTCATGGAGCTTACATCTAGAGGGATGAGGTGGGGAGAGGGGAGATGGAAAAGAAGTAGACTAAATAATTACAGATTGAAGTAAATTCTATGAAGAAAATAAAAGAGCACAAACAGGCATTTGGATGCACTTTTCTAAATGCACCAGAAAACCATGGAATGTCTTAAGCAGGGTGCAAAACTGATTGGAGGAGAACAAGATGTATGATGGTTTGGAATACGGAGGTAGAAGTGGAAACGGGGAAACATGGAAGGAAATGAATTATATTTGATTGCTTTTCAATAGACTCCTCATTCCACTTAAGAAATAGAATATCCATTCTAGAAATTATCCCCCAAGTCACTAGCATATTCTGTAGATTAGACTAGATGATACCCATACAATACCATGAAAACATACATCATACTTGTCCATCTCATGGTATAGAGAGGCAACAGTAGGCTGGATATTAGCTCAGGCTGATAGAAGTTCTACAGAAAGAAGATTGAGGCATATGTTGTCTGCAGGCATAAGGAAAACCAATTCAGATTTTGTGTAAAGAATATGTTAACAGAACATACCCCTGCAAACCACCTGAAAAAATTAGGAATCCCAGCATATTCAGAAGATAAAGGACAGTGTTTTCAGAAAGAGACATGCATGACCACGCTTGCAAGATGGAAGCCTGCTAGCCAGCTCCTAGCCACGCTGAGAATCTTTCATAACAAGGAGCCTCTCTGCTTGATGACACACAGCTCTCAGCAGCAACAGCTGTGTGATCATTGTTAAAGCCTGGCAGCTTCAACAGCTTTGGCAAAGAGCCTTGTGTAACAATATTGCCAGAAGTATCTACCAGGGATATGATACAACACAATCATATTTCTGCTTCTGTTCTTGCTCTTGTCATTGCTATAACTACCATTTATTGAGTGCCTACTCTGCACTCTTGCAGTTGACTAGGAACTTTCTGTATATTACTGTATTTAAACACCAGGCAAGCACATAAGTTTAAGTACCAGTATATGATGAGTTCAAAGAGTTTAAGTACCCACCCAGCATTGTCAAGTAGAACTTTCTACAGTAATGAAAATCTTCTATATCTATGCTGTCCAATAGGATAACCACTAGCCACCTCAGTTGTTGAACTCTTGAAGTGTGGCAAGAACGAATAAAGAACTGATTTTTAAACTTTATTTTTAGTTTATGCAAGTATAAATTTAAAATAGCCTACATGTAGTTGGTTGGCTAGCATATTGGACAGTACAAAGACCAAGTTCACATGACTAGCAAATACCAGAAGTAGGGATTCACTCCAGGGATTATCTCACTCCAGAGTTATGCTTTACAAATTAGTACTAGTTGAAACACCCTAAGGGATGTCGTCGTGTTGGCACAATTACCACTTTTCAGTTAGTGCTTATAGCTACTTTTTTGTTTACAAGTCTAGAAGAGCACTAAATTTGGGTGCCTTGAGCAATCTGTCATTGCAAATTCTACGTGTATAGGCAGTGCCACCTACTATGAATATGTGGTATTAGGATTTCCTGGTTATGTCCACCAAGCTAACCAAATGTGAAGGTAGGAAACAAGACTAATAATGAAATTATTGGTGCTAGATATTTAATGTTTGTCCCTTTAGATCTACTCTTTGCTGTTCTCTGCTCTGTTCTCAGAGTCCTGACAATATGGGCTGCTTATTAGGGTTCCCTTGCCTCGCAGCTTCTGGTTGTATCTAGCCAATGGAAGCCTCTGGTTGGAACCTAAAGGATAAAAGGAGAAAGAGCTGCAAGTCTTTATCCCTCCCAGCTCTTTCTCTGCCTGGCGATTGTTTAGCTGAGGCTACAAAATTCTATTTGAGAACACAGCTCCTAGTGGGAGGCTTTCCCCTCAGCCTGCAGGTTTTACCAGGTTCCAGTAAATATTCCTTCCCATTCCCCTTCAGCTAAGTCTGATAACAGCTTCCCATGGTTGCCAGCCTGGGATACTTCCTTGACTCTTGTTAGCTTCCCTTACTCCTGTCCACACTTTCATTAAAAAAATTCCTTGAGTAAACTTCCTCTGCTTCTCCTTTGGAATGTGTCATCTCTTTCTTGCTGGGGACACTGATGGATATACCATTCGATGAATTTAAAGAATAAAAACTAGTAACTCACCGATGAACTTACAATAAAGAAGTAATATGGTTTTTCATAAGGTAGTTATATATCCTTAGCCACACACACAAAAAAATGCAGCACATGGCAAATTATATATAGGAAAGCTGTGCCAATAAGTGATGTCTGATGACCTGAATTTTGATATTGAAAGGATCCAAAGAAAATATATAAGAAGGGACATTCATTGCAACATTACTTTCAATATAAAAAAAGTTGGAGCAAGTCATGTCATAGGTCCATCAGAAAAAGTGTGGCAAAATTATAAGTACGTTTTATAAGGAAAACTATATAGTCATCAAAAAGAATGAGGAATATTTTAAAATACCAAAATAGAAAGATGTCTATGACATAGCTTTGAGTAGAAAAAAGAAAGTTATCAAACTGCACATATAATATATTCCAGTATTTCTAAGGTAAATGTTTATTTAACAAGTACAGAGCACCTACTATGTGTCAAGCATTGTTCTAGGCTCTGGGGATTCAGCAGGAATCAGAACAGAGAAAAAAGTATCCCTATCCTTATGAAACTTGCATTCCACTGGAGGGTGGCAGGTAATAAATGAAATTAGTCAATTATATAATATGCTAAAAGGTGAAATATGCAGAAAAGAAGGTAGACAGTTTTGGACAAGGGGTACAGTGTTTCATAGGATGATCAAAGAAAGCCTCACTGGGAAAGTGACAATTGAGTAAAGACCTAGTGGAGAGAGTAAGGCAGGTGCATACCTGGGAAAGAAACATTCTAGGTGGAGGAAATAGGAAATGCTAAGGCCCTTGAGGTTGAAATTTGCCTGATATGGTAGAGAAGGCTGCGAGGTAGTAGGGTGGGTTGGACCAGTGAGTGAGGAAAAGAAGTATGGAAGGAGCATGTGAAGAGGTATTTAACTCTATGTATTTGTATGTGAATTTTTTAAAGTTTAGAAAAATACCCATCAAGCTATTCGGTTTTAATTTTATGCACTGATACAATGTTTAAATGTTAAAAATAGATGGGTATGGCTTACAACATTTTAAATAAGTTTGTTTTTTCAAAGAAGAATCAGAAAACAGAAGACCACGTAGAGGTCTAGTAGATGCCAGGAAATGAAAATAACTCTCCCCAAACACCCGCATTTTTACAGAAAGTAACTCAAGAAATTTCTGGTCAAAACTACCTATTGATGTTACAGAATTTTCCTGAGTGCTAAAACTAATCAAAATGGCCCCAGGGCCATGAGTTCCATTTTTTGTGCTTGCTATGACAATGACCGCCCCATACCAGTTATTTACATCACATGTCTTGCCAGACGCTATTGCTTCTGACAGCGGACTTTCATTTATTCCTTCTATTGAACTTAGGGAATTTGTCGCCGAGAATATTATGAGACGTCGTCTTTGGGATTCATTAAGCAAACTCTCAGTCTTAATAGAAGCTAAGGATGCCTTGAAGCAATTTGTTAGAAGAAACTGGCCAGTAACAGTTGTTAGATTCTTCATTTAACATGTGATTGCATACTCCACCAAAGTTCTTCTGGGTGACCCGTGACATCTCAAAGTTTACTTGGAGTGACTTCTGTAAGATTGAGTTGTGATTTCATTCCGCCTGGCTCACTCTGCTCATTTTTAAGAGTCTTTTCAAGAACCATGGGACCTGTCTCTTCCTTCCCCATTTGCTTCCTCCTATTTCCCCAGTTACTTCCCAGCTTATGCCCCTATTAACTCTCATTTTTCCTCTGCAGGTGAAATCATACCTTTCTCACCCCTCCTCAGATTCTGGCTGGCATCTCCCTCACCTTTGGTCCTTCTCCTGCCACCCGCCCCAATTCCCCTTTCTCCCATGTACCTCGTTTTCTGATTGAAACCAAATGTTCACAACATGGATTTGAAATTCATTTCAATAGGCTTTTTACTGTTTTACTTTCTTTATTTGAAAAGAAAATAAAAAATAGGAAAACATTGTAAATATACAAATAAGGCATTTTTTACTTTTTTTCCCTCCCAGTTATTAAAAAAAAAAAAAAAAAAGCACACCTGGGTGGCTCAGTGGCTTAGTGTCTGCCTTTGGCTCAGGTCATGATCCCAGGGTCCTGGGACTGAATCCCTCATTGGGCTTCCCGCAGGAAGACTGTTTCTCCCTCTGCCTATGTCTCTGCCTCTCCCTCTATGTCTTTTATAAAAAATAAAAAAATAAATTTTTTTTTTTAAAAAAAGGAATATGCAGGTTTGCCAGGTGAATTCCAACCACTGTAAGAGATAAGATGTGTACAAAGACTGGACTATAGGTAGCTGGATGGGGTATTGTTCTGGTGACCAACAGTAAGGAACTCATTAAAAGAGAACTTTTAGAAAAAGCAGTAAATACGGGGTATGTGTGGTGCTGGTCTCCATTCCTGTCTCCCTAAGAGACATTGCCAGCCGGTCACCACCCTGCCCCACATATGCTGATGGCAGCTTCAGGACCCTTCTCCACACAGTACTCCCAGGCAGCCACTATTATTCATGGACATTAAGGGTAAAATGTATCCTCCTTGTGGTCCTCTTCTAGAGTCATCTCTTCTAGAGTCATTGGATATTTTGGCTGGGTGGTCGCACTTTGCCAGGACCACAAGCTCAAGACAGAAACAGAATACTGGCTAATGGAACCAATCTCACTACATAGTGCCTCCCTCTCGGTGTGAATTAGAGAAGTCTTACAGCTAAAGCAGAGTTAGAAATATAAGTCAGATGCCTTAAAATTACCTGTCTTATTAACCTAGTGATTCCAATCCTATAAGAAATTAAAGAAGTAAATATTTAACCACACACACACACACACACACACACACACACACTGTTCATCTAAGTGCTTCTATCAAAGAAAAGAGGAACAACTGAAATCTCCAACAATAAGAAACAAAAATTCTGCATAGGATATGATGCAAAAACTTAACTCCATGATTTAGTTATTGTACTTATATTGTTAAGCTTTAGAGTAAAATTGCAGAGTATAAACTCTATCATCCATTTTTAAAAATACTGTAGGTGAAGCAACCAAAAATATCTGTAAAGGAGACCACAATATTATCAATGCTTATCTCTGCAGGGCAAGCTCATGGATTATTTTTTTTCCTCCTTTTTGCTTGTCAGTAGGTTCTATGTGCTCCAAAGCAAAATCTATAAAATGTTTTAAATATCAAAATACATTAAGAGTTTTGTTCATTTTAATGAGGACCTTCTTTTCATTAGTGGTTCTACTAAATAGGGAAGAGCACTGAGAATGCTCAAGATGTCCTGGTGCAGTATTAAGACACTCACTCTAGGGCAGCCCTGGTGGCGCAGCGGTTTGGCGCTGCCTGTGGCCTGGGGTGTGATCCTGGAGACCTGGGATCGAGTCCCTCGTCGGGCTCCCCGCAGGGAGCCTGCTTCTCCCTCTGCCTGTGTCTCTGCCTCTCTCTCTCTCTGTGTCTATAAATAAATAAAATCTTAAAAAAAAAAAAAAGACACTCATTCTAGCTTTTGAGTTTCTGATGTTCTAGCCACAGTGGTTTCTGAAAGAGGAGGCACCCTGGAGCTGACCTGGAGTTGCCTGATGTTAATAAATAAAGGGCTATGTGTTTCAACCCTGTTTATTCTGTGATTGATTTGTGGGGTGGGGATGACTTTTGTTTATTCTTCTTGCTACTAAATATAACAATATTGCAACACAAACTGAACAGGTGGTCCTGAAGAACAAATAGATCCTAAATGAGGAAGTCCTTTTCAGACAGTACAGTTCTTTACAAAGGCACAGTGTTGGTCAGGCGTTCTCTTCTCATCCGAATTCTTCACTGTTTGAATTTTTAAGCCAGTCTTTTTGTAATCACTGAGGCACAGCTTATAGGTGAGTAAGGAATAGAACAGCCCCATCAGATGCACTTTTCTGACCATGTCTGGTGTCCAGTGTCTCCTCGCGAACTTAAATTGGTTTGTTGTTCAGTTGACTTCCTTCATATTGTAAAGAGTGTCTAAAAATGGTTTCTCCTGAGTAAAAACAGCAAACAGTCAAAACAGTTAAGAATAAAAACCAGGGGGGAAAAAGAATAAAAACTGGAACACTAACAAATCCCAAAAGATCAGTAAGTTTAGAACCCTGGTTTCCAGTGCGCACTTCTGGTTACCAGCAGCCACATCGCTCAGGGCCACATCCTGACTCTGGTGGGCCAGAGCCACTTGTGCCTTCATGTGTCCCTTCCTTTATTAAAAAAATAAAAATAAATTAAGATTAATATTTTTAGACTGCACTGTTCTAAAGATGAACAGGTTAGACTCATCATTATACATTCACTATTACTATGTTAACTATTCTGATTTTAAGAAATTAAAATCAAACCATTTTCATGGGCCACTAAAAGTAAAGTATGCCATGGATGCTTGTACCTACTGTGCTTAATGAATATGTTGGTCCTGGCATTGCCTGGGAACTTGGAAATGCAAATTCTTGGGTCCTACCCTAGACTTAATGAACCAGAATTTCACCAATGTGTGTTTTGACAAAACCTCCAGGTGATTCCAAACCACATTCAAGTTTGAGAAAAATTGGTTTAGACAATTCAAAGCTAGATAGATAGAACCTTACTCTAAAAAAACTAAAAATTCTTCAGCAACTCTAGTTTTTACTATCATGGGTCTGTTTTTAGAGGTCAGGAAGAGCGGTCATCCTTTTGACTATTTGTCAAAGTGGCTTTATCACTTAGAAGATATTTGAAGCTTTGGAAAACAACACCAACCACTTAGACTTTAAACAGTTTTAGACTAGTAAATTATCTTGGGGGGAAAAAAGTCATATACGTTCTAGTTACAGTCTGCATGTATGTATATAATATTTACATGTGTTTTAAAAATCACTGCACTATGCAAAGCCTTACAATAAAAACTGCAGGCCTTATGATATTGGCGTGTCAGTAATACATTTAAAAAAGAGAGAGAAGGGCAGCCCCAGTGGCTCAGTGGGACTTCGGCCCGGGCATGATCCTGGAGACCCAGGATCGGGTCCCACGTCGGGCTCCCTGCGTGGAGCCTGCTTCTCCCCTCTGCCTGTGTCTCTGCCTCTCTATCTCTCTGTCTCTCATGAATAAATAAATTAAAAATCTTAAAAAAAAAAAAAAGAAAGAAACCTAGTAAAAACAAATATGCCTTTCCCCATCTTAAATGGTTAATAAATGCACAACTACTACAATAATCATGGCATTTTATCTTGAAAGGGACCTGAAATTCGCTTGTGGACGTGGGCATCAGGACTATAGCTTGTGAGTCCCTATGAAGTGAGAGAGTTACCTGAAACATGACAAAATGCTGTAACATTAGGCGTGGATGAATGTTACTCATGACACATGTGAAATAACATAGCTGATAGATGTTTGAGATGTGTGCACGGTGAGTTTTGTGTATTCGTTTGCAGCTTAGTTCATCTGGGTGCAGTTTTCTGCATTCACGTACTATTTCTCTCTTGTGAAATTATGCATAAGCAAATGCAAAATTTGCATTCTGCTCAAATTGTTCCCTAATGGGAAACTCTATACAAACAAGCATTATCACAGAGCTGACTCTCTTTATGTGTGTGTGTGTATAATGTTATAGTTGCATATAAAAATTCCAAAAATAAGTGTTATTCCTACGGTTGAAAGCTGATCTTTGTATATCCTGTGAGTTCAATAGCATTGTTTTATATAGAACATTAAGCATAAATGGACAACTGAGAGACTGTACATGTGTATGTATTTATGCTAATGTACAATAAGCCCTATTAGAAGAAATAGTACACTTACATGTCAATCCAAACATTTCAATTGTTAAGTTTCATCAATATCTATATTTGTTAATTCTAAGGAGTTACTGGCAATTAGGCTAGTTTTTAATCTTTCACACTGGAAAAAAAATCAAGGATGAAATCACATTTTTATTGAAGATTTAAAATTGACACACAAGCTCTGCTGTTACACAAAAATAAGTGTTTCTAGGTTCTCCTATTGTGATACCAGTCACGGCAGTTCTGATCTTCACCCCAACAGTTGTTTTAAGGAATCAAATGCAGGCAAGTCTTGCTTTCCATGGCTCTAACATGCACAAATTTCAGTTGCCATGGTTTAGTTAAGTAACTCCAGTCCCCCAACAACACAGTTCAAATTTGTTACCCTGGTATATTAGCAATTACATAAAGTCCAAACTTTGCTGCTGGCTCTTCAAGTCCCCAAATCATTATGTCAATAACAGATTTGCTTCATGATCAGGGACTAATCACATCACTTCTTTCAAAGCTTTTTCTCGGTCACCACACGTCTGTTTTTCAGTTCATGTCTAGACAGCAACACATGTAGTTGGGTTGCCTCCTTGTCTCCCACTGACAGATTCATGCAGCATTTTGCAAAAACAGATCATTGAAAGAGGGAACCGGCTAAGAAATGTGGAAAAGTAGCAAAGAAACAAAAGTTGGAGCACTGGAAGTGATCCTTGACTGGAATGTAAATGGATTTATAGAAGAAATTGGCTGCCCGTGGGAAGGTTGACACTGCTGCAGGTGGGGAGACTCTAGACATGTAGACATGTAGACACTTAGTGAAGCTAATGTCAGACATGAGAGTGACTTGACCCCAAGGATGAAGATGCCCCAGAGGCAGAGACACTGGCAAAAATCTTCGCAATGAGGAACCATCAGAGATATTTCATGACATTGAAAGTGAAAAAGAGAAAATGTTGGAGTTAACCAGTTAGAAAGATGGGTGACGGTTAGCAGGGGCACAGAAACAGTGGTTGCTCTGCATCACTAAGTTGTATGATGAGAACAAGACAAGTACCATTCAAACTACTCTTGATGAGTTGTTTTTACAAAGAAATAAAACTTTACTTCTCAGGTTTATAATGTTTTAAATTACAGTCTACTAAATAATGGTCAGTGTCACTGCTTTTAAAAATTTCCTTATGCGTTTATAACAAATGGTAAGATAAATGGTACAGGAGCAGTAACATTAACAATGATGTTAATGTTTTGACTAAAGATTTTAAAGGTCAAGAACAGTCATAATTTTCCCATTGATTATTAAGATAGCTTTACCCGTTTGGGCTTGAAGAGTTATTTATACCTGTCTGCACTATGCAAGGCAAGGAGGACCTGTATAACCCACAGGAACCATGCATGTACAGTTATCTTGGTATCAATGGTAATAATAAATGAGCTAAGAAGATACTCAGTTTTTAGCAAATTAGGTTAATTTTGTGTTCTGTATTGCCAAAAATCCATCCAAAATCATTGGTCTCATGGGACACCTGGGTGGCTCAGTGGTTAAGCGGTTCCCTTTGGGTCAGGGTGTGATCCCGGGATTCCGGGATCGAGTTACACATCGGGCTCCCTGCGTGGAGCCTGCTTCTCCCTCTGCCTGTGTCTTTGCCTCTCTTTCTGTATCTCTCATGAATAAATAAATAAAACATTAAAAAACAAACAAAAATCACTGGTCTCATTTTAGTATAATTATTTGTTTAAACAATACCTGAGATACCCATTTCACATGAATTTCGATCCCATCTGAAAACTCCTCTAAAACAATGAGTTATTTTGGTGAAACAGAACAGGGCAGCACAGGGGTGTGAGGAAAGCTGTCTGGTCATTGAAAAGACCTCTGTCCCATCAACTGCATGAAGTCTTGGAGTCAAGCTCACCAATGTTAATTGAATTTGTCAGTTAAAAATATTTAGTTCAAATAAATATTTCGGTAACATTGTACAATTTATAGATAGCTCTTGCTACCTGTGAAGAAGAATGGCTGATGTAAACAAGGCAGACATTTTTAACATTTCCTTAGCAATAAGATACTTTATCATTATTCTAGAAAGGAAAAAGAATAAAACAAAATAGTTTTAGAATAATAATTCTTTTCAGATGTTTTGGAAACCTCTATTAATCTACCCTGGGCTGAGCTTGTTTCATGAAAGTACCACCAACTAGTGCTTTAGGCATTACCTTTTAAACAATTACCTCTTCTGCCTATTTATGTAATTTAGAGATCTAGTGGTTCCCTTTGATCAAATGATCAGCCTCATCTTTAACCAGTTGTGGAGGAAGGATTTTCAATAGGTTATTAATTAGATTTACACACAACTGCCATCCTCTGTATTTCACGCTGAAGGCTAGGTGCTGGCTTTTACTTGGAAGTCAAGTTCAAGTGGAAAATAATAAACCTTTGGAGTACAAGCTCTATGCCTCCCACTTCACGTTTACAGTTAGTATGCGATTCAGCACATGTATTGACTACATCAAGATTATGAGAATTTCTCTTTTTAATGTCATTTACTATAAGTAAATATATTCTCTATGATTGTGCTTACGTTTACACAATAAGTAATCTGGAGAAAAGCAAAATATTTCATTAATAAATCAGTTGTTTTCTCTGTACATAACTCAATAATTATTTTTATTCTCCTCCCTTTTCTGTCTTAAAAAATAACAATTTTTACTGAAAAGATTGAAACACTACATGTTTTGACATTGTGTAGACAGACATCCCTTCAGTCAACATTAGGCCAAATGTTATAAGCAACCTAAATTTCAGACGAATTATTCAAGGGGCTCTAACCACATTTTTATAGTATGAATGATTGATTGAAATTTGTTGGGATTCCAGAAAAACTAAAACCATCTCAATGAAAGCAGCGCATGATTTGAATATGTATAAGGTAATTGGCAATTCTAGCAATATGTTTACTTTAGCAGAAGCAATTAAATATAAAATAACAAAAATAGAGAATTGTACGCGGGTGTGGAAAGAATAGGTTAAGGAAAAATAAAAGTGGAGTATATTAAATCACACTGCTGTTTGTTTATGTTTCTATAATATCATCATCAGAGATGATTAACATAGAATTTTCAGTGTGTTCCATGTATAAATCGCACTTGCATGGTATTTTTATGTTTTCCACATTCAGAAATCTAACTCTGATTTTGAAGAACCAGAAGGAAATTATGACTGTAACTATGTAAAGCAGCATACTTAGGCTGAATCCTCTCTGGAAACATTAGATGCTAATGCTTATAATTAGCCTTCCTGTCCTGTGTGGGGCCATTTTGATACCAATGGGAATGTTTAGTGGCAAACTGTAATGTGCACAGCATAGTTGAGAAAGCCAAGTGGCTGCTTCCTCTGAGTCGTCAGATGTAGAACACCCTGCCATGAGGGACAGAAAGAGAATGGCATTCTCTTTAGTGCCTATGATGTGCCAAATTCTCTGCCACTTACAGTCTATATGTTGTTTCATTTAATATCTTCACACCAACCTTACACAATATGTCTACAATGCTCATTTTATAAATGAAGAAACTAAGACTCACAGAGGTTGTATGATAAATGAATCTCCTAACCAAAAAATTGAAGGAGGAAAAAAAAAAAAAAAAAACAAGTTACCTACGATATCCACAGGGTAATATAGTCTATGTACTTGTTTTCAAAACATGGTACACAATAGTACATATTGCCTGACATAAATACATAGGTGGTGAGCGTTAAGGATTTGGGCAGGATGACAAACATCAAATTGGAAATGATTCTCTCTTAGTGGAGGATTTTTGGGGTCAGACAGTGCACAGAGGGGGCTTTCACTCCATTTCTATGTTGGATTTTTTTTTTTTAAGATTTTATTCATTGATCTGAGAAAGAGAAAGCCCAGGGGGAGGGAGAGAGGGAGAGGAAGAGAGAGAGAGTCTCAAGCAGACTCTAAGCTGAGTGCAGAGCTCGACATGGGGCTCTGTCTCATGACTCTGAGATCATGACTTGAGCCAAAAGCAAGAATTGGGCATTTAACTGACTGTGCCTCAGGCACCCCCTGTTTGATTTTTAAGCTGGGATTTGAGCATATGGGTAATCATTATTCCCTACTTTTTTTTTTTTTTTCTGAAGTATTTTGTAAGGATTTAAAAAGTAAAAGAGAGGGATGCCTGAGTGGCTCAGCAGTTGAGCATCTGCTTTGGCTCAGGGCATGATCCCAGAGTCCCAGGATTGAGTCCTGTATCGGGCTCCCTGCATGAAGCCTGCTTCTTCCTCTGCCCATGTCTCTGCCTCTCTCTGTGTCTCTCATGAATAAATAAATAAAATCTTAAAAAAAAAAAAAAAGTAAAAGAGAAGTTCAGCAACTGGTTAAAAGTCACACAGCATGAAAGAAAAGGTGGAGCTGGGCTCAACCCCAAGTCTGCTGTTATTAGAGACTGCATACTTAAACTTTGTACCAGCTGGACAATGCAGAGGCCTTCTTGGAGAAACACAGTTTGGCTGGGAAAGAAGGGATTGACCATGAATCTCCCCATGACTATACTGTGCACCGTTGTATAGTGGTGCGGTAGAGAGGATAGGACCAAGGGGGCCTGTGTTTTGTGGGGAAGGAACCCATGCCACTTAGAGGAATGATAAAACAGGCTCACCAGAGTCCCTTTCCCTGCTCCTGGTGCTGCTGCTCCGTTCAAGCTCCCCCAGACAATGGAACGAGATGTTATTAAAAAAAAAAAAAAAAAAAAAAAAGCTTATTAACCACTTCGATATAGTAATAAAGCTAAGCAAATAAGCTGTAAAATTCCATCACAAGCATAATTTCTCATAGGGATAATGTCGAGGAATAACTGGATGCTGGCTACAAAATTAATTTGTGATACACTCTTAAAGTGCTGTTATATTAAAGTTCTTAAAATTGACTTCACAGAATGTTCTTCTTCTCCCTCTTCCTCCCCATTCCTCCTGACCACAGAGATCTATTGTTGCAGTTGAGCCTGGGAAACCTATATCTTTATATATTGCACTGTACATTATAGATTTATTATCTTTAACTCGACTTAGCACCTAGCATCCTGGCATGTGGTGGGCAGTGAATGGGATATGTGAAATGTTATCTGTTGTTTGCATTATTTATTTTTTTATGGGAGGCATGGAGTCTAGGGACTGAGCCTTTGCAAGGAGTCAGTGGTTGGGAAGAAGGCCAACAGAGTGGTTCCACCTCTCTAGAAACCTAGCTTATCAATGATGGCGCTTTGGGCAAACTATTCAACCTCTATACACCTCAGCTTCAGAAAAATTGGGATAATACAAATGCCTCTCCCTTAAGGTTGTTGTGAGAATTAAATGAGATAATACCTCTAAAATGCCTATAATAGTGCTAGGTACATAGTAAGTGCTCATTAAATGTTAGCTATTATTGAGATCGTTTTGGTTCCCACTGTATAATCTTTGTTTTTTTGAGAGAAGTATACACTGTTTGTCTCATTGCTTTCTGAATGGGTTCATAAAAAAAAAAAAAAAGAAAGAAAGAAAGAAAGCCTATGGAGCTACCCATCTCTTTTATTTATTTATTTATTTTTCCTTATCAAAATCACTCTTTCTTGGGCAGTCCAGGTGGCTCAGCAGTTTAGCGCCACCTTCGGCCCAAGGTGTGATCCTGGGGAGCCTGCTTCTCCCTCTGCCTGTGTCTCTGCCTTTCTCTCTCTCTCTCTGTCTCTCATGAATAAATAAATAAAATCTTTTTAAAAAAAGAAAAAATCACTCTTAACAGCAAAGTCACCATTCACCTACCATTACAGAAGAAAAATGACTTTAATCTCAAAGGCAGCATTAAAAATAGGATGAAAGAAAACAAATCAATAAAGGCAAAGGTCATAAGAAACAGATGATTCGAACATACAGCAGTACTTCTGAGCACTGAGTTATACACATGAATTTGAAAAGAAACACGCTAATAAGCAGAACATCTGGAAGAGAAATTACATAATTTGGATACCAACATCCAAACAATTTTGTATGTCAAACTTTTTAAAGAAGCCATGTAACTTTATTTCAAAAGCCTTTAAAAAAAAAAAAAAAAAAACTATATCCAAAGATTTCACTTTCCAGCAATGTGATTTCCTTTCCTCAGAAGCTGGGTTTCCTTTCCTTAGAAGCCACACACACACACACACACACACTCACAGTCTCACACAGTCACATACATGCCCACACTCACACACACAGACACACACACCATGTCCAGAAT
Organism: Canis lupus dingo; assembly: GCF_003254725.2. NCBI lineage: Eukaryota > Metazoa > Chordata > Mammalia > Carnivora > Canidae > Canis > Canis lupus. Next base: position 32,751,990 of record NC_064257.1, on the reverse strand, counting down.
TGCTTATATTCTCTACCATGGAAAGATTTAGAGGTTGCTTTAAGAAAAAATAGTAAGATACCAAGGCTGAGGTTCAGATAAGCATGCTATTTCTTCTTGTTCCAGCTCATCATCAGACATGGCCAGTGTGTCATTAAAAAATAGTTGTTTTAATCATCATCAGGATTTTTTAAGTGATTGTTCTATGTATAGGAAGAAGCTATGGAAATTGATCACTCAGCGCAGCAGCTTTGAAACATTTTTTACCATGGTTCCCAATAAGGAATTCATTTCATTCAACCCAAATATTTTATCGTATTTCATTTTTCAAATATTAGCTCTGACTCACTAAATTTATTTTCACAATCCACTGATCAGTAATGACCCACTATTTGGAAAACACCATCTTTGGATGTTCTATCTCAACTGTTCCACTGAAGTAGTGGAGAAAAGGGAAAACTTGGGGGCTGGGGGATTGGGAGAGAAGGTCGGGAGAAGGACTATGAGGATCTTGCCGAAGTGCAAAACTTCTTTGAAGTTTCTTTATTCACCTCTAAGATTTATCCCACTTTGGCATTAGACATCAAACAAGACCATTAGTTTTCTATAAAAGGTTTTAAATCTCCCAGTATAATAAAACAGATGCTCCAGGGACGCATACTGTGTAATCCCAGGGCTACCTCTCTTGCTAAGGATATGCCCGTTGCAGTCTGCAAAGCAGGCTGTCTTGAATGATAAATTTACCCCTCGATAGTACATGAATTTACCCAAGGCTCGGGGCCTTTTGACTGTCTGACTATCATTCAGCACAGGTCACGTGGATGATCTCACCAAGAAGATGAGGACACCTCCCTTGCGTTGACAGACACACATCTGAGTGTGGCCCTTTGCCTCTCTCTCTAGAACTTGTAGGCCTGGAGGCTTGAAAGGGGAGGGCCTAACTCCATGACTCAGACCTCATTAGCCCACACCACACACACAGAGCCTCCCAGTGGCCATGGTGGCAGGAAGGGCACGGGCCATGCTAACGAGGTCACCCTGCAATGGGCTAAGCAGAGTTGGTCATGATGAGCCAGATGATAATGTGGAACCATGGAATCAATCATTTTGAAGGGAGGACATGTTAATTCTTCTTTTTCCGTGCAATTGGCTTGACAGCGGTTTGACATCATCCCTGCCCTGAGTCAGCCACCACGAAGATCACCATGTGCTAGAAGGAAAATGGAGAAAAGAAGTAAATAAACCAAGGGAAGGAGAGCTTCTGGCATTTTTAAAAGCGCTTCCTTTTTTCACTTGGTATCCAAAGATCCCAGTAGCTGTTTGGGATCCAAAGACACGATGAAATGATGTGGATACTCTGTTGTTTCAAAGAAAACTCTCTGAAAGCTCAAACTTTTCCATTGCGAAATGAAATCTGGTTTTAGACATTTACATTAATTACCAAAAAGAAAAGAAAAAAAGAAAAAAATTACAAAAACCTCAGTGGAAACTTAAGAAAGATCCCTTTGACTAAACTATACCCATCTATATAGATACAGATGTAAATAGATATAAGCAACGAGGCTTAAGCAAAATAAGTTTTGTGAACCCAATGCGGAAAATTGCTGCAATAAACCATTTAAATGTGAGTATAAACTTGAAGTCTATCTCTGTCTCTCTTTTTCTTCTACTGTGCTGGCTCTTACTCCCAACCTTAAACCAGGTCCTGGAACTAAGGTAGATTTCAGCAGAATACCTTATTGTAGTAATAAAAAGGACCCCACAATTTGAAAAGCCAAGCCTCTTCTGTTTAAAAGTACAAAGGGTTTGTTTTTTTTTTCCTCGTTAAAAGAATAAAGCGCATGTGTGGAAATCCAGACTTTTGGGAACTTGAACACTGTATTTCTCAAACTGAAGACATAGCAATGAATTCCAAGTTGAAGAACTTATTTCAGGCAGAAGTAGCCACTATAATAATATTTAATTACCCTCAAGCAAAAAAAAAAAAAAAAAAAAAAAAACCAAAAAACTGGTTGGCTGCAGAATTTGAACACGAAGTTATAAAATATAGGGACATGAATTTTCTTGCCTTCTGGGACATTTCTGTCTGCCAGACATGTTAAACTGCTGGATTCAAAATGTATAATCGAAAATGTTTCATCTGAAAGGTTGTTTTTGTTTTTGTTTTTTTAACATACATTTAAAAAGTCAAATCGGATGGCAAAACTTTCTGGTGAAAAGATTAAAAAGATTATCAGATGGCCTCTAAGTGTGCTTTTGGAAGATTTCTAAAAGGTAGTTACATGACAGGAAAAATACCGAAGCTCAGAAAGTGCAGGTTCGCTTCTTTTCAGACAGCGTGCTACAGGTGTGGAGAGGGAGAGGTTAACATGCCTGGCTTTCCTCCCAGCTCCCTTCCTTTGTGGGGCCTCCCCTCTGACCAGAAAGCCCCAGAACCATACCAGCCGCCTGCCCGGATTGCGAATATCTTAGAAAGTAAGGGAGGCCTGGACAGATGACCCGTGTGTGGTGGTCCCTTGCGAAGCAGATTATCAGGGACATTAGCATGCTCTTGAGATCACTGCGCTAGTTTTAAAAAAATCTAATTGTTACCTTCGTAGAGCCTTTTCTGATATAATCACTTTTTAACAAAAATCTCTGCACAATTAAATGAAGCCAATAAATAGCATTTCCATACTTTAAAGGAAGAGATGGAGAGGCAGGCTTGTTTTGTTCTCCAGGCAAGGTGATGTCTTCTTTTATAAATTTTCACAGCACTCTGAACATTTCCTCTCCGGTGTTTACTGCAGTCACAATTAATACTGTTGGCTCTGAACTTCCTGAGAACAGGGATCCTTGGCCGCCCTATCACTAAATATCGAGCACCTTGCACGATGACCGGCCACAGGCGTGCTCAAAAAAGACTGGACAACTGAATACATGTAGGACTAACATTTTCCCAAGTCTCACAGGAAATGATGGGTGGAACCGAGATTTGAACCCAGGTGTCTACTGGAAATTCTTTGGTCCTTCTGCTTTATCAGCGTCCTTCCTAAGCCTTCTGGGGCTCAGGTGGAGCTGCAGCTAAGTAAAGGGAAGCCAGACTACATGGGAAGAGAGCACTAGAGAGGACATCCTTGCACAAAGCCCCTGGAAAGCTCGGATTATCCTTGCAGGGCTTTGTCCTCTGGGTTTGCAGCTCACCACCCTCGGCACAGAAGAGGGCATGTAAACCCTTCACAACATGGTTTTTCCCCCTTGCTGGCAGCGAGTGAAAATCAGTATTTGAATTTGGCTCAAGTGTGTCCTGAGAATGACCTGATTCGGAAACACGTTTGTACTTCTTAACCCCCAGGTCTCCGGAGCCATCCGGGCCGGGCTGGAGCCGGTGTAGCGGCGGGAAGCGGAGCTGCTGGCCCGGGAGGGCGGGATGGGGCCCGACTGCGCCTCCGCCCGCGGGAGCCAACAAGGCCCTGGGCTCCAGCCACCACTGCTCAAATCCATCCTGGGGAGAGCGGGGCCCAATCGACTGCCCTGCTGCCTTTTTGGCAAAGTTAACTCAATTCAGGGGTCGATGCGGTTTAAGTGAATGAACCAGCAGACAGAGAAGGAGGACTGCTTTTATTTTCTCCTGCCTTCCTCCATCCCAACCTGCCCTCACTCACCAGGCCCTCAGCCGGTGCCTGCAGGATTGGCTGCCAGCGCCCCAGAGTCGCCTCCCAGGGCCCCTGGGCCCTCCCTGGGGTGGCTTCAGGTCTCTCTCCAATCACGCTCAAATACTGTGCCTTGTACTTCTTTGTCTTCCACGGAAAGGATATTGAACATACAATAGGTACACAATAACATCTTGATTATTCCTCGGGTAACATAGCATCGTTCTCTCCAAGGCTTACGGTGTAAAGAGGCATATTTAAGGGCCTCGGCTCGTGATTTGCTCCGTGAAGATTCAAACCCCACGCATCCCCCTTAGAGCACTACGCCTCTCCACCAAGCTTATTGACTTATTTAATTGTTTCATTTGCAAAGGTGATGATCATAATAATATCTAGCTTAGAATGTCGTTACGAGGATTAAATGAAACGTGCTGCAAAGCACAGCACCTGAAATTTAATAAGAGTTTAATCGATGCTAGATTTTTATTATGCAATGGTTGTTGGTAACGTTATAAAAGTATTATTGTTAAGAATTTTAAATTGTTATTAACATATTTAAATGATTATTATTATTATTATTTATCAAGAATAGATTGCTATTGCTACATTCAGTCTAGCTTCATGGTGGAGAGTGAGTTCTAGAGTCAGGCTGCCTGAGATGCTGGATCTGCAACGTGACTTGAGTGGTTACTCAGTCCTTGCCTTACATTCCTGTCTGAAAAATGGGGGTAATAATAGCACCTACCCCAGGAGGTGTGAGACTTACATCAATATACATCAGAGAACTTAGAACATGCTCTGCAATACTTTTCAAACTACCTTTCAAATATTTAGCTTCTGGACTCCAGCGTGCCAGGCGGAGCTTTCCAAGCTACATCTGTCTTGCTTCCTAAATTCCAAGAGCAACAGAGGAGGGTGAAAAGAGCCAACAAGTGCACTCATAACAAGACAGGAACTGAACACTCTCTGGATTCTAACTCCCCTCTTAATCCACCCATGTGTGCTACCCACATGGTCCTGTTGGGAGTTATCTTCTGGCTCGGACTTGCTTCCTAAGACTTGGCGGAGAAAGTTGCCCTTGCCAGAGACCCTGACCACATGCATTCCACAGTTTCTGTTTTCTGGGAATCATGGGACACAATTGGGAAATGGAGACACCACCTTCTGAAGGAGGACATGACAGGCGCCGATTGCAACTGTGAGAGTGGCCCGGGCTGGAATCCAGTCTCCTCCAGTGATCAGCTCTTGAGTCTTCGGTGAGTCCCTTAACTTCTCTGAAAACAGGTTTCCTGATCTACAAAACTATTTTATTTAATAAGTACCTCATGGAATGATTGCAAACATTTGATTAGCTAGTTAAGCTATTTGAAAACTCATTGCAAGAGGTCTGGCCCTCAATAAACCTTAGTTGCATTTGAATCTAAATCTAAACCTTTGAGGCCACCTGGTTGAGCGTCTGCCTTCAGCTCAGGTCGTGATGCTGGGGTCCTGGGATGGAGTCCTGCTTCAGACTCCCCGCAGGGAGCCTGCTACTCCCTCTGCCTATGTCTCTGCCCCTCCCTCTGTTTCTCTCATAAATAAATCAATAAAACCTAATATATATATATATATATATATATATATATATATATATATATATATATATACCTTTGAAAGCCAACCTCCAGAAAGTTCTCCATTTGACGTGTGGCAATACTTCTAGGAGAGGAATGTTGTGTGTTGGCCACAAACATGCCCTCATCTGCCAGGGTGGATTTGGATATACATTTGCATTTTCATTCTGTTTAATCGCTTCTTCTTCTATCTATTTGGAGTGTTGCCTCTAAGTGTACAGCTTCTGCTAGCTCCATCATGCACATCTGTATTTTCAGCCAAGACCTCTACTCTTTCTCACCTGCCCTCACGTCTCACCAGCCCTCTAACTGTTCCTTTCTTACTTTGGATAAGAAGTAAGATAAGCTTGTTCTATTATAAACAAACTCCATTATGGAGGCACTATTGAAATGCATAATAAGTAAAAGGTACCATTGTTGCCTACTGCAACTGTCTAACCTTTTTTACTGGCCTCAATCCCTGATCTCACGATTCCCAGTCTTGGCACATTACCACATCTCTTAGTCTGCTGTATGATGTATAATTATTTCTGTGTAATTTTCCACAAACACATTTTAGCTATCCCCAAAGGAAAAAAACTTATTTTTCCTGACCCATAGAAATGTACTTTGAAATCAGTATATAATGCTTTTAACTATGAATTTTTCTGCTAGAAAGCTGGTGGTAAATAGTTGGAAGGTTACAGTTAAGTCTATGAAAACTTGGCGTGCAGATAAAAGATTGAATAGCAAGCAGGTTTGAGCATTATTCATGGGCTCCTTGGCTAGTATTTAGAATAAGAATGGACTTTCTTCTCCTATGCAAGGCCATTTACTTTCTTCTTTTAGCTGTGGAAATAGTGGCTTCCTTTAGCTAGGTAAATAACTTCAGAAAAAAATGTAAAGGGATATTTCAAAGTGTATAGTTGAATATCTTCCAATGGCATGTGAGTATCATCATTTAAAACAGAATTTAATGTTGAATAATATATAAATCCACCTCCTGGAGACTATTATATGATTTTTTTGATGTTTCACAAAAGTGAAATTATAATTTCTGATAGCCTGAGATACTCCCTTCATGGTGTTACAAATAATAGAGTTTGGTTTGGCAGAAAGCTCTTCATGCATGTCTTATTCTTTTATTTCAACTTTTCTTATGGAGGAATCTGCCCAGTTCTCTTTTCTTACACGTGAAAAAAATCTGTGTTGTTAGTTAATACATACAGAAGGTGTGGTGTTTTGGGTCCTGAGTAGACAAGTCTCATGCATGACATTCCCTCCTGTAAATGCTGGCATGTTAAGATGATCTTTAGCACTGTAAGTGCTGAAAATTATGTCAAGCCTAGACTTGGCATCTGGTATAACTGGTCTCTCTCCACTCTGGAATCACTATTGATACTGCTTCTAGAGCTGTCTTTTAAAGCCAAAGATCATGTCACTGTGTCATTTAAAATCCTTTAGCACCACCAGTGCAGAGCACATATCCATCAGCACACCACCCACAAACCTTCCAAGCACCTGCTGACCCGTCTTTACCTTTCCAGTTTCTTCTCTCCCAGCTTCCACTTCAAAGGTGACATCCCAACCTAACCGGATATTTGTGATTCTCTGAATGCACCAAGTCCTTTGGTTTTCATATCTTTTCATCTTGGTCATCGAATGTTCCCCCTTGATCATATATCCACCACTATTCCCCTTCTTCTGATTAGTACTTGACTGTGGTTCAATTAAGGAGCAGGTTCTACCTTTAAGAGAAAGCACCTCTCCTCCGAATCCTTTTTGATCCTTCAATCCTTGAGTAGATTATGTCTTTCCCTCTCCTCTCCCCTTCATGCTACCCTAGTGCTTTAGGGCTTTGTATCTAGCTCTAGTACAGCACTTCACACATTGTACTTTAATTATTTGTCTGCCCTACTTCCTGACTTGTCTCTTATAAATTTGAGTAAAAGTCTGTGCCTAGTCATCATTGTCTCCCAATGAGAGATCAACCAGCACTGAATAGTCACATAAACTATTTGATAAATGAATGGTCTATATTTTCACCATCAAGGCTAAGAAATTAGGAACATTTTTATAAAGCTGGAGCTGGAGCAACCTGACATATAAAGCAGCAAATGAATGAAAACAAATGCTCCAAGGGCAACCAACTTCTTCTCTGTTAAAAGAGGACTGCCAATTAATTACTCATTTTCACTAGAAATTATGTTCAAGCTTTATGAATGTTTGAAAATAATGACATTTCTTGTCTAGATTCAAATTGATGTTACTGTTTAGTAACACTTCAAGAGCATTACATAAAAGATCTCAATAAAATTATGAAAAAAAAAAGACCTCAAGAACAAAAACATAATCTTTTAGAAGCCTACCAGCATATCATGTACTACATTAACAGGAAGAACAACTGTGCTCCATGTGTGAAAACTTAGAATTGACCTCCACCAAGAAATAATAATGAGTCAGAAATAAACTATTTATATGTAGGTAGGCCCATTGTTTATTAGTTGTTATTGACTTTTAATTAAGCATGGAACCAAGTGCTTTCATGTACAGGAGGAACTATAGTATCATGTCTAGGAACTTAGACTAGGGAGTCAGCCTACCCAGTTCAAAATGCAGCTCTGCCATCCTGAAATCTTGGATGAGGTAATCAACCATCCAATCAGGTATACAATCTAATGTATTCCTCATTTTCTTCATCAGTCTCAATTTCCTCATCAGTAAAATGGAGCTAATAATAGTATGTACCTACTTCACAAGGTTAATGTGACAATCAAATTGGAAAACCAACCTAAAGAACTTAGCAAGCAGTCCGTTTTCAGTAAATATCAGATGTTGTTGTAATTTCTTCAGTTAAAAGAGACAAGGGGATGAGTTTCATTAAACAAAGGAAGATGTAGAATGGCCCAATCCACTAAAAATATAGTGCAATAGAGCCAACACATCTGAGACATGGTTCTCAGAACCTGGTTAAAATTTTAGTTCTTAAAGAAGGGTGGGAAGGAAAGGAATAGAATTCCTCTAGAATTCCAAGATGACCTAGCTAATTGCCCGCATATGGTATAGGAGGAACCACAGCAAGCAGCTGTATAGTGAACACAAGACTGATGCTGCATTAGCTCCAGCAATAGTTGCTCCTAGTTGGGTACTTTCTTTCTACTATACAGAAAGTTGCCAGAGGCAGGGGTGGAAGATGGGGAAAAATGGGTGAAGATGGTCAAAAAGTCCAACTTCCAATTATAAAATAAAGAAGTCCTGGGGATGTAGTGTATAGCATGATGACTAGAGTTAGTAAGACTGTATTGTATATCTGAAAGTTGCTGAGAGAGTAGATCTTAAAAGTTCTCATCACACCCACAAAACCATGACTATGTGTGGTGATGGATACTAACTAGACTTATGGTGGTTATCATTTTACAATATATACAAATATCAACTCATGATATTGCATACCTGAAGTGAATACAATGTTATATGTTGATTATATTTCAATTTTTAAAAATTGGAAAATAAGAACTAGAAAAGAAGATTTCTAACATTAACAGTAACAAACACAAAACGTTTGTTGCATGTAAGTGGCTTCTTCTCAAATATTAGACAATTCAGGAGTCCAAGTCATATTTACATTTTCAAAGTGGAAGTTTTATCTTTTTCTTTTTTAAATAAAAACACTTAACTATTTTTCTACTATTGCACGTTTGATAATTTGTATAATATATATTTTAAAGTCAGTGTCAAGTGTGAATAGCACCACAACTGAATTTTTTTGAATTTTTTTTTTTTTTTAATACAAAATGTTTCTACTTCTGGACTTTGCTTGAAGTCAGATAGAATGAGTTGACTTGGATTTTCCTCCTGGAATATCTTCCTCTATGATTTCTGCTTGACTGATGGGTCTTTCCATTTTAATTTCACTTTGGTAGCTAGTTCTTGCACTTAGGTTAAGTTTCCTTTATTCACTTGTTGCTTGTCTTCTGCCAATTCTATTATTGTTGTTGCTGCTACTTCTGGGAAGATGGAACCCCCAGGGTCTCACCATCAGCTCTTCTCCAGAGGGAGCTGATTCTGAAAAGGCCTCATCTCCCCTGCAGGCCACTTCTAGAGGTTTAGAGGTTAGTGATATGGGCAACTTCTCTTTCTGTTCTTCCTGAGGAACACACACACACACACACACACAAAAGTCTCAAGTTCTTTCTCCCATAAGAATAGCAGGTGGTAAAAGTTGAAACCTTATCAAATGATAGTGGATCCAAAAAATAAGGCCCAATAGCAAACAGCAAACGGAGAATCCATGGCAGGACTCCAGTAGCAAAAAAACAAAACAAAAAAATCCAGAAAGAGAAGAGTCATAACAAAAATAATCAGGGATGAGTGAGTGGAGAGACGCAGAAGATATCAAGTGTACAATGGTTCATGTTTTTTCCTCTTTTTTTCACAAAAGGGTTTCAATCCCTTGATTTCACAAGCTTGCTGCCATAGTTAGCTCAAAACCCTCTCTGGGGTTTACCTAAGAGCTCCTTAATTCCCTAACACATTCAAATTAAAGTTAAGACAAAATAACAACAAAAACCAAAAGTGGATAAAAAAATTAATTCAAATTTCCTTGGACAATAGAATAGAGCAGAGAGTCCTCTCTATTTGCACAACTGTTTTTATAGACCTAGAGGAAGAGTACTATTTTAATAAAAATTCAGTGTTGGGGGATGCCTGAGTGGCTCAGTGGTTGAGGTCTGCCTTCAGCCCAAGGCGAGATCCTGGGGTCCCGGGATCGATTTCCACACCTGGCTCCCTGCACGGACCCTGCTTCTCCCTCTGCCTGTGTGTCTCTCATGAATAAATAAATAAATAAATTTTTAAAAATAAAACCAAAAAAACAACTCAGTGTTGGAATGGGCCATAAATTTATCATACGTAGAGAATTGAGCGAGCAAAGACAAACAACTTTTTGTTTTTATAGAAATAGATCAGATCTTCTTCATGAACCCTAATTCCAGAGGGAGATGAAGAGGCAGGTTTTAAATGTGCCAAATAATGGGGTCCCAATATGTTTCCACTTAAATAGTCTCTTTTGAAAGACTCACTGCTTTTCAGGTAGTTTCACAGTCTCTTAGATTTTTCTTTCCTTCTTCTTGCTCATCTTCAAGATGTCATTTGTGTATGGGAGAGTGACAGCTCCCAGCTTGATAGACTTTGTGGGGGGCCTCAGATCTGCAGACTGTCAGAAGGTCCTCCTGGCTTCTGCCATCAAGTCGCTAATCTGACCTTGTTTCTGGACTATAATCTGCTGAGCTACGCCTGGTTTGTGTGGGTTAATAACTTAGAACTCACATCTAAATTCTGGGCCTGCAGCATCTAGTAGCAAAGTCCCTGCGAAGCCTCATTGCTTCAACTTGAGGACTCTGCTGAGCCACCATGGTCTCGGTGCTTTGTCACCCAAGGGCTCTGAGCCTCACTGTAGCCTAAGTGGTAGAAGAGGCATCTGTCCTGCTTTCTGAAAATACGGTCATTTTTATTGTTATTTTACTTTCTTTCTTCTCTTTCTTTTCTTTCCCTTTATCCTTTCTTTTTTAAATTTGTTACCTCAGAGAGTACCACTTCATTGTGGTGTATTTTGTTCACTAAACGTATGTACCATGTGTGGATACGTGTTACATTCTGGGAAAGGACAATATTCACCACAGCTGAATTCAAATTCCTGTCCTCACATGTTCCCTTGATTTACCTCACCAAGCCTCTATTTCTTCATCCTAAAAGTGAGGATAACAATATTTATATGATAAGAGAGTCATGAAGATCACATTAGGCATCTCAATCTTAACCTGTCCAAAATTATACTCTTGATTTTCCACCCTACAGAACTATTTCTCCAACATTTTTTTTAAAGTAATCTCTACACCTAATGTAGGGCTTAAACTCATGATCCCAAGATCAAGAGTCATGTGCTTTACCAACTAAGCCAGTCAGGTGCCCCTGCTCCTCAAATCTTTCCATCTCAATAAATGGCAATTCCCTCCCACAAATGTTCAAGGCAAAAAACATTTAGATGGTACTTTGCATTTATTTCTCTTACTTTCTTACCACATCCAAATCCTTGAAAAATCCTGTCACTGTTCTATTTAGGTAGAATTTGGTTACTCCTCATCATCTTCACTGCTAGCACCCTGGTGTAAGGAAGAAGGACCCATCACTTTTGAGGTTAGGTAATATTAGATGCTGCTTCACAATATCTCTATGGTTTAACAGCAGAGAAGGTTGTTCTGTGCTCTTGATCAATGGTCAGCTGTCGCCTCTCTCAGCAGTGAGCCTGGGAACACCCTGTTTCATCCTTGTGGCCCTATACTTCCAACAATGGCATCAAAGCTGCAGAAGCAGGAGAGCATGGAGGCAGCACATGGGAGATTTGGGGGCCAGGCCCAGAAGTGGTGTGCATCACTTTATTTACATTCTAGAAATCAGAAAGCAGTTAGATGGCTATACCTAACTGCAAAGGAGCTGGGAAAAAGTCTGGCTGTGTGCTTAGGAGAAGAGAAAATGGGTTTGGTAAATAACTAGGCAATTTCAACCACTCTTAACCTAGACATTAATTGCAAACATTCTCTAATTGGCTTTCCCATGTTTACCTTTGTGCTTTCCCAATTCTTCTTCTCAACACATCAGCCTAATGATCCTTCAAAATGTCATTCAGATCATCTCCCTCCTTTGCTCAACACATTCCAATGGCTTTTTACGTCTTCTGTGTATTCCAAAGTTCTTATCATGACTGCAAGGTTTTATATGATCTACCTTTCACCCACTTTCTTGATTCCTTTCTTAGCCTTCTCCCCGCTTACTCACTCCACTACAGCTACCCTGGCAGCCATAGTCTCCCTCAAATATGCCAAGCACATCACATTTCCTCTTTACTCTGCCCAGAACACTCTTCCCCCTAGATACTCTCAGAGATCACTTTCATCTTGCCTTCAGATCTATGTTCAGATTCCAGCTTATTAAGCAGCCTTTGTTGGAGAGCCAATCCAAGAAGACTCTCTCTCTCCACTCCCTTTTGTATTCCACTTAACATATTATATATGTGTTTCTATGCTTAATGTCTCTCTTCCAAGATTAGAGCATCTTCCTCATAGGAGGAGGGACTTTGTTTTATCCCCAGTCCCTTGGTTCTATGTGCACAGAGCAGGGGCTTAACAAACATTCTTTTTAATTATTGAAAAAGTGAATGAATTAGTAAGTGACTTAATTGTTCAGCACACAGCCTGGCCAAAAGGAATCAATAAATGGTAGCATTGCTGTAATACTAAGTTTTTCTCTTAGATTGAAAAAGATGTTCTCTTTTTTCTGTTTTATTCATATTTGGGTTTTTATGCTTTTCCAAAAAATGTACAAATACAAAATTAATTTCTTCCTCAGGTCCTCATCACTCTTAACATGACTTTCTCTGTTCTTTTAACTGCTCATCTGTGCACCTTTGCTTCAATACACTGATTTGTCCTACATCTATCGAATGAGGTGGGAGTGAGATCATAGGTAGAGAAGAAAGGAGAGGAATAATTTATAGTTCAACATACTGCTAAAAGTGAAAAACAAAGTCAATGACCACATCTTGTGCTGAAAAAGGAATAATGAGATGTAAAAATCATAACCAAAGGTGACCATTTCTACTTAATTAAGTGAATTTAAAATTGCTGTATGTATAGTCAAGGCCTCAATTTCTTAAACTAAAGCAATGACAATCTATATGACTAGAAATAAGATGAGATAAATATAATTACTCTTTTTCTTTTATCTTATATATATAAAAAAAGACCCTAAAGCATTTGCAAAATATCTCAGACTTTTGTAAGCACAGTATTTGTAGTTTGTATATAGTATTTGTAGTAGTTTGTATATAGGGAAAAAGAAATCACATGCTGAGAATAGCCTAATCAGGGGTCAAAGGTAGCTCTGGAGTAGAAATTCTAAACTGTAAAAAAGCTATCAAAATGTGACTTTCAATTAGCTTAGAAATGAACTCTAACACTCTCTGTGACTATGTCTTCAGAAATGAGACCTTTTATTCCTCCAATATATAAAAAATGAGTTAGTAAAAGGTAATTTGAAGTTACTCAAAAGATTCAGTGTCTGATTTTGTTACCTTTCAACTAATTACTGGTACATAATGAAAAATTACTAGATATCTGACTGGATTCTTGACAGGTTAAAAAAAATTCTGAAGAAATTGTGGTATTAAGCCTTATAATTCATAATTATAAGCATAATTCACTTTGTGCTTTCTTTCTTCAGCCAGACCAAAATCCCTTCTAACCAGTGAGGTTTTCATTTGCGTGTGTAGAGGTGTGTGGGTGGGGATGGAAGACAGTTGAGAAAACTTGCGAAGTCCATCGTTATATTAGTAAATATATATTGTAAGGTAGTATATGAATAACACTGATTTTCAAAACACTTTGTACCCGCTACTTCTAGTGCAAAGTACTTTCAAAGAAAGAGGCCATATGTTCAAAAACTACAATGACCTTAGGTGACTTGAGGACTAGATATCCCATTGCTCCATCAACTGTGCTCCAACAGCAATAGTAGGAACTACTTACCCCATTCAGTAGTCCTCTCCAGTTGTTCCAACTCAATGGTGGTCAAGCCCCGCCTAAGAGATGAATCCAGGTCACAGCCAGGCTGAACTTTCAGAGCACCAAGGTGCAGTCAAGAGGGTGATAACAGATATGCAAGGGGGAGAAATTATAATCACCCAAAGGAATTTCATTAATAAGTTATTAGTAAGAGAGTTATTAATCAGTTAGGAACAGGGACGCCTGAGGGGCTCAGTGGTTGAGCCTTTGGCTCAGGTCGTGATCCTGGGGTCCAGGGTTCGAGTCCCACATCAGGCTTCTTGCAAGGAGCCTACTTCTTCTGCCTATGTTTCTGCCTCTCTTTGTGTGCTTCTCAGGAATATGTAAATGAAATATTTAAAAAATAATAATAGGTTAGGAACAACAGTCAAGCTGCAGTCATTCAGACAAGTTGGAAAGCAAACTTGGGTGTAAGGACTGTTTGGCTCAGAGGCCCTGGAGTCAGAGAGGATGCAAGGCGGGGAGGCAGAGTTTCACTTATGTGGGGAATGAGGAGAGGGAGGAGGGGAAGGAGGAACAACGGGTCCAGTGGACTTGAACATATGGTGAACACATGAACTGGCTAACCATTTGCCTCCAAGTGTGGCCCTTCTGCACCGTTTGCATCAGAATCCTCTAGGAGTGGGTGTTTCCGGACATAGGTTCCCAGGCCCCACCCTAGATTTCCCGAATCACATGGCTGGAAGTGGAGCCTAGGCATTTAGACTTTTAGGGTCTCTTGGGCACACTTCACATTTGCATGCTGAATTCCTTACCTGTACCAAGCCTCCAACAGTTCTGTGTAGCTTGTGTACTAGTATTAGCCCCTCCTCAAACAGGAAACGGATTCAGAGCAGCAGACAAACTCAAGACCCAAAGTTTATACATGGCAAAGCCAGAATGCAAACTCAGACGTTAATCATTATAGGCCGAGGGTACTCAAACCTTTTCTGTAAAATGGCCAGATAATTATCATTTATGGTATTGTCTGCTCTGTGGTCTCTACTGCAACTACTGGACCCTGCCGTAGACAATCCATAAACAAGTGGAAACGGTCGGGTGTTCCAATATAACTTTACGAAAACAGGTGCCTGTCTGATGACCCCTGCTCTAAAATCAGAATTGCTTTTCAAGATGTAGTATTCAGAATAGTAGCATATTTAGAGCTTATTAGAAATGTGGAAGGTCAGTCTGCTCCAGACTTGCTGAATCAGAATCTGCATTTAACAAGGTCCCCAGGTGATTTTTATGTGCTTTAAAGTATGAGACTCCTACTCTAGGCCATTTTCAAAGGACTTCTCCCAAAACTGTCCTTATTGCTTGTGCTCTCCCTAAAGTGCATGAACTCGGCTTCTGACAGTGAGTATGCTGATTGCCTCCTCAAAAAAGGTTTAGGAGTAAATAATAAAAATCTTTAATCAGGGGGGAAAAAAACTCTTTCAACTAAATTCTAATCAGTTTCTCTTACTACTTCTTTTGCTGTCTTTATTCTTGGCAGCACAGTGTTCATCTCCAAAAGGTGGGAACAGAGTGAGAGTGGGATTAGTATTTAACTATTTATTTGGTACAAACTTAGAGAAAAGTTGCAAGGATAATGTAAAGCACTCTCCTATCCTCAGATTAATCAATGTTTTTCTTACATCATTTGCCTCATTATTATATATATGTCTAGATAGATAGAAAGATACTTAACTTTTTTTTTTCCCTTTCTCAAAGCCGTTTGAGAGTAGATTGCAGAAATTCTGTCTCTTTACCTCTAAATACTTCAGTATGGATGTTCTTAAGAATAAGATCATTTTTTTAAGATTTTTTTTTTTTTAATTGAGACACACACAGAGAGAGAGAGAGAGAGAGGCAGAGACCCAGGCAGAGGGAGAAGCAGGCTCCACGCAAGGAGCCTGACGCGGGACTCGATCCCGGGTCTCCAGGATCACACCCCGGGCTGCAGACGGAACTAAACCACTGTGCCACCGAGGCTGCCTGATTTTATATATATATATATATATATATATATATATATATATATATATATATATATAAAACTACAGTCCAATGATCAAAAGCAGGAAATTTAATATTAAGACATTACTAGTACCTATCCACAGCCTATATTCAGACTCTGGTCTGTAAGGGAGTCTCCGGATTTAGTTAGGACCTATGTTAGTTGTCCACAGCCAGCATTCTCCAGATTGCTATATTACCATAGGAGTCATATGTCTACACTGAGTTTCTCAACCACTGGTGGCATTAGGAACAAGGTTATTTTTTGTTGCTGGAGACTTCCCTGTGCATTTTAGGACGTGGAGCCGCTTCTTTATCCCCCACACGTCAATACCTTCACTCACCCAAGTAGTAACAAATAAAACTGTTTCCATGTAGAATTGATGCTGAAGGACAAAATCACCCTTGATTGAGAGCCAATTGCATTACGTTGAATAATGACCCTTCAAAAGATAATTTCACCAAGAACTGACCTGTAAATGTGACCTTATTTAGAAAAATGGTCTTCATGGATGTGGGTAAGGCTCTTCAAATGAGATAATTCTGTATATATGTGGAACCTGAATCCAATGACCGGTGGCTTTATAAGAGAAAGGCAGAGGAGTTTGGGGAGATAGACTCAGAGCAATGCTGCCACAAGCCAAGGACACCTCAGCCACCAGAAGCAGAAAGAGGCAAGGAAAGACTCTCTCTTCAAGAATTTGGAGAAAGTGTGGCTCTGCCAATGCCTTGATTTTAGACTTCTGGCCACTAGAACTTTGAGAGAATAAATTTCTGGTTTTAAGCCACTAAGTTTATAGTCATTTGTCATTGAAGCCTTAGGAAACTAATGCACCACTGGTCTAAGGGGAATAGAAACTTTAGTTCATATTATGTGCATGTGCAATCAGCTGTAATTATTACTTATTACAGATGAGAGAAATACAGTTTACACTAGCAACAGGGGGTATTCATAGTTCGGAATCAAGGTTTTTGAAATAATCAAGTACGGGCTGACCAATGAAACTTTGCAAAAGTCAGGGATTCATTTAAGCTTTAGAAAAAATTGGAACTAAGTGTTTATACCTTGTCCACTCTCCTTTTCTTCATCTATTATTCCCTCTCTCTTTACTTCTCTCCATATGATGGCATCCTCCTCATCCTAGGAACTGAGGCTACTTAGAGTTCCCAAGGCTTTCCCCTAGAGGATCCCACTGGCAATGAGAGTCTGGCTTCCCTGCCCTTGATTCAGTTTTTAAGTTCCAGGAAAAGAAAGCACTGACCTCATGTTGGTCAGATGCTCATTCCTAGAACAGTCAACTATGGCAGCGGTGGGCATGGTTCTGTAAAAACTTTGTATTCCTTAATCCAGACCTATGGACGGGATTAGGAGGACAGTAGTTTCTAGGAGAAAGAAAAGATTTTGAGCATCCAAACCCACAAATATCTACCACTGTACGTAAATCAACATGATTAGCTTTAAAGTGTAATTTTCACATCCTAATGTTTTTTGGAAAGCATGGTGGCAAACAAGTTAATATTTCCTCCACTCTGAACCTAGTCATTCAGCTAAATGGTTGGATAGGCACAAAGGTAGCCTATATGGAAGATATGGAAACATAACTAAAACCACCCTATGGCTTTTAGTGTCATAGCAGTTCAGTAAGTGAAGGATTAATTGAGTCTTCAACAAAGCCCTGGGTGTGAAAATCCCACAACAGGACTTTTTAGGAGAGAATGCCCCATCATTGGGGCCCAAACAAAGCCTGTAAAGAATCTTTCAGGTGTCCTTAAAAGAGACCTATTTCCAAATTGATTAGAATGATCAAGTATATTGTCATCCTATCTTGAATGAATTAGAAAATAAGGTAGAGTGGAATTTTAAATACGCCTCTATTTCTCTCTTTTTCATTAATCTGCTAGTCCTGAAAGGCCCTGAAATCCCTGCCTGAGAAGTTTTAGTACACCAGATCCTTTCCCAGCCTCTGCTGATGAGACAGGCCTTTGTCTCGGTGTCCTATTGGATTACGAAGATTGCTGGACACGTCTCCTCTGATCAGTCTGTCTAGGAATTTAAAATGCACCATTCTAAAATGGAGATGACGGGATTTAGCACCTTGTTCGGACAATAGAAGTGAGACTATCATTGGTAACATTTCACTACCATTTTGTGCTGCCAGGAATATTTCCCTTGTACTAGACTGTGACTGAAGACTTTTTCCCAAATCATAGGAGTCAGCAAATAAGTCTGAAATTAAGGGAGGAAAAGGAGTGACACTGTAGAAATATGTTCTTAAGATGTTTTGCACGGTTGTCTCCTCTGTTGCATAAAGAACCCTTTTGCTCAACATTCGGTTACTCCAATGCTGATCTGAAAGACATACGGTGGAGTGCTAGACACCTGCTTCGGGACCCAGGGACTTCTCTTTCCCGACTCTGGAAGTGCCGGATGCTGCCTCTGACACCTGAGTCCCGCTCTAAGACTGCCTTTGGCCCAAGGGGACTGACTGCCTGGCCTCGGATGCCAAGTGACGTCCTATGTGGGAGTAGCCTGCAAGCCAGGGTGCATCATCGATGCAGGGGCACGCAGGCCCAGTTGCCTGGCCTCCCTGGGGTAGCTCCGAAGGGCCACCCTAGCTCAAGACCTCCCCGTGTGGGGGGACACACTGAGGCCCCCATGGCACCTGACTGACAGGCCACACTCTCCCTCTTCCCGCTCCTGCAGCTCGCTCACCCACACAGGTGGTTTTCCACGAGCCCACCCCCAGGCCTGCCCAGGTGACTACTGGTATGTACACTTCTGCCTCTGAACCCTCGAGGACCCCAACTGAGACAGAAGGGCCTAGCGGAAACCCCAGAAGCAGTGGATCTGAAACAACTGGCGTAGAGCGTGTGCTCAGAAGGGATTCTGTGCTAACCTCTAGCTACTTCCTAGTAACCAAATGAGTGAAGACTGGAATTGCTCCACGATTTCTGGTTCTCCAAAAGGGAAATAAACTGCAAAGGAAAGAGAAAAGCCAGAGAGGGGGAAAAGGAAGAGGGTAGGAAGCAAGGGGGATAAAAGCCGAATGTACCCCATCTGCTTTGCAATTTTACACTTTTGAGAGTTCTTAAGTCTTGCAATTGCTGTTTTTAAAGTAGAGTTATCATTCTTTGGCTGCCTATGATAATCTTTGCTAACTACATGGGCTGTCTCCAAATCTCAGAACAATACTGCAGGGGAGATAATATTATCAGAGAGGTTAAGTGATTTGCCCAAAGGCACAGAGCTAGTAAGACGAAACAGGAATTAAAAAACAAAACAAAACAAAACAACAACCGTTGGCCCTAAATCCTGCTTTCTTTTCTCTGAGTCAGGTGCTGCTTCTCTTCACAGCGCAGCAAGGAACACAAACCTACCCACACCAGGAGCAGAGTTTAACTTTATTTTGAAAGACAGCTGCCATAGGACTTGGGACTCTTTTCTCAGCAAGGGACAGAGACTCATTTCAAACCAGCTGAAACAGAAGATAATTTATCATGAATGAGAATACTGAGATGTTTCATGGAAACTAAGAAAAGAACATTACTTGATCTCAGAAAAAAAGGAAAAAATTGGAACCGAGGACAACAAAACTTGTTAGGATCCACTTTCTCTTTGCCACATGTGGAAAACATTACAGCCAACATCTCTGGAACTTTACAGCTCTGAATAGCAAGATCGGCCTATATCCTTTGTCCCAAGGGGGGAAAAAGAAAGAAAAAAAATACCACTTCATTAGCCAACCCTGAACCAATCACCCCTGACCTGGGATCAGAATTACAGTAGAATACATTTGTCTTTACTCTACCCTGTGGATAGAAGCAGCAAGGAGAGAGTGAGGATTTTTAAAAAGAGGAAGCGAGGCAGGGGTGTCACTCTGTACCACCGCACAGACTCAGCATGGGTACTGGCAATTCATGAACTTGATAAATGTGTACACCCAGCAGCGTTCTGATTTTTTTCAGCTATCTCTCAAACATATTACTATAAAATTTGCCAATCCAGTGAGAGATGGCAGGCAGGGTTAGCTGAGAAAGCCGCCCCCAGATTGCACCTGTATTATTACAGGGTTGTTGGCGTTGGGGGCTCCAAAAGAAAGCGGGTTGAAAAGACAGAGCGGGGAGTAAAGTCTGGTCCATTTGGGAAGCTCCAACTTTCCTCATCCAAACAGGAAATTAATTTCTTCCTCCTCGTGATGGCTGAAGGAGATTGGCCAGAAAGAACAGGTGAGGAAAGGCTTAAGATGCATTTTTCTGACAGCACCGCTCGTGCAGTCCTCCGAGCAACTGCGCAGAGTGTGCACCCTTGCCCATGGAAGCGAGTTAATAATCAGATATATACTTATTAACATGCTTCACAAACGCTTCCCCTCCAGACCGGGCAGAAAGGGCCCCCCACTCTCACCCCCACCCCCCCATGGAGCCAGGGTTTCTCTCCAGGCCCTACTAAGACCTCCTTGCAGACTCACCTTCAAAGTACACAAAAGGACAAAAGGGCCTTTCATTCTACCCTCCCTAGAAGAACTTGAGTTTGAAAATGGCTATTTGTTCCCTTCGCCACATATACGTCTGATAATATGCATGGGCATGCATAATTGACTGCCTGCATTATGTATGAATTAGACCCCACTCTTGTTTGGCAACAGCTGGAGGGTTGTTTTTTTTTTCTCTTCCAGATGCCCAGCTGCAGAAGGGCCCCTCCCCCTCTTCATGTGCCTGTACCACCCTTCCCCCCACCCCACCCCCACATGGGCACTGGGGACAATTGTCCTAATTTACCAGAACCCAAGGACCATTATAGCCAGGGCAATGTGTTTTTGTTTGAGTTGCTTTTCTTTTATTAAAATTTGTTTTTCTTCCACATTTCACTGCCACCCTGCTACTAATGGAACAAAGACTCTGGCCGAACAAGCACCCTAGCAATCACCTTCGTTCTTTCTCACAGCCAAAGGCTTCTAAAAGCCCTGTTTTCAAGCTGTTGGCTGGATGGTCTCCCTGGGGCAATGCTTGCCACTTTTAAAGATGTTTCGAGCCAAGAGAAACTAGGATAAAGGCACCACTGGGCAGTTTTTCTTGTTGTTTCTTTGTTTGTGATCCATTATCACCAAGTTCCTGATCTCCTTTGCTGAAACCAAGGCATTGCAAGGGGGATTAAAAAAAAAAGTAACAAATATAATATTACTTTTGCAAGACTACATTGAAGTACCATCTAAATGACATTGTTTTTAGGAAGAAAGCGGCAGGGCCTAGATAATTATCTGGTCATTTGCAAGATATTTTAATGAAACGAATCTTCAAGCATTTGGGGATTGGAGGGTCTGAGTCATTGCCTAAATTTTGCAATTCCCCCTGGATGTTCGCCATCCTACAATGTAGCTTGTATGTCAAAGAAAGAAACATTATATGTTAGAAAATGTTATGGGGAGTGATGTAAGTTGGCTTCACTCTATTTAACAGAAGGGAATGTGTTTGTAGGCCCATAAACAACTTAATCTAAGGGCTGAAAATATCCTGCCAAAAGTGACCTCTGCTACCTTCGCCCCCCAAGAAAACCTCCTAGAATAAGCTCCTCTTAAAATATTTCCCAAAAAGAGGGGTCTTTATATAGTGGCCTCCTGAAGACCCAGATGAAAACATAACAGTCTTTGATCAACTTGGCTGTCTAGTGGAGAAAGCGAATATGAAGACTCTAATGACCATTTTCTTGCTGAAATGTCCTCTATAGTGGAGGTCAATCATCCAGCCACTTTCCCCATCAAACAGCTCACAAGAATAAGGACACACAGCCAATCTCCTTCCGTCTCTCACCAAATTTCTGAGGTCAAAGCATTTATGCAGTGAGGTCTTTCAATACCATTAACCGTGAAAATATCCAATATCACAATAATTCTGAATTTCAAAACCAATTTGAGTTTTAATCTGAGTATTTAGGGTATTCACCCTTGATATTGATGCATCCAGCCACCAGTTCACCTCAAATTGGTCAAATTGATGAGGTCAGTGACGTTAAATAAAAGACCGCAATGTATTGTCACCATTGTTTATGTGACTGTTTTTTTGCTTCTCTCATTATTCCCTCAGTACAGAACTTTGAGACAGGGCATTGGTATATATTACAAAACAAGGAGACTTCCAGCTCTTATTGCTTACTGCTTTCCTCCCTTTCAGCAACGGTGTAGGGGTAGTGGAGGGGGTGAGGATGTTGGAGAGATACAAGGGGAAAGAGCAGTATCTAGTATAAAGTGGAACATGAAATGGCATCTCGTCCTGTTGAGCAGGATCATCCTGGGAATTAGAAAGACATGAATTTTAATTTCTAGCTTCACTACTTTTTGACTGTTTTCTCTTTTCTAAATGGAGATAATAGCATCTACCTTTTAGAGTATTAAATGTGATGTTGGAAGGGGGAGCACCTAGCTTGGGGCTCAGTAAATCTAAGTTACTTGTTTCTTCTGTTCCAACTCTCTGCTGACACTGTCCTGAACCCCAGCCTATGTGTCTCGGGCCCTATGCCTAGCTCTAGGGTCTACACCATATTCTTACACTTATAGATGGATCAATCCCACAGAACCAAGCTGTCATTTTAAGAATCAACCTGGGGGGCACGCCGAAGGTGGGGGGATTCAGTCAGTTAAGCATCTGACTCTTTGATTTCAGCTTAGGTCATGCTCTTAGGCTTCTGGGACTGAGTCCCACATCGAGATCCAGGCTCAGCAGGCAGTCTGCTTCTTTCCTTCTCCCTCTGCTTCCCTCAACATCCATGCTCTCTCTCTCTCTCTCTCTCTCTCTCTCTTGCTGTCTCTCTCTCTCTCTCCCTCTCTCTCTCCCAATCTCTCTCTGTCTAAAATAAATTAATTAAAAAATAAATAATCAACCTGGAAGACACTATTGGTTGCCCCCCACCATAGCCATATCCCCCTTCCTTCTTGCCAGTACAACTCCAATTTCTTCAGATATCAGATAATGAGGTATTCAAGAAAGACAATCTTCCCCAAAGTTCTGGGCAACTAATCAGCTCAACTGGACTATGGTTAATCCATTCTCCTTTGCTAGTGGATAGTTGAAGGATGGGCCTGGGCCCCAGTTCTGATCAATCAGGTGTAAGAGGAAATCTGGGTAAGTGGTATGGGAAATATTTTTCTTCCCAAATAGAGAAAGAGAGAAAGAGATAGGGGAACAGAGCTGCATTTCCTCCTCATCTCATCTGATCTTCTGCTCTACTCTTAGACTTTGTCATATGAGGATTTAGTGTTTGGATCTGGGCAACACAGCATATTGCCACCCACTGTGAGAGGGTCACACCTAGACAAAACACAAAGAAGCAGGCCCATAACCGTTGACATGATTGAGCTATTAAATTAAACAACCTTGCAACTACCAGACTCAAGAATTCTCATTTTGTGAGATGCTAAATCTCATGTAATTAGGTTTTCTATTTCTTACAACTGGGGACATCATAACTGACACACATCCTGCATTCTGTGCTCTTCTTGTGATATTTGCTAACCAACAGGGCCTCCCTAGATTTGATGGTGGTAAAGCATGGTAGTCTGTATCTAACCCAGCTGCACTTCCTTCCCTGTTTCAAGGAGAAACTGGGAGACTGCCTTGACCACCTTACAAACTTGAATCACACGGTCACTCACACAAGTCCTAACTAGGTTTATGATCAACTCCTTTGTGTTCTTCAAAATACTTGATGCGCTCTTTTAGGAATCCATCGTGTTTCTGAGGCTATGTAGAAAGTTTTCTTAATTCTCTTTTCAATAAATCCTCAATAGTCTGGTGTATTCGTCCAGTTGTATAGGCAACACATCAAGACTAAAGGAGACTTTAAGTTTGGCGAAGCATGTAACATAAAGCAGTAAAACTGATCTCCAGTAAAAGAAGAAGTGAGGGGAGGGAATTGTTAAAAATATTGGCATCCAACTTAATTAGTACTGTTAGGTTTATACGATTCAGATACCATGATATCTGTGATTAACTAAAATGGTGGCAGGGGAATCCCTGGGTGACGCAGTGGTTTGGCGCCTGCCTTTGGCCCAGGGCGCGATCCTGGAGACCCGGGATCGAATCCCACATCGGGCTCCCGGTGCATGGAGCCTGCTTCTCCCTCTGCCTGTGTCTCTGCCTCTCTCTCTTTCTCTCTGTGTGACTATCATAAACAAATAAAAATTTAAAAAATATATAAAATGGTGGCAAAATCTTTGGCAGTTATTTTTGATCAATAGAATGTATATAACTTCTGAGACTGGGCCATATAGATCTATAGCTTCTCCCTTTACACTTCCTCCAACCTAGAAACCCAGCTTTAATATTTTAAAAAATGCAAGTCATAGGAGGGACCACGCGGAGGAGAACCGAGGTGCTTTTATAGGCAGTACCAGGTGAGCGAGCACCTAGTCAATAGTTCATACCAACTGCTAACCATGAGAATAAGTTATATTGGATATTACTGTTCGGTGAGGCCTCTGGATGACTGCAGTCTTACTGATACCACACTGGAGTAGAGAACCCGCATTCCACACTGGAGTAGAGAACTATAGCCGAGACTGATGACTGCACAGAATGTAGTAAATGGTAGCTGTTATTTTAAGCTGCTAAATTTTGGGGTGTTTTTGTTATGTAGTGATAGATTGCTGGAACTAAACCCAAGCATACAAAATGAGTCTCCAGTGATGTCCCAGTCAACCAGTGCTGAGTGGAGGGTGGGGTTGGAACTAGCCCACTTACATGGTACGAATACCCCTGCCATGGCTGATTTCAAGCCACCATCACCATGTCAGCTGGCTCACATAATTCCTGAAACCTTAACAATCAGCTGTCACAAGCCAGTACAAACCAGCTTGAGCCAGTTTCACCCCATCACTGGCATTCTCCTGAAATAAATCATACCTATTTTATCATATTGATCCCCCAGATCTTTTCTGCCATGTAATCAAAAAAACATAATGTATCTCATTTGCTTAGCCCTTTATGTTTTATAAACCATCTATTTTACATATCCTCTATTTTAATTTTCACAGGAACCAAGAGAAATTGTTATTCTCTCACTATAATGAAATAAGGATGCTGGAAACTTAAAGAATAACTGCCAAATCTGCACCCAGATCTTTTCTCTCCAGAGTTGGGATTCCTTGGAACTGCACAAATCTTACATCCCCGCAATTCTACTCACCATTATAACCCTTTCCTTCCACATTTCCTAATACTGAGTGCATAATGCCTTTGAATACAAAAGGATAAAAGGCTACAGTTCATTGCATATATTGTTTGAAGGTCTTTCGGGATAACCGTCCAAGGACCAGTTAAATTCTTTTACTAGTCTATTTGGGGCCAGCTTCTTAGCCATTCTCAAGCTTAAAACATATTGTATTCTGAGCCCATGCTTTGAAGAAATCTAGTAATAAAGAGAGCTGTCTGTGGGAGGTCTGTTCCTTGTTGTTTCCAAATAATCATTAAGTGGACATATGGCGAATTGAATACATACCAACATTTCTGAACCTATTCAATTTTAAAAAAAAAAATTGAACTAGAGGGTAACCAATTTGTAAGCATTTTCAGAACTTTCCCATTGAAATTAAGTTTTAATTATCCCAATTCTCATCATAAGAATTAAGAGTCGAGGACAATAGAAAATGGATCTTTGCCAAAAGATAGCTAAATCCAACTTGCCAGGCATAGGGTTTGGGATTATGTGTGTTGCTCCTAAGTTAAATGCTTTCAGTGGTGATCTATCATTAACAATTACAATTTGGGGGACATCTGGGTGGCTCAGTTGGTTAAGCTTCAGACTCTTGATTTCGGTTCAGGTCGTGATCTCAGGGTCATGGGATTGAGCCCTGTGTCAGGCTCTGCACTCAACAGGGAGTCGGCTTGGGATTTCTCCCTGTCTCTCTCTCTCTCTCTCTCTCTCTCTCTCTCTCTAAAATTTAAAAAAAAAAAATACAGTTTCATGTGGCTTTTCAGCATTTGCAAATCACAAACATGACTTGTGGAAAACAATCTACTTCAGTGGCTGGGCTCTCCAACCGCCCATAATTCAATTATAAATTTAGAATATCCTTTTGTGGTGGAAGGTATGTGAGGAGAAAGTGGAGTAGGTAGGAAAGAAGGTGGGGACCATGGTACATCTTTCCTGAGGAACCAAGTGACAAAGGTGAGCAGTGCCTGTTTACATTGACTTCGTCAGCATTTCAAAGCCTATATATCAAGGAGGGAATTTCCACCATCTTGATAACATTAGTCTCAGTAAATACTATTCCCTGTGTGCCCCAGAGGAAAAGATCAAATTACCCCAACAAACTTAGACAGTTGAAAGATTTTAGTAATTTTTCCCATCTTATTTTCTCTCTCTTTCTCTCTGTCTCTGTCTCTCTGTCTCTTCCACACACAGTATAAATTGCTCATAAGGAGAGTTTAATGTGATAAAATTAGGTTATACTTCAATAACAAATGATTATTCAAATCTTTTGGAGACATACTATTCCAGTGTACACAATACTAGAATCTTCTTTGTGTTTCTGGAGAAGAGAAAAGGGGCTTCTAAAAAAACCATGGATTCCAGCCGTTAATGGGCTTTGAAAAATACCAGACTTGAGGGTAGTAAGTTGATGCCATTAGGAAAATTCAATAATATTCTTATTTTCTTATTATCTTAGAGGCATCTGCTGCTTGGGGAGAAATAATGAGATGAAGTTTTCTTTCCTACACATCAGCACCATTCTGAGATCTTTTGGAAAACTGTTTCTGCAAGTAAAGAGCAAGTGTAAAGCTTCAGGTCAAGGGCAGATTGAGTCCTGTGTAACCAGACAGACCGACTCCTGCCTGCCTAATCTTGAAGCGGAAAGTTGACACTTGGTTCTCTGACACAAGTTCTGACCTGACAAAGCAGTATAATCTTCACAAATAGGGCCAGGATGGCTAGAAATTTTCAGCTATTTACTACTGAGCTGATCTTCAGAGCCAAAGGGCTCTGTTTATTTTCTATCAATAACTTTCCCCTCGTTCTGAAAAATAAGAAAAACAAACAAACAAACTTGAAGGATCTCTGAAATTTTTCCACATTAAGAACATCCTTCTGATCTTGTTTTCTGATTTGCAGAGCACACTACAAGTCACAAATGCCTATCTTTTACAAATATCATCTCAATCTAACTGAAATTCACTGTTTTCAATTATAATTCCTAACGCATCTATTTCCTGGGGGATCAGGTTTTAGAAAACAGAATAAATTAATGGCAGATACCAGTAAAAATCATGTGTTCCTCCAGGATCCCAGTTTCCATAAAGTCCTCTTGGGGAAAGAATTAAACACACATCCATATCCCTATGGTGGAAGGACCTATCAGTCCAGAAAAAACAAAAAACAAAAACAAAAAACAAAACAAAAAAAACCCTGCTAAGGGCATTTCTTTAATATGTTTGGAATTGCAAGAGGGAGAGGATTTTCTCTTCAAACTCCAGCCTCACATACCTTGGAGCTGATGAATTCTGCACGTCCCTGGGATTTGCGGGAGGTTACAGAACAAGATTACACACCCTGGTGATATATTTACTGCAAGGACAAGCCGGGCACAGCTACAGCTTGAAACCAGAAATGTGTAGAAAGGCTGTAACCATGAAATACTTAAGGCTATTATTTCAATGGAGCATCCTTGTGTACCTGGGAAATGAAGCCAATCAATTTTGCTTTGCTTTTTCATTGTTGTTGGCTTAATGTAATTTAGTCAAAGAGGATGAAAACTGGTACCTGACTTTATTATTTTCTCATGTAAAATCAGGGCCCAGAGAAAAACTGTGCCCAGTGATAGGGATTTTATGCAGTTAACTGATTTGCAAAGAATTATACGAAGGCAAAGCTCTTGGGTTGTGCAAAAATGGAAGGTTGGGGTTTTCCTGTCCTTTTAGGACTAAGCTGCAAATGTCATTTAACATTGAATGGCTCTAGAAATGATATCACATCGAATTTCTCAAGTGTCTTCCCCAGACTTTTTTTTTCTTTTTCTTTCCTCCCAGTTCCTAAATAATTATGCTGAGGGCCTTGTGGACAGAGCAGTTAGCCAAGCAGACAAAGCCCTCGTGGAGTCCATAACCTTGTTAGGAAAAGGACATTAAAAGAAGAAGTAGAGGGACAGACATAATAACAGAGTTATGAGCCTTCATAAAGCTAGCACAAAGCACTCCAAGAGAGACGCTTATGTGCCTCACGTTTCTGTTTCTTTGCCTGCTTGCTCTATCAATCAGTCTGTGAGATTTGTGATTGAAGCAATGTGTTGTTTAAACTATTTTTTCAAAAACCTCCACGTCTTCTCATTTGGTTCCCAGAGCCTTGCACAGTGCCTGGCACATGGTAGACACTTAAGGATCTTTGTTAGTGATGTTGGTTGAGTAAAATGACAGTTGTTGGAATGACTTGTGCAATCCTTACAAAAATTATATGAGCTCACTTTGACTGGTATTTATGTCCTCTCTTTACTGATAGGAAAACAGGAAAAATTAAATGGTTTGCTCAAACCCTCTCAACTAGTAAGAAAGCACTGAAATGGGTCTTTGGACTCTGAAGCCAGTGTTCTCTCACCGAGCAACATTGCCTCCAGAAAAAAAACAGATAATGTGAAGGCTGAAAATAATCCTGATGAAGCTAACGGACTGCATGTGATTGCCTGGGGAAGGGGGGCGGGGGGAGAAACCTAGGAGGAAAGCTTCAGAGTTAGGCCTGAGTTAAAATGCATCCAACTCACCCTAAATGAAAATGCTATGGGATAAAAGCCAAAAATTTCCTTAGACTTTTGTGTCTCCAGCAACCTATATTTAAGCAGATGTATTTCTTTTTAAAGAACTCTCCTATTCAAGCTTTTGAAAAGGAAGATTTGCCTTTTCATGGGAGATCTTCATTCCATCGTGAAGATAAAACACAACTTCACAAGTTTGGTTATTTACTCTCAATTTTAGCAGACTTTTTTTCCCCCTTCAACTACTACATTTAGCGTATGAAAAAAGATAGTGTCTGCATTATATTCGAGGTCACACGGACTGGAAACATCCATAGGAGATAACTTAGCTTGGGCTTGCCATGACAAAGTACCACAGACCGGGTGGCTTAAACAACAGAAATTCATTCCTCACAGTTCTGGAGACAAGGAAGTTCAAGATCAAGGTGTTGGCTGGTGAGAGTTCTCTTCCTGGTTTGCAAAAATAGCCTCCTTCTTGCTGTGTCTTCACGGGGCAGAGAAAGAACTGTCTCTCTCTTTCTCCTGCTTCTTCTAAGGCCACTAATACAGTCATGAGGGCCTTACCCTCCTGACCCACTCTAATCTCAATTACCTACCAAAGGCTGCATCTCCAAGTATTATCACAGCAGGGGTTATGGCTTTACCATGTAAATTTTGGAAGATGTAAACATTCAGTCCATAACAGAAAATGTAACTAGAAAGTATTTTTAAGAAATGAAACAAATTCCAGGACACATACATGCTCACACACACACAGGCACACACATGAGGCCTTAAGCCCCGCTTTGAAGCTTTGACAGGAGGACCAGGTGTAAAGTTATGCCTAATCTTGAGGCACTGAATCGAAATAAGAAAAATTAGAGCAACAATCCACAAAAAAAGGACAAATAAAGATAATCAGGAATGGTTTGTGCATTTGCCATTGTCACTGAAGAAATTGGAGATAGTTAGACACACACACGTCAGCAGGCAAGTCCAACAGTGATCTTCCTGGTCAAGAAGAGCCTTTTGAATTTAACCTGAGCATCTTAAAGCCGTAGGACCTGAAACGTCCTTGTTTTAAAAGGGTGCAATGTCCATGGAATCCATTTATTAGACATTTAAAAATATTTTATTGACGATGGCTTCAGATTTATCACCAAAGTGGAAGAAAATGAGCACATTTTTTTTATTTTGCTATATTCTAGCCAATGAGCAAAAACAAAACAAAGAAAGGATGAATTGTAATGCTGTTATACTTCAATCCTTGTGAAAGAAGCGTTAATGACCAACATAACCATCAGCTAATCAAAAACTTGTCTTGATTAACTGTCATATTAAGAATGGTTGTATTTATTTTGATTTGTGTCCTACCTACTTTCAAATAGAATTTTTGGTGGTAAAAATATAAATCATTATTTGTTAACCCATATTGGATTGCAAGGTCCAGAAAACCCCAACTACAATGGTTTATGTACAAAAGGGAATTTGTCAGCCCCCCTAGTGGAAGTTCTGAGATAGAACTCACATCTAACACAACTACATCCAAAGATTCAAAGAGGTCGTAAGGCATCAATTTCCCTATCTTCACATCTCAGGTCTGCTTTCCTTTGGGTTGGCTCCATTGTCAGGGACTGTCTCCTGTGGAGCAAAATGGCAGCTGGAAGCTCTGGTTTTTCATCCCATATTCTTGGGCATTCTAGTGGAAAATTAACACCCTCTTCACAGTCATGTTAGTGAAAGCATTTAAATGTGCTTTGATAGGCCTGACTTATGTCATATCATAGGCTCATTCCTGATCCAATTACTGTGATCAGAGCAATAGAGGACACTGACTGGCCTGGCCTGTGTCATGATCCCACCCTTGGCTCTGAAAGACCAGGATTAATCTCCTCTGACCCACACAGACTGAGAATGGGGAAAGGAAGCAATCAAGAAATAGTGACACTCTATTACCACAAAAGGCGTAAATAGACTTCAGGTAATTGAACACTACAGATGCCTACCACAGTCACAGTACAATAAAATTAAATCACTGACAAATATTGAAAAGCAAAAGCCTCATATAAAAGGGTTGAGGGAGCACGTGATTAAGCATCTGCCTTTGGCTTAGATCGTGATCCTGGGGTTCTGGGATCAAGTCCCACGTCAGGCTCCCCAGAGGGAGCCTGCTTCTCCCTCTGCCTATGTCTCTGCCTTTCTCTCTGAATAAATAAATGAAATCTTATAAATAAATAAATAAATAAATAAATAAATAAATAAATGCAAGGGGTAGTGATCTTCCAGGGTGTGGAAGGAAGGTAGGGGAACGGTACATCACAGAAAACTGGACTGAGAAGGCTAGAATGATCAAGTACAAAACTTTGTTCTGAGTTTCCTAGAAGCCAAGGCAAGGAGAGACATTCAATGGATCATGTGACTTTCCTAATAATCTAATGAAAGGAGGCTCGCAGCTTGTTGGTTGGTATAGATCCTTTCCTGGCTCTGAATTCTGAGAATAATTTGTCTCCAAAGCCTTCAAATAAGAAAAACTCTACAACATCATGGTTTCAAAAAGTGAGATTTCAAGTAAAGCAAGATTTTATTTTGCTCAATGAAAGCCAAGGACATAGTGTTATCCCATAGCTCTGTAAAGTAAATTATTCAGAAGGCTAGTGTGACAGGGTCCAACTGTGTAACTTGACAAAGGACTCAAAGGTAGAAAACCTACAGTGAAATGCTAGCCCTGCCACTTATTAGCTGAGGCACCTTAGCTAAGTCCTTCTCATTCTCTAAGCTTGTTTTTTAATTATAAAGGAGTAATAATATCTATATTCTGGACTATATGTGAGAATTAAATACAGCAACATGAAAGTACTTTTAAATCTTAAGCATGTATTTATGGATACAGAAAGTATTTTCATCAGGCGAATGATACTCTAGGATCTTCTAGATAAAGTCAGATGGCATTATATATATTTTATAATTGATTACATAAAATGTTCAGCTGATGAGCCATTAAATAATAAAAGGCAATTTTCTGTTTTCATGGAAACTTTAATAAAACCCTTTTTTTACTGCCCTTTTCATTATTTTGCTCCTAAACTTCCTGTGTTTCAAATAAGTGAGATGTCACTAACGAAAGAAACAGCTATTTTTATTTATGAAGAATTTTAAGATAGTGACCATAACACTGAATAAAGTTTTGTAGACATTATTATTTCGAATACAATCATTCCTCTGCCATTACCTCTACCAATCACTACAATTTATTGAGCATTTAGTATTGGCCAGACAAGAAACAAAACACTTTTGCATACATTCAAAACACAATCCCTGGACTAGGAATGAGGTGAAGGGGGATTTTCAAACACCCCTCAAGAGTGTTAACACCTGGGATCCCTGGGTGGCGCAGCGGTTTAGCGCCTGCCTTTGGCCCAGGGCGCAATCCTGGAGACCCGGGATCGAGTCCCACGTCAGGCTCCCGGTGCATGGAGCCTGTTTCTCCCTCTGCCTGTGTCTCTGCCTCTCTCTCTCTGTGTGTGACTATCATAAATAAATAAAAAAAATTAAAAAAAAAAAAAAAAGAGTGTTAACACCTTAGCCTCGCCACTCATCTCTGACTCTGTTTCTCCAGGCATAGAGGGGTATGACTGCCCATCGTAATGGCTTTCTTCCAGACTTCAGTATTCTATTCTTACTTTGCCAGGGTTGATTTAATGGTGAAAAGATTGCTTTTCACATTTGTGGTGTACTCTAAGCACTGTTACCCTGGTTATGAATTGGTACTTTTCTTATAGTGTTCTCTTTGGCAGTTTATCAGAAGCGGCACCATTTTCCCCTCCCAGGAACCCTATGCTCAGTTCTTCCAGAAGAGAGAAGAGCATGTCTTCTACAATTAGTGGAAATTTGTGGAATGTGCTTTCCTTTAGCATAATAGTAAAGATCCAACAAATTTGTGTTACTGTCAAACTAGTGAGTGGTACTGTGTTTCCAAGGAAAAATTCATCTTTTAAAAACAATTTTAATTAATTATTTTAATTATTTTTAATTAATTGTATTCAATTTTTACAATGAAATTAAAATTTTATTAAAAATTGTATTGAAGTATATTGGATGTAATGTTATTTCATAAGATCCCTAATAAATAGTTCTTCAGCTTTCATCAGTTAAGATCATAGTTAATATACCAACATGGCATCTAGGAGTGGCTTTCAGTTTTAGACACACCGGAGAGCTTTAAAAAATATCAATGCCTGAAAAAATTGGCCCGGGGGGGCAGCCTGGAAATTGTTTTTTTTTTTTTTTTTTCCTAAAGTTCTCCCAGATGATAATAAGGTGTAGTCAACATTGAGATTTACTGGCCCATCTGGTGTTATCAGTGAGGCAGAGCATCACATACCTGAAGACAAAATGTGCCAATCAGGGTGAGGTGGTGAATGCACTATTGGAAAAAAGCAGTAGGATTGACCTGTCAGGCCCCAATCAATATTTACAAGGTATGTGAAACCCGTAGTATACAAAATGGCGGGTTGTGAGAAGGATTTTTTACTTATGTATGTTATTTGGAGGACTTGTCAACTGAGAAGAAACAGAAATGTATGTCGTCTTCAATGGAAAAAAACCTATGTGAGTCTTTCTTTTCTTTTTAAATTGTCAAAATCTAGAGCAGACACCTGGGAAAGATGATCAAATACAGATTTGCCTTCCTACCCCCTTTGGGTGGCACTACATTTTCTTTTCTCATTTAGAAGTTTTCTGGACATGATTTATAACATTATTGTGTCCTGCAGGGTCTATTTTAATTGACAGAACCAATAGACTCAAGAAATCTTTACCAAAATGAGAAACCAATTTTGGGGCAATCCTTTGGGAATTTCTTTGCCTTCTTAGATAAACTCCAACGCATGGTCCTGTCCTGGCATGTTTGGGAAATTATGCCCATTATGTCTCTTTGTTGGCTTTTTTAAACCAGCTTTTTTGATTTCTTGCAAATTTTTCTGTGCAAGGCTAAATTGATTCTGCACAGCAAAGATAAACTCCAATCCAGAAACAGAAAAGGAAATGTTTATGTGGTTGAGGTGCATATTTATAGAATTCCTGGTTGGGGGGGTGAGACCCAGAGGAGCATCGGTTCAGCTTCTGGTGGATACAATAATCCTTTTTCAGTTCTATGAGATGAGAGGTTTTCATCTTCACCATGAAGCTTGACAGGCCTGGTCTACAGATGGCTGACATTTGTGCTCTTTCTTATATATGCTTGTGACCTCTTAGATGAAATTTTGAGGTTAAATGTACAAATAATATGGAAGGAAGTAAATGCTTGAGGTTAATGTTTGCAGAAAAAACCAGGGAGGGGACTTTTTGCTAAAGGTTTTTTTTAAAAGGTATTCTACTTCCTACAGATTGATATAATAACCCAAGATAAGGGGTTTTCACTAATTTTTTTCAATTTTATAGTGACCACAAAAATATATTTCATACTCTGAAAAAGAGAGAAATACTCAAACTAGTCATAGTGTCATATTATTTTGTTTGTTTCCCTTTCTGTTTCACAATATGATGAAAGAAAACTAAGATGTTTGGAAAACTAATAGCATAGTAAAATAAATTTCCTCCACAATAGCATTTTTAGAGGTTAAAAACAAATAGGAAAGGCTACTAATAATTATATGATTCACTGATTACCTGAAGATTTCAGAGATTTTTATTTTCTGGTATTGATTTTCCTGTTGGTAAGAATCCTTAATATATATTTTTTCTCATATCTCAGCCTTTATCACTGTTAAATAATCTATGAGGGTGTGTGTGTGTGTGGGGGGGTGCAATTTAGAAATGTAGTAATAGGTTTTCTCATAATACAATTACCTCTTGGTTTGAAAGGTGAATTTTATTAAAGTATAGGATACATGTAAGGAATTCTGGCTGTCGATAATAGAAACCAATTTTGGCTAGTTTCAGCAAAAATCAAGCTTCATTGCAGGGATGTTGGGGGTTATTTCGCAGTACCTAAAGGCTGACAGATGTCAGTATATTTGGCTGCTTTTAAAATGGCCATCAATGACCCCTGATTCCTGATGTTTATTCCCTCTATTATCCCCTCACCATGAACGTTGGCTGGATCTAGTAACCTCTAACAAACAGAACTCAGCAAAAGTGATGGGATGTCTCTTCCAAGATGAAGTTAAGAAAGACTGTGGCTTCCGCCTTGTTCTTTCTCTTTCCACTCTGATGAAGGCAGATGCCATGTGGTGAGCTGCCCTGTGATGAGCTTACATGGCAAGGAATTGAGGGCAGCAGTCTCTTGCCAGGAGCTCCAGAGGAACTGAGGTTCTTGATGTAACTCTTGGCAAGAACAGTATCCTGCCAACAGCTGTGAGAGCCTGGAAAACATCCTGCCCTAGTTGAGACATCAGATAAGGCTATGGCTCGGGCCAGCGCCTGGACCATAATTTTGTGAGAGACCTGGGGACAGAGGATCCAGTTAAGGCGTGTCTAGATTCCTCACTTGCAGGAATTGTGGGAAAGGAAATGCTCTTCATTAATTTAGTTTTGAGTTGATTTGTTACACAACAATAGATAACTAAGATAATCAGCAAGAACCTGCCAAGGCACTCAGGGAATCTATCCAATGCTTTTTTTCTGCTCCTTGATTCCCATTTACTTTGGGTGTCTGTCTCGTTCATCGCTCTTATTACCAAGCCATGTCACCTGCTCCTCGGTACCAAGGATACCAATAGCTCCTATACTTACCAGGAAGTTAATGTATGTGTAGTTACATATCCAAACCTCAAATGCCAGGAATCGGGTTGGCTGAGTCTGGACCAGAGGCCCACGTTTGAGCTAATTGTCTATGTTCAGGAGGGAAACAAAAGGAAGAGACTGTGATTGACCTTGCTGGATCAAGTATAACAACAGCAGTATTCAGAGTAATTTGGAAGATGTTGGAGAAGGTAGTTAGATTTGCAATTTGTCTTAATACTTTGGTCACTTTGGTCTATTGCTTATACAATTTGAATTACCAATATATATTAGCAACGTATTTGAATTACTAATCTAGTATATGCCATCACTCTAAAAAGTAAATGTAGAAAAAAATGTAAGGTCTCTAAGAAGACTTTCCACCTAGAAAATGCATCATATGAAACTTGAGATTTGTGCAAGGTACATGCCAACAAGTAGAAAGTAATAGACACTGACATTCTTGATTATTCAGGAAGGATATGGTTTGACATTTAAGGCCAACTGAAGCTTCTTACCCCAATCATATCACAAGCTCCTCTGGGCTTCCACTCTCTACTTACTGTCCTACATGTGTGGAAAAACTGATACAATTTTGGCAAAAGGGGGGGAACCCCACTAAGATCGGTCAGTTGTACCAGGATTAACGAGTGTTTATCAAGCTACAGTATTTACCAAGCTGCACTTGTTTAACCGTGACAACAGACAAGGTCCTCTCAGAACTGCCTATGGGTAGAAGAGCACAACATTGACTGTAATCAAACAATGCAGACAAAAATGGGGTGGCTTCACCACTGACTCACTGGGATCCAAACAGAACAAATGGTGGGAGATTATGTTCTGTCTTGACCATCAAACTGGCTTAGTATTTCAAAAGTGTTTTGTAAAACTTTGCTCTGGAATCAGAGAGAATAAGCATACTTTACTGCTATTTTGGTGAGGTAGGAGTATCGGTGATGGAGTGAAAGCAAGCATCCCGTGGGAAAAGGCCAAGGTGATAAAATCATGCAGGCTGTTAATGGGCGGTTAGCATGTACGTGGGTTGTACCTTGGTATCAGAGGCAGGAATGGTGCGAGTGAGGGCACACACTAGCCAAATACAATATGGCAAGTTTCTTAAGCACATGGGCTTTCGAGTCACACCACTCAGATTCAAATCCTGTTTTTGCCAAGCACTAGAGATGTTGAGCACATAATGTATACTCTGTGCCTTTGTTTCTTCATCTTTGAAATAGGGAAAAATTTAAGAGCACCTACCTTTCTAGTCGTGTTGTAAGGATGAGATAAGATAATTCATATAAAGACATTGGCACAGCGCCTAGGACACAGTGAGCACTCAAATGGTTATTATTATTATGTACTTTCAAGAATGTTTATTTATTACTTATTTTTAAGTAACTCTACACCCAACATGGGGCTCAAACTCACGACCCTGAGATTATGAGTCGCATGCTCTTCTGACTGAGCCAGTCAGGCAACCCTACTACATACTTTTTGACACCAGTTATTTACTCTTTCAACCTCAGTGTCTTCATTTATTAAATAGAGAAGTGATTTTAGCAATGACACATAATCAAGTTTGTGTATGACCCAGCACATGGCATTAAGTATGCACTCAATCTAATACATTTCTTCATAATCCTTTGGGAATGAGAAGGGGAAGTAAGTTGGTTGTCAATTTGTTATCATCTAGGATCACCCCGCAGACACATTCTGGTGCATTAGTTTCTTAGGGCTGCCCTAACAAATTGCCACGAACTTGATGGCTTAAAACAATGGAAATCTATTCTCAGATTTGGAGGTCAGAAATCCAAAGTCAGGGTGTCAGCAGGACATGCTCCCTCTAAGGACCCTTGGGGAACATTTTTCCTTGACTCCCTCGGCTTCTGGTGGCTCCTGGTGCCCCATGGTCTGTGACAGCGGAACCCCAATGTCTTCTTCTGTCTTCACATGACCTTCCTTCTCCCCCAGAGCATGCCTGACTCTCAGCTTCTCGTTCCTGTCTCTTGGGAGGACACCCATCATTGGATTCAAGTTCGCCCTACATCCAGAATGATTTCATCTGAGGATCATAAACTACATCTGCAAAGACTCTATTTTCACAGAAAGTCACACTCCAAGGTGCTGGATGTTGAGATGGGGGGGAGGGGGCACTATTCCACTCACTACAGGGGTGGTGTTTCCAGATGCCTTCACCTCCTTCATGCCATTTACCTAATTCTTATTTCAATCTATTCACTCAACTCACATTTTGGGAGTAGCCACTGATGATCATCAGATCCTGGCATACAAAGTTGGTTCCTTGAAAAGGCTCACAATATTTTGAGAAAGATGCACACTGAACAGGTTCTCCAGAACTGTAGCAACAGAGAGAAAAATGGTGTTTTATCCATAAGTGGTTGGAGTGGGCTCCCTGAAAGAAGTAAAACCTGCAGTTTTACTCATCTACTCAAAGCACAGGTGCCAAATGAAGGTATCTGGGCAGAAAGAAGGATGGGCAGGGCCAGACAGACCATTCTTGCCCTGGGGATTAAACAGAGCTAGGAAACTTCCTTGAGTACCCAACTAACTTGCTTCAAATAGGATTGCATCCAACATTCAAGGCAGATGAATAATGAGGTCTAACAAATGAGAACCCTGGATTGTAACATTAATTTAGAATAAAACATTTACCTTGAGTCTTCTATCTGTGAGAAATACAGTTTTATTTAAAATGGGGAAAGTGTACTACAAAATGCATATATTTATGACCCTTAATTCACTGGAACAAAATATCACTTATTTCTAAATTATTTAATTGGTTACAGTGCTTGTCAGATGTGGTGATGGTCAAGCTCCCTTTATAGGTATGTTTCTTTTAAAGGGACGTTTTTTCTAAATCTAATTTCATAAATATAATAGTTTAAAATACTTCCCTGCAGCTAAGTGGCAACTGAAAGCTCGATGTTAACTTGTCATTGCACCTTGTTTTGTGAAAATAACTCTGCAGGTGCAAGAACACTTATTTTCAGCACTTGGAATGTGGCAAATGTGTTACCTCTAGACTTTGTGAAGTTCACCTCCACCTCCCTCCATCCCACCTAAATTCTTGGTGAGTGTAGGTGTTATGTTTTCTATGACAGAGGCTTTGTCCTCAAACGGAAAATCACATGTGCAAGGTGTGTCACAAGGTTTCAATGGTATTTCGACAACAACTACTTCTTCTGGCAGGGGCTGGCTTAAGCTACATCACCCCGGAATAAGGCTCCGAAGCTACACTGAAGAAAAGCTTTGGCTTTTAGAAAACCCTGGTATCTATTTGAAAAATGATTATTAATTTGAGGTAGTTAAACAGAGAGGGGACTCACTTGAATGAAATTGTGAAGTAGGTAAACATTTCCATTATCCTCTTACTCCTCTTCGCTAGACACTCAATGTCTGAATAGACAAGTAGAACACAAAGATTTTTGAAGTGGTTCAATAAGCCTCGATATATTTAAAACTTGAGTTAACATTTGACTGCTTTAAGGATTAGGAAGGGGCATGGAACCAGTGTGGCTGCCATGGAAAGAAAGGCAACCGTGATGTCTCACATCTCCCTGCTTCCAAGAGCAAGCAGGGTTTTCTACAACTGTCCCTTACAGCCCAGTTTTACCTATCCCACCTTTGGTCATAGCCATCTTTAAATTCTTTCAAATGTGATCAAAGAAATGGACTCTTCCCTCAAAAGAATGCATAATATGATTTACAAACATTTTCAGTGCATTTTTAGTGGTCACATCTCCCTTCCCTAGGAACCAGGCCCAGTCTCCTGCTGTCTTTCGGCTCAGGCTCACCCTTTCTTGGGTTGGAATGGAGTAGCAGCTGGACTGGCCATTATCCTTCTCCCCTTCCCTACCAGGCGAGCTTCTGAATGGCTTCTTCCATGCTGTCACTCTGCAGACAGACCCACTGATCCTTCTTATTTTCCAGGCTTGTCTGTCAATCACTGTGAGAAAACACTACTGGGGAAACAATAGCAGGGGATTACAAAAATAACAATAGGGCCCTTATAAAGCTTAACTCTTAAGGCCCTCATGCCCTCGCTGAGAAGGTTCTAGGGACCCATCCTTCAATGGCTGCAGCCTGATTTTTTTTTCTTTCAAGTTGGATCTCTCCTGATTAACTTGTTGGTTGAATTCTTTCTCTTCTCTAGGAAAATCTCAAGAGTGTTTTGAAAGTTATCCTGGGAGTGGATTTATCTCAAGTAGGTAATTTGCATCCTTGAGCTCCTGTGGCCTGAGTGACAACCCAAACTTGGGTATCTTCTCTCTACACAGATCCGTGAATCTTTTCCCTAAGAAACAGATAAGGGTCAGGGATTTCGTGTGCAAGGAAGTCAATAATTTCTAAGAATCTCCGAAGGGCATTGGAAAAGGGAATATCATTAAGGAGGGGGTTCGTTCATTCAAAAAACACTTAATGCTAACCTACTACAAGTGAGAGACTGCAGAGTAAGGAGACACAGATGATTACAAAGAAAACTGCCCTGTTTTCTCTTTGCTCACAACCAGGATTTTTGTTGTTTTCCCATCTTTTCTGTCCTACATTCTTCTCTCACCCAACTTCATTGCATTGCAGTCCAAATATTTCTTCAGCTTTTGGGGATTATTTGGGATTCTTAAAAAAGGCGCTTACTACTCTGAATTTCATAGCTTTTCTCATCATTGCTTACACTCTTTTCCTCCATAAATTACCTACCCAGGGTGGCCAGATTTAGCAACAAAAAGAATTTTTAGTCTGAATTTCAGATAAACAGCAAATGATTATTTTAGTATGAATATGTTCCAAATGTTACTTTAAAAAAATTGTTTATCTAATTCTGATTTAACTGGACATCCTGGTTATTGTCTTGCAACCCTACCCTAGCCCAAGCCCATCTCTCTAAAATGTTAGCCCTGGAAGTTAGCGGCATCCACAGATTTAGAGAGTATCTTCTTTATTCAATAATTGTGATCCTAGAGACAAATGCTACAAGCCCCCTAGGAAACCACTCCCTGCCAGGCAGCACTCAACTTGCTCCCTTCCGATGTTGACCCTTTCAGCTGACGGGGACACCTCAGCCACAGCTAACCTCATTTAATACATGTCACGTCTGGAGAATGTTTGTTTTGTTCCCGATGTCTCACTGATTTGAATTTTTGATTTTTTTTTTTTTTTTCCTCCAGGAAAACAAATCCTATGGGTCTAGTTTGTCTATCACCTGTCCTGGCTCTGGGTTTGTCCTTTGTTTCTGAAACAAAAGTAAATGAGGATCATGTGAGTAATTATCAAGCACAGATTCTCCAGGATCATCCAATGCAGGAAAGACTAAAGTCTATGAGTAACTTAAACCTGAATTTTCACCTTCTCTAAAAAGCAAAGAAGAAAAGCAAAGGTGAACAACTGATCATTCCATTGTTTCACCTGCTCATAGTCTGGCAGGATTTAGAATGGATGCGGCCTGCAGAAACAGATTTCAGGTTAGCTCCTCTCTGAGAGTTGGCTGCTCTGAGCTCACGAGATACCAGAGTTATCATGAGACTGGTAAACACCAAATGTGTAAATTTACTTAATGCAAGACTTTTATAGGTATATGATCATGCCCACTGATATCATTTTTTAACCTCAGCCTAACCGAATTAGAATATGTTGTCACTAATACCCGAAATCAGCAATTTCTAAAATAGTTTAATATGCAGCTGCTTTAAAATGTGCTTACAGATTAGCAAAATGTCAGAGCCTACTTTCAAAGAAAGCTGTCCTCGGGGACACCATCTAGTCTCACTCATAACTTTAATACGATTACCTCCCACCGAAGCAGACTGGTTTTCTATAACATTCTAAAGAGAAGTTAACCACAGAAAAGGCTGTAATATTTCCAGTTAGCACGGCCACTCTAAGACAGGTAACAGACCCTGAGACTTCCGTGACCCCCACCTCCCACGCCCATTGCTAAATTAATTAAACAAGGAGGCCGTTAGGCTGAGGTGGTTCTAATACCTTAGCAGCCTACGCAAGCGTATCAAAGCCTAAGCCTATAAATGCTTCAAGGGTAAGAAATCAAAATCTAACAACCAATCACAGCCAACTAGGCTTTTCCCAATTAACACAATGGCTTAAGCTATAGCCAACTTAATAATTTTTTGTGTTTTGCTTCCGTTTCTTTTCTTTATTACTATTATCTTTTAAAGATTTTATTTATTTATTTGGGGGCGAGGGGAGGGCAGAAGGAGAAAGAACCTGAAGCTGACTCCACACTGAGCACATAGCCCAATGTGGGAGCTTGATCCCATGACCAAGAACCTGAATCAAAACCTGAACCAAAACCAAGAATCAGATGCTTTTTTTTTTTTTTTTTTTTTAAAGTAAAAACAGAAACAGGTTTTATTTCAATCCTGTTAGGGAGTGAGAGGGATGGAAAACAAAAAATGAAGGGAGGGGTCTCTTCATACACACATGACATCAAGATCGACTACAAGGAATAATACCCATTTTCATCCCTCGCCCAACTCCTACGTGGGGTCCAAGGCCAGCTGAGAATAGACAGAACAGGAATTAAGACACTGTTGGCACAGCAACAGGGCCAACGCACCAGAAGATGGAGAGAGAGGAGAATTCCTCAGGGAGCAAGACCCTGTGCCTCAGCTGCTTCCCCAGTGGAGGGGGAATGAGAAAACTTTGGCTCAGCAGGAAGGCAGTTGGCAAAAATCAGAGATCCCTTAGCTGGACGCCCCAGATCACAAAACTAACTAGCTGACTGAGTCACTCAGACTCCCCTGGCCTCTTCTCTTTAAAAGTCTAGCCTCTTGGGCACCTGGGTGGCTCAGTGGTAGAGAGTCTGCCTTTGGCCCAGGGCGTGATCCCTGGGTCCTGGGATCGAGTCTCACATGGGGCTCCTTACAGGAAGCCTGCTTCTCCCTCTGCCTGTGTCTCTGCCTCTCTCTCTGTATGTCTCATGGATAAATAAACAAAAATCTTTGGTAAAGAAAAAAAAAAAAGCCTACCCTCTAGCTTCGGAATAGTCCTAACCACTTCAGGTCTGGTGCTGCCCTATTTGAATTGATTTTTGTTCAAATAAACTCTTACAATTTTTAACACACCTCAGTTTATGTTTTAACACTATAAAGGAATCATTTATAGACCTAAAATTTGTATGCACAGAGATTTGGATGTAGACCAGATTATTATTCCCCCAAGAGCTGAATCTAAAACAGGATGGCCGTTTGTACCACTGGTGTATAAAGCTCACTTTTCAGGGAAACACACAAATGTTTCTGGAATCTGCATGTGACTCCTTGCGGGGAGGGGTCAAGGGAGAGTGCAGAGGACTTGCAAACAGCCTATGAGCCTTTTCAGGCCCATTGGTAAATCAGAGTGCACAAGCCTTTAGGGAGGGGGCCCTCGGGCGTGACTTGAG
This sequence comes from Canis lupus dingo, assembly GCF_003254725.2. Lineage (NCBI taxonomy): Eukaryota > Metazoa > Chordata > Mammalia > Carnivora > Canidae > Canis > Canis lupus. The sequence continues at coordinate 32,709,339 of NC_064257.1, read as the reverse complement.
GCCTCAGGACCTCACTTTAGATAACCCTGGTTACGAAAGGCCTGGGTGGGGGCACCTGGGTGGCTCAGTGGTTGATTGTCTGCCTTCGGCTCAGGGCGTGAGTGATCCTGAGGTCCTGGGATCGAGTCCCCGCAGGGAGCCTGCTTCTCCCTCTGCCTGTGTCTCTGCCTCTCTCTCTGTGTTTCTCATGCATAAATACATAAAATCTTAAAAAAAAAAAAAAAATGCCCCTGCGTGCTGTCCCGGGCCTGGAGGTCCTACTGGCTACTCGGGAGCAGTCTCACTGCCTCCAGTAAGTCCTGATTTCAGCCTGGCTGGGGGTGGTTCTGCACTGTTTTGGTTATATCTGCTGGTTCTGAGGATCTCATTACTTTGTTAATTAAATTTTTAGATTATTTTAATCTTTTAATAGTTCACTTTTAACGGTTGGGGAAGAGGAAGTAGCACCTCAGAGACTAGTGTCTGCCCCAAAGGTAGTTAGCTCCATGGCCTGCCTTCTTGCACCTCAGATCCTTCCCTCTGGCCAGGCCTGTCAGACAAGGAACCTCAAAGACGCATGTTAAAAATATTCATCCAGGTGGTTTAGGAAGACCACAGGTGAAATTACTCCTCTGGGGAGAAATGCAAATAGCCCTCCGGCCTCTGGGAAATGTCAGAAAAAAACAAAACAAACAAAAAGAGTCCCAGAGGCTTGCTCCAAAGGGAAGGGCTCTCACCCCAAAAGTCTTGCATGTGTGTGTTAAAGTGTTTTTTCCCCCAGTGTTTATCACTTGGGCTACAATAACCCCCTCTGTGTCTCTCTGGGCACAGAACAGACACCGGAAGGAGTCTTTTTGGATGTGGTTGACCCAGGTCACCATCCTTACTCCTCCGTCCACACGGTGTGAATGTGGGTCTGTGCCCCTGGACGCTGGCTCTTGCAGGTAAGTGGACAACTCAGAAAATGCCAGCTGTTCGCTTATTCTCTATCGTCCAGTCCCTTAAGGATCTTGGCTCCATTAAACGTTGACAAATGTTTTTGCCTAGTGGTCATTAGTAAGTGGTCTTTCTTTCTTTCTTTCTTTTTTTTTTCCTTTGGGGTTTTGGCTAGAGGTTTCAAATTTTCATGCCATTGCATCTATGCTCCTTATTAGGATATATTTCCACAGCAGAGTTTCTGGCACTTTTGCTTTAAAACAATCCATTATGAAGACAAAGTTTTAAAGATCCAACTAAGAATATAAACAGGGTCAAGAGCTCTAAGAGTCTGGATCAGTGTGGCATCTCATGATGTACAGCAGTACGATTGCGGGCTGACAGAGACACGCTCGTTTGATCTCCACCAAATGCCACCAATGCACACTCGATGCTCTGTGGGAAACCCTAAGAATCCTCCTTTTTCTCTTCTGCCTCTTTCCTAAGAAGTTCAGTCCTATAGAGGTGAAGTGGAATGGAGCAAAGTAGATGATGAGCTTCAGCACAGGGGTGTGGGGATAGGGAGGCTGGAAGGCCAGAGCTCAAGTGAAGTGACAAGGACACATATCTACCTTCACTATCTACTTATAATTATTAGCTCATGGTCCACAGGTGGGGTAGGATATTTCATATTCTTACCAAGAAGTTAATTACTGAATAAGAAGCCTTTCTACAGAGACACCTGGGTGGCTCAGGCATCTGCCTTTGGCTCAGGGCGTGATGATGGGTTCCTGGGATCAAGTCCCGCATCGGGCTCTCTGCATGGAGCCTGCTTCTCCCTCTGCCTGTGTCTCTGCCTCTCATTCTGTGTCTCTTATGAATAAATAAATAAAATCTTTTTTTTTTTTAAGAAGTCTTTCTTATTTACGATGCTATTGGTTCTAAGGGATAATAACAAGTTAAACCAGCTTAAGCAAAAAAAAAAAAAAAAAAAATGGGTGGTTGGGGAACTTACTAAAAGCTTTTGAGGTTTCTCACAGAATCTTAGGAGAAGGTGAATGACCAAGTCACAAGAAGGGCCAGGATGCAGCTAAGCCCCCATGAACCACTCAATTCAGGAACCTAAATGTCCCCAGGATATTCTCGATGCCTTTCACTTCTGTTTCTTTTTGTGTTTTCTCTTTTTCTAGAATGGTATTCTTCACAGAGTTGGAGAAAACAGACTGCTAGTGGTTTCAAGATTTGACTTGTAGCACATACAACTACAGGAAAGAAAGCACCTTGATTTCCAATGTTTCTAAGTCCAAAAATCCCAGTCAATGGACTCATAGGCCAAACCTTACGCACCTAGTCATGGCTCCTCCCACACCCTTGAAAGTGGGAGAATAAGGACAATGAGGCAGTATTTGAGGGATATCCCAGAACAGGGATGTTGTGCATAACCCCTAAGTATCTAGGATGTACACCTTCCTACTTACCTCAGTCTCTTAGGGGCACAGGTGAGCAGTTGTTTTCTGTAATAACTTGACACTCAACTATGATGGTCAATTCAAGAAAATGACGTTTATAAAAAGTGAGAGCTCCTCAGTTAGCATGTTGCCTTCTGAGTTACATGGACTCTGTGAGTTATAGCTGTCAAAAGTGGGATGTCAACATGTAAGCAGATTTTTAATGAATAAACTTGGCCAGTTATTCTCCAAGAAGATTGTAGCTAATTGTACTTCCATAAACAAAGCATCAGAAGTGCCATTTCCCTAAATGTATGAGAATAGACATCACTCATCTTTTTAATATTCATTGGATAGGTAGTAAATGGCATATGGGTTTATTTTTGCATTTTCCTGACTATTAATAAGACTGCATATCTTTTATAGTTGTTATCCACCTTCCTTTGTTCTCAAGGAAATTGCCTGTTCCTATAGTTTTCCTATTTTTCTCTTGTTTGCTTGTTTTCAACGTGTAGGTCTTTGTGTGAGGGTATTAATTTAACTGATTATATTTTGATTTTTGTTCACTATACTTAATATTAACCTCTAATTTGTCACGAGTCACTATAACTTTTTTAACCCCTCATTCATATCAGCTTTGTTTATGAAGCTTCTTATACAGAAACAACATTTATATATAGTCATATATATTAATCTTTTTCTTTATGGATGTTTATTTTCCTAACTTACTTAAGAAAGTTTTTCTACCCATTCTTACTCTTGTAGATCTGCACATTTTCTAACCTTTCTTCTTTTTTTTTTTTAAGATTTTATTTATTTATTCATGAGAGACACAGAGAGAGAGAGAGGCAGAGACACATGCAGAGGGAGAAGCAGACTCCCTGTGGGGATCGTGATGCGGAACTTGATCCCAGGACCCCGGGATCACACCCTGGGCCAGAGGCAGATGCTCTACCACTGAGCCACGCAGGTGGCCCTCCTAACTTTGCTTCTACTGGTTTTTATTTTTGCAATGCAGTCCAAATGGATTTGATTTTATATATGATGCAGCACTCTAACTTTTAGCTGGAAAGCCAGTACTCAGGATATATAAAAAAAATAAATCCCCACCTTTCCAAACATAACCTTAGAGGAGTCCACATTTGGTGCTAACCTTGGACTTATCCCTATGCACATATAATTCTTTGAGATGTGCATGTGTATGGGTGTTTACATGTACACACACACATGCATGCACAGATAAACTCTGTATGTAGAGCACGATCCGTTTTTATTTTATTTGCTTTCTTTGCTTAAAATTCTGGGAAGGAACTCGAAACCAGTGGTGTATGTGGCTCTAGCTCATGCTTTCAGAAGACACAATAGCATGGTCTCGGAAGAATGGATAAACCTGATGCAGCAAGGCATTACCAATTAATTAACTTCTCCCAGCCAAAGTCCCCAGGGTAAAATCTTCAGCTGCCCCAGCTCTCCAAGTCCTGCTCTGAATAGTCAAGTCTCCACAAAGTTCTGTGCTCAACTCTCCTAAGACAGAGTCCCAGTATCTAGCTCTGTCTTCAAAAAGGGTAACCTTCACCTGCACCTCCTTCAACCAGTCTCCTCCACTGACACTCCACATTCTGAGCTAGCTTTCTTCTTAATGAGTTGCAGGTCTGGCTTCTCCATTTAATATTCTGCATGGAAAAGGAGTGTGGAAAGCACCACTGATCTCCTGCTGACCCTTTTAATACTTTTTAATCTATGGGGGTTTTGACCGTGGATATAGTTAAAAATAACTGAAGACTCCTGCAATATTGATTGATCTCTCATCAATCTTTGATTCCATAGGCAGATACCACTTAGCCGAGCCATATGATTTTGATATTGATTCAAGGTTTTTCATCTTCCCTCAGAGCTTTTACTGCCACAGAATCTCAATCAGGGTTTATTTATTCCTCAAATATGTATTGATGTCACACTTTACCAAACACGGTGTTAAGTGCTGTGGATACACTGGCGAGCACAATAGTCACAATGCTGGGTAGTTACGGACTTCTTTGAGCAAAGTCTCATCTTGGATGTCATTAAAAACATTCTTTGTCCCCGATTCTCCTTTGAAGCATCTATCCAAATACTTGATGCAAATTTAGCCTTCCTTATGCTCTCCTACCATAAGAAACAAGCTGGGCATCTTTTGCTATCTAGAAGAGAAGGTGTTTTATGCCATCGGTGCCACCGTGACGCTTTTCAAACAATTTTTTTCTGGATGGTTTAGAGTCTTTTTAACAAAACCAATGTTGTTGCTATGGGAGAACAATCGCTTGGTTTTCAAGAAATAGTTTTGGAGCGCCTATTATATGTAAGACACACAATGATCTAGATCCAAAATCAAGATCCAGAGGTTGTTTTTTGTACCATGGACTCCTTTTACAGTCTAAAATAAATGAAATCTTTCTGAGAACAATATTTTTATAAATACATAAATTAAGATACATTGGATTACAAAGGAAACCAACTGACCTATACCTTGGTTAACAATTCATTTCTACAAGCCCTGGTGTTCAGTGAAGTCTTCAAAAAATAAAAATCTCCATTAACGGGAAAAAAATTACTATGTATTACATCTTAACCTAAAACACCCAAACCATTTTCAAAGATTTTTTAAAAAACGTATGTGTGTGTATATATATAATTATTTATACATACACACAAGTCCATTCATATATGTATATATTCACACATACACCTGTAAGAAAAGTAAGTTTGCATAAAAAATAGTACAGAATTTGAAAGGAAGCAAGCATAGTAATCCAGTGAAGGTTTATCGTACTCACCAAAGGAAGAAAAGATGACCTGATAAAGAAACTGCTTAAAAGCACCAAGTTGAACAAAAATCAAAATAACTGCATTAATGCTTCAGTGAAACTCAATTTTATTTATTTATTTTTTAAGACATGTTTTCTTTTTATTATTTGAAGATTTTATTTATTTATTCATGAGAGAGAGAGGTAGAGGCAGGCTCCTTGCAGTGCAGGAAGCCCGTTGTGGACTCGATCTCAGGACCCCGAGATCATGACCTGAGCTGAAGGCAGATGCTTAACCCACTGAGCCACCCAGGCGCCCCAAAGCTGGGTTTTAAAAGTGACCGGCTTCCTGTCTTCCCTAAAACTCCCCTCCCTCCTTTCTTAGTCTTTTTTTTTTTCAAGAGCCTGTTAGCACCTTGAAAAGGACCTGAGGCTGGCAGCAGTACATAATTCCTGCCCAAACCAGCTAGATCCTGCATTTCTCTGAAACCATGCCCCTCCCCCTCCCCCCCACTCCCCGCCCAGCTCCCTGGGGGGTAAGGGAGGGACTCGCGGTTTTTGAAGGCCAGAGCCTGCTGCAGCTCCCTTTGCCCACTGAAGCAGTACAGCTATTGTTCTTCTTTATCCCAAATTCTGTCTTCCCTTATGTTTTGTCTCCAAAGCACAGAGGACAGTTTTGGACAACTGTGGGTGATGTATGGACAGGTAAGGAGTGAGGGAATTTGACATCGGAAAGCTTATTATTCTTTCTGCATAATTTTTTTTTCACTGATTTTTTTATCCTTTTGGGGAAGCTCATTAGTGTGGAGGTCAAATTTTGCTTAAAATAAGCTTGAAAACTTATCACTAGGGCCAAAATAAAAGCAAACAATGCAAACTACATGGAGGTGGCACATGCACCCAACAGGCCAAAGTGTTGTAAGAAATGAAGATGTTTCGTCTCCATCTCTTACTTGGTGTCCACAGGCAACACAAGCATGTTTGGGTTCATCCAAACAGGACATCTAATTTGAATCTGCTCCCTGTGGTACCTTGACCACAAAACTCTGCTGAGTGAATTGGTGAGTGTTTTTGTTTGAAATGATCATGTGGACGCAATGTCTTACAGGTACTTGGTGTGTTCCGGGTGCAATTTTTCTTCATACTGTTAAAAAGGAAAACACAGGTCCAAAATGGAGTCATTTAGGCCAAGTCACCAAATGGACTTAATACCTAACCTAGGAGCAAATTCTACCCTCCTCCAGACCTGTAGTCTAAACCTGTCAATCATGAATTTTCTAAGCCCCTCCAATGAGGTCACATGGGTCCTCTCCAAGCCTCTACCCCACCAAAGGAAGGTGAGGTAATCCACCTAATAAAGACAGCCTGCCTTTCCCCCTAAGGGAAAGTGACTTTGCTGGAAACAATCTTTTCTTTTCTTTTGCTAATAACGTCTTGCCCCACCCTCCTTCTATAAAAACCTTCCATTTTGCACAACTCCTAGGAGCCTCTCCCTACTTGTTTCTGGTTCGTGAATCGTTTAATAAAGCCAATTAGATCTACTGGGTTGAATTTTGTTTAACAATACTGAGAATAAAAAGTTTCCCAATAGTCATATGACTTTTGAAGAGTTTTATTGCTGAAAAGTCATTAACTGAATGTTCATCTTGTGAGTTACATCTGTGAGCATATTATGCTCTAGGCAAAACTAAGCTAAGGGGTTAAAACAAAACAAAACTGAACAAAACAGACATCACTCCCTGCCTCTAAAGAGCTTATTTTCTTCACAGTCTACATGGATGATAATTTTTTCACAAGATAAACTCACTCCACTCACAGAGGTGCGTTTTGTCCCTGATATTTAGTCCTATCATGACAGTCCTCATAAAGCCCCAGTAGAGTACAGTTAGCCCATTAAAGCTTGGTTTGCTGGATGGTTACCATATCCTCCAAAATCTCCGTCAAGATCACTTCTTGAATGCTTCTTGATCTAGGTCAGAGATAGGCAAAGTATTGTGAAGAAGAGCCCAGTTGAGGACCTCTGGCTTTGTAAATAAAGTTTTATTGGAACACAGCCATGCCCATATTGTCGATGGCTGCTTTTGTGCAGAGATAAGGAATTGGGAAAAGTATCTTCTTGCTCAAAAGGTAAAAAATATCTATTATCAAGCTCTTTATAAAAATATTTGCCCATCACTGATCTAAATTTCTGGAGCTTCAAGTATAGTATTATCCAACTTTTGACCAGATCTGAGAAGCTTCTTAAGAGATGGATAGAACTTCATAGAAATGGATCTTCACTTTCTAATTTTCACCAGAATACCAGAATATCCATTTCTGTGGTGCTTAATGGGTGGAACTCTTACTATGCAAATCTGTCTGTCACTGCTTAAAACTCTCCTTATTCTTTGGATAAGATTAATGTTTTTAAATGCAATCTACAAGGTGCCTCAGATCCTGACCTCACATACTTTCCCAGCCTTATCTTTGGTCTCTACTCTGTTTCTCCCTACTAGGACCCCAGGGTTCTGCTTTGGGCACACCTCTCTGTCCTTTGTAAACTCACTTCCTTAGTCTATGGAGCAACTCTAATAATGCCCTCAGGTTCCACTCAGCTTAATTCCTACTCCTCCTCAGGCTTCTGATTAAAGACACTGTTGTAGGAAAGGTTTCTTTGATTGTCTCAACAACTAGATTTGACTTTCAAAGGTCCTACATTTTTCTTTCGTAGTGATTTTCAGAGTAGCCAATATGTACTTGCTTTCACTACTTACTTAATTTCCGTTTTCTGGCCAGATTCTGTAGAGTGTGAGGCAGCTCTTTTCTGTTTGTGGCTCTATCTCCAGTGCTTACCCATTACTTTATTAGTGAATTAAATTTGTGGAATGAATTGATGAATGCCATAGAACACATACATGAGACATTTAGTAGTGAACTTGTTCTCAGTCCTCGCTGGGAGAGTCAGATCAAGAATGCCCGACCTGTTGGGGTGCCTGGGTGGCTGAATAGGTTAAGCGTCTGACTCTTGGTTTTGGCTCAGATCGTGATCTCAGGGTTGTGGGATCCAGCCCCCGTGTCCAGGTCCATTGAGCGTGGAGTCCCTTTGGGATTCTCTCCCTTTCCCCCCTCTCTGCTCCTCGACCCTTCTCCACACTCTTTTTCACTCTCTCTCAAATAAGCAAAATCTTAAAAAATGCACTACCCAAAGCATATTTCCCCGAATGTTTTAGAAAATTATGCAAAACTGTTCTGTATCATAAGTTGATACATCTATCAGAGTTCAACACTAATGAGTGCTTTTTCTTTTCTTTTTCTTTTTGTTAGCAAAAGCAATGCAAACTTTTGCTGTGTTTCTTTTTCCTGGATGCCAAGAAGCTCAAATGTAAAAGCATTGCTTATTGAGAGCTTAAGAGCAATGTTCTCCAAACCCAGATTCCTGGTAAAAATTCTTCCTACTTTCTTTACATGGCTTATGAGGACTTTTATTTATTTTTTAAAAACTCTGTTAAGTATTTGCTTCATGTCAAGTTGCCTCAACTTTGCATGATTATATCTCGATCTTATTTCAGACTCATGACTTTTCTCATCGGAGCAAATTTAGAAAACTATATAAACAGTGCCTCTTTGGTCATAGCTGAACAATGTGTAGGAATGGAAGCTACAATCGGATGCAGGAGGCTCTAAGCATTCTGACTAAAATTACATGACTGCCTTGGGCCAGAGGAGAGGGGATGGAGGAGGAGTGGGTAAGTAAATCAATTAAAAAAAAAAAAAGGCAGCGAAATAAACTGGAGTAGGGTGTCCAGTACTCATGAAATTCAAACAGCATATTCATACATGGTATCAGCACCGAGGCTGAACTTGGCTACATGTGCAACCAGTGCAGGACGCAGCCAAACATGTCTACAGTTTGAAAATGAAGATCTCCCAGGTCACTTCTTGCTTCACTGGCAGGCAAATTTTCAGGTTGCTTCTGCCTCCCTAAGTCTGGGGGGGGGGGCGGGCGGGGGAGACAGGGGGCAGGAGGTGACTTAAAAGATCTCATCTGTTTTGGAGTTTGGGGCACTTAATCATAAGTTTGCACTTACTTCAGAAGATTAAACAATGAGTGTTTATGAAATCAAGAGAAATGTGTTTTCCCCCCAGAAATTTCCTTTTCAAAGACGTCTCTGTGCACTCTGGCTAATTTAAAAAGAGCCCCATAGGGTGCTTATTTTTTTACACATATATTGCCAAAGTAGTTCCTGTTTTGGTTTTAATGTGTTCCTTCTTTTTAGTGAGATGAAAGAGAACTTTCTTTAAAAAAGACTTGTCTGCTGATCATGTTTGTTAGAATGAGCCTAAATAAAGCTTCTGTTAAGAGTTTAACTGTTTAGCTAAATCCTCTGGGCGAAATTATCTGGCAGATTTTCGGCTTTAGTTGGACTATGTAACCAGAGTGCTCTTTTTAGCCTCTTTCTAACTTGAAATTTCTGCCTCCCCCAGGACTTCTCTGAAGTGAAGGTCTCTAGGAAGGAGCTCTTTCTCTCTATCCAGTTGACTTAACTTTTTTTTTTTTTTTTTTTTTTGCATAAAGATACAAGTGCTCTTGACTCATAGTCCCTACCCCCTACATATTGCACAGACAGCTTTGTTACCACAAGGCAGAAAGCCACGAAAAGAACCATTCCTTGAGTGCTTCAAGGTTGTGCCTCTGACTACTGTTTTATACAGTTTGAAATGGACAGACATTAAAAACAACACGGAGACCATTCTTGGAGTTTGAAGGTCAGCATCACAGTCAAAACTCACAACTGATTTCCAGAAGATGGAAATGCTTTCTTTCCTGCAGGGTGCTGGATGAAAGGACTTGGAAGGTGAGGCCCCTACTACAAAATATGCAAATATGGAATGCTTTCAACACAAGCTCCAATGCCAATAAAGGATCCTTGGCTTTCAGATTCAATTAATTCAACTAAATCAAAGCAGTAAATATTATCTAAGCTGAAGATTGCTTCTGCTTCATTTAGGGAAAACAAGTATTTACTAAACAAATGGATAAGAACACAAGATGAGAAGCCTCTACGTTATCTCCTTCAGTAAATAAATACAATTTGACATGCAAATCGTAACCTTTCTTGTTTTTTTTTCTAGAGAACTTTTTTTCTTGGCTAGAATAGGCTTTTTAGGAATTTGGATCAGTCTAGCTTGTTGTCCGGCAAAAATGAGTATATTCTAAGTTCCATTTTCCAGCGGGGCTCCGACCCTTTCATTCTAGCTGAGGTACATCCAAATCCACGATAGTTTTTACAATCATGGTAGGCATCTCTGTGTGGGACCTCTATATTAATTTCTTTATTGCACTTCCTCTAGCCATTTGAATGTTTGTTCCTTTGTTTTAGTTGACTATCTTGTGTCAAATGAATGATGTGACGTCACTTAGTGCATGTAAATGCTAATCTACTTTGAGATGTTAAATTCAAGTCCCTTAAAAAGGTCAAGTTGCTGCTTTCCTTAGAAGTGAAAATAAAACCACGGACTGTGCCAACATTTGGTTAGATGATTATTTTACTGAGCTTCCTGAGTATTATCTTCTCTCTTGAGAGTAACATGTGGACATCATTATCCGTTCTTGTCTCAGAAGCTGGGAAGGATGCATTTTACCCAGACTATAGGACTTGAGGGAAGGAAGCAAATAACAACTCACTGAAAACTTCGTTGATACTTACCGGCTGCTTTTGCACATTAAGTTGGTGGGTTAACTTTTTTCTTTTAGGAGAAAAGATTTCTAACTTGAGATAGCATGTGCCTGGATAAAAGTTTCGTTGGTTTCGAGTTACAGAATTTTGCCACTACTTTTCGAGATTTTTAGTTTTAAGTAATCTCTATACCCAATGTGGGGTGCGAACTCAAGATCTGGAGATTGTCACTACTTTTTAAAACCAGTTTTTCTGAAACATCAGTTTCTAGATAGACACCACCTCGGGAGAGAGACATCTACCTCTGGAGTTTTTGATTTAGGGGGCCAAAAGTTTGCATTTCTGTCAATTTCCTGGGGTGATGCTGGGGTGGAAACCACTGAGAAGTCCCCACCTCCTGTCCTATTAGTTTGAAGGGAAGGCGAGATCCATATTCACTAAGTTAAAAAAATGCCATAGGCTGGGGTGAAAACTTAAGAACTTTGTAATGATTCTTTAAAGTTTCCAATTTTCCAAACTTGATTCTTATCATCTGTCTCTTTCCCCATGACTACTGTTAAGCTTTAACCCTGAAAGAGGTCTTTGGCAGCTGGGGAGATGCAGATAAACATCCACTAAGCCTGAACCCTGGAGGAGACAGAGTATATGGTGGTAACTTTACAAAGAGCAAAGTAAATGGAATCCCAGGGTTCTGCAAAAAGGAAGGAAACCAGGTCCTGGAGGGGAGGCCTGGCTTGGAGAAGTGGCCCTGGCGCTTAACAATAGAAAGTTCAAGGAGAATTCCTGGAGGGCAAGTGATCAAGTTCCAAAAGCCCTGCTGAGATAGACACAAAACCAGCCCTTCAGCTGCCCTCCTGCTTCTTCCACCTGCCGCCCAGTGGGCTCCCCTCAGTTGCTGGGGCAGGGGCAGTGTGGGCTGACCCCTTCCTCCTGCCAGTGTAGGCCAAAGGAGAAGTGCGGTGCTTTTTAGAGTCAGACATAGAAGGCATTTTCGCCGCTTTCTCTTAAGGGCCCCTAGGGATAATTTTCATTCCAGCAAAATTATTTTATTTGGCAGGTTAATGTTTTAATAGGTCCTTTGATTCATTTTTCAGGGAGCCTTTTAATGAATGTAGCTGTATTTTCCTGGGTATGTCAGCCATGTGAGGTCTCTTCAGTTGCCTCAAGTTTTGTTTGTTTTCTCTTTCTCCTGTCCCTGTTCATCCCCGAAATGGTCTTCTAACTCCACAGGGTTTTATGTCTCGCAGGGACCTTTGGAAAAGGTAGTATCAGGAGCAGGCCTCCAAGTTTCGGAGTCTGTGACTTGAGAGCTCAAATCTGGTTGCAAGACCCTGGGTAAATTCCTCATTTTCTTCAAGACTGAAATCTCTAATGGTTCACTGCCAGTTAGACCTCCCTGGTGGCGCTTGGAGAAGGACACAGGAACGCCCCTGCTGCACTCAGCCTGGTGGGCCCTGCACCATGATATGAGACCACTGCTCTTGCTGCTGGTAGGCAACGTTGTCATCCCCTTTCCTCCCATTCTCCCCAACCCCAAGAAACAGGGTTAGCCCCAAATCTGCGTGCCACCCTCGGATTCCCTGTCCTCTTGTGTCTTCTGAACCCCAGTAGATCTAAACCTGGTAGAAATTGCCTTAGTTTGTTCCCTCAGATTCACACCTAAGCAAAGCAAGGCAGAGTGCCAGACGGGGAGGCTGCAAAAAGTGGTCTCCTTCCTGTGGGTAACCAACAAAAGAATAAATAAAAGGCACAGGTCTCTGTTGAAGAGATAACCCCACGTGCAAGCTAAATTATTTAAAGATTTAAGTGAGAACTGGAGACGAAAATAGCAGTCACTTCAACATTACCTCTTTCCAATCCATCATCCTCAGGGCTTTCGAAAAAACAAATCTGATCCTATCACTTCCCTGTCAAAAATAGCCCCCCTCCGAACATCCTATGCTTCCCCAACCAGTTTTTTCAAAAAAGGTTATTTTCCTTCTATTGGTTTAAATCTTCAAAATACTCCAAGGTCAGACCCCTCTTCTTCTTCCTCCCAAAGAGAACGAATTACGAGGCAGCCTCACTGGTTTAGAAGAGATTATTCACTTTGGGGGCTTCTTTCTCTCCTCCTGCAGCCAAACACACTCAAAAATAAATGCCTTGTCTCTATTTGCTATTAACACCGTAGAGAGCTCTCCCACTCCACCCTGTACTTTTTGGCTTCAGCTGTGAGTTTTCTAAAGCAAGCACCAGAGACACATAACTCTCTATCTGGAAGTAAGTTCCAGACAAATACAATTTTAGTGAATGCAGCTAGCTGACTGGCAACAATGAAGCCACTTTCAGTTCAGCCAGGGAAGTCTAGGAATCCTAAATGTGCCTTCAGGGGAGGGGATGGTCCAGATGGGGAACAAGGTAGGATCACCCTATACCTGGGAAAGGTGGGCAAAGGCCTTCCAGACAAACTTGTGAACTGTGACAGAGCCATTACAAAAATTCTGGAACCTTCCTGGCAATAATCCAGGAATCCTGGATCTCATGAGTAAATTGAGACGCGGGAGCTTAGGAAGGACACTTCCTCAGCGATGTCAGGATAGAAGGGCAGCGTGAGAGAGTGGCACATAAGCAAATGACACCACGGTTCACCGGATGTAAAAATACTGAAACATGTCTAGGTGGTATAAGGGGAAACAAAGCAAAAAAACCTTTGGCAATGTGGATGTTACCACAATATTCCTGAGCAACAAATCTTACTTTGGCCTCCATTTCATTTGCTCTGGAAATGCAGTCTATCCTAAAACAATGTTTACTTACAAAAGAAAAGCACTTTCTGCAATAATCTAACAGGGCAGCCAGGAAAAAAAGTGCCATGGAGTGGAGTTACTTATCTTGTCCTCTCAAATATTGATTGTCCAATTTTAAGCCGCAAAAACTCTCTATATATTATTTTTCACCTGGTAAATCCCAAGTGATGGTTTTGATTGGACTCATTTGTATTTTGATGTCTATTTAGCATCATTCAAGAGCCTTTCCTGTGAGTTGGGCATTAGGCATTGGGGTACAATAGCGAATTACATAGGATGCCTGCTCCCAAAAATTTACAGACTAGAAAGAGAGACTAGCAAACACAATAAATCTAGGGTGTTTGCTAAGTCCCAGAGCCAGCGGAAAGCAAAGCAGAATACTGTAGACATTTACTCAAGTGCAGAGTCAGGAAAGCTTCTTGGAGGACTAGCAGAAATTAGCTGGGGAGAGGGGAAAGGGAGAGGCTATCTCAGGCAGCGGGACTAGCATATAAAACGAACAGCATAATAGCTTCATTTAGAGCTATCATCTTCATAGATTAATAGTTTAGATGAGTTCCCCAGTGCAGGGCCATGATGACATGCAAAAAGTGGCATTTAGTGACTTTAAAATTATTCAATTAGAAGACCATGCTTTATTCTAATATGGATACCTTCCCTACTTTGGGGATGTTAAAATGTCATCCTTTTCCCAAAATGATAGTGATAGCAGATGGTAATGTGATTAAAAAAAAATTCTTTGGCAAAATAAAACATTTTCAACCTTGTGTTCATCCTTAAATTTTACTAGTCTATGAAATAAACAAGTTTATTCCCCTGCCCTATGTAAGTCTTTATTTTTTTTCCCACTTTCTCATTTTGGTTGCAAAACACAATACTCAACAAGTGTATAGGTTGCTCTGATTTGTAGGCCAGAGCAAACAGTTTTAGTTACAGTTGAGCTGAGGGATGGGACAATAAATCCCCAGCCCTTTGAAATTCTAGTTAGTTGTCCAATAGTTACCTCTATAGAAAGGGCTTTCTGAACTCCTGAATGCTCTTTCCAAAGACATTTGTGCTTTTACTTGCAAACTGATTTTGAAACCGAGGTTCATTTCCTGGATTTGCTTTGATAGGCTTCCTAAGTTTTGTTTGTTTTTAATGTAAATTTTTCTAGGTTTGGGAAATAAATCCAATATTATCAAATTGCCTGATGACGATATAAGCCAGTGGATGCTTATTTAGTGCCGGAGATAGTGCTAAATTAGTCTCTATAGTTATTCCACTTAGTCCTCACAATAACCTTTAAGCTTCTGAAGAAAATAGTATGCAGAGAAGCAAGTAACTTGCCTCTTACAGTCAAGAGTTGGATTTGTAAAGACAGGTGACCCTTCAACAACACGGGTTCGAGCTGCAGGGGTCTACTGACAGGAGGCCTTTTTGATAAATGTTATACTATATTGTAAACGTATTTTCTCTTGTGATTTTAATAACATTTTCTTTTCTCAGCGTTACTTTATTATAAGAATACAGTGTCTAACATATATAATATACAAAATATGCCTTAACTGACCATTTATGCTATTGGTAAGGCTTCTGGTCCACGATGGGCTACGAGTGGTTAAGTTTTGGGGGAGTCAAAAGTAATAGGTGGATTTGACTGCTTGTGGTTCCTTACCCCTAATCCCTGCGTTTTTCAAGGGTCAACTGTAGTTGACACTGCCCTGTAGTTTAACCTAACAGCAAAACGAGAAAGTGCCTTTATAATTCAAAAGCTGTCAAGATACACTAGCTTGTTTTTTTAGATGAGACCACCTCTGGAAAAATATTACTAAACATATGTATATCCAGAATTGAAAATTGTCAGTAATTGACATTGTGCACTATGGAAAGCTTGCATTTAGGACCAATATTCATTTCCAGTTCTTTCCCAGTGCTCTCCCTAGATTCTCCAGGTAGAAGAGTAATTTCTTAGATCCATTTGTCTCTTAAAAGGATGATTTAAAGAAGGAAACATACACATGCAATAAAGAACAGTGTGGAGGTGAGTTTAACTTTCTGATAACCCTATTCAACTGATTTTAAAAGCTTTCAGAAGGGGTCCAGCCGCTGCCTGGGAAGGCACTTATAAGTGGAGAGAAGATGCACTTTGGGGGACGAGGCTGAGTTCAAATCCTAGCAGTTTGTTACCTTCATAAATTTTTTTTGCAGAAGAGTCAAATGAAGCTCAGAATTATCAGCAGTCCAAGTTGGAGACCAGGCTTGGAGGAGAAAAACCTTCATTTGATTGCTCATCTCATGCTCAAATGACTGATAAAGTGAGGGAAATGAACGGAGCACACGATTGAGGGCGGGTGAGGTTGGGAGGGAGATCAGAAGACCTTGTGCTGGGGCTCTGGTCACGCCAGAAATTTACTTCTGTTTCCCTACCTCCTTTTTGCGTAGTATAAGGGGTTTCACGTCCTCAATGAATGACCATGATCTTTATTTTTAAGCACAGTTCTATCTGAAAAGTCCTGGAAGGACACAGAGGTACTTCATTTACCATTATTTTTGATGCATTCGTCCAAAGAAAATTAGGACGTTCCCATGTAACTAATTACTGTGTATGGATGAATAAACAATCTCAAGGGTGTTCCTTCAAACCCAGTTTTACGTGTTCCATTTAAACAATAAATGTCTTCTCCCTCCGCTTTGCAACATCCTCCTTTTGCTTCATTTCTATACCCGCTGGCTCAGTACTTAAAAACACAGACACACACACACAACTCCAAGTGGTGTGTTTTGCAATATTGATGACCAACTCAACTCAGGATATTTATTTCCATCTGGTGGAGTCCGACTTCTGCCTCTTGTTTGCTTCCTCCATCTGCCGGGACTCACCATCTCCCTTTTTCTGCCCCCTCCTCCTTAACCGAGTCAGGCTTAACCCTCTCCTGGGCTTAATCATTTTAGCAGGCTCAGCCCTAGTACAACAGTCCTTTTTTTTTTTTTCTTCTTCTTCTTTTTTTTTTTCTTTTCTAGTTTCGCCAGTAGGGTTTCCAGTAAACTCAGATGCCTACGACTAATACTTTGACAAGCTCCAAATTCACTATTTATTTTTTTCTGTTTTTCTAATGAGCAGCAGAACTCTAAGGGCCCCACAGTTATTTGGACTGGATGGGGGGGGGGGAGGAAGAAGAGCAGCCAATCTTTGGTTAGGGTATAAACGGTGTAAAAGGCATCATACTGCCTCCCCACTCCCCAATTCCGCTTAAACTTTGCGGGCGCCGCGTCTACACGGATCTGGGGTGCCGGGCTCTGCCGGCGGCGCGGGGCCGGATTCCCCAAGGTCCGCGCTCCTCTCCTCTGCGCCCCGAAGTTACGGCGGCCGCAGCCCGACGCTGCCCTTTTCTGTATTTTGCAGTCAGACCTTTACGGAGCCTTCGCTCCGCGCCTCCCCTCCGCCTCCGCCTCCGCGAGCCCGTGGGCGCCCGGCCCCGACCCCGGGCGGCCGCCGCTCCTCCGGGTCCGCACCTCCGGCGCCCGCGCGCGCGGACCGGCCGAGCCCCGCCGCCCCCGGCCCCGCGCCCCGCGTCCCGCAGCCGCCCCAGCGGGGGGAGGAGCGCGGCCCGGGGCGGGGCTTTCACTCGCGCACCCGCGCTCGGCCCCCCGCCCCCGCCCCCCGCGTCCCGGCCCAGCCCGCCGCCGCCGCCGCCGCCGCCGCTCGGGAGTTTATTTGTTTACAAGCGGATTACGTCAGCCCCTCCCTCTCGGCCGGGCCCCGGCCCCCGCCCCCTGCTCCCTTTGCCCGCCCCCTCCGGCTCCGAATCCGCTACGTCACAATGGTGCGATCTCCGGATTGGCTGCGGCCGGCCGTCCCCCCCCCCCGGCTACGCCACTTCCTTTCTCGGCGCTATAAAAGCTACCGCACGGCGCCTGCATCTCTTCGCCCCTCCGAGCTGGAAATGCAACTGTCGGGAGCTTCGGAGGCTGCGGAGCTGGACGCGGAGGCGGCTGGGGAAGTCCGAGCGATGTGACCAGGCCGCCGTCGCTCGCCTCTTCCTCTCGCCTGCCGCCTCCTGTCGTGAAAATAACTTTTTTTTTTTTTTTTTACTATAAAGGAGAGAGAAAAAAAAAGTAGCTGCCCGCCCCTCCCGCCCTCTGTTCCTCTCAGCCCTGTGAGCCGCGAGGGAGCCCGGGGTGGCCGCTCCGCCGTCGGGGCCGCGCCGCCGAGCCCCGGCCGCCCCGGGCCGCCCCGCCCGCCGCCCCCATGCATCCCTTCTACACCCGGGCCGCCACCATGATAGGCGAGATCGCCGCCGCCGTGTCCTTCATCTCCAAGTTCCTCCGCACCAAGGGGCTCACGAGCGAGCGACAGCTGCAGACCTTCAGCCAGAGCCTGCAGGAGCTGCTGGCAGGTGAGGCGGCCGCGCCGGGCGGGCGGGGGGGCGGGGGCGCGGGCGGGAGCGGCCCGGGCCGTCGGGGCGGCGGGAGTCGCGGCGCGCTGGGCGGCCGCTAACGGCGGGTCCCGGCGAGGCCCCCGCGGCCCCCCGCGCCCCGCGCCCCGCGGCCGGCCCTCGGAGGGGAGAAGGACGGGCGCGCAACAAAGAAACTACGGCCCCCGGGCGGGAGCTGCGGCCCTCGGACGGGACAAAGGAGCTGCGGGGCTGGGGTTGCTCCGGCGCCCCCCCCCCCCCCGGCCCGTCGTGCGCTCGGCGGCCCGGCCCGGGGTCTCCCCGCGCCCCCTCCGCGGCCCATTAATCACCGGGTTCGTCCCCGGCCGGGTTACAGCCCTGCCCGGCGCGGGGCTTAGGGCTGCTGGTTTTCCTCCCCTTCGGGGTGAACAGCCCGGCGGCGCCTCCGCCAAAGCCGTCAGGCCCATTGTGCGCGGCCGGGCCGGGCCCCCGGCTCCCGGGCCGGAGGAGGTAGAGGCTCCGCCGGGGCCGCCCCGCCGCCTCGACCGGCCGGTTCCTGGGAATGGGTTTGTCCCGCGCCCCGCGCCCCGCCGGGTGCCCTCTCCAGGCCCGCGCGCTCGCCGGCCGGCCCCGCGCACGCTCGGCCCCGCGAGGGCAACGCTGGGCATTTTTTTTTTTTAAAAAGTTGGTGGCTTCACATTTTTCACTTCTCAGAGGAGCCGGCGGAAGCGGGAAGAGGCTGCGGCGGGATGTGTAACAGTAACGATCTAAGTGTTGTTTCTCTGTTCTTTTCCTCCTCCTCCTCCTCCTGTCTTCCTATAGAACATTATAAACATCACTGGTTCCCAGAAAAGCCGTGCAAGGGATCAGGTTACCGTTGTATTCGCATCAACCATAAAATGGATCCTCTGATTGGACAGGCAGCGCAGCGGATTGGACTGAGCAGTCAGGAGCTGTTCAGGCTGCTCCCAAGTGAACTCACACTCTGGGTTGACCCCTATGAAGTGTCCTACCGAATCGGAGAGGATGGCTCCATCTGCGTGCTGTACGAAGCCTCGCCAGCAGGAGGTAGCACTCAAAACAGCAGCAACGTGCAAATGGTAGACAGCAGAATCAGCTGTAAGGAGGAACTTCTCTTGGGCCGAACAAGCCCTTCCAAAAACTACAATATGATGACTGTATCAGGTTAAGATATAGTCTATGGATGGATCATCTTATAATGGATGGATAAATTTGATTTTTGCTTTGGGTGGGCTCCTCTTGGGGATGGATTATGGAATTTAAACCATGTCACAGCTGTGAAGATCTGGCACAAGATAGAGTGGTAAAAAAAATTTTTTTTTTAAAGTGACAGTGCCATAGTTTGGACAGTACCTTTCAATGATTTAATAGCCTGTGAGTCCAAGTAAACGATCACTTTATTTGCTAGGGAGTGAAGTCCTAGGGTGGTTTCAGTTTCTCCCAGATGTTATACCGAAACATTTTTCCCATCAACCCCTTTAAGGCAAATCTGTATTTCAAAGAACCTTTCTCTGCAGTAGATCTTGCAGAGGAAATTTGCACTATTACACTTGAAAATTGTTAACTTTTTTGGCAGCTCAATAGGAAAGCTCGACATTTTAAACATGGTAGTACTGGAAATTTCGACAAGACTTTTACCTAGCACTTAAATATGTATAAATGTACATAAGACAAACCTAGTAAGCATGACCTGGGGAAATGGTCAGACCTTGTATTGTGTTTTTGGCCTTGAGAGTAGCAAGTGACCAGAATCTGCCATGGCAACAGGCTTTTAAAAAGACCCTTCAAAAGACACTGTCTCAACTGTGGTGTTAGCACCAGCCAGCTCTCTGTACATTTGCTAGCTTGTAGTTTTCTAAGACTGAGTAAACTTCTTATTTTTAGAAAGTGGAGGTCTGGTTTGTAACTTTCCTTGTACTTAATTGGGTAAAAGTCTTTTCCACAAACCACCATCTATTTTGTGAACTTTGTTAGTCATCTTTTATTTGGTAAATTATGAACTGGTGTAAATTTGTACAGTTCATGTATATTGATTGTGGCAAAGTTGTACAGATTTCTATATTTTGGATGAGAAATTTTTCTTCTCTCTATAATAAATTGTTTCTTATCTTGGCATTTTAATCAATCTCTTGTCATGATTATAGAGGCTCAGCTCTGAAAGCTATGTTTCTCAGAAGACTTAGGTTCTATAAGCTATGTGAATGTCAGTTGCACACTGGTCATGCCGAGAAACATTTGATAGAAGTGAAAGTGATCTGTGCATGCATATTTAGGTGTTAGAGGAAACACGGGGTAACTTTTTTTTTTTAATCTCTAAAGTCAAAACATGGACACATTCCCAGGCTAATCTCATGAAATGAGGATAAAAGACAAAGGTAACATCTACCAGACAAAGTGATACTCAAAAGGATTGCATGTCCTTGCTTCCCCGTTGAAGTGAAGATCTAAATGTTCCATTCTGGCCCACCTTTGAAAAACAATTATTTTGCCCCCACGGAATCCTTGTTCATTTAGAAAATCCTGGGGTAGATGACCCGTAGTCTTAAAAGAAGCAGGCTAATCACTGCAGATTGGTTGCTTTTTGCCTTTCATCAGCTGCAAGATGTACATAAAAATCACTTAAGCTGGAATTCAACAAAAGGTACGTTCATGAATTTTTATTCTCAAAAGTTGAAATGTGAGTTCTCGGTTCCTCGTTTTCAGACTTCTGTTTTCAGCTAAGTTCTAAACCTAAATGAAACGTGAGTGCTGGAGTGTAAGATCCCTCCACGACCCCATATGGTGGAAACTTGTTGGCAGTTCTTGGGTTGTAGGGGGTAACATGGTTCTTCAGCGGAAATTGCTGCGGGAATTTGGAGTTTTTCTCTCTCCACAGTTAGTAGCTTAGTGTATAGTGGCTCTTTTTGAGGTATTTATGTAAACATGTTCACACTGGAAATAGTCCTCAATTTAGGTTACTTGAAATTAGAGGCAGATTTGGGGATTTATTAAGGACTCTGATCTTGCAGTAAGTAGACTACACGGGAAAACCCAACTGAATACGCAGGTATTTAGAATACAGATCATGTCTGGGTACTTTATAGGCCGTTCTTGGGCATTTGCGTTAAAAACACAGCACATGGGAACCCCTTGCCGATTATGGTTTTATTTTTCAGGGTGTCCTTTGAGAAAACCGTCCAGTTTTTCAAACTTGACTGTAGTAAAACAACAGGTAGTATATAGTCTTTACACCCGTCTCACCCCCGTTCTGACCGCTGAGTGTTTACCACCTGCATCTTATCAGCTAACTTCTTTGAAGCCAGGTGGTTGATAAAATTCTGCACACTAAATCATTGGAACCGAAGGCAGGGTATCCAGAGAGTTGGATATATTCTGGTACCCAAAACTTGTGTCACAGAACCTATTCTCAGATGGAAAATTATCTTTGAAGATTTTTGCCTTCGGACTTTTAGGTGCTTAAAAAGAAATTTCGGCAGGAAGAGAACTTAAGACATTTTAGAGTTTAGGTGATACCTGGCATGTAAGGAGCTGTTAAGTTCCTCTTTAAAAAGGCTTGCAAACATCGCTGAAACCTAGCATCGGGCTGTTTCCTGGGACTTTAACCTTACATTTCCCAGACACTTCTACGGTGCAGGAGCTGTTGGAAATTTCTCAGTCATTGCTTCCGGGGGTGGGGGTGGGGGTGTTTTGCCTCGCTGTTTTGATGAAAAACATGAGTGTCTGTTGGATGCACGTGCAGGTGTGTACCAGTCATTTCTGTGTGCCTTTTAAAGAAAACGTAATAGTGGCATAATACGAAAGGCTCCCACACTGCCTGAGTGAAAGGGCAGTTTCTCAGAAATCCTTTCAAAAAAGGATGACTGCTTTCAAAATCGTTAATTGCCATTAGCACCCAGAGTTCATAATCATTGGCAACCTGTTCAGGAATGTTACTTTCCGAATTTTAAGGGATAGTTTTGAAAATACTTCCTTTTCTCGAAATGTACTGCCTTGGCGCTGTAATGCTAAGCAAGGCTTACCCTAGTGTATGCAGGATCCTGTGGCCGTCTCCTCCGTCTGCAGTGGGAGTCACATGTCCATCTGTGGCCTTAATTTGCAATATTTCTGTATTAATAGATTGGAAAGGCCACTAGAAAATTGCTTACCGGCACTGTTGCACAAATGGTTTCCTTAAATCACTGTTCCTCAACAGTTGCAAGTAATTCTGTTTTGTGTAGGTGTCGCAGATCGTGGAATTGGCCCTCAGGTTAAAAGGAAGCAGTATTCCTGACTTCTGGGGTTTAATAATGAAAGGTCAAAACAGTATATTGTATATCAAAGTTGAAAGATCGTTCCTCTCCCCTTGGCTTCCTCCTCCCCCTTGACTCCCAGGTTTCAGCTAATGTGATAAGGTGCTGTTGATAAACTATGGGGAGAATTTATCAATAGTTTCATTTCGGGTTGTCTGAAACAATAGATCTTCTTCTTTACCTGAAGAGATAGGCACTGCAGATGGTCTAGTCCCATCTCAAGTCTGCAGCTGAACTTTCGTACGCGGCTGCTGCTAAGGTACAACCACACTTGATTTTTTGTGTTTGGAACACAACAGTGTGAAAAACTTTTGGAGTGAAAGTTTGTCCTACTAACTGAACTAAGCTGCTTCCTGAAGTCAGGTGTAGGCCAGAGGAATTGATATGTGATAAGTAATAGTTTCTGGCTATTTCTAGAAACTATAATTTTTTTTTTTTTGTAGTTTTAAGATGCTCCAAACAAGTAAGCTTTAGGTTGTACCAGTAGTGAGGATTGACTCCATTTATTTCCTCAACAATTAATTTGTGGACTAGCATGGACACCGGTCTTTGCACCTTGGCTAACCGATTCCTTTTGGTATTGCTCAGTGTGTCAAATGGTGGAAAAATGAGAAGGCTGCCAGTTAAGGATTTTCAATTTTTGTGTTTTCAGTCGTCGTTGAATAATCTCACAAGGAACATTCTGGAGTTCAACTCAGACTTTTAGGGAAGCCTTTTCATGATATTTACCATTTCAGTGTTGATGAATATCGAGAGGTTTTTGTGGCAGAGTTTGGGAAATACGACTGTAGGGATTCTGTGATTCATGAATGTGGGACAAAGTCTGCACTCCCGTTTGAACATGCAGGTCAAAGTGGTAGTAAGCTTTATGGCCCACGGAGTGGGAATCAGGCTTGGGGGAGGAGGGCTGAGAAGTCTAAGGAAGCATGCCGCTCGAGGCATTTTTAGAGAAACTCAAGTATAGCGCTTAATGTCTTGGTCTAGGTATTTTATAAAGGGAGAATATTTTTGTAAGCTGTTCTACACTACCTGCTTGTTGGCCCCTTTCCTTGTACCTTTAAGTCGGGAGGCCGTTTGTAACCCCACTCCTGAAGCTAGAAGGGTGATTAAGTGTAGGCCACGGACACCTAACATCCCAGTAGAGACCACCAGGCAGGAAACAACGGTGGAGTTAACTGCGTTCCTGTATTTGAAGACTCTCACGTCAGACACTAATTACTGTTTCGAATCCTAACAAGACGTGGTCACCTATGGGCACATTTAGTTTTAATAATTCTCTAGATAGTGATCCCCAGAGTACCTTTAGGTCATTCTTTCACAGTATTTGTGCACCTGTGTCCCTGTGTGTATGTACAAGCACATGGTATATTTTATAAACAAATACACATATTGGGGAGGTACTAAAAACCCTGTGGTTAGGGGTGCGTGGACCAAAAATATTTAGAGACTTTCTCTAGATCATCACGGAAGTAGGTGGGTGCTCGCTTAACGATTAGTGATCCTTAAGTGCCAAGTCTTCAAATGAGAAGCTGTTGTAGCATTTTAAAGAGGGTTATCTCGTCTGATTTTAGCTTATCTGCTTAAGTCCTTTTTTGTAAAATTAAGAGCTCTTTTACAGCCAACAGAAACCCCAAATTAAATGTTCCATTAATTCAAAGTCAGTGGGCTCCAATGTGTTAAAATTGTGTACTGCTAGGTGTGGAAATCCACATTTTATGTTAGAAATTTTTTTAAGCGTCAGGGCTCTTATTACATTATTTGCATGCATGGTTGTAAAAGAACCGAGTTAATGTAGTTGCACATCAGTGATGTTATCTTTAGCCATTATGGGTTAGTCAGAAGTCTCCTGTATCTTTTCTCTCTGGTTCTGAGCAATCTCTAAATTTGTAGGAAGGAAAGATGACTGCAAATTGGACTTTATTTGAGAAGATCCTATAAATGGGCATAAACCTAAGATGATAGGATTTGCCAATCGCACTATAAACAGGCTTGGATACACCCTTCAGTCTTGATTTATGGCAGGTATTGTCCCCTCGAGTCAATAGACTAAATGGAATTGTATTTCCTATAAATTACACTGTGAGCCCTCGAGTTACCAACATACGTTCGTTCTTGATCTCCCAACAACTGGATGAGGTTGGCTGGGAGGTAGGTTAGTATTTTTTTATTCTTCGTGTTGTGGATGGGAAGCTGAGGTTCAGGGAGTTGAAGCAGTTTGCCCCATAGTCAAACAGCTAATAAATAGCTCATTCATAATATGAACTTGGGCCATTTTGGCCCCAGAACCCGAGCTCTTAACTATTGGTGTGTTGATGTGTGATCTACTGTGTTTCACATTGTTGGAGAGTGTAGCTAGCTTCTAATTTCTCATTGCTGGCTAGCCATCTTGGGTCATTTTCAGCTTCGAAGGCCTTTTGCTCTCCATGCTCACAAGGCATAGAAGTCTTACAACTAGGCTCCTTAGTTCAGGAGGCGTTTGGGGCTTAGGATAAAGAACACTACTAGTTGGACTCGGAAGAATGATCCCGAATGCAGGCCTGAACCAGCCTCCAGTTTGATCCCTTGGACAACTTGCTTAGCCTCTCTGAGCCCACCACTCCGTATGTCAGACGGAATAAAAATAAGTGCTAAAACATGAAAACATCTAGCAAAGAATGGTTGGATTCCTGGGAGTTGAATACTGTCTATACCATGGAGGCAGATTGAGCAGGTCGTTTTCGTGGTTTCTTGAAAATTCGACGTCACTAATTGTTGAGAGTTACTTGAAAGTCAGTGTTAGCCAACGGCTGCGAGCAATGTACTTGGGTTTTGAGATACAGTGGGAAGGAAAATGGGACTCCTCTTTAAAAGTGGAACGGCAGGTAACCCAGGTGTTGCATGTTAAATTCACAGCCTTGCCAGAGCTGGGTCCTTACCACACTAAGTACCTTTTGGAGCTATTTTCTCTGGGGTAGGACGCAAAAGAGGGGATCCCTTCAGCTCCTCCATCTGGAGAGATGGGACTACACTCCCAAGTGGGTGTAGCCAGGCAGCCTGGTGGGGCGCATGGTGGTGTGCATTATCTCGTTTAATCCTTGCCTCTGCTGTGTAAAGTAAGTTGACTGTTCCCAGGGTGTGCAGTCCTTTGAGCCATTTGTATTTGGCCAAACTTTTGTTTCAAAACGGTGGTTTTCAAACAGAACTCCGTGGTTCTCAATCTCTTCCTAATCTAGAATAGTGTAAGTGCTTCCTTGACTGCAGCGAAAAGCAGCCCTTTCTTCAATTCATCAGTTAGGGTTCCAGCTCCATGTGGGGTCACCTGATGCTACATCTGCTCCAATCATGAGTAATGTAGTTCTTCTAGTCCTAAATGAGTCAGTGACCATGTGTTCTTTATAGTTTCAACTCCAGTCCCTTTTTCTGTGTGAAGATCCCGTCGTGGACTCGCTCACTGCTGGGTCGCATAGCATGACTGCAGACTTCGATGAAGTAGGTTCTCAGCCAGCAGAGCTTCTTGCTAATTGATTTTGAAAGAATATGGGAAACCAAGGGCCCCAAAAGAACCTCAAGAGACTTCTTGGCAGAATTCCTCTGGCCCTTTCAGAAATCTTGCATCTTAAAGTCCCCGTGTGGTTCAGGCTGGCTTGGAGTTGTGCATAGCGTGATCAGTTAGTCAGTGTGTTCCTCTAAGACGTTGGGAGCTAATTAAAACATGGGGGGAAGGTGGCCAGTCTATGTCAGAACAGGTATCCCTTGAGACGGTGGTTACAGTTAGAGTTAGGGACGGAGCGTGAGGTGATACTGAAGCGTTAGACACAAGCTCTCTTCTCCTAACTCCCAAATTCTTGCATTTCCCCCATTACCCTGTCCTGTATGTCTCCTGGGAGCCTTTCTTTTTTCTTTTTTAAGAATTATTTATTTTAAAGAGAGAGCATGCACGCGGGGTCGGGGAGGAGCAGAAGGAGAAGGAGAGGGTCTCAAGCAGACTCCACACTGAGCGTGGAGCCTGACGTGGGGGCCTGACCTCTGACCCTGAGATCACAACCTGAGCCAAAATGAAGAGGTGGACGCCTAACCTTCTGTGCCACTCAGGCACTTCTCCTGGAATCTTTTCTAATGGTTAGAATATGATTGGTCTTTTGTCCTGTATCTACCACATTTATTAACTACTTATGAGGTCCCTCTGTGTGCCGCCTACTCTGCCAGCCTCAGGATTCACAAACCGTCACCGTCTCTGCCCTCAAGGGGCTTCCAGCCTAGTGGCAGAGAGAAGTTAAAAAAAAAAAAAACATAGAAAACTGGGGGCTGGGACACCTGGGTGGCTCAGTGGTTGAGCCACTGCCTTTGGCTCAGGGCAGGATCCTGGGGTCCTGGGATCCAGTCCTGCATCAGGCTCCCCACAGGGAGCCTGCTTCTCCCTCTGCCTGTGTCTCTACCTCCCTCTCTGTGTCTCCATGAATAAATAAAATCTTAAAAAAAAAAAAAGAAAGAAAACCTGGGCCTGACACACACTAAAGGAAGGGAGCGGTGAAGTGGTGTCCCGGGAGCTATAGTGGACATGACGACTAACTTCCAGAGGCTTCCCAGGGGAAGGGACATGAGCTGCGTCTGCAGGATGAGTGGGGTTTGGTGAAGAAGGAGGGATAGAGAACTGCACAGTCTGGCTGGAGAGTCCGCCGTGCTGGGGTGGGATGCCTGCAGTGGATTCAGGAAGCGAGGCCGCATCATGTGGGGCTTTGGAGGCAGCAACCAGTGTAATTTGATGAATACGTTTATCAGCTGAACTGTGACTCGAGAGGGTAAAAACAGGGTGTTATTAATCATTAAGCCCAGACTATAAGCAGCTTGGGCAGTCTCCCCACTTTTATAGGCCATGTTAAAGTATTATCTCTTTGGATAAGGGCCCGGCCACCAGCAACGTGTCTGCTTCCTAGTAAGTGCGTCAAGGAGTTAGAACACCTTTTCCAGTTTGGAACCCAAACAGAGCTAAAAATGTTCTTCAGAACAGCTAGGTTGTTAATGATTTGTTTTGGTCCAGACAGTAATGACTTTCATGTTCTAAAGGTTTAGCATGGGAAGTTGGTTTTTAGTGTGACCTCCCAGGTGAGGGGCACTTGCATGGCATATGCAACAGCACAATTCAAATTCAAACATACCTTTTTCTTGTTGTTTTCCTTTTCCACCGTTTCTTGTTGTCCTTGCCATTTTTGCAGTGTCTGTTAAGTAGAATTAAAAAAAGAAAAAGCAGTTTAGTTCTAGGTTTGCATTTTGAGTCGAAGTGCCTCCTCGACATAACTTGCAGGGTGTGGGCTACCTAGATTTTTTTCTTTTTAATTGGTGCAAACACGTAATAAAGTGTAAAGAGGTCAGGAGATTTTGTGCACCTGTGAAATCCACACCTGGATCAAGAGAACATCTCTACCACCCCAGACACCTCCCTTCTGGGGCACTTAAAATCTGATTAAGAAATATGTCTGTGGAGCCAGGCCTCAAATTAGAAATGAGTTGTTTTCCCTCTCCTCTCCTTACTACTTTATTTTTGCTTCCCAAACATGCGGTAATGGTTACTTTCAACACGAAGCAAATTGTCGCCAGAAGAAACCGTTGCCTTTCAACTAGTTATGATTTAGTGGTTACTAATAGTGTACATCCCTGCCCAATTTGCTATGGCTTTCAGTCTTTGAGAGTGAGTAGTAAAATTTGAGTCATATCCCTGACTCACCAGCTTACTAAGGATTGCCTGGTGTTTGTTATTAGGCTGGAAAATTGGAATCTTGATCAGTTTTTCAAAAAAGATTGTGATAGTGCCAAATTTATCTAATCCCGCCCTTTTCGTTGAGCCTGGTTATGCCACTACAGTAGATTTTACAGATAAGAAGAAGAGACTAGTGTTGGACCTGTGTATATAGCTGAGACCTCACCTTGAGCACGTTCTCCCATCTCAAAAATCTCAACTCTCTGTTGCCCAAAGAGCAATTGGAATATTCACCCAAATTCCAGAACAATCAGTTGTGGAAACCCATTGAAACGGCAGAGAGCTGTGTGTCACTGTCTTTAAAGATTCTTGAATGCGGGGGTGAGAAGTCACGTCCTAAAGAGACTGTTAATAGTTGGGAATGTACTGAGGGAAGAGGGAAAGGAAAAAAATTCACTAGTGCTCGAAAAGGAGATTCACTCCTTGTTTTCCCTGTAGACGTAGCATTCTCATTTGGAACCCGATCTGGAACCAGACCCTGAATTAACTCTTTTTCTGAGAAGGACAGTATGTTCTGCTTAGCAAAACCTCTGTTGCCAAAGCAGTGGTGGGTTGTGAGGGGGAAGGTGGCAAGAATAATACCTCATATTTCAATGCCAGTGGGACTCCTTCCCCTGCCAATCCAATTTAGAGAGGATGGCAGCTCACTCAGTGCAGACCCAAGGGAGGTTAAAGCCGGGTTGGGTTACTGGAAAACTCGTCAGGAACCCATTTCCGATTGGAGAGGCCTCTACCCCAAAAAGGCATTCATTTCACTAGTAGACCCAGTCTTCATTTTTTAAAAGCTTCACGCATTAAACACAGGAAAATTCTATATGGCACTAAGCTGTGTGCATAAAGAGGGTTTCCACTGATTTCAGGCTCTGTCCTCTTACTGACAAGCTTTCCCAGTGGCACTGGACGACCTTAGACCCCTTGCTCAGCTGACCTGTTGCTCTGCTTCTGTGAAGTTCTGACCCAAAGCTGCAGGCACTTCCTATAGGTTTTCTGGGTGTCAGCACATGGGTGCATTTCTTCCCTGGCTTCTCATCACAAACCCGCAAGAGTAGACATTTGCTACTCTGGTCATCTCTGAGTCAAAGAGGTGTGGTCCAGAGAAATCAAACCACTTGCTCAAGGTCGTAGAGGCCAGGCATCGGCCCCTAACCCATTACCTCATCCCAGCGCACTGCTTTCTGATCCCAGGGTATCGCAATTGTTGGCATTCATGTCTGTCTGATTTTCCCTTTGGATGGGAAGCCCTTAAAGTTGGAAACTCTTGGACCAGAGCTTTAGAAGATGCTAATATTAATCTGTCCATAAGTATTTGCTGAGCACCTACTATATGCCCAGCATTGTTCTGGGCACTTGGAGATGCAGCTGTGAACCAGACAAAAATACCTACCATTATGCTGTAGCCAGTAGAAGGTGTGGACCTGATGGTGCTGGTGCTAAGGAGCAGGGCTGCTGCGTTGGTGCTGTGAACATTGTGCACTGACGGGCCTAGCAGGGAAGAGTGAGAGGGAGTGCTGGGAGGGCAGGGCACAGGTTGCTATTTTACATAAAATAGGGAAGGCCTTACTGATAAGGTGGTATCTGAGCAGAAACCTGAAGGAGGCCAGAGAAGCAGCCTAAGAAGTATGTTGGAAAAGAACATTCCATTCAAATAATTGAGTGAATTATTTGAATCCTTCCAGGCTCATTTCTCCCCAATGTCGTGATTGCAACTCACCGTACTTGGACACTGATACCATGTCAGCAAAACCTGGTTTCTGGCACTGGTTTCCCTGACCGCTTCTTTACTTAGTTTTCCTGGTCGTTGTGTGCCATAGGGCTCAGCAGCGCTTTGATGACCAGAGAATCCAGCTGGATTGGTTGGTTGGTTGGTTGGTTGGTTTCTCCTCTTCATTTTGGGGAGAACCGCAAATCAGAATAAACAGGCTGATAAGAAGACCTGATTTTTTTTTTTTTTTAAAGTCTTGATTTCTTTAAAGTCCCTAACTACAATGTGGACACCGAGCTGTGAAATGAGAGATGAGAATTGGTGTTTGGGATGATGCAGGCCTGGCCAGATGCTCAATATTTTGGTAGGAGGTACAGCGAGGCAAGCTGACGACCGGCCCTGGAGACGGAGAGGCTGTTCTTGCTGACGTTTAGATACCTGGAAAATCCAGTTAGCTGAAATGCCTATTCTTTACAAAATCTGAAATCATAGTACAAGACCTGTTATCATTCAGAGCCCGTGGCCTTTTCTCTTTATGGAGGCGCTAAGAGTAGGAGTGACATTTACCTGCCTCCTACCCTCCCTCAGAAAACACGGAATACTTGCTCTTTTTAAGGTGATGGCAGGTAGAGTTCCTGGTGTCAGGACCTAAGGATGGAGATTTCTCTGGTTCCACTTGCCTCCTCAGAGAGGGATGCAAATGTGCTTTCTCAGATGTATTTCCCCCGCAAAATTCTACTCCACCCATGCTCCCAGCCCAAGGAGGAAGACCTGCTCCATCCAAGCAGTTGGAAACTAGCTCTTCCCGTCCAGGTTGGATCGCCTTCTGTTGACTGTATAAAATTTGGCATTTCGAGGTTGGGTCCAAATCACTCAGCTATGATTCTCCATCATCTGAGAGTCCAAGCAAAACTACACAGGAGGCAGAAATCTCCACTTCTGGGTTGAAGAAAGACTTCCTCTCAAAGCTCCCAGGTAATTCTGGCCATTTGACTACAATTGGCAGGGTGAGGTGATGGGAAGAGGGTAAGAGAATGAAGAAAAAAGGGAAAAAACACTCTGAAAAGCTATTACAGGGCATTTCATGCAGAAGTGGAAACGTTATCCGAAGCCAACATTCACCAAAGGCACCATGGGACTTTTTGTGGGGTCAAATAAGTAGACTCTTAAACCCTCAGACCTCTTTTGTACATGCTGACCATCCGACACTGCCTAATTATTCTGGAATCACATATATATATTTTCCTAATGATGACAGGCCCACAGCCAGATTCCCTAATGTTAAATTTGGGAACCCAAGTAGAATAACCACGTTAATTTAAAACCTGGTATCATGGAAACAGATAGTGATTATAGCCTTGTGAGTCTGCTAATAATATTTATGGCAATAATCTGTGGCATCTCTCCCAGAAGATTTCTCAGATTCATCTGTGTGGATTAGGGTTCATTCTTTTATCAGAATGCGGGCCGTGTTTCCCTGGCTCCGAAAGGTGTGTTTTTGCCCTCCTGTTTCCGTGAGGCAAGTCCTGCCTCCACTTCTTAATGAGTGTCCTTTTGTTTTTCTTCCTTCCTCCTACTCACGCTGAACTTGTCAACCTAGATAGGAAAACACTCCACTGTGTAGAACAAAATAAAAACAGTTCAGTGTGTGGTTGGACAAACTTATTTTTAAACTGAGTCATTTGGTCTAACGCTGCGTTAGGCGATAATTAAAATTCTGATAAAGCTAATTGAAACGGAGTTATTTGACTTTTTCATCGTTAGAAGGTTTTAGGGTGTTATTAAAGTGGAAAGATATTTCGGTATCTTGGGTACGACTTTGGCTTAATATAGTTTTTTTTTTTTTTTTTTTGGTGAAAACTTTCCTTTCACTAGAAATTTATTTCAGGGGAACAAAACAGACTTGTGTTGCTGTGTGGGTGGATGGGTGGGTGGGTGTGTTACTGGGAGATTAGAATGGGTAGAGTTAGCCCCGAAAACATTACAGGGTAAGATTGAAGAAATGGTAAGAAAGGGGCAGCCCTGGTGGCCCAGCGGTTTAGCGCCGTCTTCAGCCCAGGGCCTGACCCTGGAGACCCGGGATCGAGTCCCACGTGGGGCTCCCTGCATGGAGCCTGCGTCTCTACCTCTCTCTCTCTCTCTCTCTCTCTCTGTGTTGCTCATGAATAAATAAATAAAATCTTAAAAAAATAAAATAAAAAGGGACAAAGTAGCGAAATCGAGCCTCACCTTAAGGAAAGGACAGGTGGTAGTAAAAATCCCACCTTTTTTTTTTTTAAGATTTTATTTATTCTTTAGAGAGGGGCAGAGACACAGGCGGGGGGGGGGGGGGGCGCCCCCCCAGGCGGCCTCGGTCCCCGACCCCGGGGTCACGCCCTGAGCCGCAGGCAGCCCCCAACCGCGGAGCCTGCACGCCCCCCGCCGCCTCCGGTCTCGCCCCCCCCCCCCCCCCCCCGCGGGCCTCGCCTTCCCCCTGCGCCCCGAGGTCGCCCCACCTGCTTCCCCTGGGGAGGCCACACCCCGCGGCGGGTGGCCGGTGCCTGGAGACCCGCGTTGCCCCCCCTCCAGCCTCTGCCCGGGAACCCCTCCCTGCCGCCTCCCCCGCCCTCGGCCTCGGCTCCACGGGGACAGACGGCGGCCGTGGTCCTGCCCCGACGTCACCCGGGGGTGCGGGCGGGAGCCACGCTGACCCGGGCGGCAGGCCGGCTCCATGCTCAGGGTGGTTTTTAAGGATCAGGATCACTTGGGATCCCAGGCTCCAGGGCCTCCCTTCCTGCTCCCCTCCCCCCCCTCCCCGTCCTCAGCGCCTTCTCAGGAGCAAGGCCCCCGCGTCCTAAAGGGTTAGGGGCCAGGGCTGCTGCGGCCTCTTTCTGCTCCCTTTGGCGGAACAACAGCACCTTCCTTTCTTACCTTCCTCTACGATCCTTGTCCGGCTGAGGTTGCAGAGAAAGGCCGGTAATGAGGGACAGAGAGGACAGGTTGGGTCTTCAGGACAAGTGGGGGTTGCAGAGGCCTGATTGCTGAGAATCCAGGGGAAGCCCGGGAAGGGGGGAGAGGGGGTGACACGGGCTCTGGAGTCCGGGGTGTCCTGCTGGAGTGTGTGTGGCCCAGCTCTGCTGCCCGGTGCCCAGCGGCGATGCACTTCATCCTCTTCCAGTTCCATGCTCTGGAAGTGAGATCTAAGGGCTGAAGAGAGGCCCAGTCTTGTCTTGTTCTTTTCTTTTCTCTTTTCTTTTCTTTTCTTTTCTTTTCTTTTCTTTTCTTTTCTTTTCTTTTCTTTTCTTTTCTTTTCTTTTCTTTTTTTTCTTTTCTCTTCTCTTCTCTTCTCTTCTCTTCTCTTCTCTTCTCTTCTCTTCTCTTTTTTCTTTTCTTTTCTTTTCTTTTCTTTTCTTTTCTTTTCTTTTCTTTCTTTTCTTTCTTTTCTTTCTTTTTTCTTTCTTTTCTTTTTTCGTTTTTTTTTAAAGATTTTATTTATTCATGTGAGACAGAGAGAGAGGCAGAAACAGAGGAAGAGGGAGAAGCAGGCCCCATGCAGGAGCCTGATGTGGGACTCCACTCCAGGACCTCAGGATCATGCCCTAGGCCAAAGGCAGCGCTAAACCTGTAGGCCACCCAGGGATCCCCGAGGCCCAGTCTTCAACTCCAGACTTCCACCTCTCAAAAACAGGGTTTGGGTGGCCTTTGTTGTTTCCTTTTGTTTTGTTTTTTTCAATCTAGGTTTGGCAGGAACCCTCCGGGCAGTAAGACTCGACCTGAAGAAGGGGCCTTCCTCCTGCATCTGTGTCTGTCCCCATGTTTTGCTGCAGGGGCATCCACGGGGTTGAGGGCCAGGCACCGCCAAAAAGGGTCCAGACCATGCTGCACTCTCTCCACCTGGACTCTGCTCACCTGGGAACTGCTGGTTTGCAGAAGTGCAAGTGGCCCTGAGTGTTTGGGTGAAGGTGACCCACCTCAGAGGCAGTTTGGGATCCTAAATGGGGTCGATGGCACCTGTGGGGGGGCGGGTAAACTAGGCCTGGGGGCAGGAGTAACCAACCACCCCGCAGGGGCAGGCCCTTGCTACCACCCCGCTGTGGGCGTGAATGGGAGCAAGTGTGTACGTGTGTATGCCTGGCTCCGGGGCTCGCTATAGGGGAAGTTCACAAGGGCCTGGAGTTGGCACATGGGCCTATTTTCTATCTGTTGTTCAGGTCTGTCTTTTTTTTTTTTTTTAAGATTTTATTTTATTTAATCATGAGCGACACACACGGGGGGGAGGGGGCAGAGGGAGAAGCAGGCCCCATGCAGGGAGCCTGACGTGGGACTCGATCCCGGGTCTCCAGAATCAGGCCCTGAGCTGAAGGCGGCGCTAAACTGCTGGGCCACCCGGGCTGCCCTTTCATGTCTGTCTTGGGTGTTGAATTTGCTTCAGTGGTCTTCTTAGACGCCTTCTCGACGCCTTCTGACTCCAGTCTTACCTGAGGCAAAAGAGCATTTTCTTCCTCGCTGGCACCGAAATGTAGTTCTCCCCCGTGATCATCACGGGGAACCAGAGAGCTGCCCCTGGCCAAGCCACCTTTCCCTACAAGGGGTGGTTAGCGGCCAAGAGATGCTAACTGTGAATTGGTCCTTCGGTAAAGCTCTCAGGACATTTGCTCAGGGGTTGGCTGCTAAGGACTTCTCAACAGGGACAACTTAGCGCAGGAGACGCATGATGAACACATGTGACGTAAAACTTTGGCTCTCAATATAAGGTGATTTGGGGAGGGGATGCGTGGTGGTCTTTTCTTAGGTGTTTTCTCCCTTGTAAGGCCTATTGTCTGAAGTAGGTAAAATTCTTTTTCCAACGTATAAACTTAGGATGGGTCTAGGCCAGAAGAGTTTGACTGAAATAAAAAAATACAAACTTTTCTCCCATAGTGATGAGACAGTCACAAAACATCACTCTTTGTAAGAAATCTTGATGTTTAATTAAAAAAAAAAATGCTGGCAGCAAGCTGTGGATTCATTTTGCCTGGCTGTGCCAGTTTCCCAAATCTAGCTGAATGGAGATGATGTTTTGAGTATGCACTCCATGAAATAATTTAAATCACTGGAAATTTGTTCTTGTTGTTGTGTTTTGTTTCACTGTTGAGTTTCTGGATTCTTGGAACCTAGATCTGAATTTCTGCGGGGTGTTCATTGAAAAAAAAAATGAGTAAAATAAATCATTCAAAGGGAAAAGGAGGCGCAAACAGAACCCTGAGAACCTAAAGTTTTAATAACATTTTATGTTTACTTCGTAAACTCCACTACAAGTCATTTCTTCCTGACAGTTATTTTAGAGGCCAAAGAAATAAATTTGTCTTGTGCACAATTGCTATGAATTTTTTATAGAATCCACATTTTTTTTCCTCTTATTGTCATGGCTTTCTGGGGTCTCTTTCCAGCACCACACACACAGCCCTCTTCCTCAACCATGTTATCTCAAGGCAGACACAGAGAATTTGTATAAAATGAAAGCTTTCCCAATTGAAGGGTTAGAGGAAAAGAAGGAAACCACAAAAGCTGTCTCCTCATCCTGTAACAGAAGACTACAAGTAGTCACCTTATTCCTGGCCTTCTGGAAGGGCGCTCAGGGCCCATGGAAGCCTCTTGAGAATAAACCAATAATCCCTGGCGGTCAGCACTGCATTTATTCTGTTCTCCAGGCGTGAAGTCTGAAATTGCCCTCAAAAATATAGAATTTACCTATTTTTGCTTTTTAAAATCTCTTTCCAAATTTCTAATTTTTTTTTTAGAAAAATCATTTTGTTTGTTCAGTAATAGTTTTTATTTTGATTTTAATTCAAAGGTAAACCTAGCCCCCCGGTGCCTACAAAGTTCCCGAAGAACAAGGAAAAGCATGGCTTGTTCTGGAGCGGTATGTTCAGTAAAAGAAGTTAGGATCTGGAGAGATCTTACATATCAAAGGATCTAGAAGATCTCATGAAAGGAGGCTTTGAGGTTTGTAAAACTTTGTTGTAGCCAGTTTTGAGTCTATTTTAGCCAATCCAGGTACGTTCATTGTGTCTAAACCTCTTTTCCTTTTCTTTCTTTTTATGCATTTAATATCTGCTTTTATGAGCATCAGCCATGGTGCAGGATTCAGCTCAGCTCTAATGAGAAGACAAAGGTCATGAAGCCATAGTCCTAACCACCCGGAGTTTATAATCTGATGCAGAAAAGGGACTGGTAACATCTAACAGCAAGACAGAGTGTCTGGTGTCATGATGAAGACACAGAGTGAAATGTTTAATTTAGGGAAGCCTTCATAAGAAGAGCGGTGTTTTAATGAACCCATGATGGGTTAAGGGTGCCAGTAATGGACAGGGAATGATGTCGAGACCGTAGAGCGGAAGCTCAATGCCTAGAGCATTCCAAGGTACTTAGAGTTCAAACTGTGCACCAAGGCTAAAGCTTTGTCCTAAAAATTAAAAAAAAAAAAAAAAAAGGCAGTGTAGAAAGAGAGAAATGCACATAAACAAATGAACGAGGGTAAGTTTTCGCTCCGAGTTAACGCACAAAGGCCTCTGGGATGGAGAGGAAGAAACCTGAACTGGGTGGTCTGTGAGGGCTGGTTAGAAAGCATCACAAGATTCTGAATCTTGAAGCAGCAGAACTTTGCCCATGGAATTAAGAGGAAAGTACAAGTTCCCCTTATCCTTTCGACTTGTAAGGATACAACTTTTCTGGGGCTTCCTAAGGAAATTTTATTTCAAGATTCTGCAAGGTGCGAGTTCTCTTTTCTCTAAATTGAAGTGTGAGGATGCCAAGTTCTGTCTTTTCTCATCGATTTCTCTTGTTTCCTCTCTCACTGCTCTCATTTTCCTTCCCTTGGTAGGGCCCTGTCTCTTCTTTCTCCACCTGGGAGGAAGCACACAGGCTGTCTTACATGTCAGAGGAAACTCCCAGGCCATCTTCCCCTACATCTCTTCCCTTTTACTAAGCAAAAGCCCAGTGATCATAATCATGGGGGGACCCTTGCTTTCTGTGGCCTAGCGGGGGAACAGAGGGCCCAGGTTTGCACTGGGAGATAGGATGGTCCAAGTTGAGACCCTGAAGTCCGATTGCTCAGTTCTGCCCCTTGCTAGCTGTTTAATCTCAAATAAGTCATCGAGTCTGGGCCTCAATTGCCTCACCCATAAAATAGAAATAATACAGTCGCTACCCCATGATAGGGAGATGAGGTGCACCCTGGAGACCATTCAGTGCGGTGGCTGGAGTTGTAGTCAACATTTTAATAAATATTCGCTGTTTTTAGTATTTCGGCCAGCCCGTTAGCACCTTCTTGCTTCACAGGCTGCATGATTACAGCCTGTGCTGGTTTATTTCATGTATTCACTTGCCTGGACCATGGGGGACCCAAATATCTGGCTAAATATTTCTTGGTGCAGTGTAAGAGGGATTCTGGAAAAGATTAGCATTTGAATTGGTGGACTGCCTAAAGCAGATGGCCTTCATCAATGCGTGTGGGCATCATCCAATCGGGTAGGAGCCTCAGTGGAACAGAAAGGCTGAGGTAGGTTGAATTCTCCTTCTGCTGGATTGCATGAGTCGAGACATCAGTCTTCTCCTGCTCTCCGTGTTCCTGGTTCCCAGGCCCTCAGGCTGGAACAGGAATCTATACCATGGGCTCTCAGGCTAACGGGCCTTGGACCACACCACAGGATCCCCTGGGTCTCCAGCTCACAGGCTGCAGATTGTGGGACCTCTTAGCCTCCGTAACTGCGGGAGCCAATTCCTCAGAATACACTTCGGGATAGATAGCCTGTTGGCTCTGGTTCCCTGGAGAACCCGGACTTTCTAGTCAGTGTGGTTTGCAGTCAGCAACTTGAGCATCCTCTGGGAGCTAGTTGGGAATGCAGATTCCCAGTCCCCGCCCCTGTAGTTTTAGTAAGATCCCCAGGTGCTGCACGACACCAGAGTACACAGTCTCCTTGCTCCCCACGAAAACGCCAGGTTCTATCAATGCTCCATCAGCTAGGGGACCAGCCTCGGCCTCATACCACAGACTCTGAACAACTATCCTCTAAATAAGGACAGTTCCAGCAAAGACAGTGTTAACATAGATCCAGCTTCATT
This sequence comes from Canis lupus dingo, assembly GCF_003254725.2. Classification (NCBI taxonomy): domain Eukaryota; kingdom Metazoa; phylum Chordata; class Mammalia; order Carnivora; family Canidae; genus Canis; species Canis lupus. The sequence continues at coordinate 32,671,567 of NC_064257.1, read as the reverse complement.
TCAGTCGGTACAGTTATTGGGAAATAAAATCGGGGGTTTTAAAGGCCTATCTTATTATGCTAAGAGGGATGAGGACTGGAGGGATGGGTCCCTGCTCTGAGCGTACCTCCACACCACAGAGGAATAAGAAGTGGAGGGGAAGAAAGATCTTGTAGCCAGAGGCAGTATTCTTTACCTGTTCTTTTTTTTTTTTTTTTTTTTTAAGATTTTATTTATTTATTCATGAGAGACACACAGAGAGAGGCAGAGACACAGACAGAGGGAGAAGCAGGCTCCCTGCGGGAAGCCGGATATAGGACTCCATCCTGGAACTCCCGGATCACTCCCTGAGCCAAAGGCAGACACTCAACTGCTGAGCCCCCCAGGTGCCTCTTTACCTTGTTCTTAAAAAAGGGCAATCTAGGGATCCCTGGGTGGCTCAGCGGTTTGGCGCCTGCCTTTGGCCCAGGACATGATCCTGGAGTCCCGGGATCGAGTCCCATGTCAGGCTCCCTGCAGGGACCCTGCTTCTCCCTCTGCCTCTCTTTCTCTCTCTCTCTATCATGAATAAATAAATAAAATCTAAAAAAAAAAAAAAAAAAAAGGGACAACCTAGGAGACAATTAGGAGAAGGCGGGAGAGAGTACCTGAAAGTCAAACATCTACTGAGAAAAGTTGACTAAATGAGATAAATAAGAAGTAACCACTAATAAAAGGTCTTTGAGCCAAGGGTTCCCACGCTGACCTGCTTTCCTATGGAGTTAAGTTTTCACCATGAAGAGGAAGAGTGGCGGGAATTTGAGAGGTATTTTTCTTAATGGGATTGGCTGGGATGAGAATGCAGACATAGGTCTGGAGAGTGCCTGTAGATAATGTACCCACACTTGAGTCTTAGCTACTCACCACCTATGCCTACCTTCTCTTCTCCTCAGTTTTCTGAAAGACTGAAAAAATATTACAATTTCTCAAATGTCCATATTTCCAGCCTGAGTCCCAAGAGATCCACTCAGGGGGACCAGGTAAACACTGAACAGATGTGATGGTAATCTACCAATATACTATTGGGCAAATAGCAGGACCAGATGAAGTTGTGCTCAATAAAGTTGAGTAAGAAGCAGGAAAAATGGGATTTCCTTACAAATCACTTAAAAAAAATGGAAAAGGAATGTGACATGTAAAAGAAAGCTGCATTATGTGCGTTAGAATAATAATTACTTCAGGAAATAAAAACAATAGACTAAATTTCCTCCATCCTCTCAAAGGACTGAAAGCCATGGTGAGTGGAAAGGAGAACTGGCATACTTAAGAAAGAAATTAAAGGGGAAAATATGATCGGTTTCAAAATGAAAAGTGCTTGAGAATCAAAAAGCAGAACAGAATCAACATAGAACAAAGATCAGAGATGGGGAGGGTGGGCAGGAGAAAAACCACACAAGGGCAGTGGAAAAATATCAGGCAATGAAAGACATTAACTGGGAGCTCACAGATGTGCGGACCCAACACAGGGATGATCTATGTACTGGAAGATGAAAAACTAGAATGAGCTGACACTAAATGATGCATCAACATCTTGTAAACATACCATTTTCCAAAATGAACAAATGGCAGAGGAATGCATGCAGGTTTTTATTATTTATGTAAAGCTTAAAAACGTTAACATTTCTATATGTATAACATGTTATGAGAATATAAAGCAATGGGTGAGAATGGTAAATTCCTAATTCAGAAGAGTGGCTACCTCGAGGGAGGGATGGAGGCATGGAATCTCCAATGTATTCAGTGAGTTTTACCTGGGTTATGTTTGATTTTTCTTTTTTCTTCCTTTTTTTTTTTTTTTTTTTTAGATAAGGTAGTGAGAGGATGGGTTTTCATTATATTATTACTTATGGCTCTTTTTTCTGTGCTGGTGAGGATAGGTCTTCTCAGAGCTTATAAATGAAGTATCAATTCTATTATTTCTGGAACTTAGTGGGCAATTAAAAACTTCATTTTGGGGAATTTCTTTATTCAGGATATTTTTCTTCCATTATATCCTAAAATTTTATGTTATGAAATATTTAATGGATACAACCAGGTTTAAAGGAAACCTTTTGAAGTTCTTATTTTTGTTGTATTAAACTTATGTTCTGATTTGTGAGGATGAGCATTTTAGGGATATTAAGTCTTTCCATCTAGGAAAATTTCATCTTTACATTCATTCATGTCTCCATTTCTTTACATATTCTTCTCATATGTTATTTTTCTTGTTAAATATATATCTAGGTCTTTTATACTCCATATCTCTACTGCATATGCGATAATTACATATATCATTTCTAACTCCATAATATAATATAAATGCTTTGACAAGTTACCTATTAGTCTTTTTTAAAAAATATTTTAGTTTTTAGTTTTTTTTTTTTTTTTTTCGAGAGAGAGAGAGAGAGAGAGAGAGAGAACAAGCGGGGGGAGGGGAAGAGGGCTCAGTCTCACAACCCTGAGATCATGACCTGAGCCGAAACCCAAGAGTTGGACACTCAGCTAACTGAGCCACTCAGGCACCCCAAGTTTTCCTATTAGTCTTGATAATTTTTAGTTATATGTCTTGGGATCTTTAAACATATAATATAAAATTTGCAAATAAACATAATTTATCTTTGCATATGTGTATAAATAGGTATATATATGTGTACACACACACACACAGGTTTTTTTTGCCTTTTTTTATTGCATTATTCAGGTCATCCAAAATAAATTTGAAAAAAATTATAATGATAAAAGGAATTGCTAATTTTATTCTGATTTTTTAAAAGATTTTATTTATTTATTCATGAGAGACACAGAGAGAGACAGAGACATAGGCAGAGGAAGAAGCTGGCTCCCCATGGGGAGCCTGATGTAGGACTTGATCCCAGGACCTTGGGATCATGACCTGAGCTGAAGGCAGGGCCACCCAGGTGCCCCGATTCTGATTTTAATGACAATGATTTTAAAATTTTTATCATTTATAAAATATTTATTATTTATTAAAACTTCTTTAATATATTTAGTTATGTTTCTTAAAAGAAATATAAGAATAAAAGAAAAATATGAAAGTATATTTAGATAAATTAAAGATGATACTGCGATCTTATTCAGAGTTTTTATTAGGAATTTTTTGTGATACTTATATAAATGTTTCTGCATCTATAGATATAGTATTTTTCTCTTTCTACAATAATTATAGTTTTCTAAAATATATCTACATGGTCATGCTATATTATTCTTTGTGACTGGATGTATTCAACATACTAATATTTTGAGAACATTTGCTTTCATAAGAATTTTTTTCCTTTTAGAATTATTAACTTGGGGTGTTCCTATTTTAGCTTTGTAGACATCTTGATAGTGTTCAATCATTTTTGGGAGTACAGAATATTTTGAATAAGATAAACAAAATAAGAATTGCAAATAGTTCCTCAAAATTCAAATTTGTTTGGTACCTGTGTTCAGAAAACAAAAGTTTTGACAAAGATACCACAAAATCTGATCATACTTGGTATCTGAGGTTTGGATGGTGAGTACCAAGAGCTCAAAAACCAAAGGATCTGTCGAAACTTTCTGAATATATTCAGCTTCTAGGTTGAATAGTAGAATTGAGACAGAGAGGAATACTTTCTAAATTTTTATTTGTTCTTTTGAAGGTTAGACTCTGAAGTAAGACTAACTCCGCCTAGACCCTTTCTAATGGTAGGTCATTCATGATATTCCAATTTCTTATTTGGTAAGGAAAAGAGAGAGAATGTTACTTTTTTTTCCTACATTTTTTTTTTGTATTATTTATATTCTCTATGTCCTTGCTTGTTTGTATCTGCTTGAACCATCAAATTCTGATGCAAAATTCTCCACTATGTCTGTGATTTTTATGATGGTTATACCTCTTTGTCAGAGTTTGGTTTTATGGGTTTTGCTGTTGTAGTTTGTGATGTACAGGAATTCATTAGCTGTACTTATAGATGTTATAATATGCTTCTTTTCCCTGCTTAATGGCCTGAATCTTGAATTTTTCCTACCTGATTTTGATTCTGCCATTCTTGCTTTCTGTTAGCATGCATTTGCCTGGTGTAATTTTCCACATGCCTTATTTTCAAACTTTCTTTGTTCTGTTTTAGGTGTGTTTCTTGAATACAGCATTGAGCCGGTGTATCCATTAGGATAATTTGAGTTGCAAATAATGCTCACTGGCTTTAAAAAAAAAAATGCTCTTCTAAAGTTGCAGGATAGGTTTTGTTTCAAGCATGGTTTGTTATAGTGTTGCTGCTTGATTTCTCTCAGGTCTTTCAACTCTGTGTTCCTTTGTGTGTTGGGCTGCTTCTCTCATGGGAGCAAAATAGCCACAGAGGCCCCAGGCCTCCCATGCATTTCTCCCTCACAGTCCAGAAGAAGAGAGAGCTCTTCTTCTGAAAACCTTGGAAATCTTGAATTACATGTCAACCCCTAAAAAAAAGTCACTGTGACTGGTGCCATGCCCCATTGAGTCTGGGCCAGTGTTACTCATCCTTGAACCAATTGCTTTGGTAAGAAGATTAGTATTATGATAAATGGTCAGTTTGGGTGAATTAAGGGTCAAGCTTAAAACTGAAGTTTGAAATTCATTCCACCCAATGGGTGGAATTATTCAAGAGAACAGAGTAAGAAGCATAAGTATTGTAAAGAAGTTAGTAGAATTCTCACTACTACATAGTAATATAATTCTGTATCTTCAAAAACCAAATGAATTAACTGAGAAAACACCAGGAATAATTAAAAATAATAATATAGTTTTTATAATATTAATATTAATAATGGGGAAAAATCACTAGTTTTTCTATTACAATAGCCAAATATCACTGAAAAAATATTTCATTTATAAAAAGCAGAAAATATATTAGAACAAGTTGATTAAGAAACATATAATGTATAAAAGCATGAACTTAAACTGAGAGATTTAGGATGTTTCCAGCTGGGTAAACTCAATACTATAAAGATGTTGATTTGTTTCAAAATACTCTCTGAAATCACTGCAATCCTAATGAAAATCACAATCTAACTTGTCTTTCGGGTGTGTATTTGGGAAGGGAAGTTTGGTAATTGAGAAAAAAATATTTTAAAATCTAGTTGATAAAATTATTCATGCTAGACTAATCAAAAAATTAAAACAAAACAAAACAAAAAAACTGCAAGTGTAATGGGCCCATGTAGAAGAAGGAAGCCTTTTCTCAGCAGAAACCTAAAGCTACAGTAATTAAAAACAGTGAAGTACTGATAGAACAGAATAGAAAATCCCAGAAAAACCCAACATAATATAAAGGTGGCTTAGCACATTAATGGTGTGTGTGTGTGTGTGTGTGTGTGTGTGTGTATGTGTGTTTGTGTGTATAAAATTCAAGAGAGTACATGAGTTATTCAATATACAGTTAGACAATACTTAGTTATTTGGGAAAAAAGTGAGCCAAACCCTTATCTCACAGTTCATACTAAAGTCAATACCAGATAGAATTTAGCTATAACTTAAGGTAGAATAGGCCTTTTCATGAATGATAGGGGAAAAGCAATTAAGAAATATGACTGTGTAAATATTTAAATTTTTTTATGTGAAAACAAACATATTAGCAAATAGTTCCTTTCCTCCTGCTAAGGAAACTACAAAATCTGGACAAAATTTTAAGAGGAAAACAAAACAAAACAATTAAGGCACCAGAGAAGTCTAGGAAAAGAAGACAACCCAGAGAAGTCAGTTTTGCATTTGGTACTGCTTTTCCTTAGAGGCAACTGCCAATTTTGGAAGTTAGATGAGAGACTGAGAAGGTGAGCTGATCCTTTGAATGACTGTTGGATTTAGGGAAGGGAAAGGAGGTCAGTGCTGCCATGGAGGAATGCATTGGTAAGTTCACATGTTTTAGGCTAGGACTCCAAACCTAAGGGCTACAATCCATGAATAAGTGTGGGCCTGAAATCGATCTTCCCCAGAAGGGACTGAAGCCCAGCTGTTTCTCCTCCTCCTCCTCCTCCTCCTCCTCCTCCTCCTCCTCCTTCTTCTTCTTCTTCTTCTTCTTCTTCTTCTTCTTCTTCTTCTTCTTCTAGATTTCTTCTTCTTCTAGATTTTATTTATTTATTCATGAGAGACACAGAGAGAGAGACATAGGCAGAGGGAGAAGCAGGCTCCATGCAGGGAGCCCGATGTGGGACTCAATCCCGGGACTCGGGATCATGCCCTGGGCCAAAGGCAGGTGCTAAACCACTGAGCTACCCAGGTGTCCCTGAAGCCCAGCTTCAAATCATATTATTTTGTGATTGAATTTAGAGAATTCAGGGATGCTATTATTTCTAGCCACTTGTCAGAAGCAAACAAAATCCTTTCTGAAGGAAGGTTACATCCTAGTCTCAAATTTTCTTTACCATTTTTCATATACAGTGTCTGACACTTGGTCAAGAAAAGATAGACATGTAAGGAATCAAGATAAGGGTACTGGAAAATCAAGAGAAGAAACAGACAGTATAAGAAACCTATCAGGAATCTTGAAAATGAAGTTTTCATACATGGATTTTAAAGTGAGTATGATTAATATATTAGAGATAATAAAATATGAGTTTTATAACTTTAATAGATAATAGTAAACTATGAAAAAATACAAAATGGAAATTCTAGAACAGAAAAAATATGTAACAAATTAGTAACCCAGTGGACAGGTTTTGTTTGTTTGTTTATTTAAAAAGATTATTTATTCATGAGAGACACAGAGACAGAGGCAGAGACATAGGGAGAGGAAGAAGCAGGCGCCCTGCAAGAAACCTGATGTGGGACTCAATTCCAGACCCCGGGATCTCACCCTGGACCCAAGGCAGACACTCAACCGCTGAGCCACCCAGGTGTCCTGTGGACAGGTTTATTATGAGGCTAGACACATTGAAGGGAGAACTAATGAGCTGGAAGTTAAATATGAAAAATATACAGAATAAATCACACAAATATGAAAAGATTAAAACAGAGAAAGAAAGACAGGGACACAGAGAACAATGTAAGAGACATAGGGGAACTAGTGAAAAGATCTAACCTATCTATTGACAGAGTCCACAAAAGGAAAAGAGAAAGATATTGGCGAGAAACAATGTTTGAGAAGACAATGGATGATAATTTTCTTAAAAATAAAAAAATCTATGAACACACATGATAAATAACACATTCTCCAGTAAACAGCAAAGGAACTTCTGCACCCATAGACTGATACAAAAGAAAATACTGACATGTACTATTCTGGGACAAGAAAATTATTCCAGATGAAAACTTAAAGATACAGGACAGATTTAAGAGCCTCAGAAATGATAAATATTTAATGTTGATATAAAACTGTAATAATATCTTCTAGGGCTAATGTATTACAAATAACATGTTAGGATAAAAACAGTTAAAGGGTTCTAAGTTTCTTGCATTTTCTAGGAAGAGGTAAATATACTCATTTATCTTAGACTACAATAACTCATCTATACATGTTGTAATCTCTAGTGTAACAAAGCATAGTAAGAGAATGCATGGCTACTGACTTAGTAGAAGGAGGAAATAGAACTATAAAAACAATTGACCAAAAGAAGGGACAGAGAAATAATACAGAACAGCTAGTACAGATAAAAAGCAGATGGAAAATGGTAGAACTAAACCCAATCATATAAATAATTACATTAAATGTAAATGAACTAAATATTGCAATTAAAAGACTAATATTATCAGATGTGTTTTTTTTTTTAAGATTTTATTTATCTATTCATGAGAGACACAGAGAGAGAGAGGTGACACAGGCAGAGGGAGAAGCAGGCTCCACGCAGGGGCCTGATGGTGGGACTCAATCCCGGGACCCCAGGATCACACCCTGGGTCGAAGGCAGGCACTAAACCTCTGAGCCACCCAGAAATCCCCCTCTACCGTAAGGTTTACAGTTTCCTTAATCAACCACAGATAACATGGTGGTGATGGTGGTTATGAACGCTGGCTCTGTAGAATTTTACTGGGCTCAAATTCTGTCTTCATATTGTGCATCCACTGCTTTCTCATTGTATGACCAAGGGCAGAGACTCTTAATCTCTCTTTGTCTTTCTCTCTTTTTAAACATAAAATGAAGGGATACCTGGGTGGCTCAGTGGTTGAGTGTCTGCTTTCGGCTCAGGCCATGATTCTGGGATCTGGGGATCAAGTGCTGCATCAGGCTCCCTGTGAGGCACAGGCTCCTCTATCTGTGTCTCTGCCTCTCTCTATGTCTCTCCTGAAAAAATAAATAAAATCTTTTATATATATATATGGAAAAATGATAGAAAGTGAAAATCATAGATTTGTGAGAATTAAATGAGTAATGAACATGAAATATGAGAACAGTGGCTGGAGCACAGTAAATACTTACCAAATAGCTGTTACTTTTATTATTATAATTATGACTTTTGTGTGGGATATTGTTTTGGTATCTAAATTAAATGCTACTTAGATAAGTCTAAGGATAAGAAGTCTAGTCTTTTTTTCTGGTCTTGCTCTGTCCTCAACTCTTTCCCATTATTATTGCTTTGTCATGGGTCTGGTCTTTCGGGCCTCAAATTGGCAAACTATGAAGAATGGAGTCCTTCCTATGTGTGGGTCCTCTGGTTGGGACTGGGAATATTCTCTAGTAAGACAGGGCTGTACCCTTGAAGGAGCTCTCAGACGTGTGAATAAAGGATTTCCATGCAGAAGGATATGACTAATAGGAAGAAGGGTGTATCCCAGCACGTAGGATGAAGAATGTGCTTTGGAAGCAGGAAAGGGGGATATTTTTTTGGCTGGGGAAGAAGAGGAAGGCTTCATAATACACTTGGAGGGAGAGGCTGGAGAGGTTGTTCTAGGCACCAAGAACAGCAGGCACAAAGAGGCAGAATGGCAGGGAAGTACAAGGCATGTTTGGTACAAGGGTGTGGCTAATTGCCCATTGTCCCAGGTATGTCAGGTGGACAGAATGGGACAGCATTTGTGAAAGCTGGAGAAGTAGACCAGAGTTGGGTTGTGACTGCTTTTCTGTGCAATTTAGAATTCTTCAGAATTATTTCAGAGGCAAATCTGGTATAGCAAGCCTCCACATGTAGTCACACTGAAGGTACAGTTGTGCTTTTTAGTTTATAAAAGAAATTCCAGTATGAGTGTTCCCTAAATGGCCAAAGAAGTATCGAAAGGAATTTAGGATCTAGAAAGAAAATCATTCTTTCCCAAACTAAATTATATATATTATGACCAACTAAATGTGAACTGGTACTTGTTCAACTGTTTAGTAATGGTTATACCGGCTATGACTATAATAACAGTGGTAAAGACAATAGCACGCATACTAATAGTACCACCGGCTAACACTTCTTGAAAACATTTCACGGGCCAGGAACTACTATGGAATCTCTTAATTCATGAGTATATTGACTATATAATCCTCATAGGACCTCTTTGGGGCAATGCTATTATTATGTATATCAGAAAACATATTGTAAACTAGGAAAAGCACCATGCCGATGATAGTAGTAGGTTGTATGGTTTTCTTTATGTGTGCCCTAGGCCTCACCTGCCTCTTATTTTCCTTACATGTTCATCTTTTCTCTAGTTTTATGCTATAGGCTGGAGGAAGAGACAAATAAGGGGTGGGGGTTGCAGAGAAACACGAAAGAGGAAGATCTTTAGAAACTATTACTCCCAAAGAATTGCAGTTGGAGTTTTGTTTTTAAAACTCATTTAGAGAGAAAAAATAAAGACAATGCTGTCATGTAAAATATTATCTCATTTTGCTATCATGTAAAATATTATCCCATCTTGCATAGCTGGAGATGACTGGCTCCTGAATTAGAGATTCTGGGGGCTACACTGGGTTTCAAGCAGCCTGGGAGTTTGTCTTCTGTATCTGTCTATCAAGTCAGACTCAACTCTAAGCCTCACAATATGAGATCATTCCCTCCCATTCACTACATTTGCACAAGATCAGTACCAACTCAAGAGTGTCGCTTACTCTCCATCTAGGAATATTCCCTGGTTGTGGGAAGGAGAGGGTAAACATTGGGGAATCTCAAAGTACCATCGGGAAGATGTCGATGGACAGCCGGTTAAGATAGGAATTAATTCCACAGGGAAATTATGTCGGAGTAATCAATTTAGAAATTTAAAACTTGGATTGAGATTCAAAAATTTGGTGAAAGAAACAAAAACAAACCCAAAAACTCTGGCAGAAGCACAGATCTGCTTAACGTTCTTTTCAATCCCTGACAATTGTGGGCCTAAGATTTTTGCGAAATGAGAGGAAAGAAATTATGTGCAATTTTCACATCGGAACTAGTCTCTTTTTGCCTATTCCTTTCCAAATTTTGGCTACTTAGCATGTCGGCCAAATCCAACAATGAACATCACTTTAGAACAATCTGAATGGGAAAACCACAGAGCCCCGCTTCTTTAAAATTATGCACGAACAAATCCAGAATAATCAGAGGAAGCATAAAACAGATTACGTTTTACCTAAAGTGGAATTTAAGACATGCCACAAGTAATTGATTCTCTTTCTAGGATAATTTAAGAACAAAGGCTTGTTTGACTTCTCCCTTTTCTTTTTTTTTAAGATTTTATTTAAGAGCAAGAGAGAGCTCGAGCAGGAGCAGACGCTCCGCTAAGCAGGGGGCCCAGGCGGGGCTTGAACCCAGGACCCTGATATTTTGACCTGAGCCAAAGTCAGACGCTTAACAACAGAGCTGCCCAGGTGCCCCTATTGGACTTCTTAAGCACAGTAGCAGGTCACCGTTCTGCAAAGCCAGGACCGTGATGGTCTTCTCTGATATAACCGATGTACTTTTAATTTTTGCCACCTTTGTGCTGCTTCCTCTATTTTTGTATCTGTTACTCTTTCTTGTGATTCCTCGTTTATATGCCTGTCTCCACTGTTAGGAGTTCCTTGAGAGTAGAAATCTGTTATTTACTCTTCAAAAAGGTATTCTCGATTTTTGCCACTGCATCGTGCGTGGGAAGCAGTGAGCCACTGTTTGTTGAGCTCATGAATGAAAGCATGCTTGCCGTGGTAAAGGCCACACATTCGTTAAGAGACATCAATAATTAAAAAAAAAAAAAAAAAAAAAAGAGCCATCAATAGTTACAAGTCTGAGATTTTGAGCTCTGCCATTAACTAAGTTATTTTGAACTCCTGAATTTATGTTTCTTCATTTGTAAAAGATGATTTTGAAAAATTCGTCCGGCGAACGTTCATTTCTAGAACAAGAGAGTCCTAGTGTTTTTTTTTTTATAAAGTTGAAGCATATGTTATCAATGAATAATTCAAGTTTTGACATCTGACCACCAGCTTCGGGAAACCAGGCTACCCTGTCCTCTCATCTCACTTTGCCAAAAATTTCAATTATACTCCATTCTGGTTTGTGTTGTCTCTTTTCTGCTGATTCCTCTGGGGAGAAAAGAGGTGAGTAAAACAGTCGTTGTATAGAGGATATTCGAGGTCAGAGAACTTTGTTCCTAGTGCTGGCTGCCAGGGGCTTCGCTTCTCTGGCCTCCGTTTTCCATGCCAGCCTCAAATAGCCTCCTAGGCCCTTCAGGGTGTTATAATTCATTCTACCACAATTTATGACAGGGAAGAAAAAAAAAAACAGTGGAAGAAGATGAATCAAGTTGGATTCTCTGAGGAGATTTTTGAACTGGAGGTTGGTCTTTGGGTAACATCTACTTATTTTTAAAATCGTTGAGAGTCTTGCAACTGTGTATGGGCCACAGGTCCTCTAGAAATTTTCCATGCTTTTGCAAAGCTTACATAATTGCTTATGTGGCAATTGCAAAATCAGCCCTTGACGTGAACATGGGCCAGAGAAGAACTGTCCTGCTCAGAATTTCAGGCTTTCCCTCCTGCAGAGATGGAAGGGGGAGAGGGGCTTTAGCAGGAACCTAGGAAGAGGGCGGAGTTTGTGTAACGGGTGGGAAAAATCATCGAAGGGTTTATAAACAGTTGCAGTGCATGGAGGCAACCACATTTGAGACTGGAAAAAAAGAAAAATACCGTAGAGCCCATCATTTGCCCTTATTTCAGCAGAGAGGGAGGTTGTCCGTCTTGTGTTTCGTTCCTTCTATGTTTTGGAGATTGATGTCAAAGTAAAAACAATGAGATGCTCACAGTATTTTCTTTCCTAATTTGTCAATTGAGAATCAACTACCCAGAAAAGCAGGAAGTGGACTGCGGATGAGTTTATTAAGATCCTCTCTTAGCTGTTATTTGAGAGAGGATTCCCCACCCTTCCTTAATTGTAAGAGAGCAAGAAAGGCCTGTGAGAAGTTTGTTACCAGAAATCAGTCTCTGGGGGGGAAGAGTTGGTGGTTTATGTTCTAAAATCCAAGGCCAGAGAGAGTGTCCTAAATCATTGCAAGCAACTTGTTGGAGGAGAAGGTATTAAGCTGTGAGAAGAGAGTCTGATGGGGGGTGGGGGGTGGGTTCAAAGCCAGCTACACAAACAGAAAGACCAATAAGGCCCCCCTCTCCCTCCAGGCTCCTGGATATTTCTCCCCCCAGGCATATCCTGTGCAGCCTCACTTGTGCAGGTTCAGGGCAGCCTGGCCCGTGTCAGACAATAGATTCGCAGGATAACAACAGGGCAGTTGCTCTGAGGCCTTGGCCTTTATCAGGATTAACTGTTACATCAATAAGCAAAACAGGGCGGCAGGGTTTTTCCATCGCTGGCCTTTGCTGTTCCTGGGTGCCAGATGGCATTTATATCCATGAAAACAAAATGCTGCAAGTTATAATGTTGACTAGGCACTGTTACTTCCACTTGATCACACTGTTTGGGGCTCTCTTTGATGTACAAAACACTCCTAAGATAATGAAATGCGTTGGCAGCTGGCTAATGGCTGGGAAAGTGCAAACCCGACACTGAACCCTTCCACGAGGCTATTCAACGGCAAGGTGGTGTGAGGCCCGGGCCCAGAGGGCGCAGGGAGGCTCGTTGCCAGGCAGGCCCGGGACTCCGGGGCAGCGGCAGACGAGGGGCCCGGGGTTTTGTCCCTTCAATAGAAGTGGTCTGTGCCTGCCGCAGAGGAGAAATAAATCCATCAAGGCCCAGCTCAGGCTTATTCTGAACTGGCTGCTGGAATTTGCATAAGAGCCTCTGGATCACCTCCCCTCCAAGTGGAGGTGATCGGAGGCTTGGTCTTTTTCGTGCTCCCCGAGGAGGGCCTCATCTTTATGCAAGGAGGGGAGGAAGAGGGTCTTAGGAATTAAATTTGACTTTGCTGCTGCTAATCTCCTCCCTGGCCCTATGCACTGGGAAAGTAGAGCATGCATAATGGGGGGAGGCCTTTGCATCCCCCCCATCCCTCTAGGCTACAGTCCACTCCCTGGAGGTTTGGCCGGTACTGGCCCCCGTGGGAGGTCCCCTGTGCCCCCCTCCACTTGTGCCCCACAGCCCCAGCTCCAAGACCCCCGGACTCGCTGGCCACCAAAAGTTCTGCCCCTGCCTCAACTTCCCCAGTCTGAGCAGAAACTCTCCGTTTAAAATGCCTCCCGATTCTCTACGTTGTGAGATTGTAAACTCCGGGCAGAAACTGCTTTGGACCAAAGGTCAGGTACCTCTGGGCCAGCCCCTGGACCACAGCCAGCCTGCCATCTGTTTCAAAGCTAAGAAGAGGTGTTTTTTTTTTTTTTTAAAGTGATTGAAAAAAAAATCAAAAGAATATTTTGCATCACACAATAATTCTAGGACATTCAAACGTGGATGTCCGAAAGTAGGGTTTCGTGGCACTGCCACTCGGGGCCATCCACGCCCGGCCTGGCTGGTCCTGCGGTACCATCGAGTCCTTGCTTCAGAGCCTTCATGATAGTCTGCAAAGCCTAAAATATTTGCCATCTGGCCCCTTGCAGAAACGTTCCTGAAACATTTGCAGATCACAGAGGAGGTCCGACTGCCCCTCTCAGGCCACTGCTGAAGTCCGGGGATGAGACGAGCTGGGTGGGAAGTTCTCCACCATCCGGTGTCTCCATCACCTTTACCTAGAAAAGTCATCGGTGCCAACGTCAGAGATGCTTTTCCTTCTCTCCTTGCTGAAAAAGGAGCCAGCTTTTGAAGTTCTTGCTAAAGCTCCCTTTCTGTGCTTTGGGTCCCCAGGGTCAACTCCAACGATGGTATTTGAACAAATGCCTTTGGTTCAAAATGTCCCAAAGGTGTCTGTTGGGCTGGAGTGGAAATCCAAGGGGAAACACTGAGGTTGGGGAGAGTCTGGTGATGATGCTGCTTCCCCTGGCATTTCGCCTTTCCAGACGTCCTCTGCCACCACGAGATCACAGTTCAAGACTGTGAGCTTATCTGAGCCAACAGAACTAGGTCTGCCCATCCCATAGCTGATGTCTGTGTGTCTGCTTGGAGCTCCGCCTTTGCTGTTTCAAACAGTGTGTTGTTGTTATTGTTGTTTAAAATCTTTGACCACATTTTCGTTTCCTCCTCATCCTGTTTGTGTGTGTGTGTGTGTGTGTGGGGGGGGGCCCTGGGTATGAGGTCTCTAACTTCATACCACTCCACTTCTTTCTGAACTCTGGCTTTCACGAGATTGTTGGCCACAGCCATTCTAGGTCTTTGTTCAACATGGAATCTTTCTTCTCCAAAGGTTACAGCAGTGGGGCTCTACATGAGAATAAACTATGGGTGATCGTTTCTTTCTTTGTATTTTTCTGTGTTTCCCATGGGGGAGCAGGTATTTCTTTTATATCAAAGAGAAAAAAAAAAGTAAAAGAAAAATCGTAGAAGTACCAGTATAGTGTTCATCTCTACTTACTGGTGAGTGTGTCTCAATTTCTTCCTTTCTTCCATCTCTTCTATTTCTTCTTCTTCTTCTCCTCCTCCTCCTCCTCCTCCTCCTTCTTCTTCTTCTTCTTCTTTTAATATTTTGTTTATTTATTCATGAGAGACAGAGAGAGAGGCAGAGGCATAGGCAGAGGGAGAAGCAGGCTCCATGCAGGGAGCCCAGTGTGCGACTCGATCCTGGAACCCTGGGATCACACCCTGAGCCAAAGACAGATGCTCAACTGCTGAGCCACCCAGGGGTCCCACTTCCATCTCTTCTTGAAGAGCATCCAGACAGTATTTAAATCCATGAAACTAGATAAATCAACTCAGCTCTTGTAAATTATGACTTCATCAAAAAATATGAGAGATAATGTCTGAGTGTGTGTGTGTGTGTGTGTGTATGTGTGTGTAAAACCCAACTAGACTTCTGGTTTCCAGGTCCAACTGTAAGGACAATAATAAAAAGATGAACAAACTGGAATAAAGACCTGAAATGACATTCATCGAATTATCAAGAGTAGTTCTCTCTGTAAGTAGATTTAAGGGGTAATGAGTGCTTTTACTTTATGCTACACTTGTTGGATCGTTTTACATTTTTAATTATGATGGTGTATTATATTGGTAATGATGAAAATACTTGAAAATAATGAAAAACTCCAATCCCACATATCTATTTCCACAGACCTTTGAATATCCATTGTCCGCACTACATCTGTTATTAATCAGCCCCTTCTTTACCCACCCACTCCTATGGCAAGAGACCCTGACTTTTAGATGCCTATATCACCCTTCATGGAACATTTGAAAAATGCTACTGTTCTAGTTCATCTGGGACAGGTAAAGGGAGTCAAACTTACTTTATGGTTTCAGATTTTTGGGTTATGCATAGAAAGAATTTTTTTGCTCCAATCTTTTACATGTAGGATGTTTTGACCCCACCATTATGTAATCAACACAAATTAAAGCTGACAGTTACAAGTGCACGTGGTAAGGTAAGTTATTAACTAGCTGCTTCCAGAAAGATAAATCTTCTTGACAAATTTATATCTGCAGTATTTGACTTGGGAAAAATTTTGACTTGATGAAAACAATGGTCATAGGAGAAAACTAAGAGCAGCAGAAGCTCTTTAATTGGTAAGATTTGATAAGGATAAAACAACTTGCAATTATAAGATTTACATTAACAAAAAACTTGGTCTCAGTGAACAGAATTTTTGATATGGAAATGATGATAATTAGAGAAATATTTTCATTATGCTATCTAGCAAATTGGTCAAGGGGAAATAACAATAGTTTAATTCTAGAATATTTCTCAAGGAAAATTCATCAGTGTTGGTAAAATTATGATATTAAAAATTGCTTGAATTGATAAAATCAGAGTGAAAAGGTTCTTGGGGCCAAATCAGTGAAGTGAAGATTATCCTTTTCTTTGGAGATCATGCTTTATTTTCTAAATGAGCGGCTTAGTATTCTGACACCATGTATGTAGGCAAGTGATCAATTCTCACAACTGGTCTGAAATGAACTTTTTTCATTTACTGAAATTTCATACTTGGGTCTACGTCTGGACTTTATTTCTTTTATGTGCTTACTTAATCTGCACTGTTTTTAATTATGGTAGATTTAAAGTAACCTTGATATCTAGTTAAGTAACCTTCTTTTGCCCCCCATTAGAGTGATTTTTTAAAAACATTTTCTTAGTTCTCTCACATTTACTCTTTCAGGGAACTTCAGTATCAGCTAGTTAAATAGACCAGATTTTAAATAAAAAGCTGGATGATTAAAAAAAAAAAAAAGCTGGGTGATTATAGACATTTTAGTTGTAATCTCCTACTTAATTTTTTAAATATCTTGGCTCAATTTTATTTATATTTATATCCATCTAATCTTTATACATCTATATCTATACTTATATATGTAGATATCTGCGTGTATGTATTTATTTGGTTTTTAGCCTTTAAATTAATTGAATTTAATTATTTTATTTTTGTTTTCAGATTTTTTTCTTATTTTTGAGCCCTTAAAGATCCTTTGCTGTTCATTCCTTTTGAAGATAATTTCAGTTACTATATTATACTTTGTCCATTTTCTGCTTATTTCCGACAATGATAAGACCCAAGAGCCCTAGCGTTCCTGCAGCTCCAGCACACAAGATGATTTTGGCACCTATTTGGAAGCAAAATGGCAAGGGTTTATTTTTTTCCTGGAATTCAGTATATACTCTGAGTGTTGATGAAGAGCCAAGATGTTGAAGTGTCCTTGCTAGTGGGATTTCCCTGTACCTTCTTTCTCTTTCCCAAAGAATAAGAATCTATTATTTATCCTGCCCTTTGCCTTGTCCTCTAAATTCTTGGATGAAATTCAGAAGGAGCTTTTAAAGTCTACCTCCCCTTTGATGAGAGTTGGTGATTTGAATTTGCATTGTAATACTCTCCCTAAGAGGAGAGCCTTAACCTTCACAATGCTATATTTGGTAAATTCAATACCAGATAATGGACAATTCTTTGAAATGCTGTCTCATTCATCTGCCACTTGTTTATAGTTTGTTTTGGGGGTCAGTCATGTGACCTTTGGGGTGTTTTTGTGTGTGTGTTTTTTGTTTTTTGTTTTTTTTGCAAAATACCTTTTTTATACATGTCCTATTCCATGAAGGAAAAAATTAGATCGATCTCTAATTCTATCTTTAGTGTATAAAATGATGCCTGGCACATCGCAGGCACCCAGTAAATATTGTTGATTGACTGACTTGCGTACCTTTATTTCCAAACACCACCTTTGAAGAATGCTAGGTCATCAGAATTAGCTATTCGTCTGCCCCAGAGGTCATTCCAGCATATCTGAAACAGATCTGACGTCCCCAAAGCTTCTGACTCCTCTTATTCCCAAACTTTGATCTCCGTGTCCTCCGTGTCCTCCTCAAAATGTTTAGGCTGAACCCACTTTTCTGTCATTTAAGAACTTCTTCCCTTGTCTCTCTTCTCCAATCCCATTCACATCCACGTGTAATTAGCCCCCAGATTCTTGCATCCTATTTCACAATGTCTCCATACCCATTCAGTTCTTCTGGTTCCCACCACCCTAGTTCCCATTCCCCTTGCTCCCCCTCGCTTGGCTGTTACAATTCCCCCCTAATTATTATCCCTTCCTTCAGGGACTCTCCCCACTCAGTCACTTCACCAAAATCCACGTTAACATTGCCTCTAGAACACTCATCCTTCCACAAGTCTGACCCCATCACTATGTGCCTGGGCTTTCTTGTTACCTATAGAATACAGCTGAAATGCTCTAACCTGCTTATATATCCTTCCAGAATGTGCAGGACCTCAATCACGATTTCCAGTTTAATTTGCTTCATGCCCTGAACCCTTTGCTCCTGCCAGGGTGGTGTCTTGTCTTTCCCTGGACGAATCCTGCCATCTCTTTGCTGCTGGTCTTTATCCCATCTCTCTGTGCTCTTTTCACTGGATGGCCCTCCATGGCCTCTCCTGTTCAGGCTTCCCCTGAGGTACCTTGCCCGCTTGTCTGCCAGCTGCACGAGGTCGTGTGACTGCCCCTCACTCTCCAGATCTCCCTCCAAAACCACTTCTCAGGGAAGCCTTCCACAGTCCCTTCTCTGGGAGCCTTCCCTGCTCCCATATTTTAGGTCACACTAAATGCCTTCAGCCCTGGTACTCACTAAAAGGTGCAGTGTGTAGTTATACACATATTTGGGGGGTCATCTGATAAAGACTGTCTCCCCCAGTTTATTCTAAACTCTGTGAATGAGGAGATCTGGCCTACCTTGTTCACCACTGGGTCCCCTGCAACCAGCACTGGAGCACACTAAATAATGAATGAATGCATCAATTTCTACAAAAGACTTGGCCATGCTCCTTACCCTATCTTCTCTCAGAAACCGCCCAAGACCCCATTTTGAATCTATCTCTCTCTTTCCTTTAATCCCTGAGCACTTACATCTTCTCTCATAGGTGGTAGCTCCTAGGGAGTAGTCTTTTGTCATCTACACTATAGTTCCTCCTAGGAACCCAGGAGGATGATCTGGTTTACTTTTGATTTTGGCTCCATTCATGATCTCAGGATCCTGAGATCAAGCCCTGTGTAGGACTCCACCCCGCCCCCCATGTGAACATGGAGCCTGCTTAAAATTCTCTCTCTCCCCTTCCCTCTGCCCCACCACTCCCTCGCCTCCCCCCCACACACTTTCTCCCCTCCAAAATAGTTACTGTTTTTGTTTTACTCCTTTGTTCATAGGAGTAACAGAGGCTTGCAAAAGTTGAAATGGTTAAAATCTGAAATGTTTGGAGTATTATGTCATACTTCTAACACACCAGAGTTTCGGTCAGAAGCTCATCTAAACTAATGTACTCCGATACATTAGTTTAGCCTTAATTTTAACCAATCAATTCATAGATGTGCCAGGATGTTAGTTAGGGAGGCTGGGATAGGATAAGGGATGAGTTCAGTGGGAATTTATAC
The DNA here is from genome assembly GCF_003254725.2 of Canis lupus dingo. Lineage (NCBI taxonomy): Eukaryota > Metazoa > Chordata > Mammalia > Carnivora > Canidae > Canis > Canis lupus. The sequence continues at coordinate 32,652,307 of NC_064257.1, read as the reverse complement.
CTACTGGTGGAAATCCATGCTCTAGTGCCAGTGTGCTAATAATATCTTCTTACATTCTTATTTGGTCTTCTTTTGCACACTTCACTCAGGAATCTCATTAATAAACTCTAGCAGATAATGATAATAAGGAAATAATGGTAAACTAATCTGTGTTTATCCTGTTATCTGCACCTTAGCTGAGGATATAAACCCACATGGAAAAATTTGGCCTTTGTCTATTTACATCTGTTACAAAAGTGCTTGACTTTACCAAGGCTGCAGGTTTATTGCTCTTAATTCTACTCACAACAAAATGAGTTGTCCTTCAACCTTGTTTTGCCAAGCATTTCATTTGGATTAATAAATGGTCTATTGCAAAGAAAACATCAAAAAGTGTTCAAAAAGTGATATAGCACAATTAGCTCTGGACTGCTGCAGAGGGCTTGGAGAGTTTCCGGGGGCATATATGTTAATTCGAAGTCACAGGAAAGAACATGGGAAGGAACAGGAAAAGCTGTGGTTATACACTGTAATGGAGCTACCAAGGAGGAAGATATTAATAGCATCTTATAGGGGTGCATTCTGGGTATTTTTCTTATCTTGGCCATTGGAAAGGTGGGGAGAAGTGTAGTTTTAATAACAAAATCTACTCATTTTTCTTTCTCGCTTTTGAAGATTGTGAGAAAATTCCTAAGTGATATTTTTGGAAGAGTCAGGAAGGTATCATTCTGATCTCTGTGGGTACTCAGAGATGTAAATGACTCAATTTGGATAACTCAGCACCCAGTGTGTCTCTTAATTGTTCCTTTGATGAAAAGAGGACTTTCCTGAAAGATATGAGCCAGAAGGAAGAGAACCCCAGTTACAGGGCTCTGAAAGAAAAAGCTGAGGTCTTTGGGATTTCTGGTAACCTGCTCAGTTGGGGAGTCAATATCTATAGATTAGAGAGTCAGTGATATCACTGTCAGGTTCTGAGACTTTTGTAACTTGTATGTATTTGTCACTGTGGTCATTGCCTCTCCCCATTTTGACTGCCAGCAAAATGCTTGAAATGAAAGTCATTTCTGGACAATGTCTTAGATATGTTGAATTAAATCATTCACTCAACCAGTTTTTATGGAGTGCTTACTCTATGCCAGGGTCTCCTCCAGAACCTGAAAATACAGCAGTAGGCAGAGCAGACATCTGTGCCTTCACTGAGCTAACATTCTAGGGAAAAGACGACAATTAAAGAAGTAAATAAAATCTATAAAGTATTAGACACTGATAGGTGCTATGGAGGGGGAAAAAAAAGGAAAGAGGATAGAAGATATTGAAGTTGGGGGTTGCCATTTTAAATATGGTAGTCAAGAAATATTTAATTGAGAAGGTGACATATGTAAAGATCTGAAAGAGGAGACACAGCTAACTGTGGTTATCTGGGGGAAGGGTGTTCCAGGAAGAGGAATACAAAGTTTAAAGGTGATTTCTGAAACTAGTTTATTAAAGGATTTTATTGGCTCAATGTCTCTGAAAACTCAAGGGTTGAGGCTGGCCTCAGACGCAGCTTGATAAAGGGATTAGAAAAACATATGTGTGTGTATATATATATATATACACATATATATATATTTTTTTTTTTTTCCCTGTTCTCTCTATATGTTGGTTTCATTCTTACATAGTTTGGCCTTTTGTGGCTGTTGGAAAGCTATGGTGTTTCCAGTTCTGACATTCTTGTACTTCATCTCCATAGGAAGAGTAAAGGCCTTTGTCTCACTTTGTCTCAGTATTATCAGCAAAATTCTCATTTTGTCTTTTTTGGTCGGAGTGGGTCCCTGCCCATTTCAGAACCAATTATTGTGATCAGAGCAATTACTATGTACTGATTGCTTTATGTTTGTGTCTCTTGCTACAGCAGAATGGCACAGACTGAGAAAGTATGCATGTGCCTGGTTTTGTTCTGGTTTTTGGCTTTTGGGTTTTTTTGGGGTGAGGGGACATTCCCCTGAAGAAAATTGGGGAACCAAGAGAAGGATTAATGGGTTTGAGATAGCAGATGCAGCAAATTGTCCTTTATACCATGTCTTTTTTGCTTAAGTCAGATTCCTGTTAGAGTTAGAGCCATCACAAACTTGATGGGGAAAGTCATTTCATCTCTACTGAATCCAGTTTCTTTTGCTCTAAAATGAGGAGATTGGACTCATGAACTTTAAGGTCACATTGTAATTTATACTCTATGACCAAGTATATTTTCTGAAGTCTTAGATTAAAAATGTTATATTATACTATGATATTACAAATATAATCTGCTGAAGGAAGGTAAGAGGGAGTACTTAGCTTCTATTCTGGTGATTGCTATTTGGTGTAAGGGCCAGGATGAATCCTTGAGGCTAGACTCTAAAATGCAAGATTTTTAAAAGCTGGTATGATCAGTCCTAGATGCCTTTGTCCTGTGATTTACTGTTTCCTCTATTTGATGAGCTATAGGAAGAGAGAGACAAAGGAAGAGAGTGGATCAGGATTCTCTGCTGGGTCAATTTCTAGCCTGGGGTTGGATGACTCAGTTGAAAGTCCAGCTCACAGAGTGTATTTAACACCAATTTCTATATTTGAAACAGAGTGGAGAATCTATGCACCTTTCTATATTGGCCTCTGTGACATTAAGACCAAATGACATTAGAATAAGGATTGCCTTAAAGGTGGAAGACCCTGGGAATTCATTTCCTGGACTTTCAGGACTGCATAGTCCTTCTTTAGTGCTGGATTGAGGAGAGTGGCTGAAGGAAATGGCCTTTCCTATAGGCAGCATCTTGAGACTCTGATTCTCCCAATAATAAGAAGGGACTTCCATGAGTGTTTTGCCTGTGTTTCATATCAGAGTTCCACATTTTATATTTATGACTATGTGGGTCTGACAGCTGGCATTGCATAAGAGAAACAAGAATCTCCTCAAGCTTCCTGCATGATTCAGACAATACCTAAAATCCCTTCATGGATGGTTTCCATGTGTCAGGAATAATGCATTCAGGTAGCCAGACCTGTCTCTGTGAATATTCTCTTGGAAATTTCCATGCTCTTTAGTGCAGTGCACAAAGGCCACATCAGACCTAGAATTTCTCCCTTCTTCGATGACAGATTCAGGGATTTATGTTCTCTTGGCTTCCCCAAATCACAAAAAATCCCTATCCAGTCTCAAGAGGTTTTTACAGTCTGATGAAGGCCATTTTCCTTTCTTTTTTTTTTTTTTCCCATTTTCTTATGCTTTCTTTACTGAAGTATAAAGAACCCATTTGCTTTTCTCCCATCACCCTTTCTTTGAAGTTGTAAGGGCATACTTCATGAGGATGTGGCGTTCCTGAAACCCCTTCCCCACCCATCCGAAATACTCTCCTTATTGTGGATTTTACATGGTTGATTCACCACAATACTTGTCTCTGAAATATTTTCCTAAAATAAAATATATGTAATAATCTATTTCAGTGCACTGTCATCCACATATTGTTCCCATACTCCGAGTGTTATCATATGATCTCAGCCAATAAGAGCTGACCCAGCAAACTATACTATACGCGTTTGATCAGTGACACTGTTCTGCACTTCCTGAGTTGAGTGCGTCTGCAGTGTTTGTTGTTTCTTTCCCTGTGCTCTCTTTTTCTGCCATTTTTTGTGTTCTTTTCATGGCTTCCAGAAAAAGCAATAGTAGACTTGCTGCAAAGAAAGAAAGATACTTACAATGAGTATTAAAACATAAGTTTTAGCTAGAGAATGAGAAGACAAGCCATGGGACTGGGAGAAAATATTTGCAAGGTACATATTTGATAAAGGACTGTTGCTTAAAATGTGCAAAGAGGGGATCTCTGGGTGGCTTAGTGGTTTAGTGCCTGCCTTCGGCCCAGGGTGTGATCTTGGAGACCTGGGATCGAGTCCCACGTCGGGCTCCCTGCGTGGAGCTTGCTTCTCCCTCTGCCTGTGTCTCTGCCTCTCTGTGTGTGTGTGTGTGTGTCTGTGAATAATAATAAATAAATAAATCTTTAAAAAATGTGCAAAGAGCTCTTAAAACTCGACAGTAAAATAAACAACCTAATTTAAAAAATGGGCAAAACCCAAAAAGACACCACCCCGAAGAAGATAAACAGATGGTAAATACACATATGAAAGAATGCTCCTCATCATATGTCATTAGAAAATTGCAAATGAAAACAACAATGAGATAGCACCACATTCCTATATTCTAAGCCATTCTAGGCCGAGACATGGAACACCAACAACAGCAAATGCTGTGAGGACAAGGAACGATAGGATTGGTTGTTGGTGGAAATGCAAAGTGGTTCAGTCACTTTGGAAGACGGTTTGGCAGTTTCTTACAGAACTAAACATGCTCTTACCATATGATCCGGCACTTGCACTCCTTGGTATTTACCCACATGAGCTGAGAAGTTATGTCCACACAAAGCTTGCATGTGGGTATTTATAGAAGTTCTACTCATAATTGCCAAAACCTGTAAACAACCAAGATGTCCTTCGGTAGGTGAATGGATAAGTAAACTAGTATGCCCAAACAATAAAGTTTTATTCAGCACTAAAAAGAAATGAGCTGTCAAGCTATAGAAAGACATGGAGAAAACTTAAGTGCACATGCCTAAATGAAAAGTCAAACTGAAAAGGCTACATACTGTATGGTTCCAACTATAGGACATTCTGAAGGAAAAGGCAAAGTCATGGAAACAATAAAAAGATAGGGGTTGGCAGGAGGGAGGGATAAATAGAGCGCCAAGGATTTTGGGGAGTAGTGAAACCATTTTGGGTGATACTGGAATCGTGGATACATGTCATCTTATGTTTGTTCAAACCCATAGAATGTACACCGAGAGTGATCCCAATATAAACTACTGGCTTTGAGTGATAACGATGTCTCAGTGTAGGTCCATGGATTAGAGCAAAGGCACCATTCTCTAGGGACATGTTTATGGTGGAGGAGGCTGTGCCTGTGGCTGGGGGGAGGAGGGATGAGGGGATATGTGGAAAATCTCTGTACTTTGCACGCAAGTTTGCTTTGGCCCTCAAACTGCTCTAAAAATTAAGTCTTTAGAAAATACAAGTAGCATAGGTTTTTGAGGTGACCTTGCGTGGAAGTTCTTTGACATTATAAAAGACATCATCACTACATCCTGAGAAGACTAACATTCAGCTTCATAGAAGAGGGAGGCAAGAACCCTCGGTGGTGAGGCCCAACTCCAGTGGCCATGACGAGCCTTTGCCAAAGCCTCGCTGTAAGAACCGTGCCTTGTCAGCCTGTTCAGAGCTGTTGAGTTAGCAGGTAAGCTTTCCCGGCCCTGCCCTAGGCCTGTGCCTCTTCCACCAACAAGACCAAGGAAGGAAAGTGGAGAGGGATACTGCTCACTCTGAGTTTCTAAAAGGCCTTCCTGGGAGATGATCCCCCTCCCTTGTCAGAGCTGGATGGTATCAAGCCCAGCCTATCTGGGAGGACAGCTGGGTGCAGCTGAGACTGTGTTTACCAGTCCAGCTGCTGAAGCAGCAAGAGTCTCTCCCCTGCTGCTCCCCTGGCTGCCCCTTGCTGGCTGGACAAGGAGAAGGCTAGATTGAGTGACTTTGGCCAATAAGTATGCTAATGGCTGACATATAATGACAGCACCTATTGTGCCAGCCGGAACACTCCGTGTTTTACATGGATTGTCTCCATCCTCAAGATTAACAGCCAGTAGCACTTCATATATACCAGGCATATTGTCCGAGCTTTAGATATATTACCCTGATCTAATCCTGATGAGAGGCTAATGAGGCGGTACCATTACCTTTCCTGTTTTACAGGTGAGGAAACTAAGAGAAACTGAATGACTTGCCCAATGTCGCACAGCTGCAGGGTGGTATCATCGGTAATCAATCTGAAGGAAAGCATGAGTCCAGAACAGTGTGATAATCAGAGTTGTGCAGAGTTGGTCTGTTATCATTTTATTGATCCCTAAAATATTTTCTAAAAATAAAATGTATATGAAAATCCATTACGGGGCAACGTGAATACATGTCTTTCCCCTGCACCCCTGTGTTCTTAGTGTACCATATGTTCTGGGATAACGAGTGTTAGCATAACAGACGGTACCACATGCTCTTAATAACATGAGGGGATTGTATCCCTTGATTGTGATTGCTAGCATTAAAAAAAAATAGAAAAGAAAGCACAACGCAAATTTGGAGAAGTGGCAAGAGGGGTGGGGTTACTATCCAAAGACACTTGGTTGGTTACCATAATCTTGGAGAGTTTGCTTTTCCTAGAAACTAGCCTACAAGTTTGCAGGAACCTGATCTGGTCAGTCCCATGAGAGGTTTAGCCTCCCTGGAACGGACTCCTGGAGACTACAATAAAAATGAGAACACCAATTTATCAGTATGCAATGAGAATTATAATTGTCAGGGCACCAAACCCTTTCATCTCACCAGACCTCACAACATACCGTCCTTATTGATGTGCTGGACAGAAAGTCAAACTGTAATTAAGTTGTTAGATTAGTATAGGATCAGACTGAGGGAGTTTTTCTACAAAGCAAATATTTCAAGGTTATGAGAGCTGGGTGCATTCAACTCCATGGCACCGAGAGATCTCCCACCCAGGAGCAGCTAGCTTGAAGCTCTGTGTTCAAGTCTGAAATTGCCTTTGTGTCAGAGATGCACATTCTCTTTACGTCTTGTTACTTTGCTCTGCACAGCCTCGATCTGATAGTCCAAGATAGTGGAGTTTGTATTTCAGAAGGAAGCCAGAGAACAGGCTAGGGAAACAGCGAAGAGCACTCACACATGCTTCTCTTAAAACCAGCCCCTGGAAGATGCCACGTGGCACTTTTGCTCATATCCCATGGTCCAGTATTTAAGCTTATGGCTGCCCCACTTACAAAGAAGTCTGGAAGATGTAGTCTCTACCCTGCATGGCCAAATGATCTTCCAAAAATCAGAGTGTCCATCGGCGTGCAGGAAGTAGAGAGGGAATATCGGAATGAGAGGTGAGTAGACCCCAGCCCTCACCATGGGAGGAGAGCCAAGTGCTCCCCCACCTACAAACCCAGGTGCAGCTCATCCTGCTGCAACCGTGGAACATCATACAGCTGCAGTTGCAAGGTGAGGGCCCCAGCTGCCGGTCACTTTAGAGAGGGATCCGGGGACTTCCTTTGCCCAAACCCCTAAAGCTGGGAGAGGACAGTCCTGGTGGCCAGGTTCTTCTGTTCCTGGATTTTTTTTTTTTTTTATAGACTTTCTAAAAAGATTTATATTCCTGGAATTTTTTTCTTTGAAAGACAAAACCAAAATTAGATACATGACTAGGATTCCCATTAGTGAACTAAGTGTGATTTAAATCTATGTCTGCCTCGTCTTTCATATTTATCCCTCCTAGTTGTTTTGGTGCCATTTTAAGATTCATTCTTATTTGCTTTCTCCTTTGTCAGTTCTCTTTTCATGTTCTGATTGATCTAGTTTGGGACTTGTGGCCTCTAATGTTAGGCCTCCACTCCTCCCTCCCAAATCACATTCCACACAATTGTCAGAATGTTCCTTCTGAAGTACTAGAGCATTCTGGATAGTAGTCTTCATGGTCTGACCCAGGTTTTCCCTTCCAGCTGGGCCTCCTATCACTCCCCGACCTGTCCTCTAAGACTAGCATTCCAAATGGCTTGCCATCCCCCAAACTCATCATTCCCATCTTTGCCCCATTGCACAGACTTTCCCTCTGTCTAGAGCACTCTTGAACCCAGATGGGACTCTTTTTCATCTCAATCCTAAAGTCAAGCTTCCCTATTCTGATTTCTCTTGACTCTTCTTTTTGGAATCATGGGACCCTAGACATACCTTGATTTTCATACAATAAATATACATATCAGCTCATGTAAGTTTTTTCTATCAACCAATTTAGTTTACATTGTGAACCCTCATTCTGCCTCTTATTGGATACCTACACTCAGATATAGCGGGATACTTCTCCTATCTCTTCTCTGGGCTTATGTCTAAACCCATGTGACTTACATGACTCATATAGACCCAAATTATTTGGGTTAGGGAATGTCTTCTTGGCCATGATCTATTCTTGCTAGCCTCCACTTGATGCCCATTATCTTCACCATTTCTTTGGCTGTCAGTACAGACAGGTGGCTATGACATCACTCATTCTCACCTTTCAAGGCAGATTTAACAAAATTTCCGGCTTTGATGTCCTTCCTAGATGCACAGAAATACACGTTCCCAGGCCACTGTGGGCAATAGGAAAGTTTAGGGTGCTAAGGCCTATCTCTCTCTGGATCACTCTCTGTAATGTGAGAACATTCTGTTAACTCAATGAGATAGCCTGAGCCCAATCCTCCCATATCTAGCATGCTGATACCTCTCTGATACCTGAACGCACCTCCAGGGCTCTACGAGAGACTGAAGCACAAGTTCCTCCATCACTGGAGCTCTGAATTTCACCTGGGAGTCCCGCCATCCCCTCTTTCCCTTCTTGTACACTCAGCTGCGTGGAGTTTTCCTGTTTGTTCCGACTCTTCTTTCTTCTTACCCTCTGAGGAAATGTGATTCAGTAGTTGGTGAGATGGGTGGAGGGTGGGAGGAGGCATGTGGGAAATCTAGCTCTAACCCCATCCTGTTGTCTCTGTGCCCTGACTTCCCTTGGGCCTAGGCTTCTGCAATTCAGAATGTTTACTGTGCTTTTTTGCTGTAATAGCCTTTTGGCATTGAATCCGGTAACGCTAAAATGGGCCAAAACCAAGGGGTTCCAAAGATGAGGTATTAATAACACAAAATATCATTATCCTACCATAATTGTATTTACCATATTTTTTTAAAAGATCATAATTTTTCTCCTTCACTAGACTTGAGCTTATAACTTTGCACTATATTACCTTCTAATTCAAGACATAACCCCAGATAAAGGGTGAAGGAAGGACCCTGATTTGGCCGAGCTTAGGTATCTACAAATAGGTGGAACCAGGGTTCAAAGTATAAATTAAATTGAGCAATAAAAAAAGGGATATGTGAGCTGTAATGTGTACCTTTTGCACAAAGATCAAGATATGTCTTAGAGTTCCATCAAGGCAGAGTGCTGGGGAGAGAGTAGGAACTTAGTGTCTGATGAATGAATTAAGGAATTACGTGGCTGATGCTAAGAGCTTTTATTGCTCCAGTGCTTGCTCTGTGTGGAGCCAGTCTTGTTAATGATCTTATAAGGAAGGCAGTATTTTTCTCATTTATCCTTGAGAAAAGCAACCAAGGATCAGAGAAGTAACCTCCTTTGTCCCAAATCAGACAGCTTGTGAGTAGCCAATACAGAATTCCTTTTTTTTGAAAGATTATTTATTTATTTATTTATTTATTTATTTATTTATTTATTTGTGTGAGAGAGACAGAGACAGAGAGATCACAAGCAGGGGGAGGAGGCAGAGGGAGAGGGAGGCGCAGACTCCCTGCTGAGCGGGGAGCCCAGTGCAGGGCTTGATCCCAGGACCCTGAGATCATGACCTGAGCTGAAGGCAGATGTTTGACTGAGCCCTCCAGGTGCCCCACAAATACAGAATTCTGACTCAGGTCTGTTTGATCCCAAATCCTGAATGTTTTCCACAGTTATCCTATGTCATCGGTTGTATTGAACTTATGAGGTACTTTGAGATTAGAGTCCCAGGTGAGATAAATGTGTATGTGTAGATGCACATGCATGTATGATGAGGTCTCTTGCTTTCTAGGGAATTTGAGACATTTTACAACCACTAGAAAGGATCATTTAAATATACTCTCTGACTCTGCTATTCTTAGAAATTTGATGCTGTTATTCTGTGGTTATTTCTGTGAGCCTTATTGATCCATCTAATATTTACTGCCTTATCAATAAAAGCAGGATACAATGTTAGCATGTGACCCTTGGAGTCTTAAGATTTGCAGTTATGGTGTATTTCAGCCAGATGATGCATTTGCCATTCAAGTGATTTAGGCATCGGTGGAGAGGAAGAAAAAAATGTCTGTTGAGTTACACGGGGATAAACGTTTCCTTTTTGCACTGCCTGGCAAGATGGTGGCAGTATTTTTTACAAATAGGATATGCGATTGTGTGTATATTCCAAGCGCTTGTTTATATTTTTCCTTAGGGTTTGACTTTCTTAGATGTCTAAAACACTCTGGGGGGGGGGTGTGGTGGGGAGAGGGAATGCCATAAACTTTTACAAACAGACATTGTCCTTGTTTCCTAGGCAAATTCAATGCACCTTCTGTTGGGTAATTGGAATCCAAGAAGTAACATGGAGTGTTTTAGCCAACTGTGAATGAGCTGTATTTATAATGGAATGGCAGAGATTTGGAAATCCAAGCTATTCCATGTGAGAGAAAGTGATTAAAAAGACACAATGAGAGATCAGAGTGTGTTGACTCAGTTGTAGCATTTGGCATTCAACGCAGTAAACACAGGTAAATGTGAGTAAATATTTCCAGAAGAATGGCCTGCACCCCTTCTATTTCTGAGATAGGATCCCACTGCATTTTGCTGGCAAATGCATTCTCTTCTTTTAAGGGGTAAACTGCGTCATTTATTTTTTTTTTTAAGATTTTACTTATTTATTCATGAGGGACACAGAGAGAGAGAGAGGCAGAGACACAGGCAGAGGGAGAAGCAGCCCCATGAATGGGGGGGTTGGGGAGCCTGATGTGGGACTCGATCCCAGGACCCCTGGGATCAGGACCTGAGCCAAAGGCAGACACTCAGCCACTGAGCCACCCATGCGTCCGAAACCGCACCATATAAAATGAGCTGTAAAAACAGTCCATCTCAGAGTGGTGTTATCTCCTTTTTTTCTTCCATTTTGGGTTAATTTGATAGAAAAGAGAGATTGGGGGAGTTGTAAGCCCCATATTACTTTTTTGTGTCTAAATAGCTTCTTTTACAAAAGGCCGTGTGTGTGTGTGTGTGTGTGTGTGTGTGTGTGTGTGTGTGTAAATGTGTCTTTAGAACGTCTGAGCTCCTGGGGCTTTGTAAATGCAGTACCTTCACAAGAGGTCAAGGATGGAGGGCAAAGGGCAAAGGCCATGTTGCTAGGACGGGACTGCTGGTTGGGCTGGCCGGGCAGTAAGAGGAAGAGAAAAACACAGCTGGTGATTTAAACAGCTCTGTAAGCTCTTCATTTCCTCTCATTCATTTTTAAAACACCATTTAACGAACATTTACTCATGTGAATATACAAATACACCCCTGCCCTCTCCTCTTCCCAGCCATTCATTCCAATTTACCATTTTAATTTATTTTATAATGTTTTTTTTTTAATTTTTATTTATTTATGATAGTCACACAGAGAGAGAGAGAGAGAGAGAGAGAGGCAGAGACATAGGCAGAGGGAGAAGCAGGCTCCATGCACCAGGAGCCTGACGTGGGATTCGATCCCGGGTCTCCAGGATTGTGCCCTGGGCCAAAGGCAGGTGCCAAACTGCTGAGTCACCCAGGGATCCCTGCTGAGCCACCCAGGGATCCCCAATTTACCATTTTATTGGTGGCTTGTGGTATCTCTCAGAATTCCCAGGTCCCTTTTTCTTCCACGTGAGAACAGTGGTTTTCAATCATTTTGGAGTCATATACTTCTGTGATTTCTATGAATGGTATGATATGTCTCCTAAGAAAAACTCACAAGGCCTCGGAATGTTAGGAGTTCAGAGCTCCCCAGAAGTTCTTCAGTGGACTCTTGGTTAAGAATCATCACTGTCTCTGGTCTCCTTTATCCATGTATCTCTAATGCCATCCTACTGCTTCTTTTCCTTACAACATTTTTCACTTGCAACTTAGCCAATTGCTCTGTTTCTAACTTTGATCAAAGATGAGCCATTTCTTTTATGCCATAACATGGTGGACAAACGAGAACAGGCAGTGTGAGTTCCACCAGCCCCACCATCCCTTACTAGGAGTCTTCCTCCCATGTTATTCTGGAACAGGTGTCTATGGACTCTTCTTTCCACCTGGTGAGGATGAAACTGAAATCCAATAGTGGAAAATGATTATTGAGTTTTTCTAGGAATGGCGATAAGTTTGGTATGATACTATCGCTACGCCTTAATATGCACCCTCTCGGACTGAGGTATATATCAGTAAGACGGCATCCCCATCAGATGGAGTGTTTGGTGGTAGAGCTGAACGAAGCTAACTGGTTCCCACAGGAATCCTATCTCTGATTAGACAACAGGTCTAGAACTGATGGGAAAAGCTCAATGCCTGCGCTTCTCAAAAAAATATCATAAAAATATTGAAGATATTCAGGACTGTGTGTTTGGCTACTCTAATTTGGAAGAGTCTGATTTATGAAGCTAAACTCTTATTCCCAGAAACTGCTTTTCAATCGCCAATTATAAATGAAAAAGGAGTTCTTATGTAGGCAAAATATTGGCTCCCCAAGACTTCCCTCTCCTAACCTCCTGAACCTGCTACTATGTTACCTCACGCTGACCAGAGGGATTTTGTAGAGGTGATTAAGTTTAAGGACCTCAAAACAGGGAGATGATCCTGCTTGACCCAACCTAATTACCTGAATCCCTAGACTTGGAGAACCTTTCCAGGCTATTGTCGGAGAAGATATGTGATAACAGAAGCAGGGTCAGAGAGATGCCGTGTCACTGGCTCTGAAGGTGGAAGAAAGACAAAGGATGTGGGTGACATCTTGAAGCTGAAGCAGGAAGATGGATTCACCCCTAGAGCCCTAGAAAGGAGTCCAGCCTGGCTGACACCTTGACTTTAGTCCAATGAAACACTGTCAGACTTCTGACCTCCCGAACTAGACGATAATAAATGTGTGTGTTATTTCAACCTGCTAGGTTTATGGTAATCTGTTACAGCAACAATGGAGAATGAATACAGTTGTTATTCATTCAGTAGGGCAGTAGGGTGGCTCAGTGGTTTAGCGCTGCCTTCAGCCCAGGGTGTGATCCTGGAGACCCAGGATCAAGTCCCGCGTCGGGCTCCCTGCATGGAGCCTGCTTCTCTCTCTGCCTGTGTCTCTGCCTCTTTTTCTCTCTCTGTGTGTCTCTCATGAATAAATAAATAAAATCTTTAAAAAAAAAAACGGGTAAAACAGTTTAAACATACATCATTAATATTACTATGCAAAAATTTTTAAGTTTTATATAATTCATGACCCGTGAAAAGGTGCCCATGGATCCTTCAAGGGTCCTTGGGTCCCAGAGGGAGAAATGCTGCTATATTTAAATATTTGACAAGATGTAAACTGGGAGACCATAGATTCTTTTCATCTGTGCTTTCGTTGGGTTTATTTGTAAATTCTTAATTCATTGCTTCAAATGTGTTGGTCTCATTTTACGAAACAGATATCTTTCTCTATGTGTTGAGCCACTTTCTCTTACATTGTTTAGATTTCTCATCTCTCAGCACTCAGGTTACCAACAGTAGCTTATAAATGATGCATCATGTCTTTTAGTAATGCCATCTACCATCGCCAGAAGCTGTGCATTAATTTTTTGCATAGTTCAAAATTGCCCTGTTTCGGATTAAAATAGCAGATTGGCTTATCTGCAGTGAGATTCTTTCATCTGATAAAAATATAGCTAGTTTTTCTTAGTAATGCCTTGAACTGTAACCATGTTATCTCTTAGAATATTTCATTTGTAGTATGTGGGGAAAATGTGCATCTCATTCAGACAATATATTTGTCTTCTTTCTTTTTAAGTTTATTGATAAATTTACTAGGAGAGAGAGAGAGAGAGAGAGAGAGAGAGAATATAATAGGTTAAGAAAGGATCTGGAGAGGTCATCTCTTTCTTTAGGCAGGGCTGTATCTGAATGATTCCGAACAGATAAGTATCTATCCTAGGGAATGGAAATGGAATTTCCTCCCTCAAGGGAGCCCTAAATGTATTTCAGTCAGCTCATTTGCATGAGTCATTTACATTGATTTCCATGAACCATTCCTCCGTCTCTATTCCTCATATAACCCTTGACTTAACAAAACCTTTCTCTCTTTCCCTCTCTCCTCCCCCTATTTATTATTCATTCAATTCATATTTGAAAACCTATTCTGAGAATGTCCTGTGCAAGGCATGATGAGAATCTCTGAGAAATAAAGTGCAGTCTTACCTCAAAGAATTTGCAATCTCCTGGAGAAGCCTGAGTGTGGGCCTAAGGAAAGGTTAGAGGACTCCTCAGAGATGTTTAGAAAGCATCATATGGTTGAGGTGCAAATGCAGGATACTAATCAGGTAAGTGTGGGCAGTGGGGAGAACAGACTGAGCTACTGTGGAGTACCTACTGGATGGGAAGGCCATTCTGAATGTAACCTTTTTTCTTTTTATCCTCAACAAACTTTTGAAAGAGAGACTTTCATCTCCCTTTATGTAATTAGAGAATATTGCACTCAGTTTTCCAATGGACTCTGATTTATCTGAGTCTAAATATTCATGCTTATTTCACTGGGCTACATTGCCTTTGATGCGCAATTATAGGAGGAAGGCTCTCAGTGGATTAAAATGTCCCCGGAGGATGTGGTGATTGCTAGATTAATTTATCAATCATCTACGATGTGCCAGGCGCTTGCTGGCTCTAATCTCCCACTTCAAGCCCGAGGAACCTGAAACATAGGTTAAGTACCTTGCCCCACGGTGCCTAGTAAGTCAATGGGAGAGTCAGGAGAGGAGCCCAAGGGGCTGGATTCCCCACACAGCGCTGCCCCCTGGGTGCTCCACTGGAGTTGGGAGATTCTATGTTGAGTGGGATGGAGGTCTTTTCATCTTATCAGAATAACATGGAAAGAAGCCAGTTCAGCAGCTGACACCACAAAGTGTGGTACCCGTTTTGACAGGGGAAGTAGAATGCTGGGAGGACAACAAGAAAGCGTTTCGAACCTAGACACCAGGAAGAGGAATGCTGTCTCTAGGCAATCAGTGCCAGGCCCAGACCTGGGGCATGAACAGAAGAGAGCCAGGTGAGCACAAGAGCACCTGCTCATGGCCGGGCCTTAACTCTGGGGCTGATTCAGAAACAAGCCAATTGCCTGTACGAGCCTCTTTCCCCAGATGTCCAGTTGGTTCACCCCTTAATTTCATTCAGGTCCTGGGCCACGTGTCGCCTGCTCGTTGAAGTCTTCCCAAACCCCCCTATGTAAAGTTATACCCTGCCCCCAACCTTCCTGATTTCTTTCCATGGTGTCTATTTTTTCCCCACCACATCTGTCTAACTTCCTACATTACTGCTTTTAATCACAGATTTCCTCCCACTAGAATATGTGTTCCGTGAAGCCACGGTGGTGGTGGTTGTTTTCCTGCTGTGTTCGCTGCTGTATTTCAAGATCCTAGAATGGTACTTATAAAATGGTGAGCTCTCAGTTAATGAATGTGAAGATCTGCAAGCATTCCCGATTTCATGGCCACCATCTCATGCGAATCAGAGATATTTTCACTCAGGTGCTCTCCTTGGAAACTTCCTGAGGACCTAATATGTCATGCTCTAGGCTGGCTCCTCTGGAAGCCACCAGTCATGTGGTAGGCAAGTCCTTTATCTCTCTATAGTCTGCAAATCCACACAATCCAATTTTGTGTGGAGTGGAGGATCTTAGTTTTGGTGTGGGCCCATCATTTCCATTTTCCTTTCCATTTTCTGCCTTTGCAGAGACTTGTTTCTAGGGCTCTCCACCTCATCAGGCCTCTGAAGCTCCTCCCTGGGATGTATTCCTGGGTCGTGATGCTTGTTACACAAAAACTGAATAATGCCCTTTCTAATTTTTCATCTGAAACGAGTAAGGCCTTTGGCTTTGGCTGAGTAAAATGCTTAAACCTAAAAGGTTACTATTAGAAATATTTGGCGGAGCAGAGCTACCAAATACACCCTATTTTGTCTAAATTTACAGCTTCTATTTATTTTTCAGATAATCTTTACAAATATGTACTGACAGTGCGTACTTCACCTGTCCTTTTATATCTGGGTAGAGGGATTGAAGCAGAGAACCCAAAGCCTGTGTGTAAAGAGCTCGTGACTGCAAAGGAAGCCACAGGTCTTAGAGACAAGAGTAATTCGCTTAATGAGAGAGAGAAAGAGGGTAATGGTGGGGCTGTGGGAGAGCTGAATATAATGAGTGTATTAGTTGCCTGACCAGGAACCTACATAACACTTTGCGAACTCGTTTACCTTTCCTATGTGGAGTATTCAAAGACATTTGAAATTTTGTTTCCCTGGTGATATACTACTGATGTGAAAATATTTTGGTTGTGGTTACTGTGTGACCTTTGGAAATAGTTTGTAGAATCACGGGTTAACTAGGCTAACTCCATCCATACGGTATCATTATGGTCATTATGGCAGCAGAGAATAGCATACTAGAAATCCAAACTGGAAAGAAAACTATGAGGTCACATTTGGTCCCCGCCTGGTGTGATCTGAGCTTCTGTACAGTGGTAGCCGTACCTAGAATAGCCTGAGAAGGCTGAGGTCAGAATAGCAACCTGTTTCCTGCTATGACTTCCCTGTTAACCTCACTCCAGTTCTTGGATACAAATCAAGCTTGATTTAGAATTTTCCCAGCTGTGGAGGCATGGAGTCAAAGCTCCTTTTAGGTGGTCTGTTCCTTGTTTCTCCACTATATATTTAGAAGAAAGCAGAAGATCCATTTATAAGTCTCTTAATGAACCAATTAGATGTTTTCCTTGGTATTTGAACAGACAATTCACATAAACTCCCAAAGGCCAAATACGTAATTCTGAACAAAACATTGAACAGTTTCAGGTTTCATAAACTGTTGAATTTGGAAATAATAGTTTCCATGTGTTTCCACTGATGAATCAACCTATAGTCATTTCATAGTTCCATTAAAGACATTTTTTTACTTTTCACAGTTTGGTTTTTCTATCACATATGTGTTTCTCCTCATCCCACACAAAATCTATTCCCCAACAGAACTCATGAATGAGAGAGAAGAGAGGACAAAGCAGTGAAATGTTGAGCAGAGAGTCAGTTGGGCCAACTCCCATGACTCTTCACACATGAAGGAATAACAAGGGTGGAGTACACACGTAGTAGGAGCAAATAGTGGCTGACTCATATAGGGACTCATGTTCCACACTGGGACCAGAAGGTCTTGGCAGACTGGTGAAGGTTTGTCTGCAAGTCTCTTCTGAGATCACTGGGATGCATAAACCACTCCCTCCGGGCATACAATAAATAATATGACAGTCAGCCACTCAACTTTTAATACTCTTCCTTTGACTCATGTGCCCCACTGCCTCATAAAGATCATTTCTTGAACTGTTTATAGTTCAGAAAAAGACATGTAAGAATACAAGATAGCTTCTAGGGTTACTCGATTCAATACATATGTGTGGAATACCCATTAGGTACTGGTCATGTTCTTTTTCTAGGAATTGGGAGGTATGGGGTCGGGTTCCTTGGAACTTACATTTTAGTGGTTGGATGGAGAGTGATACAGGCAGACATTCTGCAGGTAAACCAATAGACAAGTATGACGATTTCCAATGATTATGTTTTACCAATGAAATAGACCTGGGAGTTATGATTGAGGGTGACGAGGCTGAGGTCAGGGGAACATTCCAGGCAGAAGGAACAGAACATGCAAAAACAGAGTGGTAGACAATGGTCCAGCCTTTTTCATCAGCATCAAAGGGTTTCTGGGAATATTGGCAGAAGCTCTGAAATCACCAGGGGGCAGGGCCCTCCAGTCAGTTGGTATTTCAAATCTGGGGAAATATGAGGCCCTGGGCATACACAATGGGGCTTAAGGACGAAGCGGGTCATGAAGCAGAATGGTAATATACTTTGTGTCTTCTTTGCCGTTTAGCTACTTTATGTCCTCCCCTCAGCTTCAATACACTTCGAGAAAAATCTCATCTTTGGGGGCAGCTGGATACACACCGCCCAGAGAAATGATGAATAAAAGTGTATGAGAAACTCCCACAAGGAACCGTGAGAAGGAATCCTATAATTACACTGGGTTTAGATATAAATGCTACAGTATGAGCTTTAGTACAGTAAGCCATCAGTTCTCCACTGAGGTGGTCCTTCCTTATCCCAAAGGGGACACTTGGCAAAGTTTCAGGTAATTTTGATGGTCACAATTTAGGAGATGGAGCATCTCGAGAGCAGAGAGGCCAGGGATGCCACTAAACACGCCACAGTGCACGGGTCACTCCCCGCTACCAAAGAATTGTCTGATCCTGCATTAAATGCTGAATCAAAACCCTTGTAGCTCTCTTACTAGCATGAGCTTAATCCTTCACACCAGGCTCCAGGGTTGTCAGGGTGCAGAGCAGGTTAGGAGTTTCTGGAGGCTGCTAATCTTCTTGCTCCATTATTCCTAGCTCTACAGCTTACTGGATATGTGATGACGTGTGTGTAAAGGACCTGGGGCAAACTGTTTCATGTTCTGTGTCTTCATTTCCTTGTCTGTAAAATGGAGACGATACAAGCCCCTCCCTCAAGTTATTTTGAGGTCTGTCATACAGCGATCACTCAGTAAATGTTAGATGTTGGTTTTTTGGCTGTGGTAGCCTGGTTTTGGGGAATGTGATTGGCAAATATCAGAAGAGCAGGGTGGAGATGACTTGCATCAACATACCCTCTCCCACAAATTCAATGCCGCCCGCCCATGCTTAGCTGCTCCATGCCAGGCATTCTGCTGAGGACGTGGAGAAGGATGACAAATACAGAGAGGATAGACCCCTAAATGCTTTCTTCTTGGTGCAGCAGCATGATGACCCCCCAACAAAATTGGTAGATGCATTTGCCTTTCACTTGAAAATAGAACTGATGTTTTAAAGCCTCATTGAAGCATCTTGTCTGTCTGATATGTGCATGTGCCATTGCACCACTGGCCACTGAAGCTGACCTGTAAGCATTATTCAAACTGAATTTGGATTATCTTTGGTATCTGCTCGAAGGTTATTAGACACCTACTGGAGACAAATCTCTAAATGAGTATATCATCAGGGTTCTCCAGAAAAAAACAAAAAAAAAACCCCAAAAACCGAACCAACAGGATGTACGTATATCTATAGAAAGAGATTTATTTTAAGGAATTGGTTCAAGTGATCATAGGGGTTAGCAACTCTAAAATCTGCAAAGTGGGGCAGCCCTAGTGGCTCAGCAGTTTAGTGCCACCTTCGGCCTAGGGTGTGATCCTGGAGACCCAGGATTGAGTCCCACGTCAGGCTCCCTGCATGGAGCCTGCTTCTCCCTCTGCCTGTGTCTCTGCCATTCTCTCTCTCTCTCTCTCTCTCTGTCTATCATGAATAAATAAATAAAATCTTTTAAAAGAATTAAAAAGAAATCCGCAAAGTGGGCTGGCAGCCTGAAGAACCTGGAAGAGCTAATGTTGCAGATGAAACGCAAAGGCCATCTGTTGGCCGAATTGCCTCTTGTTCAGAGGTCTGTCTTTTGTTCTATTTGAGCCTTCAACAGATTGGATGAGGCTCACCAACATTATGAAGAGCAATCTATTTTACTTAAAAGCCACCAATTTAAATGTTCATCTCATCCAAAGACACACTCACAGAACTATCTAGACTAATGTTTGACCACATATTTGGGCATCATGGCCCAGGTAAGTTGACAGATTAACTATCACAGTGAGTGAGGAAGTGTGGCCTATTATTGGCAAAGGACAAATGTTTAAAACTGGTTTGGCTCCGAAGCAGTGGTGCCTCTAAAGTGTGCTTGTCAGAGGTCTACTTACGGTGACCAGCCAAGTGGTAAAACTTGTCTTTTAATTGCATGTGTTATCTGGCAGAGGAAACCATCACCACAAAGAGCAACAGCCTTCTCTTTCTAAAACAGTTGAGAGACTTTGGTTTTCTTACTGGAAGATCAAGATCCTACCCTTTTATTAAATTATTCGATGTGACATTTCCATCCCCCCCCTCCATGATTTTGCCATAGCTAGAAGGAATAAATCTTCTCCGTGTTTGGATGTTTATCTTAGACTCCTGCCATTTTTTCTGAAGCTCATTGATATGGATAAGTCAAAGCCCAATTGTCATATTTGAACCTCCTACACCCTTAGAATTGTTATTTAAGAGGTTCAGCTCTTCCTGGAAAATTGTCTGAGGAAATTGAGTAGAGATATGAAAAGTAAATTGTCATTTGTTTATAATCAAATTCATTCCTCTTTAATAAATTTTGTATTAGAAGCTGCCAAAGCTAGTCACAGCTTCCTGTTCTCCTGCAACCTAGATACAAAAGCATTTCATTCAACCACCCCTTCTAGTGACTGACTCCTTGCCAGGAACTCCCAGCATGCACTGCCTTCTGTTCACCTCTTGGCTGCTTGAACCCACTCCCCTTTCTAAATTAATACTAAAATTTATTTTCCAAATGCCAGTCCTTTGGCTAGTCCCTCAGCTAACACCAACCTAATTCCAAGTATCAGGATCCAACCACTCTCCTCCAGGAGGAAACAACAGCAGCAAAGCAAGGAAACTAAGCCTGTCTAAATGTATGATCCAAATCAGCTGCTTAAAAAGAGTGCCGCAATCTTGACGTGGTTCCCAAACAGAATGTCTGAATCTAATTAGATTACTTGGTATCAGATTCAAACTAAAGGACCCTTTAGGAGCAAATTCTTTTTCTTCTCCCCTCTTCTTCAACTGCTGTTGGATCTTCCAAGAACTAGAGCCCTCAGCTCAAGTCTTTTGGGAAGGCAATTTCCCAGGTTAATAATTTTTTTCTTGATTTTTCTTACCATTTGGCCCCTGGGTAGAATTAGCCACTTATTGTTATCCTAGAGGTTTCTTATAAACGCTTCTTTGGAAATTAGGCTTCAAAGGTGAAGAATAAGATGAGTTTCAAGGATTTCAGGATGAGAGGAAAATAGAGAGGAAGCCCAGGTCTCCTCAAATACTTTCTCCTTTGGAGATGCTGTGCAGATAAAGGGGCAAGAGGAAAGCTGTGTGGTGACTCAAGGTGACCTTGAGAAAACCTAATGTGTTCATTTGCTCAGGCTGCCATAGCAAAGTACCAGTAACTGGTCGAATTACAGAGCAAAGATATATCATGTCACAGATCTGGAGGCTAGAAGTCCAGGATGAAGGTATCTTTGGGATTTGTTGCTTCTAAGGCCCATGAAGGAAGAATTTTTTCCCTTCCTGTTTCCTTGCTTCTGAGGATGTGCTGGCAATCTTTGGCACTCCTTGACTTGTAAAGATATCCCCCTGATTTCTGTCTTCATGTTTGCATGACTTCTCCCTGTATGCATGTCGGCCTCTGTGTCCAAGTCCCCCCACCTCTATTATAAGGACACAGCATTATTGGATTAAGGCCCACCATGATGGCCTCATTTAACTCAATCATCTGCAAAGATCTTATTTCTAAATAAGGTCATGTCACAGGTCCTGGAGTTGAGGACGTCAACATCTTTTGAGGAGAGATAACTCAACTCATCATACCCGGGATGGCTGGAGCTGGAAAAGCCCATTTTCTTCTTCTCTATCAAATTTGAATACAGAAGTTTCAGCCTGTTTAGTTGTATAGATTGCAGCATGAATGTTTTTTATTGCTTAGCATTACCATCAAAGCGTCAGCAGATAGGCTGCTCTTTCCTGCATGCCTTGCACTGAATTGTTTTCTTATATAAGATTTTTTTTATTACTTGGTTGCTGTTGGTATAATTTTCTCTAAGAGAATGACTTACATATGGTTTTGTTAAAAATTAACAAAATGTAACTTTCCATTTCTCCCGTGAGAAACTGACCCAACCTTATGGTACTTAGGAATGGGTCCAATGGGAATTGGTCCTCACTTTCTATCTATCCAGGATCCTTTCACTCACAGTGTCTCAACCTCCTTCCATGCACACATCCACACAATCCTGGAGTATACACACGCACACACACTCACACACACATTTAACTTGGACTTACACAAGTCTACCTAAACAAAGTATTGGTTTTAATTCCTCTTATGGGGGAGTACTCCCTTCAAGTTCCTCTTTTTATTTTTATTTTTTAAATTTTTTTTATTGCTTTCCCCTGGATGACTGTCTATGAGATGCCCAGCCAGCTGTATGCCAGCAGCAGAGTGGAAAGATAAACTGCTAACTGGTTTTCCACAGAGAAAGCCTACTTTATCTCAAGGAGCTGAACTGCCAGGTGGAGTTGAGTAAGCTTTGGGGGTTGCAATACAGTTGAGGCACAAAGTTTATCACCAACGTAAAACAACCAACCCAGTTCTGCTTTTTAATATGCTCTAAACTGATGGAACAGAGCAATGTAAACAAAGGTGAAGCAATAGTTTAGGAGGAAAAGGACTATGCTATATGGACAAATAATGAGTGACTGTTATTTTAGCTTATCTTTATGTGCAGAATATAATTTTATTTGCCCTCAGAGCTTGCAAGGCTGAGAAGTGAAAAATTATGGAAATCATATGGAAATTATAAGAAAGGAATTGTTTATGGCCGGCCAGGTCATCTGATTCATGGACTTACAGACTTAGAAAGACCTTTTTGAGAGCAATGAGTTAACCTTCTTGCTTTCTTAGGTAAGGAACCCAAAAGTTGGGTAAATTAAATGTCATGAGGCTGTATGGGTTAATGTGAAGTTTAAGGACCTTGGGTTCAAGTCTCTCTTGTTAAGTAGAGCTCCTCATGTAGATGTTAGAGGTTGTTATGGGGACTAAACGAGAGATCTTTGTTTAAGTTGGTAATGTGTTCTGAGTTACCTTCCCTCCTGTGACCAGTGTCACGGAACTAATTAGTCCTGGAGAAGGGAAGAGACATCATCTCTCAGTTTGTTGCTCCACCTCTGTTCATGTTATCTCAGCCTTTGGAGGATGGGATTCCTGAAATCCCCAAATGAATGATCTCTATGGTTACACTAAAAAAGAGGTTAAACTTCTTTTGGATAGTGGTTTGCGATGCTCTACCAACAACTTTTACCAGAGTTGCTAATAGTTAACCAAAGGGAGTGACTAGATGGAAAATTTTCCAGGCCTCTCTAGAGCGTACCTTGCCAAAAACCGTGTGAGAGGCAGCCAAAGTCAGGACGAGAAGGGAGAGCCAGGGGCCTGCAAAACACACATGCGTGATTGAAAGTCTTGGCTCTCAGACAGACGGAGCTGTGAGACACCAGAGCTCTTTCTTCTTTTGTATATTTACAGATTCGGGATCTCATTTAGGATCCAGATTCAGAGGCTTGGACCAATTCTCAGGACTTTCTCAGTGGTGCTTACTTCCTCAGTAAATTCATTAGTGACTTTCTGCAGCCTTACCTGAATCACAATCTCTATTTTAGCACCTTGACCTTACTGGCGGCGGGGGGGGGGGGGGGGGGGGGGGGGGGCGGTTGTGCACAGGGGGTTTTGGAAGGGAATGGAGACACGTGGAGTGGGGAGTAGTGGTGTTTCAACCTAAAGCACATTGCTGTTGGTGCTCTGGTGCCTAGTGTTTCTTCATCAAGACCGGAGAGGGGTGCCTGGGTAGCCTGGGTAGCTCAGTCGGTTGAGAGTCTGCCTTGGGCTCAGGTCATGATCTTGGGGCCCTGGGATCAAGCCCCATGTCTTGCTCCCTGCTTAGCAGGGAGTCAGCTTCTCCCTCTCCCTCTCTGTCTCCCTCTGTTCCTCCCCACTGCTCTTGTTCTCTCTCTCTCCAAATAATAATAATAAACAAGACTGGAGATGAGAGAATGCTTAAATTAGATATGAAGGTAGAAGGAGAAACTAGCAAGCCTTACCTTCTCTCTGTAACACTAGCGAAGACATTATTTGTCGAGTGCCAGTGGTGGGCTGCAGAGCAAGCCACTGTTCACTTTTGCTGTCCAGTCCCATGGGTCAGTGAGGATCAGATGGAATTTCTATGTCTCTGGAAACTGTCCCTTTCTCAGGAAGGATCGGAATCTTGCCCCGTGCTGTTGTCAGAGTAAGGCCAGGAAATTTTTCTTGCCCGGTTTCAGAATGAGAGGTCAAAATGCACTAGGACACCACCCCAAGCTATCAAACAGTTAGAGGCTGTCATGGCCACCAATGAATCCTGAAGGCATAGACCAGGCCGGAATTGTTCAGGGTTTCCTTGTGGAACAAAGGAGCAATGCAAGTGGCTAATTATGAAGATAGTTACCCTTGATTTCTATGACTCAACCCAACATTAGCTTGCTTGTTGGGCAATATTGATTTACTTATGGTACCCTGTTAAATTCCATCTTTTAGATGCAGACACTAAAAAACAAACCAAGATCACTAAGGAAGCAAATGAGATGATTGATTTCATTTGAATTTTTTAATTGTTCCTGTTCTAAAGTTATAGAGGAGTAATTTGAACTCTTTTATTGAAAACGAAGATACTAATATCTCCATTGTAAGGTTGTTGTGAGGATTAATAAGTCAAACATGCTTAGGACAGTACCCGTCAATAGTGACGGTTCAATAAATATTCCATTTTTAGTATTATGAATATTACTATGTTTTGAGCTTGCTTTTGAAATAGCTTCTCATTCTTTTTTATGATTTTTCATATATAAGGTGTATATATGTAATTTTGCATAAATACCTAGACATTATCTCACACAGGTACTTACCTGTTATTTAAAGTCTTATTTTTTCCTTCATGTTTACGTTCAATGTCCCTTTCCTTTCTCCTTTGAATCCCCTCTGCACCCCTCTCCACCATGTAGCTGTTGTAAGGTATGTACTTACACATTTCCACCCTCGCTCATATGATCATCGTCTACACATTCCACATTTCTGCTTATCTGTGGGAGAGGTGTGGTTATGGCCCATCTTATGAGCATTGCATCATGCACATTTTCTGTGTCTTACTATTATTATTTTCACTTCAAGTGTAACTGTATAGGAATTCTTCAAAAGTGGCCTTTCTACTGTAACTCATTTTTTGGAATGGCTGCATGATAATCCGTGGTGTGAGTGAGCTGTAATCTATGTAAACATTCTCGCTGATCCTCAGGTACTTTGATCCCTGTTCCCCTTTCCTTTTCTTGCTACTATAAACACTCTGACATTAAGTGGCCTTTTACAAATGCCCTTGTGCACTGGTGATCTGAGAGGTGTCAAGGCAATTGCAGCATTGAATGGCACATATATGTTTAAATTTTTTTTTTTTTTTGTATATGCTGCTAAATGGCTGGTCACAGCAGTTTTAACCACTAAATCTTTCTCAGCGATACGTGACACCCATTTCTCCACATACCTGCCACCAATAGAGGTTACCGATCGTTTCAATTTTTACTAGTCTCACAGATATAAAAAGAGACATTCTTGTTACTTTAATTTGCATTTCCCTGAGTATGATTTATTGCAAACATATTTTCATTTGCTTGTTGGTCTTTTGGGTTTGCTCCTCTGTGAATTTCCTATTCTAATTTTTTATTCATTTTTCTATGAGTTCATTTGTCTATCTTTGTTGATTTGTTAAAAAAAAAAGATTGTCATCTATGGTACAAATATTTCTGAACCTATCATTTGTCTACTGAACTTGTTATGGAATCTTTCTTTTGCCAAACAAAGTTTTAAATTCATATATGATAATGTCTATCTTTTCTTTATAGCTTCTACATTTGATTAAGAAATGCATTGGTCAAGACAGTTCTCCTCCACCTGCAGATTGTGCATACCACATGCATATAGTTTGCTGGGTTTTCTTGAAAGTATTTATTTTTTTTTACAGTTACCTTTAATCCAAAAATCATTTATATTTGTAGATGACATAAGAATGGGGTTAAATTTTTAAAAAAAAATTCAGTTGAATCACGGTATCATAATCAGTTAAATACATATATAAATGTGTGTACACATATATGTTCATGTGTATGTGTATATAGATCTCCACATATATGTGTGTACATATATCCATATATGTAGGGTGTGTGTATACACATATACACATATGTATTATATACACATGTCTACACATCCATATATATGTGTACATAGACCCTATAGCCGTATGTATGTATCTATATAATAATTGATTATATAGTTTCACTGACTTCTTCTACGACCTTCAGGCCTCATCAACCATTTGACTCAGGAGCCAAGGAGAAATTTGAATTAATTGCAGAAGACAAGAAAGCTATGTTGAAGTCCACATTGATGCCAAACCTTCCCTTTCAAACATTTTGATCCTGTGACACCGTAACCCACACTTTCTTCTCAAAATGAATCACTCTTTTCTCATGGATATTTCTCTTGTACTCATCACTATTACCAGTAGAGAAGTTTCTTCATGTACAGATGGATTCTAAAGATCTCACACATCTCCTGCCTACTTACTTTTTCTAAGTAGCCAGAGAAGCAGCAGGCACCAAGTTGGTTTGTCAGAGAGGAGAGGAAAGAGTTAATATATCCGTCTCTCTTTTTTTTCTTAATTTCTTTTACTCATATATCCTGTTTTGGCATCTGGGTACCCGAGACCTAATGTTACTTATAGTCCCATTAAAATTTGAATACCAGTTGTGGACATTTACCAGCAACAATTATGATAGTAAAATTTCAGCATTAACATCTAAGCTTTCAGAAAAGCACAATTAGAAACATTTCCGAATAATCCAGACTTGTTCTTCCAACTTGAGTTATATTTAGAGTCATGGGGGAAAAAAAAGCAAGACAGTTCAATGATTTAATCTAAAATGTGACATGTGATCATGATTCCCCTTTATCCTAGGACAATGTCTCAAACTGGTAAGTGACTAAAGAGTGGTGGTTCTTTATGGGTTTTCCTTTTGGTGACCTTTACAAAGAGGCTAACGTAACAACCTAAGTCAGTTCATTTCTCCTTTCCTCACTGGCTCGAAGAGGTATTGGAGAAGTCTCATTTCTACAAATCCAGTCCTGACTCAATGTCAAAAAATGTTAAGGAACAAGATTTTAAACATAGGTTGCCTAACCCAAGAAAGAAAGGACTTTCTTTCTTTTCTTTTCTTCTTTCTTTCTTTCTTTCTTTCTTTCTTTCTTTCTTTCTTTCTTTCTTTCTTTCTTTCTTCTTTCTGATGTTCGCTGTGAAATTTTATTATATAAAGCATATCCTTCTGCCTTTCTTTTCTGTAAATAAGAAAATAGATTTTCTTCTCATCATCACAGAAACTTACAGAATCATAGGACCTTAAAATTGTCAGGGACATTATAAACCAGTCAATGTTAGAAATCAGCTTCTTTAAACTCTTGTGAAATGCTCTTTTTTTTTTTTTTTTTTTTAAAGCCGCCAGTTGATTTTAAGGGAAGGCCAGATTCTGTGAATGCCTGAACTCTGTTTCATGTCCTACTTCTGTGTTCCTCTGAACTTTATTTAAATGGCTTTGCCTGGAGGACTTTCCAGGGGTGGGGTTTTGTACTTGAACACGTGTGAGAATCCACTTGTGCCCTGCATTCTTAGGGGAGGTGATTTCGGCAGGGGATTTTTGCTTCAGGAAGGGAGGTTGTGTGAGTGCACTTTTTTTTTTCTACTCAGCACAGCTGGTAGTTCCCTACTGACTGGTGTTTGTTTCAAAGTCATGTGGCAAGGGGGGTTTCTGCCAATGTGTACTCATTACACATTCAAATATGACACCCTGACGCCCATTCACAGGATAACTTCAGTGTCGTTATTCAATTTTCCTGCCAGAAATAGGAAGTTTATTCCCAGAGTGAAAGTTGCTTTCTTTGCAAATGCAGGTTTCATACTCAACAGGCATATTTTAGAATTATTGCCTTTCTTAATATTAAATTCATTTAATTATTTAATTTTTCCTTTTTTTTTTAGATGATTACTTGGATGATCATATCTGAAATATTTCTTAATCGGCAGCACATTTGTTAAAGAATACCTTCATGGAACAAGGCAGGGAGGCTTAACACTACTTTATACATTACTATCCTAATATAAACTGACATGTTGTTATTCTTATTTGGGGGGCCCCCTCCGGTGGAAGGTAACACATCTCTGCTATATTGTATGTGGATAAGGCCACATGGTTTGCTTTGGCCAATGAACGGAGTGTGACAGTTACCATCAGAGGCTTCTAGAACCAATGTGGGGTCCACCACTCCACCACTCTTCCTTTTTCTTCTGCCGCATGAGTGGATGAGTTCCAAGTAGGGCAGCCCTGTCAGGTGGATCCTGCTATAAATACAAAGTAGATCAAAACCACAGTGGCCATGGAATATGGGTAAGAAATCAAGCTTTATTATGGTGAACCCCTGAGATCTGAGGGCCATTTGTTATTGCAACATAACCTAACTCATCCGGACCAAGACAGATGGCATACCGGAAGGACTGGAAAGAACTTAAGTTCAAATCCTGGGTCTGCCATTAAATAGACACAGAAACTTGGACATTTTTAAGGTACTGGTGACCTTTAGAACTTGAACCTCAGTTTCCTTGGGAATGGGTACAATAGCCATCACCTTCTAGATCCTACAGGCTTGTATGAAGCCAATATGGCAGCATTTATGCTACAGTGCATTGAAAAGGGTCCTGCCCTATACAAGGATAAAGGGCTGTTATAATTGGATTTTCTCTTTTTTAGTGAGTAGTATGCACCAACCTTTGGCTCTTTTCAAATTTCTAATAAATGTCTTGAAGTGTATCATTCTCATAAAGTTTTATAAGCAGTCAAACACAGATACTCACATACATTTTTCTGAGAATGGCACTTCTGACTGTAGAGGACCACACTTTTTAAGCATCCAGCTTGGAGAAGGATACAGGTGGAGTAGTGTAAAGGTATGTGGACACCTACCTGGCCAGGCCAATCAGCCTGATTATCTTTTTGGAGCGTCGTTCTGGCCAAACAACTTTCACTTTTTGACCGAATATTATAAATGATAGGGATGCCTATTATTTTATTTATCTTATTTGGAAGATTTAGGTGGTAGAAGACCATTAGCTTTCGAATCATGGAGACCTGGCACGTAGTTGCCCCTCAACAAATATTTATCGAATCTACAGACAAATCAGCTCAAATCTCATCAATAATTCTAGCTGTGTGACCTTGTGCAAGATACGTAACATTTCTGGGCTTCAGTTTGCTCACGTGCAACACACAAAACAATAATCTCTACCTTCATAGGGCTTTTAAAGAAAGGATTAATGAAGTGGTAGATGTAGAAGATCTCTCAGAGTGTTTTCTAAAGATTTCATAAGGGTGGAAGTTCATTAACTATGTTATTTCTGGAATGGGTGGCCAGCTTATAGGAAAAAAAGGAGTGGGCTTTTTTTGTTAGAGTAGGCTTTTGAGCTTTTTTGCAAGGTTCTATTCTGGATGTCTCTGAACAATATCAATTAGCATTTTGATAAGCCCACACTTTCTTTGCCACAGAAGGAATCCCATATGAGCGCACCTGTGGCAAGCATTTAAAATGCTTTTGAAAAAAAATAAAATAAAATAAAATAAAATGCTTTTGACACACAAAAGTTTGAAAGGGGGCTCGGAAAAGCTTCCCTAACAAAAGGAACTGCACCACCTCCCTCCAATTGCCTGGTTTCTGGATTGCTTTTCCAACTCCTCTCAGCTATCCCATCTCTACCCCTCTGGGCCACCACCTGCCTCTTTAATCTCCTTGCAGGTCCTTGAAAGGCTGGCTTGCAGGTATTCCTTAACATCAAACTTAAGGCCTTTATACCAGCAGCAATAAGGGAGATGGCCAAGTTTTCAGTGATCTTCATCAACAAAGGGAGACAGGAGGGAACCTGTGCTACACCTGGTGTTCTGCTAGGTATTTCCCATTCATTTAATCCTTGTGAGGTAAGCGGCTTTGCTCATTTTTTTGCAATGATAATTTTAAAACAAGGACACTAAGATACAAAGAAGGTTCAGAAATTTGCCTGAAGTCACATCACCAGTAAGTGGTGGAGCTAGAACTGGAATGCAAATCTAACTCACACGCCCCGCCTCACCCTTCCCTGGCTGTTCCCTAAGCTCAGTGCATGACAGGACAAATCAACAGCTTGGCCCATCTGGAGAGAGCCTTTGGAGTCAGGGGTCCTAGTTCGCCCACTGATCATGTCATTTACTAATTATGTGACCTTGGGCAGGTTACTTATCATGTCTGAACCTCAAGTGTTTCATTAGTAAAAAAGAGATAAATTGCCTCTTTCAGGCAGTGTCCAGGAGAGGACTAGAGACAGAGGGAATCGAATGAGGGCCTGGCATAGAGGAGACATTCAGTGGGTGAAAGTCCTCATGTTATTATTATTGCCCTCAATAAACAGTCCCTGAATAGGATGATGAATTCTACAGAGCAGTACTTGAGAAGCGTCCAATGGGTGATACAGATAGCACCCGCACTTGGAAGGAGGTGTAGGGAGGATTGTTCCTTGCTTGAATAACGGCCAAGATGGAAGCGCAGACAGAGTCACTGTGGAGTCCATGATAGTGGCTCCTGGGCCTGCCCTGCTTTTCCTCAGCATCGTCTCTCTAGGACTGAGGACAAAAGGCTTGAGCAGAAAGCCACATTCAATCAAGGGTGTCGGATGAACTCAATGCTGTTCTGTAAGGGGTAGATTTTGAAGGGGCAGGATGGAGACCAGGGAGGAATGGAAAAGATGATTGAACAAGGTGGGATGGCCAGAAAACTTACAGTATTTACTGGTCTGGCAGGAACTGGGCTGAACTGGAAGGAAGTAAAACGACAGGGCTGGAGAAGAAGCAGTGGGCCAAGTAACGGGGGAAGTCACAGAAAATGGGAGCTTCAAATACAGCACTGCACCCGGTATCTACTGCTGCAGAGTTTGGAGAAAGGGCGAACTCAACAACCAGGCAACGAAGAGACCACTGGTTGTCCTTATAATTCCGTACTGACCTATCTGGTTGTTGGGAGGATGAAATGAGGTATTAGATGCAAAGAGCTTGGCTCAGTGCTGAGCCTGTCCTAGGGGCTATTATTATAGTATCAGATTATTATTTATAACTTTGCGGCATTTAGATCACATTGTGGGGGTAGGAGCAGCAGACCAGAGAGACAGCAGACAGAGATATTTAGGGAGACCCTGTAAGTACAGAGCAGTGCCCAGCCCCTCCAGGGACAGAGATGAAGCTTCCTCCTGCTTCTCAGAACACTGACACATATGTACGTCCCTCAGGGACCTTATTGCCAGGTGTGGAGTTAGCATCAGCATCATGGGTGCAGTATCACTAGCCAGTTTTGCAAGCCAATCTTGGGGACCCTTTCTCGGCACATGTCCCCAACCCAGTCAGTTCCCAGATGTCCTCCTGAGGGATAAAGGCGGGGAGCAGAGATCAAGGCCCGGCTTTTGTCCCAACAGGACTGAGTTACCTGAAGTGATTTTCTATGATCAATCTGAGATTATGAGATGGGACTAAAATTTACTTTGCTTTTTTTCCTGCTTCCAGCAGTGTGGGGTCTCTTGAGGAGGAACAGAGAAGTTGGAGACTAAATAAAGAGCAGTTTCAGAACAAATGTTCTCCGCATAGCTGAGTATTGCATTGGCAATTTTATGACCCACTATGCGAGCACTTAAACAACTATAACACAAGGTAGAAAGTGATAAACACAGAGTACATAAGTGCTGTGGGGATTCGGGGGAATTATTTCAGCTAATTTGGGAAAGGCTTTGTGAAAGTGATGGAACTGGAGCTGTTTTTGTCTCCAACATCTGATTTTGAAAGATTTCAAGCATACGGAAAAATGGAAAGACTCATACAATGAACACCCGCATACCCTTCGATGAGATTCGATGTTTAGCAATATCTTGGAATATTTGTTTTCCCTCTATGTATGAGAATATATGCATACATGGATACGTGTATATATAACATACATAGTATGTGATTTCGAGAAGCATTTGAGGGTAAGTTATGAATATCACGACACTCCATTCCTACATACTTCAGGATGCATCTCTTAAAAATAAAGGCCTATGTAACCCCAACATCCTATCACTGAGAAGAAAATGAGAACTAGTGAGTGATCTGGGGGTTGGAAGAAAGCTGGGGTTTGGGTTTTTGACGACCTATGACAGGGCCCCTTGGACAGAGGTCTCGGAGGGAGACCAAGCCCAGATGCAGTGACTTATTTGGATCCCTTCATTGGACAGGGAAAGTGCTCCTAGACCAGAGAGTTGCCACAAAGGCAGATTTGGAAAGATCTGTGACCAGAAGCCACATTTTCTGATCCCTTTTGCATTGTCCCCACGATTCTCTTCCTGCCACCGGGCTAAATTTAGAACCCGACACTCTTGGTTTCTACACAGGGGTACCTTTGACTCAGCCTCAGTTAGAAAAGCTTATTGGATGGCACCTTTATGTGTGGATTTCCAAGGTGTTGCCAATCTGAATCCCACCAGTTCTCCTGGAAGATCAAGGTTTAAACAGGTGGAGGAAGAGAAGTAGGAATGACGAGCTGCACACCCAGGGGGATTGCTGTGCTGTGCATCAGGACACTGAGTGCTGTCCCGCTTCGCCTTCTGATTAACAGCGTGACTTTACACAATGGTTCTCAGTAAGAGGTGGTTTTGTCTCCCAGGGAAGGTTTGGTTGTTCTGGAGATGTTTTTGGTTGTCACAGTTGTGAGGATGCTGGTGGCATCCAGTTGAAAGAGGCCAGGGATGCCCTTCGACATCCTGTGAGGCACAGGGAGGTCCCACAGGTCAGTAGTGCTGAAGTAAGACCCTCTGTTTTTGAAAATCACTCATTTTCTCAGGCCTTAATATCTTCCCTTTGAAAGGGGGACATCTAGGCTAGCTCAGTGGCTCTCGATCTTGAAGGTGTTTAAGAATTCCCCAAGATGCTTGTTAAATGAGGCAGTTTTCTGGCCCCGTCTTTAGGGACGCTGTACTTGGTCCACATGGCACACCTTGAGAAATGCTGCACTGGTCAGTTTCTAAGCTCTATCTCGGCCGTTCCATTTTCCAATTTTAAAAATGTGGATGAGCAACAAATGTACTTAGCGTTCCTGCCAAAGCACAGGATAAATATGGAAATAGGAAATGGCAATCCTCCTTAAAATCTCCTCACCTAGGTTGTTCTGGAACAACTGATGTGATGGAACAGCAGGAGACAACACATACACTTCTTTGAATTCAAGCTTTGACCGCCCCCCCCCCACCCAAGCATCTTCTTTTCAACAGAGGCTCTTTGTAGCATAGGCCTATGTTTATTTGTTTATTGTGGTGTTTGAATCATAGGTTATTTTAGGGAAAGGGCAGGATTGGGTGTGCTGCTACTGTTGGCAAAGCATGACTCCGAGTGTACTCATAGCCACCAATTACTGCACTTTTTCTTTGTGTCAGATACTTACGTGAAATCATTTAGCTTTCCCATTCCAAGGAAGAAATTACTGGTGTCATTTCTCAGATGAGGAGACTAAGGTTCACCGGCATTTGGTAACTTGCTTTGTTAATGAGTGGTAGAGTCCATTGATCAACCTAGGACTGTTTGATTCCCAAACTCATCCTCTGTCTTTATCACTTACTGCTTCTGGTGGGGACTAGGGTGACCCAGAGGGGCAGAGACAGGGAAGCACGAGGCCAGCGGGTGCAAACACCCTTGCACGTGGCCTGACCCCACACACCTCCATCAGCATGTTCTTGGGCTTGCTTTTGCTTGGGATTTATGTACTTACACTGGAGTGAGATGCTTATTTACGTCATCATTCCTTGAGGATCCAAACTTCTCCCCCAACATTAGTATCTTCAAGGAAGATGTTTTTAAACAAATGTTTGTTTTTTCTTTTATAGAGATGCACTTATTTTTCTAAAGCCTCACATCAGAAATACTGATTTAGAATATCTGGGAGAAAGGTTTGGGTAGTTTTTTTGGTTTGGTTTGGTCTATCAGTATCAAAAATTTCATTAGTGAGATCAGTATTCTTTCTTTTGGTTAAGATCTTTTCTCCAGAAGGCCTCAGGTCAAATGCACATGTTACCTGAACACAGTGACACACTGAGTCATTATGGCAGCCGACATGCTGGGAGGGGTGGGGTAAGAGAAAAAGAAACCTGCAATTGGTGAATGGATGTGAAGATACATTTGGGAGAAGTCTATCCATCCTACACATAGCATGGTGGTGAGACGGACTTCAGGTAGATTCTTCAATGGGAGGTGCAAGATAATTATTTAGGGCCCTTGGTACTGAGAAAATAGGATATGGATTTTGGAAAAGCTAAGGTAAATACTAAAGGGGTTGATTAGAGGGAGGTGCCACAAGTGAATTTCTGTTATTTTATTAAAGCAAGTTGATGGCAAAGACACTACAATGTATTTTAAAGGGACTTAACACAAAAAATATAATTATTACATTGACAGTTTATTAGATGCACTAAAAAAAAAAAAGGAATAGAAATTACAGCTGATAACATGGTTTTGCCACAAAAGGATAATGGCATGCTTCCCATGTTTTCTCATTGGAATGATCACACTTTTTGCAAAATAAGTGTGTGTTCACAGTTGCAATAGTGTACTTTTCAGCTGAAACAGTAAGTCCTGGGTTTTTGTGATTTTTCCTTCTAATCATCTAGAATCTTTTAACTGATAGTTCGTCTCTATCCTGGAAGATGGCACTTTGCCCATATCTCTAAAGTAGCATTTACCATGTTTTATTGCAATTTATCCACTATGCATTGCCTCACTCATGGTGCAGAAAGAAGTACCTAAGGAGCTGAAACTGTGTACCATTCATTTTTGTATATCTACTTGATGGCATGGAGAAAGTATTCTGTACACGTATCAAATAAAAAAAAATGAACAAATATATTTTCTTTCCATATAATCCAAGTCTTGCTTTCATTGACCATAAACTTATTAGAAATAGAAATAAAAATTATTTTCTGCTTGTATAGGAAGAGAATACTATTGATCTGCTGTCACTTTGAAATGAGGACATGGAGTAGGTGATTTACTAGGAGCAGTGATGGAGCAGGAGAGGCCAAACCCCACATTTAACCCAGGTTTATTACAGTCAAACGTATTTCAGACTGGTACCTTGTACTGTTTTTATCGTTACTAGATCTTTAACTTTCATTTACCT
This sequence comes from Canis lupus dingo, assembly GCF_003254725.2. Classification (NCBI taxonomy): domain Eukaryota; kingdom Metazoa; phylum Chordata; class Mammalia; order Carnivora; family Canidae; genus Canis; species Canis lupus. Next base: position 32,617,410 of record NC_064257.1, on the reverse strand, counting down.
CTATTTTTGAGTAATAAAGACAAAAGGTGTTAATTGTAGAAAACAGAACATATAGACATGTGTCTTTGGTCATAAGTATCAGAAACCACCAAGAGCTAATTTAGCCAAGAAAAGACAATTTGTTGAAAGGATATGAGGAAGCTTCCAGAATGGACAAGAGGCCAGAGAATCCGTTTAGAAATAGAACAAGTAGGAATTCATGTAGGTAGAAATTGATTGTGTAGTTCTGGTGCCACTATAGGATTGAATGGGATCTGACGTTTTTCTCTGCCAGTGTAACTCAGCTAAAATGTCTTATTGGCTCATTGTGGCCAATGTGCAAGGTTCTTGGCTTATGCTGTTCAGGTGAGGGAAAGGATCTGGCTGAGGAACCTTGATTATTTTCCCATCAAGATACACACATGAAAAAAAAAAAAAAGATACCCACAGGAAGAAGAGGTGATTTTCCAAAAGGAAATCGGGGACACTAATGGAGGGCAGGAATGAATGCTGGTAGAGAAAAAAAAAGACAGTTATTTAAACCATAATCATGCCAGCACATGAAGATAGCAGCTGGGATTTTATGTTTCCTTTCTAGACTTCATTCTAATCATAATTATAAGATGAGGACCTTACTATATATAGTTTGATGTTTCACTTTTTCCCACCATTAACCATATTTCTAAAGCATTTTTTCTAATAGTGGCATAAAATTTCATCTTTTGGTTATTCTGTAATACATTGAACTACTCTCTATTTGGGCTGTCTTCAGCCCACAAAGACAAAGTGATGTGGAACGATATGGGCTTTGATGTCCAGGAGAATTGAGTTTAAATTCCAGCTTTACCATTCTCTAGTCAGGTGCTCCTAGGTACGCCGTCACGCTTCTGAGTCTCCAGTTCCTTAGTACAAAGTGGGGGAACTAAGATACCTTACAAACTTGGGCAGGCCGAGTTTGAAGGGATTGTGGGCTACCCAAGTAGAGTTGGGAGAAGAGCTACAGACTGGAGGTACAGATTTTGCAAAAATCTGTTTTTAGGAGGTGGTTGAAGTCTGAAGAGGAGATGAAATCAGCCAGAAGGAGAAGGTAGAGAGTCAGAAAGACAGGGAGCCAAGGATTCAAAGTGACCTGGGGAACACTCCTATTTAGTGGAAGGGGGAGAGAGAGTGCAAAAGCCACATGATAAAGAACAGATGGTGGAAGGATGAAAGAAGAGGCATGGAAATAGTGTGGAGGAGCCAAAGAAATTGTTTTAGAAAGAGAACAGAGAGGAAATGGCCAGGGAGTCCCAGCAGAAAGAAGGAACAGTTGGGAGTCAAGAACAGAAGAAGAGGAGACCTGGATGTGGCCAAGTGGTGCACTAATGCAAGGCCTGGTTTGGCAACTGGGAGCTGGACCAATCTCCACGGAGTGGAGGGTCAGAAGCTTTAGAAGGATATACAACGATAGTCCAGTGTTTGTATAAAAAAACAAAAAAACATTTCTATCAACAAGGAAGAGGAAAGAATGGAGAGAAGTTATAGGAGATGAAGGGAGGATTTTTCTTTTTGAAGGGTGTAAGAGACTTCAAGTTTCTAGGCTGGTGGAAAGAAGACAGTCAAGAGGGAGGGGATTCAGGCACAGGAAAGAAGGGGAAGTCACTCATTTATGTACTTCTTCATGTATTCATTCACCAAATTAGAATAGAGTAGCTGCTATGCCCTGAGATCCGTTCCATGCACTGAGAGTACAGCAACGATCGAGGCAGTGTAGGCTGCTGCTTTCAGTGGGGGTGTATTCTGTGAGGAGAAAACAGTTAACCATGATGACAGCCCAATAGCAACACCACAGGAGTAACTCAGAAAGAAAATTTTAGGGAGTAAATATATATATATATATATATATATATACAGAGCATCAAAATAGATCTACTGTTTTGTAATGAGTGGCTGCTTTAGATCAGATGTTCAGATGTGAGGCTAAGGAGGTGATATTTAATTTAATAATTAAGTTAAATGAATATTTAAAGAAGAGCTTTGTACCTCCAGGAAACAAGGGGATTAAAGGAAGGGATGGAAATGTGATCTGAAAGGAAGGTGTAGCCTAGATATTGAAGGGCATTGTGAGTCAAAGTTGTCTTCTTCTTCTTCTTCTTCTTCTTCTTCTTCTTCTTCTTCTTCTTCTTCTTCTTCTTCTTCTTCTTCTTCTTCTTCTTCTTCTTCTTCTTCTTCTTCTTCTTCTTCTTCTTCTTCTTCAAGATTTACTTATTTGAGAGAGAGAGAGACAGAGAGAGAGAGAGCACCTACATGGCACACAGTGGGGTGGGAGGCACAGAGGAAGAGAGACTGGGAGAGAATTCCAAGCAGATTTGCTACTGAATGTGGAGTCTGATGCTGGGCTCAATATCATGACCCTGAGATCATGATCTGAGCTGAAATATTTAACTGGGCCATCCAGGCACCCAAGCCACAGTTTTATTCTAAGTGGGATGAGAAGCCACTGGAAGGGAGTAGTATGACTATATTCATGTCTCAAAAGGACCTCTCTGGCTATGGTGAGAATATAATTTAAGAGGAAGGAGCAGAAGATGGGAGCCAGTTAAGAAGTTATTGCTATAGTCAAAATAAGAGATGATATGGCTTGGACTATGGTGAAGATGTCAGGCAATGGTGGGAATAAGGCTGTATATAGGAATAGAGTCCAGGGACATGCTGGTGGATTGGACATGGAGAAGGGCTCATGGCTACAGCACTTGAGTGGATAGTGGATGATTTTATTGAGATGGAGAAGACTGGGGGCTATGTGCAAATCAAATTAGTTATATGTCAAAGCTGAAATTCAAAAACAACAACAACAACAATGAGCTCTGGACATGATAAAGGAATGATTGATGGGGAAATCACTTGGAGGAACATTTACTGGCTGCCTATCTCTAGCTCTGTGATTGCAGTAGGAGCTCCAGTGCTCCAGTTACTGAAAGCATGTATGGTTTGGAGTAGCCACTCTGGCTGAACTCACTGCTCTCTGTGCTCCTTTGCCCATCATTTTGTTCCCCGGTTCCATACTGTGACTTCTGAGCCACCTGCGTGGTTCTGGAAAATCAAATATCCTTTTTCTGATTTATCATTCAGCTCCCCATCTGAATCTCTGCTCTGCATACTTCCATGATCTCATCGTTAGCCTCAGCTTCAAGATACGCTGTCAGATAGTATCATGATTTCCTTACCTTGTTTTACCATTACACAGAACTAGACCAAAAGACCTTTGCTATCTAGCATCTCCTGCTGTATGACATCTGGGAAGAGAATTCAGCTGTTTGTAATCTGTTAAACTACTAGGTAAATTCAGCCAATGGTTTACGTATTCTGCTATTGTTACTCTTTTTTTTTTTTTTTTTTTTTTTAGAGAGAGAGAGTGTGTGAAGTGGGAGGGGCAGAGAGAGAATCTTAAGCAGGCTCCATGCTCAGCACATGAGCCTGACATGGGGCTTGGTCTCATGACCCTGAGATTGTGACCTGAGCTGAAATCAAGAGTCGAAAGCTTAACCAAATGAATCACCCAGGTGCCCCTGTTATGTTATTCTTAAGAAAATTCTTCTTTGTTACAAGTACCAGTTTAACCAATTTCTTGTTAGGATTTTTTCAGAAATGTCTGGATAGAAGTGTTTATTAAACCAGCAGGCTGAAAAAAAATCAAACTAAGCCAAACCAAAAACCGGCAGGCTGACCTCACTGTATTCTAAGCTACCATCTTCTGTTACTTGAACTTCTGAAAAATCTTCTAACTGATCTTTCTCTGTCCAATTCATTCTCATCCAATTCATTCTTCACAATATTGTTGAGATAATTTCTACAAGAAAAACTTGATCCTAGCAGTTTCCTGCTTACTAGGCTTTAGGACATTATCTTTAGGACAAAGCCTGGTAATCCTTGACAGAGATATTGGGGATCCCCAAATGGCCCAGGTGTGTCCTATGTTTTCCAGTGTCCCTTGCAGTTATTTGGGTCTTAGTGACTAGTTCTGGACAGCAGTGAATGAATGTGTCTCTTTTGGGCCAAAGTATTTAGGAGCCACTGCCATACATACTCATCACCTCTTGTGGTGAGCCTGAAAACTACATCTTGAGATGGCAACATCAAAAGATAATGGGATCCCTGGTGTCTGAATTATTCCGTGGAGAACTGCCCTGAAATGCCATCTGAACTGCTTTGGAATTTACTTGACAGAGAGATAAATTGGTTGAGCCACTGGGCATTAGGGTTCTATTTCTGCAGCACAGCCTAGGCTATTGGATGGCACACATGGTGAGCATAGCCCTGCAGACTCGGACTCCAGCCATCCCTCCAGCTTGTTCAACTGTCAGGCAGGGAGGGAACCTTTCCCCCAAGGTACCATGCTTCCTTCTGCCTTTCGTCACTTCCCACTTGCAAGGTAATTTCTCCTTTCCCCCTCCTTCTTCCAACAGATAGACTTTGGTTAAATCTTACTCATCCTTCAGGTCACAAGTTAACCAGCACTTCCTTAGGGAAGCCCCTGTAGCTTCCCCTTGTCTTGCTCCTTACACATCATTTCAATTACTTGTGTTTAAACAAACCTGCCAGTCAATGCTGCTAGACCCTAAGCTTGGCCCCTTAGACCTTGTCCTTCTTAGGCACCACTCCTCGCTGGCCCCTACACAGAATCTGGCGTTCTAGTAAGGGCTCCATAAATATTTGTTGAATGATGGAATGATTGAATGAATCAGCAGAAGATAAATAAAGGTGAATAAGATGAAGATTACAATGGAAAAAAAAAGGGAGATGTAACACGCGGGCTTTAGCCTGGACCAAAACTAGGCTTGGCCCTGGTGAGCCATCCTAAGAAGCCATGTAAAGTATCGATTCTAACTGAAACTTCTCTATCCTCTGTGATTCCACCTGAAGTATTTGAGTATAAAGGAAGTCTTTCCTTGTTAGGAATCTCTGGCACCTTTTTCTTGCATGTGGGGTAAGGCCCAACTACCTCAGCAGGGTGTATGAGTCAACTGACTGGGCCCTACTTTCCCTCATCTCCTCCCACCTCCTCCATCCATCCGCAGGCACCCTCTGCTTCAATCAAAGCAAATGCCTCATCCTCCCCGAAATACGTGTGAAGCTCCCCCCTTGCCACCTAGCCAACTCGTACTTGTATTTTAAGACTCAGCTTAAATGTCGCCTCCTCTGTAAAGACAGTTTTAAATCCCCTAGTCTTAGGCACTCGGCATTTTGGACTTCAATAACGCTGTGTCTTTACGTAGTAGGTAGAGTGTAATTGTTGATTTCTGTGTGTGTCACTCTCAGTACGAGGGGAGATCCTCTGAGTAGGGGCGATGTGTAACTCACTCATTTTTAGTTCCCATTACAGTGCGTGGCCAAGAGGGAGGCCCGTGAATGCCTACCGAGTGAACAAATGAACAAAAGAACAGAAACAAGGCTGGGTTATTGCAGTGGACGAGATTTCTACTTTCACTCTTTGTTTTAAAATATTTTCTTGAGTGAGTACACAGGGATGGGAGTGGAAGTGGCATAGGGGAATAATAGCTTCTTTTAAAAATCTATTTTCCACTTTTACGTTTTCTCCTAGGACCATCTAGTTTTCAAAGTGCAACACAATTTGGATGGCAGATTTCAGACTCCACGCGTGTTTATGAATTTATTAACTGGTAGCAAAATCTTTATCCGGAATGTACATACCTTTGATTTTTGATGAATAGAAACTAGTTTTTTTCTAATTACCTGAGAATTAATGTTCTGCATACCTTTAGAAATCCGGGCTTTTCTTTGAAAATTTTTTCCTTTATGGCACATGTAGGCTTAACACTTTTTCTATGTTGAGAGTGGGGAGGAGGGAGTTTTATTTGCTTTCTCTTCTCTTCTAAGTGTTTTTTGGATTGCTTTACTTTTTTATTTTTATTTTTTAATTTTTTGCAAGCATTCAGGCTTGAGCCGTGGAAAATCCCATTTCCCCTTCCCATTCGAGGATATTATTGCAAAAGGATGTTAGGTCTTGACAACTCTCCAAGATTGTGTCACTGGCCCCGTATACTAGATCAATTAAAAAAAAAAATCCACATATCCTAGTGGATTGACTAGTTGAGGACCTATTGAAATGCTTACCTTAACACCGGGCACTGGGTCTGCTTTGCTCATACCTCATACCCTTATTGGCTATAGATGAACTACTCCCTGACCCTACCTCACATCAGAGGAACTGGGAAGGGTTTGAAAACTAGGTGCTTTGGAAAATTGGAGCAGACTATCTAGGAGCAAATAATGCTTCAAGGCCCACCATATAGCTCAGAATCTCCACAAAGAGTGGCAGGGGCCTGAGGATTTTTGAAGGAGAGAGATTCTTAACCCATTCAGATTGAGCAAGATCACAAGGAAACAAGACATAAAGATGTCAGTAGGCACGGAGGTGGCTGGTTTCAGTTATGTGTGGTCTGGAGCTGTCAAACCAGAGATATACCACTTGAACCTGGCTGAAAGATCCTAACATCATCTCCGGGACTGTCAAGAACAACGTGTGTGTGTGTCTATGTGCGTGTGTGTGTGTGTATACACATGGTTTTGTACATATGCACCCTCGTCTGCAGGGACGATCATGTTTTGGCCCACAGGTATCAAGTCCTGCTTCCTCTGTCAGGTGACCATGAGTTTCGTGGTACTCAGCAGGCTTTTTGTCTAATGCATTGACACCTTAATGAAAAACAAAAGGTACATTCATCAAAAGAGACAAGATTACTCGAATCATAAATGGAGAACATCAGGGAGGCCAGCAACAATAATAATAATAAATTGCGGCTATTGTCCACAGAAACTTGCTTTTCTAAGGTACTTTTGATAATTGCCTGTCAATGTTTCAGGTTCCACACCCGCTCCTTGAATTGATGGGGTCTATTTATATCACATAAAATTCTTGTATTTGCCTCGTGAAGTGCCTTCCATTCTCAGGCCTGAGTAGGCCGGAGGTTATTTTATTTTTCCAGAAAGGGAAAGTGGCCTTGTTGCATGTGATAACTGTAAGCAGTGCTTTCTGGTTGAAGGCAAGCCAAACAAAGAGACAAATAAACATCAGCCTTAATGGTGAGGCAAAAGGAGCGGACCATAGCTTGGATGGTTTGGGGGCAAGCACGGTGGTGCTCGGCTCCTAACTCGTCTCCGGCAGGTGAGGTGTGGAAGCTTAAATGCAACCTCAGCATGAGGAGCAGCAGAAGGTTCTGGAAGAATGGAGACCATGACAATTGATGTCAGGCATATAGAAGCCTCAGGGGTTATAGTCTGTCTTTATTTAAAGAATGTCCTAATATGAGGGACCGGATTTCATAAAACCACATGCATTGAAAGATACTGAAAGGTCCCATTGGTTCAGTTCTTCTTTAAGTCCTCTCTCCATAGACATAGAAGTGGGGGCATTGGCTGCACAGGACAATGAGGTGAGGAACCCACCATTGTATTTCCATTGAGGGAGAAAGTACCCATTCCAGACATTCGGGTCCTGGTGGTGTTTGTGTTGCTGTGTGACTGGGGACAGCTAGTTTGTCTGCTGGGGGCCTCGGATTCCTTGTGTGTTCCGTAAGAAAGTTGGGCCAGGTCCTACCCGGCTTGAATATGTATTGTTTCCAATCTTGGAGTCCTTCAGCTTTTGTAGCATCTGATCTCACAGTGGGGATCAGCTGGTGTTGACTAAATGAATAAGCCAACCATCGAGCTTTTCTCTAGGACATAATTTGCCTGTGCAGCAATCTCATTTCAGTGTGTTTGGTGACGGTCTGTCAGAATGACAAGGGTTACCCAGGAGAGTTAGCACCCTCCACAAACGCATACCTTCCTCCTTCTTACTAGGTGTGGGAGGCAGCCTCTAAGATGGGCTCCCATGACTGTGGCCTCCTGGTATTCACGTTCTCATGCAATCCCTTCCTCTTGAGTATGGACTGGACACATTGACTCACTTCTAATGGGTAGGAAATAGCAGAAGTGATGCGTTGTCACTTCTGAGATTGGGTTGCTAAAGCCTGTGATTCTGTTTTGTTCTCTTTCCCCTTCAGAGTCTTTGCTCTGGAGGAAGCCAGCTGCCATGTTCTGAGCTCCTTCTGGAGAGGCCCACAAAGCAGAGAACTGGCGTCTCCAGACTACAGCCAACAGAGACCTGAGGCTGCCCATAGTCATATGAGTGAGCTTGGGGGTGGATCCTTTGCTTGTTCAGCCTTAACAGGACTGCTGCCCTGGTGGACGATTCAGGGGTAGCCTCCTGCGACACTCTGAGCCATTCCCAGATTTCTGACTCATAGGAAGTATGAGAAAATAAATGTTTGCTGTTTTAAACTGGTCAGTTTTGGGGTCTTTTGTCACATGGTATATTAGATGACCAATTATGTTACAAAAAAGCATCTAAGTCCACCAGATAATTTAAAATACATGTAATCTAAATAAAAGATATGACCAATAACGTTATGGACAGTTGGAATAGTAACAATAACCAACTCCCACCTGGAACTTATAATGTGCTCAAACTGATAGGTAGGTATAGACACAAACATATATATATCTATATATACTATTACATACCTACATCCATATTAACCCATTCATTCCTCACAACCATGCTGTAAAGTATATGACGTGACTCCTCCCATTTTACAGATGAAGAAGTAGATTCACAGGAATGTTAAATAAATTGCCCAGGGTCAACACAGCTAGTAAAGGCAGGAAATGGTAGACCAAAAGTTTAAACTCAATTTTCCAGATGGCTTGCTTGTTACTGCCATGCTATACTGTACCCATAAAGGAGATTAGGGGGTACCACAAAATGATGAGGTATGATTACAACCAATATAAAGAATGGGATTTTATAGGGAGCGTGAATTGTGATATGGGAGGTATTAGACACCGTGAGATAGAAGCCCAATACAAAAGGTTCCCTGCTGCCGTGGGTTGAAATGTCTATGTTCTTTCAAAATCCATTTTACATTTTGCTAATATTTTGCTAATTGTATGCAATCATCGTTAAAATTGCCGCTGACATTCATTCACACCTTTGATAATCGTCTCGTTACTTACTTGTAAGTCCAGCAAGGTGGACACACTGCATTCTATTCAGTTCAATCTGCCCCCCGCCCCCCCAGGGATGGAAGTCAGGCTGCAGGGTGAGAGTAGGCTGCAAGGTGTGGGCGGCCTCCTAGAGAGGTTTCCAGGCTCCTATTCCACAACTTGGAATCCCAGGAGTTCAACTCAAATGCAGAGTCTCATTTTCAGAGGTGTTACATTTGCATAATTATACCGCTGGCGATAGCTGCAGCTCAGGTAAGTCCAATAAATTGGTGCCTCTGCACAAATATATACTTGCTCCCTTTTCTCCAGGCCCCCATCATCCTCTTATAACCATTCCGTGGCTTCTGGATCTTTCTCAGGTCTCCTCCCCCCTTTGTATCTCTTGCTGGGAAATAACTGACTCTGTGGTCGTTTCCCTCTGTCCTACCAGTGTGTGCCTTCTGCGGGGACAGAAGGCTGAGCTCAGGCGGTGGAGAAGGGCAGGAGCTTCAGCTGTAGGTGACCTGTTTCTGTCCCATTGGAAGCCAAACAACTGTCACTCCAGCCTCATCTCCCTGCCTTCTTCCTTGCCTCCAATTTTTCTCTCTGTACAGTGGACAGCGTATTCACTGAAAACAATTAACTCGGTATTTTTTAAATCTCAAAACAAGGTAAGAATAGGTTAAAAAAAGAAACAAACCAAAAAAAAAAAAAAAAAAAAAAAGAAGAAGACAAGCTCAACAGTGCATGCAATGAAAAGTCTCTGTATTTGATCAGCCCTCTGGTTTCCGAGAACCTCTTCCTATAAGCAGCCACATTTACTGGTTTATTGTATATTTTTCAGACATAGTCTATGTATATACATGTATGTATCAGATGTACACACACATATTTTCGATGAAATTTTTCTTGTACAAAGATGTTTTGAATATGTAAGTTTGATCACCACATACAATTTGGAGCATGACCTTTGGAGCATGCTTTCTGTGACTTTCTTTCTTTCTGTGACTATGAACAAATAAATTGTCATCAGTAGACATAGTCATGATAGAAACTAAGTGACTGACACCAACATTGAAAATTTGGTAGCACAGTGAGACTCTTAGAGAAACGAAAACCAGGGTCTTGATCAAACTGTGCCTGAAGCTATACCAGTAAATATTTTTTAATGTTTTAAGCAAATTTGCATTGGGTTTTCTTGGACTTGCAGACAAGTTAAAGCATCCTGATATACCCCCCTCTTTTCCTGCACTGATCTTTTTATATCTGGCTTACTCTTAGCTAATCTCCAAACCTCTTAACTGTTTTCTCTTTAGAGAGGCTTTTTCTGACTCTCCCAGACTAGGTTGGATCTTCCTTTTATCTGTTTTCCTTGCATTAAGGCCTTTTCCTTCTGCATGCTTGTCACAATGGTAATGAAATATGATTTTTAAATATCTCTCTCCCCCAGAGGACTGTAAATTAAATGAAGTCAGGGCTCTATCTGTCTGGTTCACTGCTCTAGCCTCAGGTTCTAGCATGCACTTCACACTTATTAACCACTCAATAATGATTTGTTGGATGTAAAACTGAATGAATGGTAGAATTTATTATAGATAAGTTGTTCATTCCCAACGATTTTTAGATCAAAGTTAACAGTATTCTCATAGACGGAACTACAGCTTTTTATCTCTGGTCAAACTTGGGCAAGATATTCTGAGTCCCCAGGATATTTTACCAGCTGTAATCCAATTTCATTACTGCATCTCTTGGACAGGATGCATGGGTGATGGTTAAGAGCCCCGTTCCACTGCAGGTTGGATTAGAAACCTGGATCTCTCACGTACTGGGTTTCTGGTATCGGACAGGTTAAAGAACCTCTTTCAGCCACAGTTTATCTGTAAAATGAGGATTTTAATGTATGTACCTCCCAGGGTCACCGTGAGGATTAAGTGATGTAATGTACGTAATGCGTGCAATGCACCTATTTCAATAATACCTACTGACATACAGTATTTTCCATCACATAGTAAATATGTTTACATATTACATGACACATGGAGCTACTTGCTATTATTGTTATTATTTAGAGGTGGACCTCAATTTCTAGGGCTGCAAATTGCGATTTCTCTTTACTCCAGGGCTTTGAAGGGCCTTACTTATGAATGATTTAACAGACACAGGATTGACCCAATGCTGGATTTTTTATGACTGGTGCTTGATTCAGATTCTTGCTTAACCCTGTGATTTTGAACAGCTATTGTTGTTCGAGAAAGAAAACGGATTTGAAGGAGTATTTATATTGATTTATTGTTGGTTGTCTGTTGAAATGTAAATAGCCCTGAATGTGCCACTCACTGGGACAGGGCAGTGTTTTCATAATGGACAAAATAGCCTTGTTTCACTTTAATAACCTGCTTGTGGTCAAACCAGTCATGGGATTCTTTAAACCACAGCAGAATGCCTGCTATTGTCATTTGCATATCAATGAGCAGACAACTCTCTGCTGTCCCTATTACAGGGCACTGCCATTTCCTTAACTTGGGGACAGTACTGAGAAGTTGGTTTGCACACACGATGGCCTATCTCTCCCGTACAGACACATGTGCACTGAGCCAGCACAACAGCTGCTGAGACAGTGACGCAACTTATCTATGGTGTATTTGTACAAGTTAGAATAGGTTGCCCACCCCCAGTATCTCATAGACATACAGGTGTCTACTTCCTTTACAGAAGTTGCGCTGTGAATAGTCATTTTGGGTTGTCAAAGCTGGATGCTCTAGATGAGGGAAGCTTCCATAAGAATAATAAAGGAAATAAGAACATCAGTTCACAGGAAATCGACTCTCAAATTCAGAGAGCATAAACCCCACACGTTTCCCTTGCTTGTCACCCCCTTCCCACTTCTGCATTTCCTCAGAGTTGGAAAGAGCCCGTCCATTTTACGGATTTGGAAATAAATGGGCAGGTTAATCTCTTGCCTTAAAGGGTCACTGAGGGAGTTGAGGTTGGGCATGGTTTGTGATTCTAGATTGATGGCTGGCGGCCCCCGGGAAGTAAGGACTGCTAACTCAGGGACTGTGTCTTGCCCTAGGCATCAAGTCCTACAGGCTTTTCATAAGCATTTTAGGTGACCTCGAAGGCCACCACTGCAGCATTGAGCAGTGGCTTCCCTGTGGAAGCCTGTTGGGCAGGGATTTATCACTCACACCAGTTCAGAGGGAACGCAGAGCCAGGGCACCCACGTCTCCATAACCTTTCCCACTTGTCAAGGCTGTCCTCCACCCTGTGGAAGACTCAAGTACGGCACATATCCACGTGGTAGTAGATTTCATTTTTAATTGAAAATTGGTTATCAATGTTGTACTCATCCCTTGAAAAATGTGAGGAACACACACACACACACACACACACACACACACAGAGGAAATGTCAATGATCCTACTTTTTATCTGCTTGACACTGTTCCAGACCCTATTTAGGGATAAATTCATCTAATTCCTTTCCGCGGCAACATGAGACAGATACTACTATTATCCATTTCTTTCATTGAGCAACTGAGGCAGGAGGAGGCCAGGACTTTGCCCATTCAATAAGGACTCTAAGTGCAAACGCACAGTGCTATCTCTTTCATGCGCACATACCGACTGAAGGCAACAGGTGCTGAGGCTGTTAACCAACTCACCGGCCATTCATTTGTAGAACCTGTAATGGTAAAAAGCAAATTGTATCCTACTCTACAGATACTATCTAGTATATGGTGGAGATATTACCAATAATAATAATAACTCCCATGAACTCAGGGCTTCCGAGGCCAGGCAGGCCAATCTTTTAAGGGCTTTAGAGGTATTATCTTACTTTATCCTCCCAACAGCCCAAGAAGAGAGTTATTTTTTTTTATTATCATCTTTTCTAAGAAGAGAGTTATTATGCTCATTTTAGAGCAACATAGGCTGTATACTTCACCCTAAATCCTACATCTAGGAAGCAGGAGAACAGGGGTTTGAACTCCTGAACTTGTGTGAAAATTATTAAAGGGTGTGGTGTATCTTGATGGGAAAACTCTAGGAGAGTCCCCAGGAGAATGCTGTGGGCATCTGAGAAGTATTGGCTATGCAGACGCTGAACTTGTCTATTAGATTTCCTCTCCCTCTACCAAAGCTCAGCCTCCTTCTAAGCCCCTCACTGCCACAGCCCGTTGCCACAGCTGCTTGTTTTCCTCTCTAATGTCCCACTTCTTTAAGCACTAGCTGGGGCTGGTTAGCAGATGGCCAATCTGAAGAGGGGCTTCGCAACCACGTACAGTGGGAGCAAATGAGTTAATATGTTCCAGATACTTTCATATCTTTGGCCTAGACTCTAACCAATATAATCACAGTTTATTATCCTTCTTAGGTAACAATCATTCTTTTATTCGTTCAATAAGCATTGAGTGGCTCTGATGGCCTGAGCTCTGTGACAGGATACTGCAATGCCCCATTCATTGGCGTGACTTTAACGGTGGGAGCCTTAGGCACCTTGGCAGGCAGGCTTTTTGGCTCTTCTGAAGTCACATTAACTCAATGGCCATTGACTCTGCTTATCTGAAGGGCTGGTCTCACTGGCACCACATTTGAAAAAAGTGACAGAGTTTGATTCCATTGTGGAAAAAAAAAAAAAGGAAAAAGAAAGAAAATGGCTTGTCTGGGGTTAGATGAATTCTTTTAGATATGGAAGGTGCCGTTTTCTGACCTGGGACATAAAACAATATGAAATGTAACTTAGCTGACATGAAATCCAGCTTCAAAAGAGAAGTTTACATTAGTTTCCATGATGGGATTGGGATAATGTCTTCATAATTTTCTTTCTTTCTTTTTTTTTTTTTTTTTTGGTCAGTTTGCTTAAATAACTAGGTTATCTTTTGCCCATTTCTAAGCCATTCTAGAGACCTTTTCTTTGATGAGACCTTGCCACTGCTGCACTATGTTGTTATAATTATTATTAGTTTTTTTCTAATAAAACTGTTTATTTTTAAAATTTTTAAATTTCATACACAATGACCATCATCTGTAACCACTTTGTTGGGAGCCCTTCCTGACTCTCCAACAGCCAATTTGGGGTGACGTGAACAGGTCAGGGGACCCAGAGCTCCAACGGGCAGGATTTTTAGATCTAATGAAGACTCTGTCAGGCCTGATTTGGATCTAGATAATGAGGGTCTGATTGAATTTGCCATCTTCATAGCATCACAAGGTCTTTGGGGTCAGTAAGCGATTCCCTTTATTTTTCTGCACAGAGACAAGGAGGAGGTTGAGTTGTCAGAGCATTTGTGTGTCACGCGTTGTCAGGAGTCACGCGCTGGGGGGATGACTTGCGAGGTCATCTTAGATAGGCTGTTTAATCTTTTTGTGTTTTCGTTTCTCCATCTGCGAAGGCGTGATAACACATGCTGGGCTTCTAAGAAAAGTGCTATTAGGAAGGTTAGGGTAGGTGTGCTACTTGAGAGGCTTTAGCAAAAACCTTTGCATCACTGTTTGCTAGAGAGATTGTAATCTGGAGGCGGTCTAGCAACTTGACAGCAAGGGACCTTGAGTCAAAGTCCCCACCAGGGAAATATCAGACCTAAGGGAAGGGAGGGTCATCCCTGATATTTCATGCATCTGCAGGTGACTTCTGGCATGGATGGTGCTGGAGTTTTTCCACGGGAAAAACTGAAATTCTGAGAATGTCATTCAAAAGTCCAAATTAAACGTACAATTTTTAAAAAGGCAAATTCTTATGAGCTCAGCTCCACAATTATAAATCACCAATAACACGTTGGCAGCTGCAATCTGCTGCTTTGGGGGGACGTTGGTGCTGGAAACAGCCCCAGAGCAGCTTTGCATACATGACTCCAACAACGGCCAGAGTGTTGTTTGTTAGTCCTTGAAAATATGGAGGTTGGCGTGCTTTGGCTTTTGAGGTTCTCTGTGATGATCTCGGTTGCCCTACATTTCCCAGACCAGGTATGCTTTTATAAACATACACAGACCCAATAGTATTTATTTTTGGAATGTTAAAGCTGTTTTAGTAAACACCTTAATAAGCCCCCTGGATGAAAATACATCTGAATTTAGAGAACACCTTTGTTTCCATAACTTCCAGTTCCTCTACTTTAAAACACCAGTGTGAGTCTCTTCGGACATACGAGCCAAACTCAGGGGAACCTCTTATTTATTGCCATGTTCTTACTTACTTACTTCTTCTCCTCCTCCCTCCCCCCTGCTGAAACTCCTGGATTGAGACCTGTTGCTTTCATCTGCGTGGATTTCCCACTGGCAGGCCCCCAACTCTCAGATCATCCTAATTCCCCTAAGGGAATCACCAGATGCTCAGTGTGTGACCAATGTGCAGTGGGCTGTTGGGCTCTGCCCCGGCCTGCCCACGTGGCCTGGCAAAAATGTAAACAAGAGACGCTGCGACTCTGCCCCAGACAAAGGCAGGAAGTGTTGCTCCTTCCCCACGCAGCTGGAGCTTGTAGGAGGTGGACTCTCTCACCCAACGGTTCCAGGGCGTCAAGCTGTGGTGTCTGAACCATGAGGGTTCTGCTGGGTGAAAAACCACCTTCTAAGAGCTTGGCCATTTGTCACTCTGGGTTACTCCACAGACTTTAAAAATTCTCAGCAACTTCACATCCTGCAGCATCATGGGGAAATAGTTATGTGGTCAAACTTTAAAGCAATAGTTACAAATGAGAGCGGGTGCTTTCAGGGTGGTCTTGGCCGGAGACTGACTGACCTCTGCCTCTGAAACTAATAATATATGATGTTAATTAATTGAATTTAAATAATAAATAAATAAAATAAATACAAATTAAAAAAATAAAACCATGAGTAACTGAAAAAAAAACTTAAAAAACAAAAGTTGTATATGTAATGCTGATAATTCTGAAGACATGTCCAGTTTAATTAAAATAATCTCATATTAGGTTTAAGATAAAATATTCCCCTGGATGGCTCGGTGAGTTAAATGGCCGACTCTTGATTTTGGCTCAGGTCATGATCTCCGGGTCCTGGGATCAAGCCCTTCAACCTTGGATTCCACACTCCGGAGGGAGTCTGCTTAGGACTCTCTCTGCCCACCCCTCCTCCCCCCATAGTAAGTAAATAAATCTTAAAAAAAAACAAATCAGGGGCCTGGGTGGCTCAGTCAGTTGAGCATCTGCCTTTGGCTCAGGTCATGATCCCAGGGTTCTGGGATCGAGCCCCACTTTGGGTTCCCTGCTCATCAAGGAGCCTGCTTCTCCCTCTGCCCTTCTCCTTGCTTCTGCTCTCTGGTTTTCCCTATCTCTCTGTTAAATAAATAAATAAAATATTTAAAAGAAAAAAAAAGCAACAGTTACATTCACTGGGCATTATTTGTAACAGCCAAAACCTAAAATGGATCTAAATGTCCAATAAGGAGGCTTTGGTTAAGTAAATCATGATCTGAATTTGTATGTCTCTTTTTCTGCCAGATGTATCTATTTCCACAATTTTAAATTAGGGTCACTTATTTTAGATTGTAGACATTCTGGAGAGCTTGATGGAAACTATCAGCCATCTCCCCAGAAAAATACTTACACGCTCAACATTTTCATATAATACAGGGGATTTCAACATAAACTTGTCTACCACTTATTTAAAGGTTAGGGACACTTAATAAACAGGAGAAATAATATTTAACAATTCTGATATAGGGAATAGTGGAATAAGCAGGTAATAAAAAACTAAAATCTCATTTTTGTTTAAACTTTTGTTTTGTTTTGTTTGTTCTGTTTTTTTTGGGGGGGGAAGGATAAGACTTTTTTTTGACCCTCTTAGGATCCCTGGCTCGGTCTGAAAATTAAATCAACATAGACAGATTACCAAGAGAAAAACTCACACGTTTATTTAATGTAAGTTTTATGTGGCATGAGAGACTTCTAAAGGAAATGAAGATCCAAAGAAACAATTAGACCTGAGTATTTTATGCTAAGGGTGATGAAGAGTGTGCAGTTGCAGAGTAATGTGCTAAGTTAAGAAGTATGAGGTCAGATCAGTGTAGTAAACTGGGGAAAACGTAGCAAGGCCTGTTTGTTTGGATTCTTCTTGATGTCCCTTTGCCTCCTCAGATAAGGCACTCCTCTCCTCTGAGTGTAGGGAGGCTATCTCTCACGTGGGGATTTTATGATCTGTTTCAGGCCAAAAAAAGTGAAGGGGAAAAGGTCAGAGTGACCTTCCTGCTTCTGCTGTTTTCTCAAACTTCTTTAGCTTAAAATATTTAATTTGCCAAGATGCCATAGTTTGGGGTAAAATGTTTGGATCCCCATCACAGGTAATTGAACTTGAAGATGCTGACAATAGCTTCTCTGGGGGAAGATATCATAGTCTCTCTGTGTGCTTATTTGTATCTTTCAACTCTTCTAGAACTATACACAGATTGTTTTTATAAGAAGAAATATGCCATCCGAGTTTATTAAAAAAAAAAAGCTGTAATTAGTTTTGGCAAGTATGTTAGGAACCTAAAGACATTTTTAGCAAACCTCTTTATTTACTAAATGATGAAATGCTAGGATGAAGGGATGTTTGGATGAAGGAACACTATTTCTGAATGAGATTTCATTAGGGCCAAATAAAAAGGTACCATATTGACAAACTTCTTTTCAATATGAAGTACACATTTTAAGATTCAAGTGAAACAGAGCCAATTAAAAAAATGCCAGGACCACACTCTGGGACCAAGAAAAGTCAGGCCATAAGTAACCTTTAGCTTAACATCAACAGCATTTCCACTCCTGGGATGGCCTTTAGGATACCTCTGGTAACTGTGTTCTGAGAAACTATGAGTCTGATATTCCTAATTCTTTCATCGTAGGAGGCAGACTAGTTCTTTGCAGACCTAACTTTCTCAATTTGAAGGTAAAGTTTGCATATCTTTTTTTCTTAGATTTTATTTATTTATTTGAGAGAGAGAGAGAGAGAGAGAGAGAGCAAGTGCGCAAGGTGGAGGGAATGACAGAGGGAGAGAGAGAAGCAGGCTCCCTGCTGAGCAGAGAGTCCAGTGAGGCTGGATCCTAGGACCCTGAGATCATGACCTGAGCCAAAGGCAGGAAGGCAGATGGCTAACCAACTGAGCCATCCAGGTGCCCAGAAGTTTGTGTGTCTTCTATTGGCAAATATCTTTAAGGAAAGAGAAGTTAATCAGGGGGCTGCAGAGATATCCACTTGGCATCCATGTCCCCTTTCTTGGGTAACACCACCATCTCTGTGTGGGGAAGCCCCTTCTTCTACTCCCCATTGCCATGGCTTTTGTGAGGCAGGCATCACCCTACCATCCCCATGATGAACATGTGACTCAGACCTGATCAATTTAGAGTGTTCTCTCTTTATCTGAGGCCACACAGAGTGGTCCCATAATGGCATAAGGGTCGCATCAGTGAGAGGCAAAGAGGGAGGTGTTGAGAGAGATTTCTCCAATCAAGACTTCTCAGCTGGAAGAATGTAAGCCTGGAACTGTCGTGGAAGAAGCCTGTAGAAGAATGAAGACAAACAGCACAGCAGAGCCCCAAGATGGGAGAAAGCAGAAGGGGTGGGGAGTCAGGGATCATCAAAGCCTGAGGCTTCAGCTGAGCCCCCAGATTCATGTGAGCCTGAACCCAACTTGCCATTGGAGTTTTCAACTGGGTGTGGCAATAATTTTCCTTTTTTGTTTAAGCCAGTTTGTGTTGGGTTTGCCTTACAACCAGTTGGGTCCTGATTAATATACTCATTTAATAATAACGCCTGTTGAGTACTTCTCAAGTCACAGACCTTGGGTAATCCTTTATGTGCATTCTCTAATTCCTGCATTAGTTCTTTTTAAGAAGGGAAACTGAGACTCAGAAAGGGCAAGTAACCCGCACAAGATCCCTCAGCAAGTATAATAAATCTATATTCAAACCCAGATATTTCTAAAACCCTATGCTCTTCCTTAGCATACTATCAACTGAGCAGTGGTACTTGAAGAAAGTTAGGCCTGATGGCTGCTGGACGGTTCTTTTTTTTTTTTTTTTTAAGATTTATTTATTTATTCATGAGAGACACATACACATACACACACACACAGAGGCAGAGACAGGCAGAGGGAGAAGCAGGGATCCCGACTCAGGACTCGATCCCAGCACCCCAGGATCACAACCTGAGCCAAAGGCAGACACTCAACCGCTGAGCCACCCAGGTATCCCTGGATGGTTCATTTTTAATTACAACTTACAAAGGGAAACCCTGAGGATAATAAATGAGTACTTAGGAAGTATGGCCAAATTTAGAGGTTATACTTTCTTCACCTTTGGTTTCTTTGTCAGTGGCTCCTGTTATCATTTTGTTTTGTTTTCTGACTCCCCAGCAGTGCTTAACAGAAGAATCTCAACCGTGTTCATTTTATAGTTGAAGAGTCTGGGAGAGACCTGTTGACCCTGTGCATACACAACGACTGCTCCAGGGCTTGCTTCAGCTACAAATGAGCAGATGTGGAGAAAAGCCACGAGTCCTTTGAAAACCAAGGAGGAGCCACAGGCCACTTTGGGGTATGTTGTTATAAACTAGGGTGGGCTCTCTTCTCATGAATAAAATAAAAATAAGGAGATTTATCAGTTCTGCATTGCTCCATTCTCAGGAGAGTTCTTTCTTCAAGTTTGAAGAAGACATGGTAAACACAGGCCTGGGAAGCCCCGAGCATGGTTTGGACACTGGCTCTGAGGTTCACGCTGTACTCATAACATCCTGTTCTTCTCTGCTGGCTTGTGATGTGGTAGATAGAGGTCCCTCCACAGGCTGTTAACAGCTGAGTTCATTTTTCGTAAAAGATACTGCTTGGTGAGACTGCGGAAATGGGCCACTCCTGCCCCCCCTTGTCACTCTTACGGTTAAGGATGGGTACTCCCAGTTGCTCTGAGAATACACTTTCCCTCTGCTCTAAAATTAGGTCTTTCATTCCTTGGGGATATTTGGCAAACTTAAATTTACTTGAAGCCCAGAGGGTATTAGTGAGTGGTAAAAAAAAAGTCTCAAAAGAAAAAAAGTCGTTTATTTATTGTAGGAGAAATAGGCTCTGTTGAACTTTGCAGCTATGGTCAGGAAAGGAAGCGTAGCTGTTGGAGAAAGGTGTGATGATAACCTGCTATTGAGGAAAAAGAGTGTGAGTGAAGTCTTCTGCGATCCTAGGGACTGGGATTTATGACTTCTCATCCACGTTTTCTGTAGGAGGCTGGAGGGCCGAGAGATGACTTCTTGTGGGATATGTTTATCAGCTTCCTAGGAATTTGTGTTTAAAAATCACACCTACAGTGAAGACACAAATGGAATTAAAAAAAAATAATATGTCACTTCTGTGGTCAGGGAGCTGACCCCAAAGAAGCTCATTGCACTTGGAGATTCTAAAGGCATAACTAAAATAGCAGTGACTTCTGCTGGTCGACTACAAAGAAAGGTGTTTCCCTTCTGTCTTCTCCACTGAGTTGCAGAGTCACTGATTTGCCATCCGGGAGACAGACAACAACAGTGGGCTGGGTGTTTGAATGGCTTTTGTTAGAGAGCATAATGTACATTCTGTGATGGTGCTTCTCTTGGGCCAGTTCCACAACCTGCCTAGTCACAGGAATCACGAAGGTGCTTTACAAAGGATAGATGGGTCCTTTGGCAAACTCAGACCTACTAAATAAAAATGCATAAGATCAAGCCCTGGCCACCTATAATTTTATCTAAGTGATTCTTATAATGGACCAGGGAACCACCCCTCCCGTCTTCCTTCACTGGGACAAATTCATCAGATTAGCAATTCACCATTTGAGACCCCTAGACATGACTGACAGGACAGCTCAGCCTTCAGCTGGGGGCAGAGACCAGGGACAGAAGGTGGAGATTAGCAGAACGTGGCAGAAGCAAGACCAGGATGGCAGGTGGCAAGAAGGTGTCCTATAGGAAATGCCAGTGTGGGCTGAAGAGGATTCTTGGTATGGTTGTCTGCATGCTTTCAAAGATTGCTTTGTTAAAAGAATGGAGAGTGGCAAAGCCCTCTTGGCCTCTTTCAAGTGAAAACACAAATCTTGCATCTGTTTATAGTGTTCACCACTTTTGTGCTGTTCTTCAAAGTAAGAAATCAGAAGTATCTATTGAAACCTCATTCCTTTCAAACAGAGCCATGAGAGGAAATCTAAACACACACGCTTCAATGTAACAGGCATATATATGTTGTGAGTTTGGCCTCCCTTTGCGCTTAGGAGAGCACATCCCATGCTCATTTACTCATTCGATCATTTAATTAGCCATCAGTTATTGAGCAAAGGCAATAGGTTGAACAAAGGCAAAATGGCCTGGTGGGTCCATAGAAGTCTATGCAATTTGCTATCATAACGTGAGAGGGAGAGGTAGTGGAACGCGATGTGGTGTTGGCAGCACCCGAATCATACAGGGTCTTAAACGTTTCTACGTCTGTTCTAAGGAAAAGAACCTGGCACAACCCCAACACCTGAATTTAGAAGCACACGGCAGAAGAGAACAAAGGCTGCTCGAAGGCTTGGATGAGTATGCATCAACTCTTGCTCTCCTTACCTCCCTTCCTTGGGCTTGTAGGAATCTACCTCTCGGATAATCTGGGCATATTGACCTGGCAACTCACAACTTTTAGAGAACTGCTAGATTTTTTTTTCCACAGCTGCAGAATATGTTTTGTTTTGTTTTTGTTTTTTTTTTTTAAATGAAAACCACTTCTAGCTTCAATTTTAAAATGCCTTAATTTGAGAGACCATTAGTCATGAAGGTGTTTCCATAGCAAATGCCTGTGGGATGTCCTAGCTTCGTTGGCAATAGTTCAAGGGAACTTATATCATTAAATTGGGACAAGGCCTGGCATGATGGCAAGGAAATTCATGGCTCCGTTCCCATAGCATGAGGCCTCCATTTAAGGGCAAGGTAGAGGAAAGGCAAAGAGCACTGAAGAGAAGTGCTGGAATGAAAACAAGTAACAAAAAGGAAAGATAAAAATGCAAATCCCAGTTCAGAGTGAATAATAGGAATGCAAATGGTGCTGCTAAAATAGGAAGGAACATTACTTTTCAAAAAGGCAAAGCAAAAGAAAATTGTAGTAGCTAAAGCATTTTGCAGGGTAAAATTGTACACTGTGTATGCCTCTCAGAAGCAAAGCCACCTACTCTAATTTTTCCCAGCACGATGCTGTGAATTTAGTGAGTCATTTTATGAAGGTTTACTACAAAGCTCCAATCTGCTTTTTTTTTTTTAATTAAAAAAATTTTTTTTTATAATACATTAGGATTAAATCCTTCTTTTGCCAGTGGATGCTTACTAATGCTCCCATTTTATAGCCAAATTTCTCACCTGGGCTACAAAAACACACTTTTCGAAAAATTAATAAGTTTACAGAATGATCTCCAGAACTTGTTAAGTCAAAAAAATATTGTGATGTAAAGAAGTGCTTATGGCATCCTCCTCTTTATCTAAGAAGGTCATCTGAATATAAATTTGGTTATATTAAAAAAAAAAACCAATAACCTCGCAGGAAAAAGTTTTTTATGGGGGAGGAGGAAATGAAGTGGAGAGGATAGAATTCCAAATTGGATGTCATTGAATGTATTCTGTTTTTGAATTCAAAAACATGTAAATATTTAATGTGATTATAAAACAAAATTAATCATGAGACAAAACAATCTCTCAAAATTGAGAGCAAAATGACACAAGGGAACCTGAGCCTCAAATGAGAGGCCTAATTACAGAGAGGAATTATTTCAGGTGACAAAGTAATTTATCTATAGGTATATGCTAAGCAAAAGAAATTGCCAAAGAATTTGTCAGCGGTTTTTCTTAATTTTATTGTTGGTGATAGTAGTGTTACTGTTTTGGCTTCTTTAGTTTCCTTCCTTCTTCCTTTCTTCCTTCCTTCTTTCCTTCTATTCTTTTTTTTTTTTTTTTTTTGGGACTGATGTATGTACTATGGGATAAAACAAATGAGAAATTATGTTCATGTTGGAAGTTAGGATTTGGGGAATGGAAGAAGGTAATTCAAATATAAGATCAAGGATGTTAAGAAAAAACTCTGTAGTCTTGACTTTATAATTGTCAACTGAAATGTGTTATAATATAAGAAAGTACAGGTTTTCTAGGTCTACTCACTGCAAAGACCTGGAAACAGTGACACAAGCTCAGTAAAAATGAACATGTTCATTAACCAGGCTCAAAACCCAGACTGTGGTCTCTCAATACCATTCCCTCCTGAAAAGAAATAGAGTTCCTCGGGAAAGAACTGATTCTAGATCTGGGGCAGGAAATGTTTAACAAGGAGCCTGGAATAATTTATCCTATGGAAGAGCAGGGAAGCTATTTTGGGGTTATGTCTAAAACACTCTGGAGCCAACTAGGAAAGGCTTTCTGTCGCCAAAGATAGGACAATTAGAGCATCAATAAAATAATCACTGCAGTGACTTAAAACACATCTATTATGCTTAATCCTACGGAGATTCTAAAACATACACACACAGAGCAAAAAAAATCCCCCCAAACCCCAAAACCATTGGTTGTCTTTGGAGGACATTAGGTAACCAACTCAAAAATTTGAAAGCTAATAAATGAAGAGAAAGAATCAAACATTTATCCTGTCTTTTCTGTACATACCATACCACGGGGTAACCAATGGGAAAATAGTTTCTGATTCGAATCAGCAAAATGAAAATGAAACTATTAGACAATTGGAAAACGTGAGTACTGATTTGGTTAGTTAGTATTATACTTACTGTTAATTATATTTATTATGATAATGAATTGTCATTATGTTTATGACAAAGTTTTTATTCCGAAAATACATAGTATATATTTCACATATATGCATATCTAATAATATATTATGTATAATATATACATTATATAGTTACAGATGAAATGTTGTGATGTTTCAGTTTGGTTATGAAATAATCCACTGGGTATGAGGCCAAAGAGAATTGGATGTGGGTTTAAATAAGATTGATCACGAGTTGAAAATTGTTGAAGCTTCTTACATGGGGCTTTATCTTATAAGTCTTTTTGCTTTTGCATATATTTGAGATTTTCCACATGAAGATTTTACACAAAATCAATTGCTTTGCTCATCTCTTTTCTCCTGTAACCTGATTATTCTGCGTCCGATGTGGTTTTAGGCTCACAAGGCGAGTACTCAAGGAATGTTTGGTCAGAATCGTGCTGCTCTTGGTGAAGGTGTGTTCCTCTAGCGTCGTTCAAAATTCTCATTCCAGATAAAACTTGGACAATTACAGAAACAAATTCTAGGCCAGTTAGTGGGTAATTGCTTTCAGTCATAAGTTTTCAGACATAAACATTTGACATTCTACAAGTGGTCTTAGAGTGAAAGATATTGGTTCTCTTATCTAGAAGAAATATTTCCTTAAACCACAAGAAAACAGTTTTAGTTTTTCCAACTCAATTGCTCATGAAACATTGACATGATGTGGTCTCATGACTGATTAAATCCTCAACTGTAGGAAGACTCATCGCTAATTACTTTACCATATATTAGTGTATTTATATTAGTGTATTGATATTTTTTTCCTTTCAGTTTATTTTTTTTCCCCTGAAACATTAATTCAGATCTCTGGCCTTCTGGATTGATCCCTTAATTGGCTACCCACTCTCCCCACTTCTGTTCTATTTTCCATTTCTATTATTTTTATTTATTTATTTATTTTAAGGATTTTATTTATTTCTGAGAGACACACAGAGGGAGGCAGAGATACAGGCAGAGGGAGAAGCAGGCTCCATGCAGGGAGCCTGATGTGGGACTGCATCCCGGGACTCCAGGATCACACCCTGAAACAAAGGCAAACTCTCAACCACTGAGCCACCCAGGCATCCCCATCTCTATTATTTTGATCTAATTTCTACTTTATGTTTCTGACCTTTCTATTTACTTACATTTTTTCTGCTCATGAAGAAAGAATCCTCTTATATTTGCTGTTTCTTTAAAAAAATACCATCCTATTCTTGTTTCATTCATAACTACAAAAATCTTTTTATATTTATTTGAAAGTATAACTTTTTTGAAGTTTTCTTCTGCTCCCTGAATTCTCTGTTTCCTCCAAGTTCTTTTTATTATCATTATTTTGTCTTTGCTATTCCCTTTGGGGTATTTCTCAAATATCTGGTGCCCCTTGGCTGGATATTCACATTTAAGAAAGAGGCTGTAAATAGTTGATTGAACATTCTATGCAAGAGGTTGGGTCTTATTGACTGCCGGGCTTCCTGATAACTTAGAGTAGAACCAACAATTTACTGGGAGATTCCAAGGGTTAATACACACACACACACACACACACACACACACACACATATGTGCTGTGCGTGTATATACATATGCTGTATTTATATATAATTGGTTTTATCCATGTATATATTATTTATATACTTATTTGTTTAACATAATATAACTGCTAATCAGCTCATCTACCATTGTTATGCTGTTTCAAAAATAATTTTTGATTTTTTTCTTCCTTCCTTTGGTCTTGTCCTTTGTTTTTGTTTGTTTTAGATCTGCTTATCCTTGTTGTTGTTGTTGTTGTTGTTATTGTTTAGCATAATCTAACCTGAAGGTAAAAGTCTATCTTTTTTTAGTCAGCTACAGATAAAAACCATCAATAAAATCTTAACTCCGATATTTATTTACTATGTATACTCTACCAAGTGGCAAAGAATGCATTTCCAGTATAGACACCCCACTGGTACTAAGGTCATCTGTAAAGACTTTGATATGAAAAAGAGCCAGAAACTTACAATGGAAGCAGTGTTGTCCCAAACAGTTTTCTTTTAAGTGTACTTGTCTTGAAAACACTCTGTATGTTCCTTCAGGGAAATGGATGCTTTCTCTTCCCACATTTCAAATTGGTAATCATCTCTATGTTCTGCTCTAGAACTACATTTAAGAAAAAAACATTTTTTTGTTTCATATTTGGATCAAGGCAAAGAATAATGAGTACTCTATGAGGAAGTTATTGTTTTTTATTTAAAAAATATGATTTCTAAACATACATGTCTGTATATTTTAGAGTAAAGTGTTCTCATTTATTGGTGCCAATTATTGCTTTCATCATGGAATTCCATTTTTGAAATTATAGTGCCAAATCTTAGAATGAAAGCTGATTCATATAATTTCATTTTAGGCATTTTTAGCATCAGAGTTGAGGTTGGGGTATCATTGTATTATATGTAATATATGTATGTTATAAAGTGGCTGACTTAAATTAATGCAATGCTTTTCCAACTCATCTCTAACACGTTCACAATTCCAATATTATCATTCATGTAAATTCAGGAAAATTGATCAGTATATAAACAAGAGCAGTCTGTTGAAAAAGAAAAGAAAAGAAAAAGATTTATTTAATGCTTTTCACAACTCAAAGTCTGTACTTTGAGAGTATGGTTGTACCAGCCTCTCAAGATATATCAGATTTCTGGACTCTCAGGCCATTTTTCTCTTAATGCATATGATTTGTGTATTATGGCCCATGTGTGATTCATATGTACTTTTAGATTTTACCTGGACTCTCTTTTGCTATGTGGATTATATTTTTGCCAAATCTCTCTGTCCCTGGGACATGTGTTGTCTTATTTAGATTTGGGGGCAAATAATAAAAATGAGAACCAAAAGGAACTGGGTATTTTGCTTTTGCAAAGGACTAATCAGCTAATTTCTTCCAGATTTTTCATTGTTTACATGAGAAAACTTAGACCTAGAAAAACAAGTGCCTGGTTAAATTTTCACAACTGGCTAGCACTAATGAGAAGGGATGTACAGTGGTAGGTGGAGTAGGTTTTCTGGCATCTCATTCCTGTCCTTGTTTCAAGCCAGATGATTCAAGTTAAGATGATGCCAAATTTCAGATCTAAAAGTGTTTTTAGTTCTACAATGTAGATAATACATATCAAATTTGTGCCTTGCTTTTGAAGAAATTTACTCTTAAAATTTATGTCCTTGCATTGTCTTTTTTTTTTAGTCACCTGAGGTTATGCTATTTGAGTCAACGAACTACAATAAGTTGCTAAGGTAGATTCTGAATAACACACTATGGAATGTGACATGAATGTCACCTTGGAAAAAAGTGTTTCTTGCCAGAGACTAAGTATAATAATATAATATTTATTTTGAGTCCTTGAAAGAGTTCCGGTCTGTTCAGCTTAGGCTTTTATGTTGAAATGCTAAACGGTTTTCTGTATAAAATCAAACAAACCCACAAGTAGACAGCAAAGCATCTAGAGTAATCGACCGGGCTTTGTCTAAAAGCCTCTTTTAGGGGCAGAGTGAACAATGAATGCACATTTTTTCTGTTTGCTATGTAACACTAGTAGTGGAAAGCCAGGTTACTATTTAGTTGATAGCTTTTGCCTTAAGCTCATCCTTTTATTGGTGTGTGTGTGTGTGTGTGTGTGAGAGAGAGAGAGAGAGAGAGAGAGAGAGGGAGGTGGAGAGAGAGAGAGTGAAGGAGAGAGAGATAATTTTTAAAAACAAATGATGACCTCTCTTTGGTAATTAGCACCCTTACACAAAAAGTAAAGGGCTTATTGCATCTTGGTTTGGGGTCAAGAACACTGAATGAGGAAAGCCAAATTTCACTTCCAGCTCTGATGTGCCTCTGTGTGTGATGTTGAGCAAGTTACTTGCTTTCTCTGGGTTTTGATTTCTTCATCTGTGAAATGAGGGAGAATAAAATTTAACTTCAAACCACCCGACTTGAAAGTTTCATAGTTCTCTGAAATAAAATGAGTAGTGTGGGCTTACTTCACTGATCCTCACAAAGCAAATAGATGATACAACATAGGCATAAGTGTCCAAATGCTTTGCTGTATCACTTCCTTCTTGGAAAGAAATGCATGAGAAAGTTGCCTGCCTTAGAAGACATTGCCTATATTTAGAATTTTTTTTCTTCATTATCCTAGCAGGCTTTATTTTTTGGAACTTATTGGCAATGTTGTGTTTAGTATAGACAACATTTCAATTAGACTTCTTTACTAAAATGTCTTCATTATATAATCAGAAAATAATTTATTGTGTCTCATGGGAATGTTAGGGTTTATACTCACCTGTATTTTCTGTGATTATTTGATTATCTGTTTTCACACCAGAGTATACATAGAATCCATGAGGGCAGAGATCATTACCAAACGTTTGGTTCACAATTTAATTCTAGATTTTTGTGTAGTGCCTGGCACCTAGTATCTAATCTATGGAGGAAGAGATATGTTTGAGTGGTGTGGCCAGGATGGTTCTGCCTCAGATGCCATATATCATCTTAGACTCATCCATAGAAGCTTCCAAAAAGAAAACATGAGACTCATATATACTCTTTCTGAGTTCCCTGGGTTATAACACTGATAGGAGATGCATTTTTTTAGTTATTGGTTTCCTTTTTTTGGAAAGTAGACATGATGTTGATCTGACTTGATAAACCTCCTACAGCCACCAAGTGTTAGAAAGTATTTGGATGCTATCTATTTTTTTCTGTTTGTTGTCTGTACAGAAAGGCTGTTTGCAAACCAAGTTTAAGTAGCTCATTGATTATGCCTCCCCCCCTACTTCCATGCAAAATTTTATGACTCTTCATATAGAGCCATAACTTGAGTTTGCTAAAATACTTGGCTAAGCATTTTGTCTCACCATCTTCTGCAAGGGTGGTGTGATTCACTCTAGCAAGCTGGAGCAAGGATGAAACCAATTGGCTTCATTCTGATTCTGGGTGCTGGATGCGCCCACTGAGGACAGGAGGCACCCCAGCCTGCCAATTCTGGGCGCTGGATGCACCTACTGGGGACAGGAGGCACCCTGGCCTGCCAATTCTGGGTGCTGAATGCACCTACTGAGGACAGGAGGTGCCTCAGCCTGCCGGTTCTGGATGCTGGATTCTGGATGCACCTACTGAGGACAGGAGGCACCCTGGCCTGCCAATTCTGGATGCTGGATAAACCTACTGAGGACCCTTGTGGCAAGAGGAGCTGGTGGGCAGAGCCTCAGTCTCTACGTGCTTGTCACATCTCAGCAATGTCACAGCTCCGTTAGGTCAGAGATTTGGATCATTTTTATAATTTTCCTTCATCAATCATACCTATAACAGTTGGAGCCTGGATGCTTTACAAAAAGCAACACCAATAATACTTGTTTGAAGAATCATGCCAAGATTACAGTTACGTAGGGTTAAAAGAAAAATTGTCTCAATTCCCCTTCCTTTCTTTCTTTGTAAATTCTCCTTCCCTCTCTCCCTCCTCCCTTCCTTCTTCCCTTTCTTCCTTCTGTTTCAGAGAGGTCAAAGGCTATAGCGAAAGAGCTTGGATTTTGGAATTAGGCAGTATTACTTAGCATCTCGGCTTTACCATTTCCTGTTAAGTCAGTGTAACTTCTCTGAGGCTCCATCCTCTCAGGTGTTATTACTTACATCATGAGGTTGTAGTGAGACTTAAGTTATATAATAACTTCAGCTACTATTTATGAAACATCAAATACGTGCATTATCTAATTTAACATCGCAGTAATGTTGCAAGCAAAAATATTTGGTACATGGTGGGCGACTAATAAATAATGAGCTAGGGGAAGTATTGGATGCTCCATAACACGTTTTTGGAGTAAGTGCTTATTTATTTGATTCGCAGGTGTCATTATCCACATCATTATCCCCTACAGCCCCTGGTACCAAAGTGAAACTGGCTATTCATTCATTCAAAAGGTGTTCTTTGAGTATCTGCTATGGTTGAGGGGGAAATGGGGAGCAAAGAATAAGGCAGTTCCTAACTTCAAAGGGGTTATAATTAGTAGAGGCTATAGATGACTAAAAAGACAATTATAACTAAGTGGGATGAGCCCACTGACAGCAGGGAAATGCAGAGTGGATGTTTAGGAGGGACCCCCAAATTCCAATTTAGGGGTTCAGGAGGGTTCCTTGGAAGAAATTACATCTATGCTGAGACCCAAGGGGGAAATTAAATGTGGATTAGAGGTTGGAGTATCTGTAAAGGCACTGAGAGGAGAGGAGATTGATGTGTTTGGAAAACTGAGAGCAGATCATTCTGGAATGTGAAGGGATCACGGTGAGAGGAGGCTGGGGTGAGCAGGGCTGCTAGTCATGGAAGGGCACGATGCCCATCCTGCAGAGACTGTCTGATCTCTCAGGCTGTCTTTCAGCTGTGACTGGGTTCTCGTTCCCCTCCTCCTCAGCTCGGCTGTGTGGTAATATTGCTAAACCCTCATCCTTGTGTCATCATTGAAGCTGAGTTCTTAGTCCTGAGAAAGAAAGGCTTATCTTACTAGTACCAAGGTAGGACATTCTTGGCCAGTTGGCTATGTCTAAATATCACCCCTGCCCTAATCTGAGGGGTACTGGGCTATGGGGCAACGAGGCTCTTATCAAGGGTCTCTTCTGGTCAGCATTTTGCAGTCCAGGGCACTTTTAGCAAGCCTGAGAATCTGAGGCCAAGCTGACAGAGAGTCAACTCTCTTTCCACTGGGCTTCCCTGAATCTAAAGGCCTTCTGGAAGACCTGAGCAAGCCAGACTCTGTGGCATGGTAACCTAATTACCATTTCACTTTTCCTGGGAGCTAAGAGATAAACGATATGTGGATCTGTAAGCTAGATGGACGATGGATTCATTTATTGACCCACAGATTGTTTACCTTTGAGTTGGGGCCACAGAAAGTGCTATCCCAGGAGCCAGGCCTGCCACAGAGCTGAGAGAAGTCTGAGGTGTGCTCAGGGCACACGGGAAAGCAGACAGCCAGTTCTCAAGCTTCACCTTTCCTTCGTAGGACCAGTCAGATGCACCTTAACTCTGAGTAAGACAACCATACACTTCATTGTCCAATTCTGGCCCTTTTGAAAGTGAAAGAGGCTGCTAGTAACTACAGTCCTGGGACAGCCGGTATAGGCTGGGATGTTTCAGGAAAAAGCCAGACGTAGGGTTTGCTACAGAGGGAGCTCTCTCTGTTCGTCTGATGACAGCTCCCTAGTTCATGGTGTCGGGGCCTAGGTGGAGAACCCAGAGCCAGGTCATTTCTGGGTCTTTTTATGGTATTACTTTTCCTGTTGCCCAAAGCAATTTTTGAAACATTTCCCACTTTATGAGATCCTCATGTTCCTGAAAAGTCATTTTAATACAAGACGGTTGATTTCTATTCAAAACAAAGAAATGGGGGTAGTAAAAAATGGAAAACCAAAGAGAAGATAATCCTGAAAGCAAAACTGCAGCTGTATCTTCTGCTCTTTTATAATCCTTTATCAATTAGAATGGGGAAGTAGAGACATCATTCTCTCTAAAGTGGTGGCCCATAGTTATTAGTTTTGACGATATCAGGCTAGATGGGTAGGGATAGTTATTTGAGTTATTATTGTTTGTCCAGAGAGGTGACAAGAGAGAAAATATCTCACATACAACTAACAGGAGGCACCTTCTTTATTTATGCACTGTTTTCTTGTAAACATGTTTCTTGGCAAAATCATAAGGAAAATGTCAGTGCGTTATGAAGCCGACAGTACCTCAATTTTCTCCACTTCAGATTAAGCAGGTCGTGGGAGAATTTGGTGACCAAGCATGACTTTCATTTTTAATTTCTTCCTCCATTATAATGAATGATATTAAAAACTATGACTTTTAGCTCTTTCTCCTGAAGCAGAAGTTCTTGACCCAGAGAGATTTTGCCTTTCAGAGGATATTTAGCAATGTTTGGATGTATTTTTGCTGGTCACCACCAGGGGTGGGGTGTTCTTGGCTTCTCCTGCTTAGAGGCGAGAATGCGGCTAAACATCCTACAAAACACAGCACAGCCTCCGTTCTCAAACAAATCAATGATCTGCATCCAAATATCAATAGTGTCAAAGTTGAGAAGCTGTCCCTCAGCATCGTAATCATCCATTCATCTCCTCACTCAACAATTATTTATTGAGCACTTACTATGTGCTCGTCACCGTACTACTGAGGGTATGATATTGAACAAACTAGGAAAGATCCCCATTCTTCTCTAGTTTGTGTTTCAATAGGAGGGATGGATCACAGACAAGAGACACAGAGAGTTACAAACATGATGGAGAAAAATAAATCTGGGAAGAGGATAGGCAATGTCAGTAGGGAGCAGTGAGACCGAACCCTTGCCTCACTTGTGGAGGCATACAATATATAATATAATTATATTATATAGGTATATAATCATGATATATTTGTCATGATTATGGTTGAGTAACTGGGTCTATAAAGGGAAGTGGTGTCCAGGGAGGACACTGCTTCTAAGAGATACAGCTGGGATTTGACATTGGATATGTCTGATACTTTAAGGAGAAATGTCCACTCGTGCTATGCTCTCTATCATCACCAGAAACTAGGGTTGTCCTTGTTTCATTTTGATGGAATTCCCCTTTCTCTAACTTGCTGATAACCACCTCCTGCCCTGCCCATTCACTTTTAGCATCTATATTTCTGTTAGTTAGAACATTCCCTGATTACACCCTTTGCTCAGACTTGTTATCCTCATTACTTAAACACAATCCAAGCAAGCTGCCCGCTATCGAAGAAATAAAGTGAACGGAGTCTCTTCCTTTATTCTACATGCCCCTTTCCCTAGCCTCTCCCTCTCCTCCTTTCATAGCTAAACTTCTTAAAAAGGTGCTCCATTCATGCTGTCTCTCTTTACACTCCTCCAGTTTACTTATAATAGGGCCTCCCTACCTTTCTCCACGCAAACTGGTTTTCAAGGTCCACCAATGACTCCATAATCTTCATTTTTATAGACTTTTTCTCTTTGACCTTTCTTATGTGGCCTCCTCCCAACATTTGGTGCTCATGGCCTTCCTTTTCCTGTGTTTGGCATACTTCTCTTGACTTCTGTTTGTTGGCTCAGGATTCCCTTCTTCTTCCTCTTTGATTATTCCTTCTAAGTAGCCTTCCTGGGTTTCTCTTCTCTTCATCGCTTTATAAATTGGTGTCCTTCAGGATCTTGTCCTTAATTATTTTTTCCTTTTAACCATGGCTTCTACGGATTTGTCATGTAGAGTAGTCCCAAAGGTATATAACATACTCTGCAATATGCTGAGATATGAATGTGATTTAAATATGGTGAGGGGCTCTTGGGTGGCTCAATAATAAGGCTTAAGCATCTGCCTTCGGCTCAGGTCATGATCCCAGGATTCTCAGATCGAGCCCCATATCAGGCTCCCTGCTCAGCAAGGAGTCTGCTTCTCCCTCTCCCTCCACACTCCTGCTCGTACTCTCTCTCTCTCTCTCTCTCAATTTCTCTGTCTCTCTTGCTCACCTTCTCTCAAATAAATAAATAAAACCAATAAATAAATAAATAAATAAATAAATAAATATGGTGAGAGTATGATTGGAAGAGTGAGGGCTATCTCTAATTAGTGATCCTGGCCAGCCACCCAGAATCCACATTGCTGCACTCAGCTGAATGAGTTTTACAATATGGACTACTCCCCCACCCCAACACCTTGATGACTACAGGAGGTCTCTGATTGGTCTCTCTGTTCTTAGTTTTAGCTCCATCCTTTACTCTCACCATATTCATCTTTCCAAAGGCAAATCTGATCAGGATCTAGTGTCTACCCACTGTATCAGTCCACTTGGGCTACTATTACAAAATAACACAGACTGGCTGGCTTAAAACAGCAGAAATTTACTACTTCCCTCAGTCCTAAAGTCCAAGATCAAGGCACCAATGTGATTGGGTGGCATCCTCTTTCTGGTTCATAGATGTCTGGTTGTCTTCTTGCTGTGTCCTCACATGGTGGAAGGAGTGAGGGACCTCTCTGGAGTCTTTTTTATTAGGGCACTAAGGACCTGATCACCTCCCCAGTTCCTCACTTTCAGATACCATCATAATGGAGATTAGGTTTTAACATATGAACCTGGAGACATAAACATCCAGTCTGCAAGACCCCTTCATTTCCACCCCATAATTCATCTCCAGGCATGTTTTTTGTGCTGCTACACAGCTGTCCCATTGGCTTGGAATGCCTTCCCTCCTACTCTGACTCCACAGTGCTGATGTTGGGAAGTCCTACTTTCCGCACAGCTCACCTAAGTACCCCTTCCCAGCTTTCTGCAGAGAGTACTTTCTTATATATGCCCCAATTTCCTCCACTTCCAGTTAGATTGTGGATTCCTTTAGGGTCGGGAGAAGAAAATTCAACAGCAAAGTTCCTGTTCTCAAGCAAGCTATTGTACTTATGATCTATCGGTATCTCATTGTAAAGTTTCCCTACTCTGTCCATTACAGATTATTGAATTTCTGTTGCTAATTTGCTGTGTGATCCTGTGTATTTCACTCAACTCCTCTGAGCTGTTATTTTATCAACTTAAATTCTGTCCAATAATGTTCTTATTATAACTCAAAGAAATGTATCAAATTCTCTGAGATCTCCAGGGGGAATGATGTCATAAACCAAAGATGAAATAAATTATCATTCATTAAAACAATATTTTTGTTATCAAACATTTTATTCAAACCTCAACAAGGTGAAACTATTTCCAAGGAAAAATAACTCCTCCTTATATATCTTTAAAGCTTGACACCACTTAGGGGCACCTGGGTGGATCAGTGGTTTGACATCTGCCTTTGGTTTAGGTAGTGATCCCCGAATCCTGGGATTGAATCCCGCATCAGGCTCCTCCTCACAGGAAGCCTGCTTCTCCATCTGCTTGTGTCTCTGCCTCTGGGTCTCTCATGAATAAATAAACAAAATCTTTAAAAAAAATTAAAGCTTGACAGGACATAATATAACAAAGCTTTATCATTTATTTTTTTTCTTATGCACAACATCATTTGTCCCCTCACCATTTCTCCTTGCATTTTTGAAAAATTTAAGATTCATCCTTGCTATTTTGTAGAGCTCTTCCCGACCTCCACCCCCACCCCCAAGTGAAAGTTTCATGTCAGAGAAATGAGGAGATAAAAATTTACAATTATAAGTCCTTGATCATGATCCAAACTTTTCTCATGCCATCAGCAGCACTTACTGTTCTAACCTGGGGAGAAGTGAAGCATTGAAGAAGGAGAGATTAGAGGAAAAGAAGTGTAGATATGAATGCCAGGTACCTTTATTCATTTTATTACTCCAAGTTTTAGAATTAAAATCATCTTTGAAAAATCACATCTTGGTGATATGAGTGAACATGAGTCCATGAATAATTGTAAGAGAAAATAATACAAGAGGAAAATTTCCCTCTCAACACTTTTGTATCCCATTGACACTTCCATGGAATATCTCCATGCAGGGGAAACCGATGTTTAGATATTAAGGATGAGGTGAATATGGAGAGAGAAAACTAGAATTTATTGATTATAATCCTTGTGCTATGTGTTTACACAATTTCATGTAAACTTTCCCATAACTCTGTTTAGTATATTTACCTACTTTTGAGATAAACAGACTGGAACTCACCATACAGTTAGCAGTATGTAGAGCCAAAGCGGAAACCTAGGATTTTCTAACTCGAACACCATATCACACTGATGCCCTGTTATATAGAAAATAAACGTCCTGGCTTCAAGCAGTTTATAATCCAGAAAATAAATGCAAATGCCTCTGTAAAAAGCAGAATTGATAGAAAACATATGTGTCCTATTTTAAGTACTATAAAAATAACTCCATGATTATGAAGTTTCAGCCTCCTCACTAATAGAGCACCTACTTTTGAGTTGTTTTTTTTTTTTTTTTTCCTTTACAGTAATGCAGCAACATAGAGATACTATTTGTGGACATTTTTTTAATTATTTTTTTATTTCAACAGATGATGTAACATGTCACACAGATTTTGAAGTCCTCCACATTTAATGCCTTCACTTGCTATGTGATTTTGGCAAGATATTTAATCTCAGTTAGACTCAGTTTCTGCTTAATAATTGGAAGATGGTACCTATTTCATAGAGTTGCTATAAATATCAAGAGATGCTTGATTCATGAGTAATTCTCAGAAATGATGGTTGTGATGATTTGTGGCAGCCAATATTGTTGGTTTGTGGATTTTTGTTGTTGCTGTCTTTTTGTGTGTGTGTGTGTGTGTGTGTGTGTGAGAGAGAGAGAGAGAGAGAGCGAGAGAGCAAGAAAGAGAGAGCAGGAGCATGGTCAGGAGGAGGAAGCCTGCAAGGGGGAGGAGCAGAAGGAGAAGGAGAAGCAGGTTCCCCGATAAGCAGGGAGCCCAACCTGGGGCTCTAGCCCAGGATTCAGAGATCATGACCTGAGCCAAAGGCAGACGCCTAACTGACTGAGCTACCCAGGAGCCCTGGGCTTGTGTTTTGATACATTTTGATGCATTCTGGAGTTCTTTGGTGGTAGGTGGGGCCAAGATCCCACATGGAGCCTCTGGACAGTGCTGGTCAACTGATATGTGCTTCAAAGTGCTAAGTATCAGGCAGGCAGAGGGGAGATGCTAGGGTCAGGGAGATCCTGGAAAGAAGGAATCAAGGGTTTTGCTAAAAGAACTCTTAGCTCTGGGAAACAAACTGAGGGTTGCTGAAGGGGAGGTGAGTGGGGGGATGGGGTAACTGAGTGACAGGCATTAAGAAGGGCATGTGACGTGATGAGCACTGGGTGTTATACTATATGTTGGCAAGTTGAACTTAAATAAAGAAAAAAAACACATTTAAAAAAAATACTTTTCAAAGTCCAGTCAAGGAAATGGCAAGGATATATAGGAAGAAAGAAGGTAAGAATGGGATAGGGAATGAATGTCTGTTTCTCCCAATTGAAAATCACCAAGAAGACCCTTCTTGGACGAATGGTCACAAAATTTTCCTCTTAATAAGGAATTCTTTTTTGAAGGATTAACCTTACAAAACACAAAACCACAAAGTGATGGCACATGTTTTCCTCCCCCTTATTTCATCCTTTAATGTAATACATTTAAAAAAGAAGTTGTTTCCCATAAACCTGATTAACTCTGAAGAGAGTCATAATCCATCTAAACCAATCCAAATGAAGGTAAAAGGAATAATCAGGCTCCCATTATGCAAAATGGTGCTCAGTTAATTTATTGCACTGCACTGAATAATAAGCTGTTAGGCTCCACATTACTTTCTTCACGTTAGATCAAATAGCTTATTGCTGCTGGAGCTTATTTCATATTGCATAAAATTTGGATATATTACAATAGACTAGATATTAGTCCATTATAAGAGACAGACTTAAGTACTTCATTTATAGGATCTCTCCATTTGGAAAATGGCAAGGGAGAAGAAGAAATGCAAACAAGGTAATGGACAGAGGGGGATTTATGTGCATTGCCCACCAACCAGCTCTGCTGTGGGTGGCTGCTGGTTACAGCATGGGTGTCTTGGAGAAATGTAGCATTTCCAGGGGAAGAAAATCCAAAGAGAGTTTATGTTCCTTTTCAGGGAAGTGTTGACATTTTAATTACTTTCTGTTTTCTTTGGAGCTACATTTAAGAATTGGAAGCAAGTTAAAAAATAAGAATTGGCTTTATTAGAAATCAGATGAATTGACATGCAGCCATGAGCTGGAGAAAGTCCAGATTCAACTCTTGACTAACTCAAGTCTCCAGCAGGATCCAGAGAGCCAAAAAAACCCCCAGCCATTGGACAGCTAACCAGAAGAATTCCTACTCAGGTCTTATCGTCTCTGAGAGCAGACCGTGCCTCTGCACAATCTAATCTTTTCCGGCCACGGGGCCCCTGTGCTTCACTTTGGTGGTTTGTTTTTTTTTGTTTTTTTTCCTTTAAACTTAGGTCTCATAGGGGTTTGTGAGGATAAGTAGAACAAGGATGCAAAGTAAAAAGAGAATGATCATGGAGAGTTGGAATGAGTTGGGGATGTTGGTGGGTTGAAAATGATTGAGTTTTGAAGATAATCTGACACTTTTGGTATTTCATAGAAGAAAACCGCCTGAGGAAGTAAGGGTGGGACCAGAGTCAACAGCTTAGGGAGATGTGATATATTCGCACCCTCTCTCCTTGCACCAGGAGCTGCCTCAAGTTGAATAAATATTTAGCAAACCCAGGGTACCTACATGTGTTCCAGGATCAGCAGATTTAAAAATAGTAACTTGGTACAAGAGTGAAAAAAAAAAAAAACACAAAATACACAACTCCAACCAGCATGTTTGTGGTGCCCTAAAGGGTGGCGCCTGAGGACAGAAGCTCTCTGTGTCCCTTCCTCACCCTCCCCAGACCAATCAATTCAGGAATAAATGGATCAAACCAAGTTCCTAAAAAATGATCTAATATCTGCTGTGCACCGGGCGCTTTAAATACACTATTTGAATTTACAAAAAAGCCTATAAGGAGATATTACCTCTACTACAGATACTGTTATTTCTGTTTCACAAATGAAAACTGAAGCTTGAGCGGGTTCAGCAAATTCATAAGCTATACAAACTTTTACTATAAAACATTTCAAATATATGCATGAGAAGATCAAATGGCATAATGAACCTCTAGGTTTATTTTATTTCACCCACTCAGGGTCAGTCTTTTTTGTCAACATCTACTGCACCCCCATTATCTTGAAGCAAATCCCAGACATCATGTCCTCTCCTCTGTATATCTTTCAGTATGTGTCTCTAAGTGATAGGGATTCTTTAAAACAAAATAACCATGATACCTTTATCACTCACACCCTGAAAACATTAACAAGAATTCCTAATAGCAAGAAATACACGATGTTCACTGATCCCCAAAAGTCTTGTAATATAATTTTTTGAAGTGTGTTTGAATCTAGATCCAAACACGATCCACACACTATGATTGCTTGATGAATCTCTCACGCCTCTTTAAATCTGTAGTTTCCCTCTTCTCTAATTTTTTTCTTGGACTTTTTGGTTGAACAAATGTGTTTTGTTTTGTTTTTTTTCCCCTGAGGATTTCTAACAGTCTGAATTTTCTTGATTCCATTCCCTGAGGTGATCTCAAATATATTTATCATCTGGTACTTTGCACTTCAGAGCTAGAAATATTATCAGTTTCTGATTCCACATTTTTAGTAAGCCTAGGTCATAAGTAATGGCATAATTTCCATGAGTGGGGATGTACATGAGTATGTGTAACGTTATCAACTATTGAGGATTTTTTTTTGGTCTGGATTCTGTATTTTGTTAGCTATTGTAAAGTTGCCATATTCTAGTTTTATGATCTAAAAAAAATAAAATTCATTTTTAGAGCAGTTTTAAATTCACTGCAAAACCGAGTGGAAAGTACACAGAGTTCCCAAATATCCCCACCCCTCCACCTTTAGCCTCTTCCACTATCAACATCCAGCACCATAGTACTGCATTGTTATGATGAGCTATCCTACACTGACACAGCCTTATCACTCAAAGTCCATAGTTTACATCAAGGTTCACACTTGGTGTTGAACATTCAGTGGGTTTTGACAAATACATACAGATGACTTATTTTTCATTTGCTAACCAGAATGCTTCTCTAAAGAGAGATATCCCCCTCATTACCTAGTGGGTTATATGAAGTGAAGTTCGTATAAAAAACCCAGGGTAAATGCTTTTTCTTTCCCTTTATGTACCAGTTTGCAGAATAATGAGTTGGTTCTCTCTGGTATCCTCAAAGTGAACATAAATTCCTATCTGGATTTATACTGTTAGTTTCGCTAAGAAGTCATGGATTTAAACATTGTTGATGTGCTTCAATGTTCTATTATATTTGCACACA
Source organism: Canis lupus dingo (assembly GCF_003254725.2). Classification (NCBI taxonomy): domain Eukaryota; kingdom Metazoa; phylum Chordata; class Mammalia; order Carnivora; family Canidae; genus Canis; species Canis lupus. The sequence continues at coordinate 32,577,756 of NC_064257.1, read as the reverse complement.
ATATATCTAATATATATATATATATATATATATATATATATATATATATACACACACACACATACACACACCTATGCTAATAACTCAGTGGTAAAGTTCTAGATCAATGTCTATAAATCTACATTATTTTGCTGCCTAGATTTTAAAAAAGTAATTCTTAAAGTAGTTTAAAATTTTGTCTTAAAACACTGTTCCATCTACTGACTCTTATAAGGATTCCCCTGAGTCTTTGAGGATGATAGAAAACCTTGCTTTGTTGCTTCTAGAAAAACAGAAGCAGCTATTGAGATATAAAAGCAGGAATGAAAGAAGGAAGGAGGGTGGAGAAAAGGAGGAAGAAAAGAAAAACAGAGCGCAAATAAATGAGTATAAGAGATAAGCCAAGTAATTAATAGGCTATTGTGTAGTCTGGGAAAATCATTGCAGGGAATTTATTTCTATAACGGCATGTGATGTTGTTGTGAAATAGTTAAGCAAAGAGGCCTTAAGATTTGGGCTGCTTGGGTCAAATCTCCAGTTCTGATACCTCCTGGTTGGGTTGGCTTCGTGCCTCAGCTTTCTCATCAATGTACCAGGGCCAAGTCAGCACAGGCCTATAAGGATGACATAAATGAACACAGAGTGCTTAGATTGCTCACAGCAAATGCTCAATAAATGCTGATTAATGTTTGTCCTCGTTATGATGGTGATGATGACAATGGTGATGATGATGACAATGATGTGTAAGTATGTGGGTGGCAAAGTAGCGAAGAGCAAGACAGATTTGCTGAGTCACTACTTGGGGCAGGTACTGAACTAGCATCTGTATTAATAATAATTACATATAGTATATATAATTTGTTACCAACTTTAGTATATTTTTAAATCCCTCATCACTATTCATTCTTTATTTTGGCACAATAATAGGCATAGGGAAGGAATACAATCTACTCTTTTTTGTGAACTGTGGAATGCTGTTAGGTTTTGCTAACATTTGCCCAGAACTTTTACAAGACAAAAAATGATATAGCGCTAGTGAGGAACAGAACTTCAATATTCTCTAAGTAGAGCTTAATAGGCAAATCCCAGCAAGTATGTTCAAGCACTAAAGTGGGCCGTGAGGCACTAGTGAATCACACAATTCTAGTATTGCCCATGGCGAATCAATATCAATGTTCACCGAAGTTTTGTCCCCACACAGGAAAAGAAAGAAAGAAAGAAAAGAACAATTTTCGAATCACTCCTCCAACCACAGAAACGATTTTAATTACCAATTCATCTGTTGGCAGACTCTTCTGGCAGATGTACCTGCAACTTGGAAAGATAACAAATGAACTGATTCCTTACTCCAGAGTTGACACTGAGAGTGCTTGCTGAATTTGTTCTCAGAAAAGAATCCCAGGCAACAATACATCTGGCACTCTGCTCGAGGAATTTGTCATGTCGTTGACATGTTCAGCCTCCATTGTCCACACCACCCCGACAGCAGGTCCTTTATATTTCAAAGAAATTGCAGTCTGAATTAATATAATTAGAATGTAACTGCTATTCACTGCACAAACTCCTCATTTCCAGGAGTACAGATCTGATAGCGTGTCTGTGCGCAAAATCTTCCCAATGATGGCTGGAGGGGAGCGAACAGATAATACAATGACAGAATAGACACCATTTCATCAGCCTTTGTAAGCACCAACTAATGGAAATATAAGAAGAGAAGAAAACTGTCCTATCTTTGGCATGTCTTAAATAGAGGTATCATTCAAGTTTACCGGCCTGTACAGATTTTTCATAAAATATGTAGAACAGAGTGTCTGAAGCAAGAAAGAAGATGCAATAGGAAAGATGGTGTATCTTCCAAAAGACAGCTCTAGGAAGTAGAGTGGATAATTCACGGATAGAGTTACAGAATTAAAAGGTGGTTGGAGGACTTCATTTATTCTTTACTGCTTCACTGTAAAGAGCTGATGTCACTCACCAAGTAAACAACTTGGGTGCTAGATTCTTGAATTTCACTGTTTGTTATTGTTGTGTTACTACAAACACTTGATAACTGATATGGTGGAAGCCTACATTAGCATTTTTTTAAATAAGATTGATTTATATTCTCTCAAACGTGGCATCCGTACCTTGAAGGACTCATTTTAAGGGAATAATGACCTGGCATATCCATGTGTAGGCTGGTGCTCATGGTCTCTCCTCTGAAGATTATAAATGGGTATGTTGAACCCCTAACCCCCAATGTTATGGTATTTGGACACAGAATCTTTGGGAGGTAATTAGTTTTGAGGAGATTATGAGGTTGAGGTCCTATGATGGGATTAGGGTCCCCCTAAGAAGGAGACATACAGAGCATGCTCTATCTTGCTCTCCTCCATGTAAGGACACAAGATGTTTCTGCCATCTGCATGCCAGAAAGAGAACACTTACCAAGAACCAATCTTGGGCTTCCCAGCCGTAGAACTATGAAGAATAAATTACCATTGTTTAATCACCCAGGCTGTGGTATTTTGTGACAGTGGACTGACCTGACTCACAGTGGATGGGAACTTATTGGGTTCATGAGCACTGAGGAAGGATAATGGTTTCCATTTTCTTGTTTTTCTTAGAAGTGCGTATTGATCTTCACCTGAATTTCTGTGACAGAAATTGCAATAATAGAAATATGGAGAATGAGTAATATAGTATAAAATAGGGCCAAGGTTTGTGAGTGACAGATGATTTCCAGAGGAATACCAATGTCCCTTTTAATTTTAAATTAAATACATTTTATAAACAAATGCATTGTGGTAACGAGCTATGTGGCTTTTAGGTTTTCTTTCTAACCTCTGGACACATCTTTCCAATCAACATCTTAGAAAAGTCGAGAGTGATTCGTGGCCTCCAAGTTCTCCTGTGGAATATCTTCCTTGCTTCCTCTGACCTGAAGGGATTGCCTATTATTTTCCATCAGCTAACAGGTTTTCAGAAATAGGTGGGCTTCAGAATCACATATATGTATATGTGTGTGTGGTGGGGGCCATTGAAGGGGATATGCTATACCTAGATATCCCAAATACACCTAATCAGAATTGCCAGCTGGGGTGCCCAAATTGTATAAGTTGACAACCATTCCAGTGCTTCTGGTACCAAACTTGGTACCCAGAGACCAGTGTTCTTTCTCACTGATACAAATATCCAGATTTACCATTTAGGTGGATCTTTCTATAGATGATACATATGATTTTTTTTAATGGAAACATTTAATTTTATGAATGGAAATCCACTTAGGATATTTTGGGCCAGTGGTTTGTAAAGGGGCTTATCAGAACACCTGTCAGAACTTTACCCCGTTTGTGTGTGTTCCCTTTCCGCTCTTCCATAGTCACTTGTGTTTAGTTTCCCAATCTGTCTGTCTTGTTTGGGCTAGAAAAAAAAAAAAAAAAAAAACGTTTCACGGTACAATGCAATTTATTTGCAAACAAATACAACAGAAATTTATATTTTGAATGTGAAAAGTCCTTTATTAGAATAAATGAATGTTCCTCCCTCCAATGCATTTGTCTTATGACTTTGGATGTTTATTTTTAAAAAAAAATTTTTTTTAAATTTTTATTTATTTATTAATTTTTTAAATTTTTATTTATTTATTTATTTTTTAAATGTTTTTTAAAAATTTTTATTTATTTATGACTTCGGATGTTTAATAATAGGATTGTGTGTTATAAACACCTTTGGACATCTAAGTACATGCACAGATGGAGAATATCGAGCTTGGAGGAAAGGGTCATCTTCCCGACATGGACACTCAGTGGAGTTGGTCTCTGTTTTCTCTGTGGAATATGAAAGTCAGACTTGAGTGTGGGAGGTTTAGGGAATTCCTGTCCCAAGCCTCCTAGTTTTTAGCAGCCACTGGCTCTGACATTGTCATTTTGATTTTTAGTGGCCTTACAAGAATTCTCTGTAGGGTGCGTGGGAAGTGGTGTGAGGAGAGGGGCTTTCTATCCTTGTTTGACCAGTGGATTGTGGGATAGACTTGCCATATGGAAAACAACTTGATCTATCCAAGGGAGGTAATAGTGACTCCTAGGACCCAGCCTGTTCTATAACACCCCAGAGGGCTTTATTCCGAGGTTTCAGAATAAACTGGCAAACAGCTGCATGAGTGAGTACATAACAACTATTTATCGAAAAAAAATTTTTTTTAGTTGTGAAAGAAGTGGAAGACACCATGCAGGGGGCTGGAGGTTTGGGGTGGAGTGATATAGGAAAATAAAAGGAGAAAGTCTGAGCTAGAGTGCTAATTGTAGAATCAGAGATGTGGATTACAATCCACTTTTACTAGTCGTGTGCCCTTCATGGAGTCACTTCATGCCTCTGGGTCGGTCTTCTTATAAATTCTATGGGACTAATTCTCATACATTCTATAGGAATAATACTTGTCTCACACGGTTGTTGTAGGGATTTGCTAAAAGCATTCTGTAAGAGACTTAGTGAAATTCCGGGAATAGAGGAGTTTTTAACATCATACATAAGAGCTAAGAGCACTGTATTACATGGTGGTGGTTATTAGCACATGCTTGCCAGGAGAGCCGACTTTTGAGTCCTTTTTGACTTTAGGCAGAACTACAGATATTGGCATCCCTAGCACTATGGCTAAATAACACTTAAATTAATTTATTGAGATGTCTTAAATTACTACCATTATTGTCAGAAAATAGATTTCATTCATGTCTATTTTTTCTGACTCATGAACTGAAATTCCCTAATTCTTGCCTTAAGCTTACAAGCATTTTGTTTGTAAGAATTATTTTTTTAAGAACCCTCAGAAAAAAACTGATGTTCATAAGAAAGTAAGGAGTCTTTGCAACAATGTATCGTTTTATTATTATATTTTCTCTTTCCTGGAAAACCAATGAAGAATGGCAGTTTTATATGTAAAACAGTAGTTAGCCTTTATATGGATGACATTTTCCTAAAAGCCTAGAAGTATTTCACATTTTGCAGAAAAACACCCCGTTCCCAAGTTGGATCTGATTAAAATTCAAATCTATATTACCATCTCATTACTTTCTGAAAAAGCGAATGCCACACTTAATGGGAAATGCTCAGAGTCTGTGAGCTCCGTTTCATGGGTTCCTTAGCAAGACCGTCTTAGGACCCAGGAGGGCTGGGTCACAGCCACATCCTTGTTAAAACAGTCACCTGGCATGAATGCTAGCCCTCAGTTTTCCTTCCGTTCCCCTCTCCCATCCCTACATTGTTTCAGCTGCCAGCCCCCTAATATTTTCTCTAAAGTAAGGGAAAGGAAAGGGCAAAAATGACTTTGAAAGAATAACATTTCTTTCTATGGACTTAAATAGAACACTCAACACAAAACATCCTGTGTTTTCTTTTAATTGATGGCACTCCAACCGTAGTGATGGGAGAACTTGACCAGGACTTGCTTTTCAAATAGGCATGGTTTTGATCGCAGACTATGCTATCAAAGGCAAGTTGTTGCATTATCTAAAATTACACGCTCCAGGTCTCCTTATCTTGTTGTGCCTATGTGCCCCCCTCCATTGTACTTGTTGCCTTCTAGCTTGTGTTTATTGTGTCTTTTTGTTTATTCTCTGACTCCCCTAGCCATCATGGAAGCTATGACAGCAAGCATCTTCGTCTACTTTGCTCACTGTTGGTTTCTCTGTTCTTAAAAACAGTTCCCTGGCAAAAGTTAGAACTCAGTAAATACTTGCGACATGAATGAATGGACTGGTTTTCATAAGTTTCCTTTCCCATACAATTATGGGGAAAAAAACTGGTAAAAATATCATCTCAATGTCCTTTAAGTAAGTTTATACCTAGTAGATATATTTGAGAGTATAGTTTTTTTTTTTTTTTTGAGAGTATAGTTTTGTTTGGAGTTTACATGTCTTAGTTGGCAAAGCAAAGATATAAGGGTTAGATAAGAAAGAAATATCTCCTTGCTACCATCTCTCTTCTTACATTGCTTTATTTTTCTTCAAAGAGTGACTCCCTTACCCTACAAGCTCTCCAACAAGATATATATTTCTTTGCTTATTGTCTACCTCCCCTTACTAGGCATAAGCTTTCTAAGGGCAGGAACTTGTGTATTTTGCTGTTATAGCCTCACTTCTTAGAATAGTGTCTGACACAGAGTAAGCACTCAATACATATTTGTTGAATAAGTGAATTTTTGGATGAATATATGTTTTATAGACTATCCATGCCTGGTCCTGATGCCTGTGAATTCCACAGCATGCTCAGACATTAGTACTTTGGTACTGCTGAGGTGGATGTTGGGTAGGAAGATGAGAAAGGCAAAAAGATGACCACCATGGCACTAATATTATACATTTGCCATGCATAGTGAAAAAGAGGTCCCATTCATTTTATATATGTGGTATAATATGAACTTAGGTTAGGGACTGTTGTTTGAATCCTGGCCCATCTACCAATTTTCAGAATAAACAGAAATAATTTCTTGATTTCTTGATGTCACATTTTCATTGTCTGTAAAATTAAAACAAGACTACCTAATCTATGGGACAGTGGAGGATAGAAAGGGCTTGACACATAATAGCTGGTCAGTAAATGTTAGCTATCTCTATCATCATCATCAGTATCATCTTCCTCCTCATCCAGAAATTGATAGACTATAGCTTGTGGGCCACATCTAGCCTGCGGCCTGCTTTTAGAAACACAATTTTACTGGAATACAGCCATGCCCATTCATTTTCTTACTGTCCTGCTTTCTTACTGGCTGCTCTCTCACTACAATAGCAGAATGAAATAGTAACAGGAGACTGTTTCCTATAACACCTAACATTTTACTCTCTGTTCCTTTGCAAGGTAAGTTTGTGTATCTTGATCTAGAATATAGTTTATCAGTAATAAAATAGCCTGGACCAGTGTGACATGGTAAGTGCAGAAAGTAAGAGGTAAGTGTCTAGAAATGTTTATAAAATTTTGATATGCTTTTGACATTTAGGGGCATGATTTTGGTTTATGCAAAAGTGTTGATTTGTGATAGATTGAAAATGAAAAACCAAAACCAAAACCAAAAACAAACCTCTGGTCCTTCCCACTGGGAAAGAATCTGGTCTTTTGTAACAGGATTTTGGTGTATTAGTAACTTAGTAAGATATACTTGGTGTGGTTTCAGATGGGAACATCTGGGGGCTCATCCAGTGGGAGTGACAAACAGGTCCTGAGATTGCAAGTGACCTGGGAAGGTTGATGGTGAGCCCATTAATAACGTCATGCAAATGGATTTTATATGCAGATGGATGGGCCAGCCACAGTTCACTTATCAGCTAATACAGTTGTAATGTGTTGTTTTGTATCTGAGAGAAGGCGGCCACCTCAGGATATTGTGTGTGTCTCATGTATGAATATAAATGAATTCCTTAAATGTATTTTAAGTTGATAATTCATCTTCTCTGAATAGTAAGCCAACAACTTTCCTGGAAATCTAGCAAAACAACAGTTCTATGACCAGCCTTATGTTTTGTTGCCTGTGTGCTTAAAAAAAAAGCAGACTGACTCTTTCCTTTTCTGTCTTAGAATCAGTTCCAAACAGTAAGGCGTGCCAGAAAAAACAGACAAACTCTCAGGAACAACAATGCCCATTATGCGTGGGGTAGGAGCTGCCAAACTTTGATTACTGGCCAGACGTTAACCCCTTTGGTGTCTTGTGGGGGAAATGCCAAGTCTGGATGGAGACACTTCCAGGATTTTGCAGTCACTCGTGGTGTGAGAACAGGCGATTTATAATGACTTGCGCAAAAAAGGCCCGTGCTGAGGAGGAAGTGCGAATTCAAGGCCACATCTCCTTATTTCATGAATTTTACCCTAAGTCACTCTGGCCAGTGGACATAGACTCCATTACCTCTGTTTGTCCCTTTGCAGGCCTGCTGGTTGTGAGAAACATGCCTCCCTTGTCTCCTGGGTTTGCAGCTGGATGTCACAAGGAGAGGGGAAAGTTTGACCCTCACGGAGGCCAACCTGGGGGTTCCTTGAGCTATGGTAAAGCTGCTAGAAAGCATTCCTGCAAACTCTTTTATGATCAATTTCTTCCTCTCTGTATATATCCTGTAGGTGGACGGGCTGTATCGCATTGTGAGAACTACAAGAAGCAGAGAGCAATGCAGCTTATAGCAGGAGGGTAAGAGCATGTGCGTGTACTATGTGAGTGCATGTTTGCATTTCATTTGTTCTTTCACTTTGCTCTTCATTTTTTTTCAAGATTTTATTTATTTATTTGAGAGTGTGTGTGTGCAAGTGTGCGCGTGCAAGTGCATGGGGGGGGGGAGAGGCAGAGGGAGAGAATCTCAAGCAGACTTCCCACTGAGTGTGGAGCTGGAAGCAGGGCTCGATCTCAGGACCCTGAGATTATGATCTGAGCCAAAGGCGGACACTTAACTGACTGAGCCACCCAGGCACCCCTCGACTCTTTAATAAATATTTATTGATAGTCTACCATGGTGTGGCTGAGGATACCAAGTTAGTTACAGTCATAGCAATTGCTACCATTTCTTATTTACTTCTGCATGTTAGTATTATGTCAAACATTTTGCACATACATACTTTAATTCACTTCATCCTAAAAAAAGAAAATTTTATAAAATAGCCCCATTTTATATACTAGTAAATTGAGTTCCAGAAAACTCAAGGGCACAGGGCCAATGAATGTCAGAGCTAGGATTTACATACAGATGTGTCTGATACAAAACCCATTCCCTTACTCATTTTGCTGAATTGCTTTCCTAAAGGTGAACCAAAAAAAAAAAAAAAAAAGAAAAAGAAAAAAAATATTTCCTTAATGTCTTGGAATTCACATTCTGGCTGGCAAGAGGCATGTCATTCTGAATGAAAAGGGCTGTAACACAGCTATGTACGGAATACCATGATTAACTGATTCTGCTGGAAGGCAGGAGAAGGTGGAAGAGGGTAGAAGAAGGCCCCACAGAGAAAGCAGTACTTGAGCTACACCTCTGTGGAATGGGATATTCACAGGGCAGGGCGGGTAGAAAGAGAGATAGAGGGAGAGATTCAGTTCGGTGTGCTTTGTGTAGGAAGAAACCTGGATTTATTCAGGCCACAGAGAGGTCTGGTTTATATAGTGATTCTATGATACAAGACAGAGGACTTGGCAGTGGGAAATTCTTTAAGGTTGCTCCTCCACTTACCATGTCCATGAAGACTTTTGTCTTCTTTATTCTCCATGACTTTGCCATGTCTTACTAGGAGGTGACACAGGGAGAAACTACATGCAGCCTGAATAAATTAGAGGTGATGATGACGGCTAATGGAAACAACAGGAAAAAGACAAAGCTAATCCTGTGCTTCTGCTTGTTGCAATGGTGGGACCCTTGTGGGACAACTTTTCAGGGATGAAGTTATCTACCAGCCTTGGAAGTGAAGATGCAGGCCTTGGCCTTGTCTGTACCACAAGGAGGAAAAAATGAATCAATATATTTGGTTCTCTTCAGTTGTATTGTTTCACCCTGTAGGGCATGGGTGCCTAATTCTTTCACCAGAGATGGAGGACAGATAAAGAGAAGAAAGTAGCAACCACAGACAACCCTCCATGAAGATGACTGTGGTAAAGGGAATGCCCTATCTGAATATTTGGGAATAAAGTCATCACCTTCAGTCCAGCAAGGGGACCAATCCTGCTCAAAACAAAGGAGAACAGTGACATTATAGCTGGGATGTTTGTGAACCTTGGGTTGTTCTCTTTGGAACAAATGAAAAGCAGTTAACATAGATGCAACTGGCATTGTTGACAAGCCCAACATCACAACTCTGGGGTTTCACTTTGAGAAACTGAGGCTTATTTTTGAAATTTGGGAGATTAAGAACAGAACATAATGATCCCTAGAATGTTCACTTGCAGCAATCCTGGGTTTTGTGCATATTTAAAAAGGGATACTGGGCTTTCCTATATTCATTACAAAGTCCTCTCGGCCTCCAAATCTTCCTATAAAATGCCTATGTTTCATCTTTAGATACATTCTGTGACTGAATATGATTATGGGATATTACATGCATCCTTGTCTATTCAAAAGATCATGAAAAAAATGCCCATCATTAAAGCCCCAAAGTGATTGGATTGGCATGAGGAACGGGGATGGGTCTGGCATGAGAGAGAGGATCTGACTCTGGGATTTCATGAAATCCAAAACAATAGGACAGCTGCTTTTCTATAAACAGATTATTATTATTATTTCTACCTAGACAGCTTGATAGCAGCCATTATCTTCTTTCTGGGTGTCTTATCAAGTTCCGGCTGTGTGCAGCATGGGTGATAAGGAATGAGAAATGTCACCCATGGGATTGCCAAAGATTATTTCCATGCACTGCTGTTCAGCAAAAGCCAATCCCTTAGAACTGAAAAGTAGTCCTATTGTTCACACTGGGCAGTTGCTATTCTGACTACACCAAGAGAGCAGAAAGAGGATGTAGTTGCCATTGTGTGAAAGATTGAAATTTCATTACTCTAAGCTAAAGTTCAAGCAGTCTTGATTTTGAAAAGCAGAATCATCATGGAATATCTTTGAAGAGGGAGAAGACAAGGCAGGGAAAGAAGAATGAAATGAGCTCAGAGCTTTTCAGGACTATGAGGGAGTATAAAAAGAGAGAGAGAGAGAAGAGAGAGAGAAAAGGTATAATACTTTCAATCACTGGAACTTAAAATGCCAGGTATCCAAGCCTTGAACAAATTGAGCTTCACTGCATAACCATAACTTGTGATCAGATTGCTTAATGTAAAGATTCCATTCTACATATTATTCATCAGAAAATAGTTAATTTGCTGAATTTTTATTTAGTTGTCTTTGGTTCACATTAAGTTCTTGAATGAAATTAATCTGTTGATATTGAAAAGTATTCTTTTGTTTCTCAATGAAAAAAATAAATGTTTTATTACAGATGTGTGTTGCTCTAAATATTTGAGGGAAAAAACAAAATCTTATTTTATTTTTATTCTAGTATCTCAGCATCTCAGCCTTTTCTCTTCCTAGAGAAAACACTGTATTGGAAAAAACCAAACCAAACCAAACCAAACCAAAACAACAGCAAAAACTGAAGCATATGATTAATTTGTACTATATTCATATGGAATTTCCTCCCAAAGTATTCAGAGTTCTTTAATCTCCTTTAGACACAGTTTTAGAGTCATGCTGATATTATAATATAAGCTCCTTGGAAGGGAGCCAAATAAAATTTTTCCAACATTTTAAATCACTACTCTGAAATTGGAATTTCAGATTAATAAAATACTTTGCTCTTAAACCAACAACTTCTGAAATTAGATTTCAATCACAGAATCATAAAAAATGAGGAATGGGAGGAGCTTGGGAAGGTAAAGAGCAAAGAGAGTGCACTAAGAAAGAAAGAAGAACATGGGAAAAGAGGAAGGGACTTTGATATCCTTTTTTTTTATTTTTATTTTTTCAAAGATTTATTTATTTATTCAGAGAGAGAGAGAGAGGCAGAGACACAGGCAGAGGGAGAAGCGGGCTCCATGCGGGGAGCCTGATGTGGGACTCGATCCCTGGTCTCCAGGATCATGCCCTGAGCTGCAGGCGGCGCTAAACCGCTGCCCACCGGGGCTGCCCTTTTAGAATGCGATCTCTGGAGAGGGGTGAGGGGCAAGACCTGTTCTTGATGTTTCTATAACACCTCAAACAGAGTAAGTATTCAGGAAGTATTTGTTAAATGAATTAGTGCAAGATGTGTAGAAAATATGGTTTCAGTGTTAATATATCCAAAGGAATATCCTTCTAACTAAACAAGTTTTTTTGAAGTTCTTTCTTGCCCCTGCTATCTAGAGCTTCACCAACTTTAATACATATATGAATTATCTGGGGATCTTATTAAAATGAAGATTCTAATTCAGTAGACCTGGGATAGGGATCTGAGATCCTGCATTTCTACCAAGGTCCTATGGAATGCTGATGCACTGGCCCATGGAATATACTCTTAAGTAGCAATGTGCTAGAGTTAAGACATGGGGGGCTGGGCTGGCAGTCATGAACTCTGAGTTTTTGTCTCTGACATTAGCCATTTGGGTTTTTAAGCCAAGTGATTTGTTTTCTTAGCTCCAGTCTCCCCATCTGTATAATGAGTGGGTTCTTACAGCCTTAATATTTCAGGGTGAAAGAAAGAAAAAGAAAAGGAAGGAAAGAAGGAAGCAAGAAAAACATTTAGAGAATGCCTAGCCTGTCTCTAGAAATCCTAAGGAGGCTGAATTAATCCCTTCCAAAGTCGCACAGGTAATTTGGCATAGCTGAATTGTGATTCAGTTGATTTGTAATTTCTAACAGAGTAATTTTCCACTATCATTTCTTTTATCGTTATTAATTATTTTTGTGGGTTGCGTACAATTTGCTTGATGCAATACTAAGTGTTGGGAATACAAAGATGAGTAAATTATCATATTTTATTATCAAATCTCTTGCCTGATTAACTGAGAGTTTTCCATGCTTCAAGGTGACAAGCAACTCATCAGTGCAAATGTCTAATATGTGTGTTAATATGCTAGTCATTCCTTCTCAGTGATATAACATATTAATGGTTACAATAGAATGTCAGCAAAGATGGCCCCAATTCTCCAACTATTTCCTATCCATTCCCTTTGCTGTGAGATTTTCCAGTTTATCATATCAAAAGGTGAGATTCTTTTCCCCCACTTCCTCTTTTGGGGCTGGTTTGCTGTGAATAATAGAATGCAGTGGAAGGGATGAAGGGCCAGTTCTAAGTCTTGGCTACAAGAGCTCTTGTCCATCTTGTTTCCTTCCTAGGACTACTGCCGCTATCACTAGACAAGCCTGGGACAGACTCTTGGAGGATGAAGGATCACAAGGAGTGATCAACTGTCCCAGCTGAGGCCAATCTAGACCAGTCTACAGCGAGCCCTTGCACAGATATGTGTGAAAACCCAAACAAGAGCAGCACATTTGCTTACTGAGTCCACTGTTGACCACAGATACACCACTAAGTCAGCTGAAACCAGAACTGATAGGGTATGTCCAGTTTATGCCCATTCATAAACTCCTGAGCAATAATAAATGCTTTTTAAAGCCAATTATTTTGAGGTGCTTTGTTATGTAGCATAGTTAAGCAGTAGGACGGCTTTCTGAACACGAAGCTTTCATTTAGATAAATGATTTTAGTTTGGATTCTCTCTAGAAAATAATAGGTGAGAATTTATGGGGGTGGCATGGGCTTTACTAACTTTCATATTTTTTCAGTTCCTTCTCACCTTACAAAAAAGGGGGGGCATTTAGTTTGTATTGTTTTTCCTTTTACTGATAACAGAAAGGTGTGCAAGGATGACAGGAAATGCTGTTTGGAGATTGAAGCCGAAGGTAATATACATGCATATTCCTGTTCCAAAGGAAGCAAAAAAGACAGTCAAGATCTGAAATCACAAAAGAAAATGCATGTTTGAGTTGTGGTTTTGCTATGTAGGTAGGCTATCTTGAGCTTTGGTTTTCTTCTTGGTAATCAGGTATAACGATAGCTGCCTGTCTTCCTTCAAATGTTGTCATGAGAATGGACAGATGTAGTAATACAAAAATGCTCTGTCAAAGGTATTTGCAAAAGACATATCTGATAAAGAGTTAGTATGCAAAATCTATGAAGAGCTTATCAAACTCAACACCCAAAAAACAATCTAGTTAAAAGTGGGCTGTTTTTCCAAAGAAGACATCCAGGTGACTAACAGACACACAAAAAGATGCTCAACATCACTCGCCATCAGGGAAATAGAAATCGAAACTATAATGAGATATCACCTCACACCTGTCAGAATGTCTAAAATTAGCAACACAAGAAACAACAGATGTTAGTGAGGATGCAGAGAAAGGGGAGCCCTCTCGTACTGTCAGTGGGAATGCAAGCAGATACAGCTACCCTGGAAAACAGTATGGACGTTCTTCAAAAACTTAAAAATAGAAATACCTATGCTCCAGCAATTGCACTGCAAGGTGTTTACCCAATGAATACAAAAATACTGATGTGAAGGGACACATGCACCCTGATGTTTATAGCAGTGCTAACAACAACAGCCAAATTATGGGAAGAGTCCAAATGTCCATTGACTGGATAAAGATGTTGTAGTGTGTGTGTGTGTCTCTGTGTGTGTAATGGAATACTACTCAGCCATCAAAAAGAATGAAATCTTGCCATTTGCAACAATGTAGATAGAATTACAGGGTATTATGCTAAGCTAAATAAGTCAGTCAGAGAAAGGCAAATACCGTATGATTTTGGTCGTATGTGGAATTTAAGAAACAAAATAGATGAATATAAGGAAAATAAGAGAGAGGCAAATCATAAAACAGACTCTTGATGATAGAGAACAAACTGAGGATTACTGGAAGAGAAGTGGGCAGGAGGCTGGGCTAAATGGGTGATAGGCATTAAGGAGGACACGAAAAAAAAAAAGAGGACACCTGATATGATGAGCACTGAGTGTTATAAGTAAGCGATGAATCACTAAATTCTACTTGTGAAACTAATATTATACTGTATGTTAACTAACTGGAATTTAAATAAAAACTTGAAACAAACAAAACCAACCAAACAAAAAACAACCAGTCTCATTTTAGGACAAAATTACTTTCATTTCCCTCCACAAAATTGTATTTCCATTCCTCATACTTTTTTTTTACCAAAAGCACATCTCTTACTTTTCTTGCAGAGTTATTTCCTTTAGGATTTCCAGAAGTTTTAATTATATTCATTAGAATTTTTAATTCTTAGAGATGCCTGGGTGGCTCAGCGGTTGAGTGTCTGCCTTCAGCTCAGGGCGTGATCCTGTGTCTGGGTATTGAGTCCCACATTGTGCTCCCTGTGAGAAGCCTGCTTCTCCCTCTGCCTATGTCTCTGCCTCTCTCTCTGTCTCTCATGAATAAATAAATAAAATCTTTAAAAACATTCTTAATGCTTAGAAACCTTAATTTCTAAGTAAAAACCAAGTAGTAAGCAATTGTCTGTCATATCAGCATTTTTTAATTTGCAAATTTATGGATAAATCTAATAATTTTTAGAAAATTTTTTTTGCAGTACAATCTTTTAATATAGCATAAAACATGTTTACTAACATGTTTACCCAGATTTATCTTTAGTTTCTCTATAATAGGACACAAGTACATAAACCTATTTTTATAATAAAAAATGCTTTGTCAAAGAGTAAGTGGTTTACAAATGTTACTTGTGCTAAACATTATACTCAATTCATTATACTTTCACATAATTGCATCTAGTTATTATTGAGAAGTCATTATTCCCTTTATATGTATAAAAGAACAACTACCTTATATACATTATATGGTTTTCAAATACCTTTTATTTATCACATTCTGATTCTCCAGGGATGCTCAGAAATATATATCTTTATATTCTCATTTTGCAGATGGGAAATCTCTGCTGTTTTCTGTAAGATGGTATCTCTAAAGCAAGATCATGGACAGATTTGCTAAGATAGGAACCCCAATATTTTTGGAAGTTTTTTTTTTTTTAAGATTTATTTATTTGAGAGAGACAGAGAGAGAGAGAAGGTGTGTCACTCATGTGAGAATAGGGGGAGGGGCAGAGGGGGAGAGAGAGAGAATCTCAAGCGGACTCCCTGCTGAGTGTGGAGTCCATTGCACAGCTCGATCTCTCGACCCTGAGATCAGGACCTGAGTGGAAACCAAGAGTCGGATGCTTAACTGACTAAGCCACCCAGGTGCCCCATGGAGGTTTTTGTTTCTGTTTTTGTTTTTAGAGTCACATTTGGTGAATAAATCAGATCTGTGGCTTTTATTACCTGGTAGAAGCCTCACCTAGCATTACAATTTTTTTCAAAACAGCTATAGTCTATGAGGTGCTATTCTTTTTTTCCCCAAGGCATTTTTAAAATGACAAAAAGATAATGGTTCCTCTGAAATTGCATCTCAACCTGATACTTATATTCTTAAGTCATCGGATTATCTATTTGATGATGTTAATGGACTAAACATACAATTAAATTATTATCCTCAGTGAATTTTAATTTTTGATTATGTAGTTGTTTTGGCTGATAATGTGGGCACTGGGCTCAAGCAATCTCTATCCCAAATATGTACAAGGGCCCAAGGATAACGCTAAGCTTATTTTGACCATATCTTATCATTGTTCTAGTCGTGTTATATTTTGAGAGGATGATGGACAGTTGCTATTGCGACATTATAATAGCTGCCATTAATAACAGCTGACTGTGTCAGCACTCATTTGGTTCTCACAACAGCCCATTGGATGAGATCTGTCATTATTCCCATTTTATAGACGAGGGAACTGAGGCACAGACAGATTGAGTAAATGGCCTGAAGACACACAGCTGGTAACTGACAGGACTAGATTTTTAGCTTAGGCCATGGCAATAGAAAATTCCTATACTACACACCTCTGTTTTTTGTACTATAAGCTTTTCTCTAAGACAGACACCAAGAAAAATGCTATATGTTCATAAGCACTATAAACACTAGGAAATGCAGAAATCTTCTAGCACTCAGTTCCTTGTTGGAAGTTTTCCGTGTGCTATATGCATGGAAGATGTAAAGGAAGTAGAAGAAATGTTCCCTCCTAATGGACCTGAAGATTTGTGGGTGGTGATGATCTTTCTGGAAGGGTGGGAGAGCAAAGCTGGTGCTAGAAATTTTGAAGGTTATAGTGGGGTGGCAATTGATAGTAACCCACGAAATCACTTCATTTCAAGGCACGGCTGTCCAGATTCCATTTGGGTCTGTTAGTCCTTGAAATACAGCAGTCTTGCTTCTATCCTCGATTCTTCAAATTGAGAAAGCACTAGGCTGCTCTAAAATTTTTTCTCACAGTCCTTCTGTCCACATCTCGTGGTTTCTACTTACTTCCATGTCAGCTCGGACATGGATGGTAAACCCTTCGCAAATTTCTATGTGAAAGCCAACCTATGTCAGGTATGGATTGAACTCCGTACTGCAAAAATTTGTATGTTGAAATTCTAACCCCTGACACCTCAGAATGTGATCTTATTTGAAGATAGAATAGTTGCAAATGCAGTTAAATTAAGATGAGGTCATACAGGGAGGGAGTGGGCCCCTAACTTAGAGGTGTCCTTATAAAAAGAGGAAATTTGAACATAAATACAGATGCAGGGAGAACACTTGTGAAGATAAGACAGAGATCAGGGTGATGCTTCTATAC
Organism: Canis lupus dingo; assembly: GCF_003254725.2. NCBI lineage: Eukaryota > Metazoa > Chordata > Mammalia > Carnivora > Canidae > Canis > Canis lupus. Next base: position 32,560,581 of record NC_064257.1, on the reverse strand, counting down.
ATCAAGAAACACCAAGGATGGCCAGCAAACCACCAGAAGCTAGCAAAAAGTCATGAGACGGAAGGACCCTCAGAAGGACCCTCAGAAGGAGCCAACCCTGCTGACACCTGGATCTCAGATGTCTATCTAGCCACCAGTATTGTGACAATAAATTTCTTCACTGGTTTTTGGTACTTTGCTATGGCAGCCCAAGCAAATGAAGACACTATCGAACATTTCCTCAGTTGAGTAGGTTTTACTGAAGATATTTGGGGATGGGGAGGCACATCACAGGGAGAGGTCAAATCACAAAGCCCACAACATCCCCCATTAAATTGCCTAATCTCTCTCTCCCCCTACTCTCTCTCCTCATCTTCTTCATCTCAGGTTAATCTCTAAATATCCACTTTCAAATTTGTCTCACTATTTTGTCAGTATTTTCCTTTCCTTTGAAGTTGAGGCTACAACCAACATCTAGATCCTGGGGCTCAGTTGTTAGCCCAACCATTCATCAAAGTACATGTAAAACACAAACGGTCCATTCATTTAGAGAAATTCCTATGCCAAATGTTATAGTAAGAACATTTTTCTAGATGGCCTGGTTTCAAATCTTGGCTCTGCTACTTACCAGCTATGTGAACTTGAGCAAGTTACTTCACCTCTCTGAAATGAGGAAAATAAAAATAGTAGTAATTGCAGTGCAGACTCTCTGCCTCAGATTTGGTGTCTCCTCCCACCAAAATAGACTGAGGCAGATATTTGCATAGAGATGATGCATTGGGCAAGGCTCTCAGGAATAGCACTGTAAGGGAGTGGGATGAATAGTAGGGATGGCGAGAGAGTTGACTTGGGATGTAGGTACGAGTAGGTAGGTCCTCAGCCCTTTCCATGGGAAGCTGTCCTTCAGAGCAGTCTCATATTAAGGTAAGTGGGCCTTGCCTTCATCCAGTCTCACTCACAACAACTCGTTATTGAAAGCAGGCTACACCCAGCAAGTGTTCATCACCTTTGGGAAGGCAGTTCCCTTAGGCTGAAAGCAATTTTTTGAGAGCAACATAGCTCTGCGCAGTTGGTTACCAACAGCATCCTGATATCTGGGGAATGCAGGTCTTGGCCACCTGTCAAATTTCCAGGCAGGCAGGAAAGTTTCCAGGTGACACCTCACAGCATTTACTACAGGGTTCTTGTGAGCATGAAACAAGTTACTATATAAAATATGCTTGGAACAGTGGCTGGTGTGTGGTCAGCCCTGCATACATGAGAACCATCTTGTACTCAGGGTCTGCATGAGCAAGTTGTAGCTTTCTGTAGTTACACACAGTTTACAAAATAATTTCACGATTTTGATTCTTACAGAGGGCCCAGAGGTGAGTGAAGTAGTAGATACCTCATTTCAAATACTTTCTAAGGAAACAGGTTCAGAGCAGTCAAATACCTTGTCCAATGACACTCAGGTGGTAGGGACTTATCCTCTCTGTTTTTAATTTCCTCCTCCTGACTTGTAAGCATGGCTAATTTTGGAAGCCACAAGTACCCATGTGCGGGCTCAGTCTCACCAATCCTAATCTCAGGACAGATGGTTTTAAGGATTTACAATGCCCCAGTCCAAAACCAGGATTCCGCCTCCATGGTCTCATGGCTGGCTCGGCCCTACCCTGAGCCATGCTGAAGTCACAAAGACAGCTGATGGGGATGCAGGCATTTCAGCAGGGAAGGTTGACCAGCTGGTTTTAAGAGCCCTTGTGTGATAGCCTTGACCTTAATGGTTTCTATGTGTTGTTGGGTACATCTGGCCTGCCACCTCAAAGACCTGGTTTTGTGTTGTCTGAGAAGAGAGAAGGCTTTCAGGGGAACAGTACACTAAACAAATACAGAAAAGACTGGTAGTTAAGCCAGAATTCTACTTTTTAAAATTACTCCAAATATTTGAATCCCCAGAGCAATACAGTTTTTTCCCCTACAGGCAAACTAATCAAACATTTGCTTGGTGAACTTAACATCAGGGCAAAGGGAATTGTTTGGTCTTAAGAAATATACCTCACCTAAGATGCTGGGAGCCTCTTTTCTCTTGTATAGCAGTGCCAGCCTCAAATGCCTTAATGCCTTTTTCTGGATACCAGAGGCCCCACACCCCTGGTTAGGGTTGTACACGCACTGCTGGTCTTTGTCTCTGGGACCCTCATTTTATTATGTTCCATGGTTGACCAACTTGCCTTTTGAGACCATCACATTAATAACTCTAATGAGTTTACAGGCAAGGCCTACTCTAGCCAGATGGTCACTCTGACTCCTTAGAGAGATTTTGCACATTTCTGTGCTGACTTCACGACTTACCTCTCAGAGGGCAGTGCTATGCTCTTTATTTAGAGAGACAGCAGAGTAAGCAGAGTAAGCAGAGTGTTTAGAGCTCACACTCTGAAATTAGATTGCCCGGGCTTACATCAGCTTGGTTTTGCTAACAGTGTGACCTGTGACTGGTTATTTTCATTTGATGTGACTCATTTCCTTTAGCCACACAGTGGAGGTGATAGTAGTACAGACTTTATAGGGTTGCTTAAAGATTTAGTAAAGTAATTGGTTTAAAGCACTTGGAAAAGTGGCTGGACAAAAAGCAATGCCTAATAAATCTTAATTAATGAGATACATCTTATGGATGATTGCTTACAAACTAATAATCAGAAAGACTATTCACTGAGTGCTGCTATATCTGTGCCCTATTATAAGACTTTTACTTGAATATCACTTAAACTTTTCAAAACTCCCAGTAGGTCAGAAAATATTTTGAGTTTATTTTATGGGCAATGAAATAGAGACAGGAAGAGTAGAAACCATAGTCAAGAGGTGGAGCTGGTAATCTAGGGAATCAAGATTATCATCTCTATAAATCACGTACATGTTCAAACCTGCAAATTAATTTGAATGCTGCTGTCTATGCTGGGGTCCTTTCCTTGATAACATTGTGCCTTACCCTCATGCCCTACAGTGTTTTTCCCAATTCCAGAAAGACAAAAACTAGATTTTTCATGTCACCAGGAAGCTGGAGCTCTATTACTTACCGATTTACATTCCTGTTTCTCCAGCTTGCTTATCCCCCCTATCTAAGCACTACTGTATTCCAAGTCCCCCTTATCCTAGGCCACCCAACTGCCAGGGCTCTTCTGACACTGTGCTGAAGTCTCCCGATAGCAACTGCTACATAAATCTTCACCAGCTCCCTGTTGCAGCTCCTCAGGGTAACATATCCTACCAGCCCAACTGTACTTCCTTCAAACATAGGCAATCGGGTCCTGCCCTGCCACACTCCAAATGGAGAACAGTCATAGGTTTTGGGGTCCTTTGTGTTGCCTGCTGGGGTAGTTCTTAACCAGGGAAAATCCATACTTTTAAGACCATACTGGTCTTAAAATATAATTATAAAAGAACTGGAATTGAACGCTTGTCTCCTGATTCTACATTTGTCCCTGCAGGTGAGGTTGAAAGATGGTGGCTGGGGACTAGTTGTTTGGGTGTAGACCACATGGATAGAGGTAGGGCCTGGAGTCTGAGACCCAAGGCTCCAGCAAGACACTTCTACCAACGTAGTAGAGGATCCTGGGAGCTAAAGGACTAAGCCATGATACGATTAAAACAGAGGCAGCCCAAACCCCAAGGAGACCACATGGTCAGAGAAGCAAGAGGTAAGGATGGAGACTGAATCACATGGAGAGAATGAGCAAAAAGAATTTCCAGATGACTCTCTCAATTACCATTGCTCTTTGTAACTCACATATTTCAGATGTGTGTGCATGGGGTGGAGACATCCCAAGCAACTGAAAGGTCCTGGGATTAGTGGGACAGGCTCAGATCCTTTCTGTTTTATCACCCGCCACCTCATCATCTTAAGTCTGAGGAGCAGGTATAGTGTTTCTACAGCTCTTCAACAGCTTCCAGCCTGTTAAATAGTGTTGAGTCCTATCATTGGAAAGAGAAGGTGGAGTTTCCTTTTTGTGATTCATGAAAGTATGTCATGAGGCTCAGGTACTGTCAGGATTTTGATATTGCTCTTGGGCAGCTTTAGATGACTGGGCACACCGTATCGCTGCCTCAGGCTCTGCAATCACCCTTAAAAAGCATGGGATTATTTCATTTCCATGTACTTTTGTCCATGCCATCCCTTCTACCAGCTGTACCGCTTCTCCTCTCTTTGTGACACAGCTGAAGCAAGCATCCTCTGATTGGGTACTTCCTCTGTTGTGTGCATGCTTCTGTTGTAATAATAGCGCTTGATATTTACTGTACACTAAGTATGCATCATGCACAATCAATTTATGAATCAGGTATTATTATCTTCATATAACGGATAAAAACTGAGACTTTAGGTAAATTCATAATTCTCCCAAGATAATCTGTATCAACAAAATTCAAACCCAGATGCCTGACTTTGGAACCTGAGTTTTAACCACTATGAAAGCCATCTGCAGGCCATACATAGCTTCATTCATCCATCTTTCAAATACTCATTGAGGACTTCCTATATACAAAGAGCCTCTTGGCTCTGGAATACAACAATGAGCAAAACAGATAAAATCCTTACCTTCATGGAGTTTGCATTTCACTGGGAGAGGCTGACAGTACACAGATATGTACATATGTAATGTAATGCCAGGAAATTGTAAATGCAGTGAAAAAAAAAGTAACATAGGAAAAGAGAACAGAGGACACCAGAGAGTTGTCTTTTAAGTGATGAGTGATGGAAGATTGCTCTGAGGAGGGGATGTATTGGCAAAAATCTGACAAAATGGCATTATTTCCTACACCACAAAAAAAGTGATCTCTCTTCTAAAGGCAGAGCTAGGTTTATTTATGTCTCCCCAACAAGATTCCAGGTTTACAGTACCCCAAAGATGATTGTATGATGAAAAGAAGAATATGATTATGAATGCTAAACAATGGGCTAGAAAGTCATGTCTGAAGTAGCAAGTGTTTTACGAGAGCATATTCGTAGGGGTTTAATTGGAGGAGAACGCAGTAAGCAAATGTTTCTCTCAACTCCTTGCATTTCAAGACCCAATAACTTTCCAGCCAAGAAATATGTGCTATCCCCTCTCCCCAGTGTTTTCTGTGGCTTGCATTTTCATTGACTAAATATATTTCAACCCACAATCCATGGTAGGGAGACTTGGTCAGCTTCCTTTTTTTTTTTCTTTTTTCTTAGGGGAACTTTACAAAGAGGAATGATTGTATCTGTCTACTGGATATTCCTATAACTACCTACAGCACCAAAGTTCTTGAAAGCTGACATGATCAAAGGGGATTGAGTTCTGAAACTATACTTGTCAAGGTAGAACATTTGATACTTAAGTCAGCTACACCTTAATGATTTCATGATCTCACACCAACTCCTAGAAAGAATCTGCTTTTATTCATGAATGCCAAATAATGGGGAAACAGAAGCCCTTGCAGTTTCTTGGTAATTGGGAGGGAAAGGAAGGCTTGGATATTCATGCAGCCTTTCATTCATATCTTTGTCTCCTAGGTGTTGAGATGCTATAAACCAATAACCAACTCTGTCCAAAAGAGAAGGAAAGCTAGAGGCTAACTCTGAAAATGTAGGCTGTTTCAGAACAATAAATCAAAATTGGACAGCCCTCATGAGAAAAGTAAGAGAGTTATTTGCAATTTTCATTTAATTAACCTGTGTGGATTTCCCTATTAATGTATGAACTTCATGCTGAGCCTCTGCAGATTCAAGGGTCACAAGGGAATTAGAGAGAGAGAGAGAGAGAGAGTTAGTCCAGGGACTAAAGGCAGGGATGAAGGTAGGCATGGAGGAGTGACAGGCTAAACACTTGGACTGGTCAGATGTGTTGAATGTTTTTCTTTTTCTTTTTTAAGATGTGTTGAATGTTGATGTCCATGCAGCATCCACATCAGATATTGCCAACATTTATGAGTACACTCTAAATATCCTGATCAGTTCCAGAATACGGTCTTTTCTCTTTTTCTCTTTCCAACTTCTCTGTTTTACTGCCCCATATTCCCAAGCACACCCCATCAGATGCCAGATGGGGGCTGTCTCAGGCTCTAAAATTACCCAACATGCCATTGATTAAGACCATCACTCGGAGCTCATCCAGAAGTCTACCTCAGGGAGTTAGAAATAAGTATGTGATTCTCTTTATAGACTGACATGTAAATTATGAATTTGCCTTTTAATGAAAGACATTTTAATATTTTATTTCTTAGTCTGGCAAGATATAGTACCTTCAGGAAAAGAAATGTCACTCCCCACCCCTGAAGCCATGATAGACATTGTTAATCAATCTCCACACTTTCTTTGGTCCTGGTCTGGGCCTCAGAATAATTTACAAAACAGTGCTCCAGGTAGCAACTATCACCTGGTCAGGGTAGGATTGCAATTGAAATCTCCTTGTCATCTTTGTGCTACATGGTGTTCTGTTTTACTTACTCTTTACTTGATATAAATCAATATCAATATCTATCTATCTATCTATCTATCTATCTATCTATCTATCTCAGCAGAATCCTCACATGTAGTCCTATGGTATGCCGTAAAGAATTAATATATTTAAAATTAATAAAAACCTTAAGTCTGCATGATTAAATAAGAGTGCATAGTTATCATTGCTTGAATGAAAAGCATTACAATGCACCATTTAATTTACACCGGAAATCTCTGTATTGTAATAGATATCAAGAAGACCTCTTTAATGTTGAGGTCTACCATTTTATAAATTTCAGAAATGTTGACTAACTAGATTTGGAGTTTGGCAAGGGCAATGGGTAGCCCTAAGATACAAGTGTTAAACTTACACATAACTGTAAAAAAAGAAAGAAAAGTATGAAGTGTGTGTGTATTTGGAAAGTGTAGAGAAAGTCCCCTTCTTTCTTTCTTTCTTTCTTTCTCTCCCCAACACAGACACACACACACACACATAATCCTATTTAGTATTTATGGCCATAAGATATGCCTTGCACATGGGGAGAGTCTTCATTCATCAGTTTTATTTGTGTTAAATTGTTTTGAAGTTTTACTGAAAAAGTAAAAATGGGAAAGTTGAAAGGCTGTAGGAATCAAAGGTCTTTTCTGTGAATCTTGGTGTGCCATTTGATGCTTGCCTGTAGAAATTTGGGGAAATTATTTACCATATCAAAGTCTCAGTTTCTTTTGGAAAACGTCTGGCAGGGTAATAATATTTACCTTTCAGGGTTTTTTTTTTTTTTAATGAGGATTAAATGAGACACACTTTTCTGGCAACACTTTGAAATTAAGGTGCTAATATGGGAGTACTTTTTAAAACATAAAACACACAATATCTATTGCTATACATCAGCATATGACCATTTTTAATTTTGAATTAAAGTTTTAAAATAGAGAGTTTTCTATGTAATATGTTTCTAATAGAAGCAGTATCATTGAACTTAGGTAATGCTTTATAATATTTCTATTTCCTTTTAATTTCCTGGGATTTGATGACTTTATATATGAATCAGTGTAGATCCACAGCAGCTTCTATTAGACCTTTACCCACAGGTATGAGAAGCCCTAGGGTCACCATTGGTTCGCTTGTGTGTGCAATAGTTAGAGGCGACACTCAGTGAATTTCAGGAAATTAAGCAGTGTTATGTCTTCACATTTGTCTCAAATTAAATTTGGATTTCAATTCAGTGCCTTTGTGGTTTAGCAATAGCCAAATAAACTGCCATCAGTTTATCTAAGGCTCAGTCTATGGTGGTGAGCTGAATTGACTAAACATTCAAGATCCTCCTACAGAAAAACTTGAGTCCCTCACTGTGCTCTTTCTCAATTACTTTTTCCTTTAAAAGATTTGTTAACACAACTAGTTTTCACTTTCCATACTAATGAAAGCAGGGATTAGGTGCAGATTACCAAAGTGAATGAGATCAGCTGTGAAAAGTGACTTTACGGTACAAAGCATTGGAATTGAGCTTTCTCAACCCTTTACAAGGATCTTCACGAAAATACTCTTTCCCCAAGAACTGAGCAGGACTCTCTCTTAAATCTCCACCTCTGTCTTCAATTTTCTTTTTGCTGATGGATTCACATGTATCACTGATACCAACATATATTTCTAGTGATTTTTGTAGTTTGCCTGTTAACACCCTGCCTGCACTTTTTAAACACACTGGGCCATTTTCTGACTGGCTTTCTACTGTGCTTCCCAGGAATGACCCCTGAGGCTTCTGGGGGTCACAGTCTACCAAGTCCTAGAATGTGGCCAGAGAGTATAACAGCATTCATGGGGATTGTGCTCATACCAGAAGTAAAGGAAACACTTTGAGTCTTTGTTTTCCTCTGAAGATTTCTCCTGGAAGGGAACCTAGGATGACTAGAAATAGCTGGTGTGAGAGATGTCACTGATTGCAATCAGAATTATATTCAAGGCTTAGGGTCACTAGTTAGAGAGGGCCACTGTCCATAGCTGACCTATGATGATTGCCTTCTGCTCTTCCAGTGCTGGCCCTGGGCTCATTTCATTGCACCCTACTCTGTGGACCTAAATTAACAGAGAATGCCCAAGATAATATAAGTGCTATGATACAGTGTGCTTTTGGATTTGTGTTTTCTATCCTTAAGACAGGAGAAAATCAGAATGAGGAAATGTGGTGGAACTGTGCACTTCCTTCCTCCATCCTCACGTTCAGCTTCTTCTCTCCTCCCAAGGTCATGGCAGGAATATAGAAAACATTATTTCCCATGTTGACCAAAAATGGCACCTTCAAGTTCAGCAGTTTCTCTTCACACTATTAATTATATCTTTCTTAGTCAAAAAGGCAACTGATTTAGACCAGTATCTACTTATTTTTATTTTATTGTAGTAAGTGTTTACTATTTACTTACAAAGTATACATAGATAAGTCACTTCATCCTGACACCAAAGCCATCAGCTAAACATGGCAATAGCAATAGGAATTTGACAAAAAGATTTGTGTTCATGTGGAAAATCTGAGTACAAATAATGGAGAAGTAGAGTTCAACATTCTGAACAGTTGGTAAATTGCATATGTCATCACATGTCATACAAATAACTGGCAATGCTCTAAATCTTGAAAACAATACAATATATACATATTTTTTTAGTTTGAAATCCAATTTTAATTTAGATTATATTTATCCAAACTCCTACAACAAACACCTCACCCCAACAACTTAGGTCAGTACAATTCTCAACGTTGCCCTATCCCCACCACTGGGGTCAGGCAGGTCCATTGATGTCACTGTACGTGAGCCAGCATGTCAGAGCCAGCCTCTCTTCTCACCTGACTATGATGATGGGGTGGTTCCCGTGCTTGCAGCTGTGATCCAGAGGGTGTCTATGCTGAATGCAGAAACTGCCATGACACTGGTCACAACCCCAGAGGCCTCGCTAATCCTAAAATAGACCAATCAGACTTCTGCACTGGGGCCTCTTTCCAACCCTTCCCTTGACCTGCGGTACTTTGCATCCAGCTATTTTTGTACTAACTCCTTCTTTCTCTTTTTTTAAGGTTTCAGTTCACATGCTATGTTTGTGGATCAGCTGCTACTCAGGATCCTGTATGCAATGGCATCCTAACATCCCTAACCATTCTCTTTGCTTCTTACTCTGTTTATTTTTCTTCTTGATACAGTTTGCCATCTAACATATTACACATGTATTGGCATGTTGATTCTGTTGTCCCCCACTCTTAGAGTGCAACTCTTCTTCTTTGCTGAATTCTAAGAGTCTAGGACAGTGCCTGGCACATCAAGGCACTGAGTAATATTTTTTGGATGAATGAACAAATGCAGTCTGGAGGCATTATCTCACAACCTCACAAAACAAGACTTATCTATGGCACAGTTCCAGGTTTGCCATGTTATTTTGAAGAAATTAATAGTAGCAATAGTTATAATTTATTGAGGGCCTTCCATTTTCTGGTCATTTAAAAAATATGTCATTTTATCTTTATAAGAATCCTATGATAGGAATTTTGTCCCCATTTGAGAGATGGGTAAGAGGTAGCTCAGAAACCTGGCCAAGGCCACACAGCTAGTAGGAGGGGAAGCCATGACACCAAATCACATCCTATGATTCCAAAGCCAAGACATATGCCATTTCACCAGGCTAGCTCACAGAATGAGAGCAAGCAGGGCTAGATGTTGCATTAATTACTGAGCAAAGCTCAGCTAGATGAGCACTAGCTAAATGCTAGTTTAGCTACCTAGCTAATTAGTTGCACAGACCTGGTTTTGAATTCTAGTTCCTACCCTGAAAAGAGTAAGGCATTAAGTCAGCTCTTTCTTTTTAAAATCAATTTTACTTAGGTATAATTAATATACAATAAAATATACCCATTTTAAGTGTACTGTTTTAATGACTTTTGATAAATGTATATGCTATGTAACTACCAGCACAATTAAAACATAAAATATTCTATACAAAATACAAAATACTTCCATGACACCCCCCCCCCCCGCAATTCCCTTGTGCATCTTCATGGTCAAACCCTTGCACATCTAGCCCCCTTGTATGCCCCAGGCAACTACATGCCTTGCATCTCTAGAGATTAGTTGTGTTTTCTAGAACTTCAGATAAATAGAATCAGGCAATATGTACTCTTTAGTGTTGCTTTTTCTGCTCAGTATGATAATTTTAGATTCATCCACATTGTGTGTACTAGGAGTTCATTTCTTTTTTATTGCTGAATATATTCTATTATATGAAATTTATTTATCATTCTCCTGTTGATGGACATTTGATTGTTTCTGGTTTGGGCTGTTATGAATAAAGCTGCTGTGAACACTTATGTACAAGCCTTTGTGTAGACATGAGTCTTTATTTCTCGTGGGTAAACACTTAGGAATGGAATTGCTAGGCAGCCCACGTTAAGTCCATGCTGAACTTTATTTAAAAAAAAAAAAACAAAACTGTCAAAATGTTTTCAAAAGTAATTACACCAACTGAGACATTTCTTAGTATTGGGTTGCTCATCTGTAAAACAAAGGTGTTTGACTAGATGATCTCTAAAGTCCTTTCCAATGTTGTTTTGACCCTAGGAACCTACTGTACAAGATTTCTGACCCTTGACTGGCTTGAGGTACTAGGCTTTCTTATTCCCCCTTTCTTTTCATATCTTAATTTCTATACATTTATCTTGTTCCTGTAAGTGTTGATGATGATGGTAATGGGTAAAAACTATAATTATTTTTGATAAATTATATGTGTCAGGCACAATCATCAGTGTTTAACTCAAATTTTCTCACTTAATCCTCACAACAAACATTTGCAATGGATAGTATTTTTATAATTATTTTGTGATGAAGAACCTGAAGCTCAGGAAACTTAAATAACTTCCCTCAAGTTAAGGAAGCTATTAAGTGGTAGAGCTGGGAAGTAAAATCAGGCCTGATCACTTCCAAATTACTAATTTCTTAGCCCTTTCTCCATCTTTTATTTGACCCTCCGATATGCCTGGCTGTATTCTGGACCTCCTTCACCTTTTCAGTGTTGTTTACTAGTTTTTTCTTGCACACTCTGGCATGACATCAGTGTTCAATGACCCAGCAACTTTCCAGAAGGCAACAAACAAAAAAAGCAATTTAGAGAGTGAGGCAGGCTTAAGATCATCTTACTTATGTCAGCTCCATTAAGTTTTCATTAACAGTCAGAATGGGACTTCTTGAATCAGCATAATGCCAGTAAGCGTTGCTTTGAAAAAAGAAATGCTTAACTAATAAGATGTCTTGTCTACATTTTATCTGAATCGAGAGGGCCCAGGCATTTCAAAGCATCTTAGAGGTCATTGCCAATTTTGCACTGGACAATTAGCATCTCCTTTCTCATCAAGTGGTGAAATTACCATGTTAGCTCTTTGCAGGAATCAGAACATATTATTGGCTCTTCATGCTTTTCTATGCAGTCATCATTAGGCATAACACGGACTCAGATATTGAGTATTATCATTTAGATTAGTAAAGTATTGTGTGAATATCTAAGCATTTTCCATTCCATTATATCTCAGTATTGTCTCATGGAGCAAAAGCCAAGACTGTGACAATATCATACTTCATGTACCCATGTAACATCTATACCACGTTACGTGGCTTGTGAGTAAACCATTTCTTGCCCCCACATTATTTATAGTGCTAATCAAACAATACCATTAAAGAAGGATTGACTTTAAAGAATCCTGATGGGAGTTTTGAATTTTTTTTTCCTGAAATGACCTCTGCTCTACTCTACATCTAGAGACTTGAGGAGTTAAATCAAATCCCAATACCCTCATGAGCCTATTCTGACTACAGTATTTCTACTCCTCTCATTCTTTGAATCTCTAGATCATTTATAGCCACCCCTGGACATTTTATTTTTATTTTATTTTTTCCCCTGGACATTTTAAAAGTTAATTATATGTTATATATTAACACTTGTGTTTCACTTATAGAGAGACATTGTAGCATATAATAAAAGAGTATGAAGACTGAATTCAGACAAATACCATCTTGGATAATTAAAAACGATGTAACTGGGGAAGTTTTATATCTTCTGTAGGACTCCATTTCCTCATCTTAAAAAGGAAATAGTAGTGTTCACAAATTACGGTAATAATAGCTGTCTCACGAGGTCCTTGCAAACAATAAATGATATAATGTGTGAAAATGAGCATGTGCTAAATGCTAAACAAATGGTAGTCCCTCATCCGTCTTCACTCTACAGACTTTAGATTCCCTGAGGCTGAGCCATGTCTTATGCTTCTAAATATACTGCATCCACTCATTTAGTAAAAATTAATTTAGCACCTTACTATGTACTAAGCAATGTACTCAGTACTGTGAGTAGAGTCAAACAAACTATCCTTTCCTTGTGGGCTTATGGTCTAGCAAAGAACGTAAACGTATTGTAAAATAAAAACACAATTACATGTTTTCACAGACATTTGGAACATTAAGGAGACCTCCATACTATAAAAAAAAAATCAAGGATTCAAAGCAATTCATTCCTAAGTTCTTTTTAGGGAATAGAAAAAAAAAATATTTACAGTGATGCCTCCTCATGCTCACCGACCTTCATAATTTTATTTCTTTTGCATTTGCTTCATAAATATTTTGGAATTGAATAAATAGAGGCATATTACAGACAGAATCTGGATTTTCCCTTTTTTTTCCCCCAATCATGTTACAATCATAATTGTTTCAAAGTATTCTATGGTAAGAAATAACATTTTTAAGTGTCACTGTTTCAGAGTTTTTACATTTACTTGGCCATTGTTGTGATCTGAAGTTGAGTGCCTGGTGTTGTCATGACTGTCTTTATAATCATTATCAAACAATACTTGAGTCTACCATGGGTTAAGCACTGCTTTAGATACCTAGAATGATTTTGCACTGAAGAAATATAATTTAGATTCGGTATTGGCATATACATTTAATTGAAAAGTTTAATTGTAATGTACGGCAAGTCTATTTCTACTGAGAGAGAGAAGGCTAAAAACAACTAAAATTACTAGATAAAATACAAAATCTTTTCATAGAAGCATTGAAATCTTACACATTCTAACATGGAATGTGTAAGAAATTATTTAAGAGCTAGGATTTAGAGAGGTGAGCAAATCACCACTCAGCCCTGAGGACATTTACCAATCTAGTTTAAATTAAGCTATCAACACAGCTGGGGGCTTGAAGAGCTTGGTACAAAGGGGAACAAAGTGGAAGTTCGGAGCTTGCCCAAACTTGCCAAATCCACAGTAAACATAGTACTTTCTGTTCCCTCTCCTAGGGCACTGGTTCTGGTCACCAGCACACACAATGCTGGGCAGGTGGGTCAATAGAAGCCAAGTGAGGTGAGGTCAGAGACCTAGAATGCAGCCTAAATTGAACATCAACGTGCTTGTTTCAGGGAGAGAAGGAAATCTGAGGGTAAAGCAGTAGGATTTTTTTTTTTTTTTAAGATTTATTTATTCATGATAGGCATAGAGATAGAGAGAGAGAGGCAGAGACACAGGCAGAGGGAGAAGCAGGCTCCATGCCGGAACCCGACGCGGGACTCGATCCCAGGAATGCAGGATCGCGCCCTGGGCCAAGGCAGGCGCTAAACCGCTGAGCCACCCCGGGATCCCCTAAAGCAGTAGGATTAGACCAGGTGCTCAGACCAGAGGAAGCAGGGTCAGAATGGAGAGTGGGAGGCAGAACCTAGATATTTAGAGTTTGGGGTTTGGGCAACTGAATCATTTAAGTCCAATGGGCCAGGCTGAACATATAATATGAATCAATGATGAAGGGAAAGATTATTCAATATGCAGAACTTGTATTGTAAGCAATATTTGATGAAAAATTAAAAATTTTGTCCCCACTTCATCCCCCTCCTTCAACTTCAGCTGTACTAAAGAGTTAAATGTGGAATGTTCAACTATTACCACAAATAAAAAAGAGAAAAGAAGAAGAAAAAACTTCAAATAAGCATACAGTGCCATGTATTTCTGGAACACGGAAGATTTTCTCCACATAAAAACTATGGTAAATATCAAGAAGAAAAGATTAAAAGAAATAATTCTATCAGAAGGCAAACAAAAATTTCTTATGTTGAAGCAAAAAAAAGAAAATATTGGGAATGTATTTGCAGCAAATATAACCAAGTTATATTAATTAATGTAAGTTTATATTTTAATACACAAAGTTAATATTTTAATACACAAAGAACATATTAAATCTGAATTAAAATGCTAAGATTCCAATAGGGATTAAATATGGAAAAAATATTTATAAAAATGAACATAACTAGATAATAAAGTAAAGGGATGTGATAATATAATAATACAATACTTACTAAACATCTACTACATGCTAGTCACCATCTATGTACTGTGCACATATTATTTTACTTAGTCCCCACAATCCATAAACTAGGCTCTATTAAGAACTCTAGTTTATAGATGAATAAATAGGCAGAGAGAGACCAGGTGGCCTTGGGTCTGAACTTTCTTAATGTCTTTTGTATTCATTGAACTTAGGCTTGTTGTTATATCTCGTTATCAAGGCAAGAGTCAATAAATATTTATTGTTCATGATAATATATAAGAACAGCTTCAGACTCATTTCACTTACACAGTATTATTACCCTTAGCAGACTCTAGCATAGCAGAGATAATATGAACAAGTAAAAAGATATTTAAAATCACTGAATTAGAATATAATATTATAAAAATATCAAGCTTTTCTCTGTAACTTACAGGATCTGATAAAAAAAGTAGGGGATCCCTGGGTGGCTCAGTGGTTTAGCACCTGCCTTGGGCCTGGGGTGTGATCCTGGAGTCCCGGGATCAAGTCCCACATGGAGCCTGCTTCTCCTTCTACCTGCCCCCCATCATGGATACATAAATAAAATCTTAAAAAAAAAATCCTATAAGATCTTAGGACCCAAATCTTAAACTTTAGGCAAAAATGTTAGAAAATAATTTTAGAGAGGTTGAAACAAGAGAAAATTCTTTTCTTACTTATGTGTGTGTATGTGTGTGTTGTTTTTTCTTTTCTTTCTTCCTTTTTTTTTTTTTTCTCGGTATCCTTCCCTGCAGTTTTTAAAGTCTTCCTCACTCCCTTTTCAAAAAATTACCTTTCTTTTTAGTTCCTAAAGGCCAAGAGTTTGTTTTTCAATTAACTTTACAGAGGTCTATACGCATTGCAAGGATTTGGTAAATGTATTTGACAGAAGATAATTTAAGAAGATTTTGTTTATTGAAGCTGACAAAAAAAAAATAAGACTTGCAAACCAATTGATTCCAACATCTGTCATGTTTGGACAGAGTGTTTAAACCGCAGTTTGAATACAAATTGAGTTTTGGCTGGAGAACAGGTTCATATTTCAGAAATGGTTTACCTCAAGAACATTTTGAGGATAAATGTTTTTTACCTTTTCCAAACATTTATGCTAATTCAAGCACAGGCAAGTTTAAAAGCTGAGAGGAGAAAGCTCTTGGAAAGGATGGGGGTGGGGAATGAAGATACTGGTGAGAAAATTGCACCTCTATTATCCCAGCATGAAGCCTCGCATATCTGATTTCTTCTTTCCCTCCAACACTTTTATCAAATCAGCCATCTAGTCTTAGAAATCTTTTCTCCACCGTGCCCCCTACATTGTTCCTGGTTTTTTTCCATTTGCATTGCTAGCATCCTCATTTAGCCCCTTGGCCCCCTTACTCCTAAACTATTCTAATGATTTAATATTTCATTTCCTTGTTTCTGATCTCTCTTACATTCAGCCTGTCTCAAATAAGCCACCAGACAGACTTTTGTAAAGGACTACCTTCTCCATATCAGTCTCTTGCACAGATTTTTTTTTTTAAATTCCAATATAGTTAACATATGGTGTTATGTTAGTTTCTGGTGTACAATACAATGATTCAACAATTCCATACATTACATTGTGCTCATCAAGAAAAATTTACTCTTAATTCCCTTCACTTATTTCACCCATCCCCTCACCTACCTCTCCTCTGGTAACCAACCATCAGTTCTCTATAGTTAAGAGTCTGGTTTTTGGTTAGTCTCTTTTTCTCTTTTTTTCATTTGTTTTGTTTCTTAAATTCCACATGTGAGTGAAATCATAAGTATTTGTCTTTCTCTGACTTATTTTACTTAGTATTGTACTTTCTAGATCCACCCATGTTGTTGCAAATGGCAAGATTTAATTCTATTTTATGGCCGAATGATAGTCCATTGTGTATATATATTTTATTTTTTATTCATCTACCAATGAACACTTGGGCTGCTTCTATAATTTGGCTATTGTAAAATAATGCTGCAATGAACCTAGAGGTGCATTTATCTTTTTGAATTAGTGTTTTTATATTCTTTGGGTAAATGTCCAGCTGTGGGATTATGGATTATATGGTAATTCTATTTTTGGTTTTTCAAGGAACCTACATACTGTTTTCCACAATGGCTGCATCAGTTTGCATTCCCAGCAATAGAGCATGAGGGTCCCTTTTTCTCCACATCCTCACCAACACTTATTGTTTCTTGTGTTTTTGATTTTAGCTGTTCTGACAGGTGTGTGAGGTGATATCTCTTGTCCTTTGATTTGCATTTCCCTCATAATTGTTGAGCATCTTTTCACGAGTCTGTTGGGCATCTGGATGTCTTCTGTGGAGGAATGTCTGCTCATGTCTTCTGTCATTTTTTAATTGGACTACTTTTGTTGTTGAGTTGAATAAGTTGTTCATATATTTTGGATTCTAACCCTTTATCGAATATGTCATTTGCAAATATCTCCTCCCATTCAGTAGGTTGTTTTTTTTGTGTTGTCGATTGTTTGCTGTGTAGAAGCTTTTTATTTTAAATTAGTCCCGTTGAACCTCACTTTCAATTGGGGAAACAATTTAGAGATTTTGCTTGAGTCATCAGTAAATACAGGTAGAATAATTAGGATCATATTTGACATTAGCACATGATAGGGATTAATTTTATCATCAAGAGAATAATGTGATGAAAGTAACATGGCTGGACACATTATTTCCAGTTCTGACTTCTGAGAGATTTTAAGTGATTTCTGCTACCTTTCTGGCCTTCAATTTCCCCAACTCTAAAATGAAGGAATCGGAATAGATCAGCCACTTACACATTTTTATAGCAACCAAACCCTTTGTGTAAATAAAAACTTAAAAAAATGATCTTAGACATAAGGTCAATGTTTGCAGGTGATAAATGTGGAGCTTGTGGGGTTGAACTAAGGGAGAAGAACAGGAGCCAACCCCTCAAGCTCCCTCTCACCATCTTCCAGGGTTACTTGGCACCTCCTGGGATGTCCCAGATTCAGCAGAACATAAGAATAGATGACTACTAAGATGCCTTGGAATAAGACTTTCCGTTCTACTGATGTTTGTACAATGAATCAGCCAGATGATTTTTATGAAACCAATTGTTTATTGGGTCTTTCTCAGGATGGGTCCAAATTTAATCTTTATAATAAAAGCAATAGACTAACACCATTGCCTTAATGATTAAAGAAATGTGTTGACCAGACCATTGCTCAGAACTGACCATACTAAAGATTGAATCAATATACCATTACATCTCTCTCTCTCTATATATATATATATTTATATATATATATGTATATATCATATATACCCCTTCTAGTCAGGTCTTAAAGAGCCATGGTTGTCATAACTAGTAATGTGGAAACAATAAGGATTTTTTTTTAACCTGTCATTTAATTTCCATCTAAAAGCTGTCATCAGCTTCCATACAGGTCAATACAGAGTCCCCAAAGTGAATAAGGTTAATGAAAGCTAAACATTTGTGTAATATTCTCAATTCTAGATAAGATTTAGTTAACTGTATACTAGGCTCTACTCTCATTTTTTCTTCAAATAGCCCATTGGAGAAGGTATCATTATTGTCATTTTATATCTGCAGAACATGTAACTCATCTTTAAGGAACTTGTGTGATGTCACATTGGCCATTAAATGGCAAGGCCAATATATGGGCCCAGTTTCTTGATTCCATATTCAGTCCTCTTTTTACTAAGCCATAGACTCAGTGAAAATTTGGACAGAATAATGCACAAGCTTTTTTTTTTGTTGTTGAAAATGTGTTCTTACTGTTCTGCTTGAGAATTCTCAGTAGTTCAGAGAAGCTCTCTGAATCATCTGATAACACACAGTTCATAAGTATTCAGGACATCGTGGATTTTTCAAAGGCATGATGGGTAATATTCTTCATGTTTCAAATTATAGTGTGAATATTGTTTTCTGATTTTAATATTTATTGATTTTTTTGAGGTTCACTGCATAATTTTCATGATAATTCCTAAATCTTCAGGAAAAGCTTGCATTCTTAAGTAACAAATCGTGTTTTTATCCACATCTGTTCTCATTTTCTATAGGCTTAAAAATTCTCTATTTATTATGGGAGCCAAAAGAAACGGCTACTCACTGGAGTCTCTATTGAATTCTAGCTCATTTTCTCACTTAATTCTTTACTTGAGAATGAAATGCTTATCCAAAATAAATAAGGGACCTACTAAACTGCAGTGATTAACAGGCAATGAGGTTCAGATTCCATTTACTTATGGAAATCGAGTAAAATCCAACACTTTAGTAATACTGTTGTGATGTCAGCTGCCCGATTAGGCTGTTGTAACTGCAGGAGTTACTACTTTAATATTGCATTAGCACATCATTAACTTGAACCATGCCAAAGCAGTATGAAAATGAGCAATTCTCATTTTTTAGAATAGACAATATGAACTTTTCCTGCTCCTTAAATTTGTTTTATGTGGTATGCTGCAGTGGGGGTGGTAATAGAGGATATGTAGAGTGAAGTTATATTTTAAATTAATAACAAGTTGCTTTTGCAAAAGGCTGTGTATAATTAGAAATTAAAGCTAACGTATATTTTTTAAAATAAAAAAAATAAGATAAATCCTTTTATATTGTTTTTGTTTGTTTGCTTGTTTATTTTTTTGTATACCCTTGTTAGCTGCCTGAAAATCTTTTATGGAACAAGATGGGTTAGAAATAAGCAAACAGGGGCACCTGGATGGCTCAGCTGGTTAAGTGTCTGCCTTCAGCTCGGGTCATGATCTCAGGGTCCTGGGATCAAGCCCTGCCTTGGGCTCCCTGCTCAGCGGGGAGCCTGCTTCTCCCTTTCCCTTTGCCCTTCCCTCCCACTTGTGCTTAAACTCTCTCTCTTTGTCTCAAATAAAAATAATAAAATAAAAATAAATAAGCAAACAAATGAATAAATAAATGAAAGACTGCTACTTTATACAAATCTCCAAGTTATAATTACTTACTGAAGCCATATTAAAATATATTTTGAATAGATGAATGGCTATTGTCTATTAGCTATGTGGCTAAATTCCCTTTTTAAAATCTGGCACACATATTGTTTTATTTTTATTATCATTTCAAATTGCAGAATGCAGGGGCACCTGGGTGGTTCAGTCAATTAAGCCTCTGTCTTCATCTCAGGTCATGATTTCAGGCCCACATCAGGCTCCCTGCTCAGTGTAGAGCCTGCTTCTCCCTCTCCCTCTGCCTGCCCCTCTGCCTGCTTGTGCTCTCTCTCTCTTTCTGTCAAATAAATAAAATTTAAAAAAAAATTCAGGGATCCCTGGGTGGCGCAGCGGTTTGGCGCCTGCCTTTGGCCCAGGGCGCGATCCTGGAGACCCGGGATCGAATCCCACATCAGGCTTCCGGTGCATGGAGCCTGCTTCTCCCTCTGCCTGTGTCTCTGCCTCTCTCTCTCTGTGACTATCATAAATAAATAAAAATTAAAAAAAATTCATTAGTTTAAAAAAAAATTCAGGATGCTTGCCAATTTCTAAGCACTTTAACATGTATCGGTCTTATTTCATCCTCACATAATCTTATAATGTGGTCAGAGCAAACATCTGTATCTTCATTGCATAGATGAAAAAATTGACTTTTAAACACTTTTTGACTCTATAACACTAAATGACTTTCCCTAGGTCACACAAACTCTTTTTTCATTGTTTGCTATCTATATCATGTTGGAAAAATTACTATTTTATGCCTTAGTTTCAACATCTGTAAAATGAGTATAACAAGTAGATATACCTTGCAAGACTGTTGTAAGAAATAAATGAGATAATTCATTAAAAATCAGTACAGTACCTGGAACATGGCAAGCATCTATAAATATTAATTGTTGTTATTTGTATTGCTTTTGAAAAAAAAAAACCTAGTAATTGCATTATAGAAACGTATTGGAAGTGCTATAAACTAAATAACACGAACACTTGCATGATGTTAAATGTCAACATATTTGCTTTAGAATGAATTATTGACTTATAATTGCTTCTTGTTCCATTTGCTCATGGAATTCATTTTCTTTCTTGATAACGTGTATTCTTCAGTTGCTCTTTCATGATGGCCTGTGAATAGTCAAGCTGTTGATCTTTTATGCATCTGAGAAACTCTATTTTTGCCTGTATTCCTAAATGATTGTTTAGATGGGGGGAGACTTTGGTTGTTGCCAGTGAGAAAACTGATGTCCACCTGATTGTTGGCCATCTGTCTTCTCTCTAGGGTGGCTTTCAGGGACACAGAAAGGATTCTCTCTTTATCTATGCTGTTCTATATTTTCACTATCATGCATTCTTATAGGGGCTTACATATATTTATTGTTTGATGTTAGGCAACCACTTTGAATTGGATACACATATATATTGAAGTTAATAGTGCTCAAAATATTGTCTCCCACCATTTGCTCCATTACCTTCTTCTGGAACTATCCAGTTTGTGTTTAAAAAAACTCTTTTTCTATACTTGCTGTCTCTTGACTTTTCAATAATATTTCTTCATCAGTTCATTTTTCAGTGAAATATTTCACCTGCATTCTGGATAATTTTCTCAAATCTATTTTTATGTATTCTCTTTTTAGGTGTGCATACTCTGATTTTTATTTCTAGAATTTCTGTTTAGTTCTTTTAAAAAACTATCATTTTTAAGACATTTTTCAAATTTATTTATTTATTTATTTATTTATTTATTTATTTATTTATTTATTTATATAAAGAGTTATTTCTTTATTTGGGAGAGAAAGAGAGAGCATGCTTCAGAGCTGGGTGTGGGGCAGTGGGAGAGGGAGAGGGAGAATCTCAAGTAGACTCCCCACTGAGCATGGAGCTTGATGCAGGGCTTGATCCCACAACCCTGGGATCATGACCTGAGCCAAAATCAAAAGTCAGACACTTAACTGACACACCCAGGCAGCTCTATCTCCTTGAATTTTTAAGCACTCACTTTAAAAGCTGCATTGTTTGCTCTATTCAAAAGTTCCTTGAGTATAATTTCTCTATATATGAATATAATTGCTGCTTCTTCTGGTTTTGTTCCATTTCATTTCCTTTTGGCACAGTTTTGTCTGTGAGTACATTTTGTCAAGGGTAATGCTATATGGGCATCCTATAGGTGCCCTAAGTTGTACAGTTTCTATAGTGGCAATGTCACAGTTGCCTTTCTGGAGATTTCTATACCTTTTAGGTCATGTAGGAATTCAGGTCTCAGAAGTGATACAGGCTCAAGGCTGCAGAGTCTGGTGGTATATTATGTTTTTTTCCCATGGTCTTAAATGGGCCTTGGCCCTGCTTGCTATGGGGAAGCTTGCTGAACATGGCATCTTGAATCAACATTAGTATAGTACTTTACACAAATTAGGTGCCAAATAAATGCTTGTTGAATGAAAGTTTGCAGAATTAGGCTTCATAAACACAACTTTTACAGGCCAGAACCCTTGAACTTACTAGCTTTAGTTGTATCTTATGATTATTTATATTCTATGCATCCTTAAAAATACTGTTTTTGTTTATAGGAAAGCTTCTTGGTAATGCGATTATATCCTTCGTGAAGTTATTTTTAAATAAAAAAAAATGAAGCTGAAACATAACACTCTAGAAATTAAAGTCCAAAGACCCCTCTGGCAGTTCTTTTTCTCCCCCATCCCCGCTCCTTTGAAAACAATTTACAAATTTTCAGAACCATGATGTTTGCTGTTTTTAAAATACATGGCTATACAATTCAAATATGTAGCATTGTTTTATACCAAATCACTGAAAATCAGGACTGATCCTATATTATAAATAAAGTAAATTAGTCTAGAAAAATAGCCTGAATATCTTGACCAATTTTTAATAATCATTTGCTGAAAATTATGGACAGAATAAAGAAGTTGGTTTTGCAGAGAAAAAATACACACAGAACCTTATTTTCACTGAGGGCCACCTTTATGTTTCAACATAATTATGACTGCTGTACAAGGGATAAGTAAAAAGTGGAAAAGAAAAAAGCCAGTATAACTACAGAAAATTTAATTAGTGTAATAAGTGCAGCTGTCTCAATGCTCTCTTTAAGCTTGCAGCATTTGCATTCTGATATAAAAGCACACTAACCAAATAAGCAAATAGTTTTGAATTCTACTCTTGGAAGTATAAAAATATAACAGCCCTTGTTCTTAAAGAGTGTAATGAAATTTTGATTAGCTGTGTCATTATTAAATAAATGGAATTAGCAACGTGTCATTAACTATTTATTTTCATCGGGTTCTGGTAGGTACAGATCGTCAATCCTATACCAAACAGCCAAGGGGTGAGGGGGAAATATGGAACTCGGCTATATCAGAACCAAATTCCTGTCTCATTTGCAAAGGTTAGAAGCTGTAAGCGTTTGGGTGTTAAAGGTCTTTACTCCTTTACTTCTTCTCCTGAAAAATGGAGATAATAGGGCCTCCCCCACAGAGTGAAGGTAAGATTCAATGAGACAATACCTGGGAAGATGCTTCCCCAACTCTAAAGCAGCGGATCACAAAATGAAGCCCCCGATGGGCAGCAGGCGCATCACCTGGGGACTTGTTAGAAATGCAAATTGTTGACCTACTCCAGTTCCTGTTTCCACTTCCTTCTTGAAGCCCTACTTCTTAGGACATACTTACATCCGTGTAATAAATTCCCTCTCTCCCACTCAAGCTGGGTTCAATGGTTTTCAGTGGGTTGCAATCAATCATTTCTTTGGTTGATAGAAAACATCTGCAGGCAACTCAGCAAGTCTCACAGAAGACAGTCTTTCTCTGGCTCAGGAGGATCCTTTTGTATCCTGTCAACTTCATGTCCTCATCCTTTCCTCTGCAAGTAAACTTGTTTGGATGCTCAATTAGGTATTTGCTTAGTCACCCCTCTCTCTCCTTCTCTATACACCTCCACTCTTCCCCACTCCATCCATGCACACTGTGCAGGTCTTATTAAGAGGTTGTTTTCGTTTGGGTTTTTTTGTTTGTTTGTTTTGTTTTGTTTTGTTTTTGTTTGTTTTTTACATTTTGCAAAGTTCTGGATCCTGACAAACTTCCAGCCTTCCCTCCTCTATCACCTTTGCTATGAGCTGGCATTCATTGCTCTGAAGCAGTATATTACCTTTTTAGTGGGTCAAGCATTTAAACCAAATGTAAAATTCAATGCCAAATCCATATAGTATAAACATTAAACATTCCAGTTTTATCTGCTTTCCTGTTCCGAAGCATTCAACATCCTATTGGACACTAAGAATGATATGCTCTAAACCTCATTTCATAACTTCTCACCAATGGGTAAATGATGCTTAAAAACAGTGTTATAGAAACTTAATGTTGGAAGATATCCACAGTTTTCCAAATGCAGGGTTCCTGCTACAAACTTCCTGCTTTTGGTCACCTAACTCTTCACATTTTCAGTGATGAATTGGGTGGCTTTATTAATTAATGAGTATTTCCTTCTCTTAAAATCAAATCTACCTCTTTGTCATATCCAGCTTCTGCTCCATGGAGCACTTTGGAGCAAATATACTTCCTGTGCTCTATGATAGTTTCATCTCTAAATTTTCCTTTCTTAGGGTAAATGTCAACCTCCTTTACCTGATTTTTGTTAAGTAGGTTTATAGAGCTACAGCCATTTAATTTCCTTCTAAACATGACCTTATTCATAATGTTTTTCTTTAATATGATCCTCCAAAATTCAACATAATTGGAATATGACCTCAATGTTTGTTTCTATGGACGTATGCTGGCACCCTGGTTATTTTGGTAGCACTACTGTCATCTCGTTGGCTCCTAGGATCTTTTTCACATGTCATATTGTCAAGTCAGGACTCCTGAATCCTGTATTAATATGGTTTAGATAACAAAGACTTCCCAAAGAAATGTAGGACTTAAGAACTACCACCACAACAGTAATATATCATTGAGAAAATTGGCCAACTTTGACTTTCCATGGAGCCCTAGACATTGGCTTGATCACAACTTGCCTTCATCTCCCCTTCAATCCCCATCTTTTACAGGATACGAAAACCCTCTTTTAATCAAAACTAACCTTTCCACCCATGTAATTCATTCTTTTCTTTTCCCTGGGACTTTGCCCCCTCTCTCTCTCTTTTCTTCCCCTCCTTTTCTCTTTCATTGGCTTTACATTTGCTTTGAAACTGTTTCAAATCTCTTCCATTGCAAATGAAACAGAATCTCTCTTGTAACTACCTTACCTGTTTCCTTTCTTTTATTACCAGGCTTCTTAAAGAAAGTACATGCTACACTTACTCATCTTTCATTTATTATTCTTTTTAAAATATACTTTAATATGTCTTCCATGTCAACTTTTCTACTGAAATTGTTCCCATTAAGTCTAACAATTGGTTTGACTGTGAAATTTGAAGGTCATTTTACAGTCCTTCTTTTATGGGTGGCATTTAATACTGTCAGTCATTTTTTTTTTTTTTTCCTTTTTAAAACTCTCTATTCCTATGTCTTCCATGACCCAGGACTCTTGAAGCTTTCTTTGTATCTCTTGGATCATCTTTTCCTGTTCTTCTATGAATTTCAGATTGTCTTTCTGGACCTTAGAGCCTACAGCACCCACAGTAACAGAACTGAACTAATTAAAGTCTTTGACTCCTCTGACCTGGGTCTGTGCCTTTAGTCTTCTCTCTTTCCTCTGTCCCTCTTTCCTTCCCACCACAGTCATCCTCCATAATACTTTCTGCATAATCCACACGAAATACAGTCTGAACATGTGAATCCTGGGTTATATCTGCTTTAGCTCTTTGTTCCAATGTGACAGAGTCCTGCTTCTCTGCATGACTTAGTGTTTTCATGGCTTTCTCTGCTTCTCTGGTAACACCTCTCACAGTTTCCTGCTCTCCATTTTAGTGCTTAAAATTTTCTGCATGCGCTATACTAGCTTTCATCTGTGTCTTCTTTACATTGGGTCTCTGGCTGGAATAAAACCCTTCTCAGCTCAAGAGCTTATTTCACTGGCCTTTATCCCTTCTCTCTTCACTGGATGAGTTTGATGTTCCTTTTTTGTACTTGCATGAATATGCCCATCACTGCACTTTTCTTTTTATGGTTCTGTCTCCTCAATTAGACTGAATACATATTGTGAGGATCGTATCTGTATCCCCTATCAAAGGACCTGGATGAATGATTAACTATTGTGTGGCACTTTTGCTATTTACATCATTCTACACTTTCATAAATATCATTCAACATTTATCTTTTATTATAGCAAGTTTAGTCCAGCATTCCAGCCTGTCCTGCTCTTTTTTAATTCTTCAGTTAATCGTCAGTACTATTCATTACCTTGCCATTCTTTGTGGTCCTGGCAGATTAGACATGCATGCCACCTTCGTCTCTACCCAAATCATCAACAGGAGATGGTAAATAGATCCTATGCTAGAATTTAGAGCTGCTGAGCGGTATCCTAGCACCTAATGCCTCATTCTTCTTCTTCTTCTTCCTCCTCTTCTTCTTCCTCCTTTTCTTCTTCTTCTCCTTCTCCTTCTTCTTCTTCTTCTTTTCTTCTTCTTTCTTCTTCTTCTTTTTTCCTCACGAATTGCCAAAATAAAGTTATCTTTGCCAAATAGCTCAGTTGCAGATGGAACTTAGACATTGGATTCCAGGTACTGTCTTATAGCTCCTCCCTCACAAATGCTTTTTGTGATGTATTTATGAAAGATAAAGTGAAGTAAATCTCTAAGGTTACAGCACCACTTTCATTCTTTCCTTATTGAACATTCAGTCAAAAACTATCAAGAGAAGGGGTTAAACCATTAAATACAGTTTATATTTTAATGAGGAAGTGAAGAACATTGCTACTTTCTATTGGTTACACACCAGAGCCTCTGTATTAATAATTATGAAGCAAAATTTCTGATTATCATTACTATAAGGAAACTATTTCATGGTGGGTAGTGAGGAAAAATCACATTATTTGTAATGAAGGGTAGTCAGAAGAAAGGCAGGCTGGGATAAGCATCCCCAACCCCATCCCGAGTCCTAAGAGAAAAACACCCTTAAAAAGATTTTACACCACCCTGGAGCCCTCTACCCTTTCCCATGTGAACAACTACCTGACAGGTAAAGGAGTGTGTAGACAAAAACCTGATTGGGTGACAGGTGCATGGAGGGATAATCAGATTGAAACAGCCCACCAAGAAGTTCTTAAACTCAACACCAAAGAAACAAACAATCCAATCATGAAATGGGCAAAAGACATGAACAGAAATCTCACAGAGGAAGACATAGACATGGCCAACAAGCACATGAGAAAATGCTCCACATCACTGGCCATCAGGGAAATACAAATCAAAACCACAATGAGATCCCACCCCACACCAGTGAGAATGGTGAAAATTAACAAGACAGGAAACAACAAATGTTGAAGAAGATGTGGAGAAAGGGGAACCCTCTTGCACTGTTGGTGGGAATGTGAACTGGTACAGCCACTCTGGAAAACTGTGTGAAGGTTCCTCAAAGAGTTAAAAATAGATCTGCCTTATGATCCAGCAATTGCACTGCTGGGGATTTACCCCAAAGATACGGATGCAGTGAAACGCCGGGACACCTGCACCCCGATGTTTATAGCAGCAATGTCCACGATAGCCAAACTGTGGAAGGAGCCTTGGTGTCCATCAAAAGATGAGTGGATAAAGAAGATGTGGTCTATATATACAATGGAATATTACTCAGCCATTAGAAACGACAAATACCCACCATTTGCTTCGACGTGGATGGACCTGGAGAGTATTATGCTGAGTGAAATAAGTCAATCGGAAAAGGACAAACATTATATGGTCTCATTTATTTGGGGAATATAAAAGTTAGTGAAAGGGAATAAAGAGAAAGGAGAGAAAATGAGTGAAAATATCAGTGAGGGTGACAAAACATGAGAGACACCTAACTCTGGGAAATGAACAAGGGGTAGTGGAAGGGGAGGTGGGCGGGGGGTTGGGGTGACTGGGTGATGGGCACTGAGAGGGGCACTTGGCGGGATGAGCACTGGGTGTTATGCTATATGTTGGCAAATTGAACTCCAATTAAAAAAATTAAAAAAAGAAAAACAGCCCACCAACATTATCATAAAAACCCTTAGACTCAGAAACTCCAGTGGCAACCCTCTCAGGACCCCTCTCTCTTAAGGAGCTTTGTACTATTTCTTAAACCGTGCCTTGCTGCCCACCATTCTTTGTCTGGTCTACCTCTTCCTTCTTTGAAGTGGTTTGACCAAGAACTGCAGGCACTAAAGGAAAAGGAATCCTGAAACATTTGGAATCTCACAAAACATGATTTTAATGTTGATTATAGAAAACTAAAAATTGGTAATATTATTTAGTTTTTACAGATGTCAGATACTTTTCTATTAGATGATTTATATATACTAATTTATTCCTCAGAACAACTCTATCCAGGAGGTATTATTTATTTATATATTCTACAGAAAAATGCAAAATCAGAGAGGTAGGTAAAGTGTAGGGTTATACAGTTAGTAAATTATAAGACTAATTTAGTTTGGTTCTAGAAAATTCTGACGTATATACTTGCTGCCACAAATTCTAATCATCACTGTCCTAACATTTAGTCATATCATGCTTGGAAAGGATCATCATCTCTTTCAACACAATACACCCAGTTGTCTTTGTGTGTACTATCTGTGAGTGGGTGGGTAGAGTCCCTGGGCTTAGAATAAACATGATAGAGAGTAAACCAGGGTGGAGAAGCAAGAACTAGTGCTCTCTGCCCATCTTCCTGGAATCTAATTTATTTCTGATAGGTCTAGAAGGGAATTGGGGTTGGAAAAAGGCCTATTATTATCTTCTTTATTGTAGTCATCATCATCTTTATTGTAGTAGCAAATGTAGGAAATGTTCTATTCTTTTCCCAGTATTTCTCCCTTGGACCCAAATGGGAATTTGGCCTTCTTGGGTATTAGGAAGATAACATGGGTGTTTCCCTCCACTACCACCCACCCCTTGCCAGAGAGGAATGAATCATGCCTGGAGGATGGGTGGACCCAATGGAGAATTCTATGAGACCTGCTGTTCTTTAGTTTGAGATCTTGTCTATTCTCCTAATCTTGTTGCCATGTAATAGGTGAATTAATTAGCCAGGGAGTCTCCATCCTGCTCCTGAACAGGTAAAGTTGTTTTAGGATGAGAAGAATATAGATTTCCTTTTGTTCAGAATTCTAAGCTGAATTTAGAAATTCAAAGTCAAAAGTGGCACTATGTCCCATTTCCTTCTTCTTTCAACAATGACTACTGTGTACCTGCTATGAGTCATACACTAGTCTAGGTGCTAGGGATTCCCTAGTGAATAAAACTGCCTCCAAGGAGCTTGCATTCTAGTCAGAGAGGATGGACAAAAAAGTATAGCATGACAGGTAGTGATAAAGGATTGAAAGAAAAATAGTACAAATAAAGGGGAATAGAGAGTGCACAGCATAGGTAGGATGGTGATAATTCATATGGAGTGGTCAAAAAAAAGCCTCTCTGATCCTGTGACATTTGAGCAGAGAGTGAGAAAGTGAGACAAGTGGTTGCGTGGGGTAAGAGTTTCTATGCAGAGGGAAAAACAAATTCAAAGACCTTGATGTAGGATGAAGCTTTTCTTTTCTTTTTTCTTTATTTTCCTCCCCTCCCCTCTCCTCCTCTTTTTTTTTTTTTTTTTCTTTTTTTTCTTTGAGATACCTGGAAGCCAGTGTGGCTGGAGCAGAGAGTGAAAGGGTAGAATGGAGGAGCTAAGTCCAGGAAGGCAGCTAGAAACAAGGTCATTTCCATCCTCAAAAGCCAACGTAAAGAATTTGAAGTTTACTTTGTAAGAGATGGGAAATCAGAGGGTTTTGAGCAGTGGAATACCATGACCTAACTGTGTATTTTAAAAAGATAGTTCTGGGGATCCTGGGTAGCTTAGTCATTTAAGCATCTGACTCTTGGTTCAGCTCAGGTCACGATCTCATGGATCATGGGATGGTGCCCCACATTTCACAAATTTTCTTATAAAATCTATTTTTATTTTGAAAATTTAAATATACACCTAATTTGAAAGCATAGTAAATTGAGCTCCTACATAACCCTTACCCAGATTCCACATTTATCAATATTTTGACACATTTGCTTCAATTATCCCCTTTTGAATCATTTTCATATTTGATGAATTATTTCAAAGCAATCTATGATATCTATATCATATCATGTCACCCATGTATAGTTTGGTATATATCTCTAAATATTATGAACATGTTCTTACATAATGCTATCATTATACTCTAATAAAATTAATAGGAAAAATTTCTTGGTATCAACTAAACAAAGACGATATTTAAATTTTCCTGAATTTTCTTTTCCTTAATGAAATAAAGTTTACTTGGAGTGAAACACATCAATCTTAAGGGTACTATACAATGACTTTTAAAAAAATAATATAAACCTGTAAAATCAATAACCTAATTAAAATATAAAATACTTTCACAACTCTGAAAATTGCATACCCTTCTAGTCAAATCCTATTTCTACAAGCAACCACTGTTCTGATTTCTATCAATATAGATTAACTTTTACTGCTTGTGAATTTCATAGAAATGAAATTATATGATATATATTCCTTCATGTTTGGCTTCTTTCTTCAATGTAATATTTTTGAGATTAATTAACATAGTTTATATGTATCACTAGTTAATCTTATTTTTATTTCTGGTATTAACCCATTTTATGAATATAAAATAGAAACTATTGTTGGCAAATTGAATTTAAATTTTAAAAAAAAGTTAAAAAAAAAGAGAAACTATTAAAAATCTTTCCATACTCAACATTATTTTCCATGTTTCTTCAATAAGACATGTGCCATACTTTTGAGAATCATTGCTCAGTATTGCCTCTCATTGGACCACCTTAATGCTGGACAATATCCAGAAATGTCACATACGGAAATAGCCATAGAAATTATTTGTTGAGTGTCGCCATATTGGGTATGAAAAATACAGAGATAAGTGGAAAATGATTTCACACTTATGTACTGTGAAGAAACAAATATGTCAGTAATCACTTGTGCGTAATGACAAAAAGCAGAAGTAAATCTAGTATTTTGTGCAGGCACAGAAGTGATGAATTCTGGCTGTGGGTGGAGTATAGGGCAGGAAATCTGGGAACAGGTAGTGGGATGTGATCTAAGCTTTGAAAGAGGGCTGGACTGGGGTGCCTGAGTGGTTCAGTCAGTTGAGAGTGGAAATCTTGATTTTGGCTAAGGTCATGATCTCAGAGTTGTGAGTGATCCCCACGATGGGCTCATCCTTGGGCATGGAGACTACTTAAGATTTTCTCTGTCCCTTTCCCTCTGCCCCTCCCCCTCTACATGAGTGCACACTCATGCACATACTCTGTCTTGAATAAATAAATAAATAAATAAATAAATAAATAAGTACAATCTTAAAAAAAAAGAGGACTGTGCTATCTACAGGAGGTACATGAGGAATGGATAGTTCAGGCTGAAAGAAGCACTTTACAAACTCACAAAGGTATGATGGTGTCTGACCTTTGTCCATCCAATCAATGGGGTGAGAACCCTTGGGGATTATCTTTTAATAACTCCTCACATCCCCCTTGCTCCTATGATATCTGTCACTGAATCCTATTGATAAGACTTTTATAGTCTCTTAAACAAATACCCTCTTCAGTTCCCATTGCTACTTCCTCAGTTCAAGCCCATGTTACCTCTTTTACCAAGCAATTGCCACTGACTTCTCATTGGTTTGTCTGCTCTCAGTCTTCATTCTAACTGCTCCTAAACACTGCCACTAGAACTATCTTTTGCCAGACCCCAAACTGATTGTGCCATTTCCCTGCTTAAGAGTACTGATTACAGACTGGAGTTTATGCTCCTCCTCCAATCCTCAAGGCTCTTCAACTTCTTCTCTTAAATACCCTCATGCTCTGAGTCTCCATGTGTTTTACCCACAATACACAATTTTCCTCCCTAACTATAACTTACTTTTTTCCTGACTCTGTATCACTGTTGAAATTACCAATACCAGTCTTCAGGGTTTTTTCCCTTCTCTCTGCTTAATTGATCCTTTGAGGCCAAATTCAATGTTACTTCCTTCTGGGAAGCTTTCCTCAACCCCTACTCCTGTCAAAATTAATCACTCTTTAGACATTGCTTTTGCCACGTAGACCAGGCTTTGTATCGTAATGATTTATATTCATCCCCATTCCTCCACTGGACTGTAACTTCCTCGGAAAAAAAGGCCATGTTTTTGGTTACTGTTGGCCTAGCAGAGTGCCCTTTCCATTTCTGGCTCTCATTAATATTGCATAAAGTCATTCTCTTTTACTTATAAGGTACACTGTTTTCTAAAGCAAACTTTAATAAATTTTAAACTATCCTTGTCATGACGTATAGTCTGACATGGTGCTGAAAGGCACTGAACATGGCTAATTATATGATGAGTTATAAAAATGAGATCCTAACATGCCCCAGCAGGTAAACCAGTTTATCATTTAGGAGATTCATAGCCTTGACTTACTTGTAGACATGTGGAATTTTTTTTTCCTCCTTTTTACTACACCTATTTTTGAAAATGTTTTCCTTTGTAACTTGAGGGAAGCATGCCATACCTAAGAATAAATTATCTGACTCAGGCAAAAATATGAGATTAGGCTAAAGATATTTTCAGTATGCAGAAATAGGACACACTGAGGTCTTGGGAACCGTAACATCACATTGGGATGGGGATATATGAAATAGACTAAATGTAATGTCTTATGATTGAGTGCATATTAGTATCTGGTCCTATGAAGTGTTCAGCCTAGACTAAGATTCTCATTATAGCTTAACTGAAATAATGAACTGAATGTTGAATTAGAAATAGGTGAGTAAATCATCATGTCCCCAGTTTCAGCGTGATTCAGTCAGCTCCTAGGAGATTTTTTTCCTCTTTACTCTTTTTTTTTTTTTTTTTTTTTTTTTTTAAATTTATTTATTTATGATAGTAACGGAGAGAGAGAGGCAGAGACACAGGCAGAGAGAAGCAGGCCCCATGCACTGAGAGCCCGACGTGGGATTCGATCCCGGGTCTCCAGGATCGCGCCCTGGGCCAAAGGCAGGCGCCAAACCGCTGCGCCACCCAGGGATCCCTTCCTCTTTACTCTTAAGAGAAAACAATAATTGAGCATTATATATATGAGCAATGAGACTAATAATAAAATCATTAGCTATTTCAGTCATATGACTTCATGCTGTGAATGACTTTTTAAAAACACACTCTGTTGTAACTCATGATGTGAAATGCGTAAAATATTTAATGAGCATTGAAACTGACATCAGATCCTGGTTTGTACCTTAACAGATAAAAATTCTAAATCTTTTTCCACATTCATGTTATCAAGAAATTCTTATACAGTTTTCATGTATACCTTCATCCCTTGTCCCAATTCCATCCCTGAGACTTCATCAGTCACATGCCTCACAGAAGACATTAAAAAATATAGAAGATATATTTAATCCCTGGAAGGAATATGCATACATATTCAGAGTACACAGCTTCAATTGTTAAAAGTTAACTTTGAACAAATAAATACTTAAAGGCACAGAAGTATATTTGCATAGATGCTTTATTCAAAATTCAAATTTACTTTTTTCAGAAAAAACCTGAAACAGTAGCACAAAGCATAGTTTACTTTTTACAATAAAAGTATAAATTGTGAGAGAAACACAAATACAGTATGATCTCACTTATATGGGGAATCTAACCGTTGAAAACAAAAAAAAAAAATCCGTAAGAACCCGAAACTCATAGATACAGAGAACAAATTGGTGGTTGCCAAAGGCAGGGGGATGAGTGGGGCAAACTGAGTGAAAGAGGTTAAAAGGTACAAACTTCTAGTTATAAAATAAATAAGTCCTGAGGACGTTATGTACACAGCACAGCATGGTGACTACAGTTAACAATATTGTATTGGCTTTTTGAAAATTGCTAAGACACTAGATTTTAAAAGTTCTCATCACAAGAAAAAAATAATTTGTAACTGTATGGGCTAGATTTACTGTGGCTTTCATTTCACAATGTATACAAATATCAAATCATGTCATATATCTGAAACGAACAGAATGTTACATGCCCATATATATCAATAAAAAAAAGTATAAAAAGTATTTCAGATATCACAATCAGGATGTATTTATATGTAAAAAAGGAATTAAGTGGTAATCCATTACACAGGCATTCTTAATTCATAAAGTGATGCTCTTAGGGGTGTTTTCTATCCCAATTTTTCCGAATTTTCGCTTATGTAAATGCAATTAAATTTTTCCATCTCTGGTTTCTGAAACAATAGTTATGTAAATTCAAGTATCTTTTATGGAAAAAATATACATTAATGTATAACATGGAAAGTAGAAGGCAAGGAAATTTTTTTGCTTTAATGGTTAAGTTACATTGTGTGCAAATGGAAATTTCTAGAAACCCTGTCAGATAAAGACCACTTAAAGGAACTGGGAATTTTGTTCCGAGAAAATGAAGTTTAAAGAGAGAAAGAAAAGCTTCAAATATTTAAAGGCTTCTCAGGGAAAGGACAAAGAGGGCTATTTGGGATTACTCAGACTGGCTCCCCATTATCCCTGCTGACTTGGGGATGTACTGTAAATCCAGGAGAAACCAAGCCTGGGGGAGGACGAGGGAGTGATCAGGAAGGTGGCTGAGGACTGTGAAATCACATCAGGAGTATGAATGATGGCTTTGCCCTCTACTCCAGTGTTTCTACGGAATCTTATTAACAGCAGTGATGGTAATAATAACAGGATGTAATCACTTCATTCTTCTAAGTTCTTTATAGTCCATGTGTATTTTAAAATAAATGTACTGAGGCAGTAAGCCTGCAGCCATTCTTAGATTATTTTTCTTAGCCATTCAAAAATA
This sequence comes from Canis lupus dingo, assembly GCF_003254725.2. Classification (NCBI taxonomy): domain Eukaryota; kingdom Metazoa; phylum Chordata; class Mammalia; order Carnivora; family Canidae; genus Canis; species Canis lupus. The sequence goes on along the minus strand of NC_064257.1, from coordinate 32,525,892 downwards.
TTTTACCTACAAACACAAATATATTTTTATATATATATTAAAAAAGTGGTGACATAACCAGAATGATCCACAGTCTTTGAAACAGAGGTATGATTCCAGAGAATATATTGAGACAGGTATTAATTGAGTCTCACAAATAAGTTGAGATTTTAATGGGCTTCCTTATTGTTCAACTGAAATTAAAAATCTGAGCAGTTCTTTAAATCCTTTATCATTTCTCCCTGTTTTGTCATGCTTTTCAGAGCTGCTCTTTTGCTATGCCGTACTCCCTTCTGAGGCTGATACATGAAGCTGAATACATTCTTGATTGAATTTTGATTGAGAAAATGCAAGAAGAGTTATTAAAGAAATATACATATATAAAATAATAACTGCATTTAACAAATAATACTAATAAATAATAAATATATATTTAATGTAACATTTTAAGTTACATAAATACATAAATAATTTTTAGAGCAAAATATTCAACAATGGCAATGAGAGTGAAATTATTTACAATACTGAGCTCATAGATTTTTCTATAAATAGAAGTATATTGGATATCTTTTAGGGGAAGATTATATTGTTACAACTGATTTCTCCAGAGAGTTACTTATGAATGTTCTTAGTTTGTACCAAAAGAAAAACTTGTAAAGCTTACATTATTTTTTGAGAAGGGCTTTGTAGTTGCTAATGCAAAGATCCTGTCCAATTTTGCAGATACATCCTTACTGGTATTGTATAAATGTATATTGTATAAATGTATTTGATTGTATAAATGTATATTGATACATTTATTAAAATTTATTTGCATTTGATCTCTACCTCTATTCTACTACCCTTCTCCCTATCCTACAAACAAGCAGCAGATGCTTTTTCTTCTTCCTTTCCTTCTTTTTTTCTTCAATACTTTGGTATGGAATTACATTTTTGAGATCAATTATTTATTGATGTTTTACTATGGATGAATACTCTGCTGCATGGCTTAGGAGATTCAGTGAAGAAAAAGATGTGGTCAAGGAACAAGCACATCATGGGAGGTTGGTTACAAAGGATGGTTATAGATGGCTGGTTATGAAGGCTGGTTATGATGTGTATATATGTACATACATGTACATACTTGATCATAATACAATGTTTAACATGATATAAGGAAAGTGCTTTAAGAGTTAGATACGGTAGCATTTATTTCTATGGGGTGGTAAGGAAAGGTTTCATGAAGAAGGTTATATTTGAGCTCAGCCTTGAAGTATGGGTAATCTGTCAAAAGGAAATGATAGGGAAGAGAAAACTTTAGGTGAAAATAATGAGATTTTTTTTTTCTAGCTCTATAGTTTCAGTTTTCATCTAGAGTTGTATGGTCCATTGCAAATAAATTTTTGCGTGTGGTGTGATGTGTATTTTTTCCATATATTTATCAAGTCATTTAGAACAAGTTGCTGAATAGACTTTCTCCTATCCTTTAAATTGTCTTGGCTCCCTTATCAAAAATCAACTGACCAGATACATGTGGGTATACTTCATAACCTCATGCTCTTCCACTGATCTATTAGTCATTCCCTACATAATACCATGTTGATTACTATTGTTTGGTAGGAAAATCCTGAAATTAGGTACTTTTTGTCCTACAGTTTTACTTTTCATTTTTTAGATAATTTTTTGATATTCTAAATCCTTTCTATTTTCATGTAACTTTTAGAATCAGCTTATTAATTTCTATAAAAAACATCAGAATTTATATAAGTAGGTAAAGATTTCTTATATTCCACAAAGCACTACCATTAAAAGAAAAAATATGATAAACTGGACTTTGTCTCGTGAAAAATTTCTGCTAATCATAAGGTGTGCTTAGAAAATGAAAAGGTAAAATTCAGACTGAGAGAAAATATTTGTAATACATACATACTATAAAAGATTTGTATCTAGAATACATAAAGAGCCACTACAAATCAATAATAAAAAGACATAAACTCAATAAAAACTAGAAAAAAATTTGAAGAACATTCACAAATTAAGATCTACAAATTGGTAATAAGCATATGTCATAAACATCATTAGTCATCAGGGAAATGAATATTAAATCACTCCGAGTTACAACCTCACACAATTAGAATGCCTAAAATTCAAAAGACTTACAAAAGCAAATATGAGAGAATGTGGAGAAAATAGAACTCTCATACATTAATGGTAGGAGTGTAAAGTGACAAAACCATTTGGGAACACTATGTAACAATCTCTTGTAAAGTTAAGCATATAAATATGATAGAACCTCAAAATTCCATTCCTGAGTTTTTATACAAAAGAAATGAAAACATGTTTCCACAGAGAGACTTGTATGTGAATATTCATAGCAACTTTATTCATAATAGTTTCAAACTGGAAACCATCCAAATGTTTATCAATAGGAAACTGAATAAACAAATTGTGGTATATTCACATCATGGTATTCTACTCAGCAATAAAAAAGGAACAGACCACTGGCACATGAAAAAACAGGGATGAATTCTATAGATATTATGTTTAGCTAAAGAAACCAGACCAGAAAAATTATATTATATATGATTCTATTTATAGAGAATTCAAGAAAAGGCAAAACTAATCTATGTTGATAGACATCAGAACAGCATTTGCCTGTGGCTGGGATTAGAGTTGATTGGAAAGGAGCACAAGGGAAATTTTGGGTCCTGAAAATATTCTATATTTTAATTGTGTAGTATTGGTTTCATGAGTGTGTACATTTGTCAAAACTGATCAAACTGTATGCATAAGCTTTTTTCCAACTTAATGTAACTAAATTATATCTTAATAAAAAAAGATATATTCAGTAAAGTGATAAGACACAAAAAGCTGGAGGAAAGCCAAATATGCAAGTTGGCTTTCATAGAGAGTTGGATGGAGAGCAGTGACTAATGAGAGGTATGGTCTGAGGGTCATCAATGTTGGATGAAGAGTTGGGATTTTTCTTTACTTCCCATTGTGCTACCAAAGATGGTTTTTAAGGGAGGAAATGAGATGATCAGAGCTGTGTTTTTGGGTGATTCATCTTGCACAGGTGAGAAGAATAAGAAATGTTGTGATGCTATGGATGAGATGTAAAATATCTGCTGGGGAGAGTAGGCATTATGAGGGCAACATAATGAACAAAAACAAGAAAGGAGGTAATAACTTTGAGAGGTTATCACAAAGAGACAATTCACAAGATTTAATAACAGAAATAATTACAGGGAAAGAATTCAGGGAGCAAAAACTTTAGGGCCCAGGACAGTGCCTGGCAAATAGTAGATGCTCTATAAATATTTGTTGAAAAAAATGAAGAAATGAATGAGGAAAGCAACAGAAACGGAATTTCTGAGAAATTCAGTTGAGTTTGGTACTACGAATAAAAATAGGAAATAAAGAAAAGTTGGCTGGAGGAAATTAGTGGCTGTGATTTAATGTTAGGCATGTTTTAATGAAGGTGTCTGCTGGACATAGAGATGAAAATGCAGAGTAGACAATGGGAACCATTGGCTTGAACATCTGGAAAGAGGTCATGGTTGGCTATAGAGATTTTAATGATTAATGTAGAGGAAATTGCTGAATTATATACATAAAAGAGATCATCCAGGAACACCACAGAAAGAAGAGAAGAGGGCTGAGAACAGAAGCTTGGAAAAGTGGGCGTAAGGCCGGGGCAGAATATTGGAGAAACAGAGGCAACAGAATTGTCAGGGAAGTAAGAGGAGGGCAATGTTAGGGAGACAAAGGGCATCCAAAGGATTGGTAGTCAGAGCTCACAAACCAGTAAGAAAAGAAAGAACAGATGATTAATAAATATGAGACACAAATGACGAACAATTACAAGAACAAATGTTTTACCTCATTATTAATTTAGAAAATACATTTTCATTTTCATTTCTCATACTACAAAGTTTTAGAAAAAAATGTATCACATTGACTCCATTGGGCTCTCCAACCTTGTAGGAATGAAGAGGCAAATACACACTAGATTTCTCATTGGGTGGACACTGGCTTTGCTTAGGGCAACAAAATGTCCATGTGCTATAGCCTTTCTCTTGATGTAGAAGTCACCCTTGACTCCCCTCTTTCTGTTCCCTTTCCATACATTCTATTCTACCAGCATGTTTTATAGATGCTACCCCCAAAGATGTTCTGAATCCACTCACCAGTCTAGACCTCCACTGTTCCTCCCTTGGTCCAAGCCATCAACATCTGATCTTCCGTCCTGGCAACTATTCTTGCCTCTGCTCTCAGATTCCTGCAATCCACCCATCCTCCACACAACAACCAGACAGAGTGAACTTTTATTAATATAAATTATATGATGTCGATTATTCTGCTTAAAACTCTGCAATATCTTTTTAATTGGGCTTAGAAGAAATCCCAGACTTCAAAGTTTACATTATCTGGCTCCTGGCTACCTCTCCAATACTTATATGTTTGGTTTTGTTTTTTTCCTTCTGACTGCTGGCCTGGTTCTAACTTAAAAACTAGTGCTCTTAACCATCATTTTGAGGTAGAGGAAGCTACAGTTTCCTTTGCTACCCACAGGTCGGTTTTTGTAGGTTTATGTATGGCAAACTGTCCTGGCCAGTTGTCACCAGATGGACCAGCATCTTTTGTCTGGAATTCCAGAAGTTTTGGATTCTTTAATCAATTCCCTGGCACTTGTACAGATGGCTACTTGAGAGATTTCCTTACCCAAATGACTCTGCTTTCAGAGAAGCCACTATTTTGTCAATTTTGAAATTTGGAACAAGCCCTAATTCTAGGTCTCTGCCTTGTGTTCGTGGAACACCTCAAGCTAAATTTATATTTTCATGACTTTTCTTCCTTTTCTGGACTCTGTCTCGTCTCCAAATTGTTAGTGGTTTTCTCTGTTCTCATTTGAGTGGCCACATGATTATGGGAACCTACAAACTGGGAAAAGAACTAGTTATTAAGATGGGGCATGTAGAGTTCTGAACAACTTATTAACTGCTGGGTGTGGCCCACACGAACCTGGCAAGCTCAGACTCCTAGTGCTTCTCCCTGAATTTACCCTGGGGAAGAGGCTTAGCTAGCAGTTCTTTAGAAAGCCCAGGATTTGGTGCCAGGTGTTTTCCTTGTAAAACAGCTGACCGACTTCACTTAGTGCAGTCAGAGTCTTGGGTTGCCTCCCACAAGGAAAAACTGGTGACCCATTTCAGTCAGTACTGCAGAAAGCTTTCCTTGAGACCTAAAATGGTTTGGGGAGAACAAGAAAAGTACCTATTGCCTATTGATTGAGTTTTGGAGATTGTTTTTGTTGTTGTTTTTTTTTTTTAATGTGGTAAAGTATACATAACAAATTTTACCATTTAAATCATTTTAAAGTGGGCAATTCAAGGGTATTAAGTGTATCCATGATGTTGTGTGACCATCACCACTATCTAATTCCAGAATATTCTCATTTCCCTAGAAGAAATCCCATACCCATCAGGAGTCAACCCTAATTTTTCCCCTCCTGTAGCCCCTGGAAACCACAATTCTGTTTCTGTCTCTATGGATTTGTCTATTGTAGATATTTCAAATAAAGGAAATCATATAATATGTGACCTTTTGTGCCTGTTTTTTTTTTTTTTTTTCACTTAGCGTGTTTTCACAATGTTGTGGTGTGTATTTTAGCACTTATTTTTTGTGGCTGAATAATATCCCATTGTACAGTTATACCTCATTTTATGTACCCATTCTTCTGTTGATGGACATGTGGCTTGTTCCCAGCTTTAGGCTATTGTGAGTGGTGCTACTATGACATTTGCATACAAAGTATTTGTTTGAATACATGTTTTTAATTCTTCTGGGTATACCTAAGAGTGGAAATGCAGCATTATATGGCAATCCTATGTTTACCTTACTGAGAAACTGTGAAACTATCTTCTACAGTGGCTCAACAGTTTTGCATTCCCACTGGAAACATATGAGAATGAGTTCTGATGAATTTTAGGAGTGTTTTGTAAAGGTGCCTGACTATAAGTGAATCGTTAAATGACATTTGGGTGGTGGCAAAAATCAAAAAAACAGATTCATATTTTTAAAATGAGATGCATTTCTTTCTTCTTGTTTAAAATCTCCCTCCCCTAGGGATGAGAATGGATCATGATGGCTAATCCAGAGTTGGTTCCCAGGAAGTTCTGAAAGCTGCTTGTCAGGGCACCTACATGTAAGATTACACATATAGTGCTTTGAAATCATCACAATTTAGCCATGCAGAAGTGCAACCACACCTATTCTGTTACTGAGCTCAACTTAGCTCTGCTGTCCCCATTTCTGCTGATGTTAAAAGCCTTCTAATCTTGCCACTGAAAAGCAATATGGTCTCTTCTGGTTTAAATATAAGTGACAAGTAATTAAAACTTACTAATTCCACTCAGGATTTAAACTCATTAATTCAAAGGTCACACTGCCTGCTAGGACTGTTCTGGGCCTGGCTCTCCCCACTGTGTCTCTCCATCTCAGGAAATTACAAACATCATGACTCTGGGGGGGATGTGGTTGGTCCACACATCCTTTTGAGTTTCCTACTACCTCCGCTTGGTCTTTTGGCACGAACTTTGTCCTTATAACATGTCTGAACTACACTGGCAAGGCCTTGGGGATGTACCAGAATTTTCTACTGATATCCACAGCCTTACCTGTACCCTGTGATACATAATATGGACCCAGTGAACATTCTTTTCTCAGACCCTAGGCCTCCTCCAGCACCCTGGATTACTTACTCAGCATTTATATCACCCTCTTAGGCTGGTAGCCTATGGGTGATATGTTATAAATCCAGTGGGTCCCATATTTGTCCATCATACCATAGTATTTTTCATAGGGTGGGTTCCTTGTTCTGATGCAATATCATGCGAGAAATCCATTTGGGTGGCCTAAACTCTGTAAGACCTCAAATAATGGTGCTGATTGAGGCCCAGTTCATAAGTCAGACTCACACCTAAAATGCATTGTGAAGTCAAAATAAATCTTGGTTCCTTCCAGGAAAGAAGGGGTGCAATGGAGGCAACTTACACACTAATGAATTGTTGGTGTCCTTGAAGTATTTTCCTTTTTTTTTTTTTTTTTTTTTTATAAGCATTAGTCAATGTGGCAGGTTGGATATTTAGCAGCAACCCTGATGAGTAGAAACACATGACTGTGGGCCCATAGATAACCTCTTTCCCTCTCACCATGCTCTACACATATAAACCCATTGTGCCAGCACTGATGACAGAGGCTGACCAATGTCAGCAGGCCAAATCATTCTGTTTGTTGCTTAGTGTCTCTTCCTTGGAAAATACTAAATGGTAGTGGTAATGTATGATACAGGTACAAAGATCTCTCATCCAAGCCTGAAAGTCTATCCACATAGTTCAATTCTAGACCTTTGTCCCTGATCTTCTAATATTTTTTCTTCTATGCCTCTGACTAAACAGCTAAACTATTTGTTGAGTCCATACACATTTAGTCCTCATAAAGAGGATCCGGTATGTTTCTCAAAGATCGTCCCACTGGACGAATTTCACCTAACAGACCTCACCTTCAGAACTATCACTGAATAGGAATGCATTGTGGCCAAAGTCCATTTTTGTCTCTGCTCGTGTACTGGCTCATATTCAAAGTCATGAGATGGCCCTGTGAACCAAACTTAACTTCCTTTCTCTTCCATCAGCTTGTCACTAAGATCATGATGGGTGACATGTGTCCACCTCTTTGTGCCTCACATTTGCACTTCTGGCCGTGCTTTGGCTTTGATCCCAGTATATCACTTCTAGTTGCGATTGATCACTTCTTGGCCTGCCCAGTTTGGTGTATTGGGCAGAACGTGGCTTCTGGGAACTTTTGGGTTTGTGGTCACTTTGTTGTCATGCACTTAGTCTTTGCCAGGGCCCAGTAGAACATTTAAGCAGGTTTGGAAAGGTGTATAATTTTCTACCTTGTTTCAGAACTCTTATGGTGATTCTTCTATTTTGGTTTACCTTAAACTTCACAATGTACTTTTTTTTTTTTCTAACCTTTGATGCATCTACTAACTTGAGGTCTGCTGAGTCAAATGGCCCAAATGGCAGGACCACTTGTCCCACAGCCACTTCCTGATGTGGCCCTCATTCAACTCTGGCAGTCTTTCATGTCACCTTGTTTAGAGGCCGGGGGAGTATTCAGATATAGACAGCTTCTAAAAGTGGGACGTGAACTTAATTGAAGTGGGTCTGCTCAATGAGAGCAATTTCCAGTAAGGTTGAGAGCCACAAGCTGTCAGCTGGTAGCATCTGAGACTAAAATCCCTTATAGCCCCAAAGGGATTTTGGCAGCAAAGAACAGAGTCCACTACGGTTCAGATCAGTGAGGCTAACAGCTGATTTATCAATAGCCACAATGGAAGTCAGAAGCAGTGGGATAATAGCACAAAAGTGCTGAAAACATAATTGCAAATGATTCTGTATCCATCCATTATGTTTCATGAACGAATGTGAAATGAAAACATTTTCAGGCAAAAGCAGAAAAAGAAAGAAAAAAGAGAATTTCCCCCAGCAATTGAGATAATTAATTCTAAAGAATGTATTCTGGCAAAAGGAAATGGTCTGAGATGCATGTAAGAAGAAATGAAGAACAAAGAATATGATTAATATGTGGGTAAATCCAAGTGAACACTGGCTATATAAAATATAAATAATAATGTCTTGTGGGTTTTATTTAAAAACCTCTAGAATTATTGCTAATATATGAAGTATATATAACACTTGGAAATATAATTTGACTTCTTAGATACCAAGAGTAACATGGGCATAAATTTAGGCAAAAACCATGCTTTAGACACATATAGTGCTTCCTCTTTAAGAAAACAAAAATAAAAAAACCAAGGATATACAAACAAAAACTGCCAAATGACATGAAAATAAACATCTTTAAATATGGACGACTGCATAGAATTTCACATCCCAACATGTGGTTTTGTGGTAGTTATTTAATACCAGATGCTAAAAAAATAAATAAGACACCATGGTTAAATTGCATTTTTTTGTTATTTTTTTTTCTTCCCTAAAGAGATAATTCTCAACCACTTGTCTAGTATATATTGATTGAAAACCATTTGAAAATTACTCCATCTGTCAATGAAATGCAAACACCTCTGGAGTGAAATCAAACAGCTGTTTAAATGCTCAGAGCTTCACTAACAAAGAAATCTTCCTTAACACTGGTTCTGTTTACACTATTCCAAGGCAATGACTCATTCAGGGTAAAATCCAGTACTTCCAGGTTGTGTAAACACAACCATTATTTATAAGGAGATTTATAAAAAGACTAACTGCTTCCCAGCTGAAGAACTGCTGAGTACTAGAGTTAGTAGTTAGACTCGTGTGTGTGTGTGCGCCTATTTGGAGAACTCAGAATTATTAGTACTTATGACCCACACTTGAAATTCACAATAGCTCTGGATCCCTTTATAGCACAAAACCAACTAACAGGTTTGGAATAAATAGAAGTCTTATAAGCTATAATTTATAATTAATTATAATTATAATTAATATACAATTTATAATTCAAAGAGCCCATTTGTGCCATACAGAAATTAGCAAAGTTTTCATTTAAATAAAGACACACCTTTGTCATTTCTTCTTCATTATCTTCTCATCAACTAAGGAGGAAATTGAGTAGCATGTAGATTCTGGACTGTGACAGCTTGGGTTTGAATCCCAGCTCCCTCAGTGGCTGCCTGCATGGAACTGGGCACAGCATTTCTCCTCAAGCCTCAGTCTCCACACCTGTCAAAACAGTAAATAGATCTCACACAATAACTGTGAGGACTCAAATAATTTAAATTTTGTAAAAGTAGATTTGTAGGAATTAAAAAATGTAAATCTTCTGATGCAATGCTTGTTACACAGCACTTTTACAAGTCACTTATTCTTTTAAACCACAAGGGGATCCCTGGGTGGCGCAGCGGTTTGGTGCCTGCCTTTGGCCCAGGGCGCGATCCTGGAGACCCGGGATGGAGTCCCACGTCGGGCTCCCGGTGCATGGAGCCTGCTTCTCCCTCTGCCTGTGTCTCTGCCTCTCTCTCTGTGTGTGACTATCATAAATTAAAAAAAAAAAAAAAAAAACATTAAACCACAAGCATTTTACTGGGCTTAATAATGGCCCTCAATTCGTTAATATTCAGATCTTGTAGCTTTTGGCAACGAATGATTATTCAAATAGATCTTCTAGAAATGAAAACTGTGGCTGGTCACTAAATTTCATTCTGATAACAACTAGGTAATTCAATTAGTCAATTATTTTTAATTGCTCAGGACTATATGGTTAATGTACAGCTGCAGGAAGCCTAAGCTGTTTAAAACCAGACACTCGGGGCAGCCCCAGGTGGCCCAGCAGTTGAGTGCTTGCCTTTGGCTCAAGGCGTGATCCTGGAGACTCGGGATTGAGTCCCAAGTCGGGCTCTCGCATGGAGCCTGCTTCTCCCTCTGCCTGTGTCTCTCATGCATAAATGAATAAAATCTTTAAAAAAAAAAAAAAGGGAAAAATGACAATCAAGTGCATGGAGTTGATAAATGTGGGAGAGCAGCTACCTCTTGTGGGCAGAGGGGAGGGCATGGCCGGGATCCTGGGGTGGGTAGCTGCAAGGGAGGCCCTCTGGCATTAGACGTAGCTGATGCCAGGATCTGGATCAGCACCTTGGCTTCACTCTTCGGCCCCTTCCTGGGGCCTCCACTCGGCCAGACCTCCTATGAGAAGGCCGAGGTCAGGGGAGCCTGCCGCTCAAGTACATGCAGGTCAGTCTTGTGGAGCACGGAATGTTGTGCCCAAGATTGCCAATCCGAGAAACCATCAAGGAACCGACACGATGCAAACACACGAGGGTTTATTTACAAGCTCGAGCTTGGGTCCAAGTGTACCCGACACAGTGGAGCAGGGACTTGGACCTCAAAGTGGGTTACAGCTGGGTTTTTTATAGGCTGATCTAGGGGATTTTCAGAAGGAGTGGAGGAATTTCTCAAGTTCTGTTTACATCCTGACGTGGGGGGATCCCTGGGTGGCGCAGTGGTTTAGCGCCTGCCTTTGGCCCAGGGCGCGATCCTGGAGACCCAGGATCGAATCCCACGTCGGGCTCCCGGTGCATGGAGCCTGCTTCTCCCTCTGCCTGTGTCTCTGCTTCTCTCTCTGTGTGACTATCATAAATAAAAATTAAAAAAAAAAACAAAAACATATCTACATTCTGATGTGGGGCTTTCAAGGGCATTGAGCTGTGTTCTCATTCTAATATGGGACTTTCTACCACGGCGCTGGGCTCTGTTGTCTTTCTGATATGGGATTCCCTGCAGTTTTTCCCATAAAGTTCAGCTTATTCACAGGGGCCTTAGATGGCTGTACCTGTGCTAATGCTGAACTTGAGGTGGCACGGCCTTGATTTTTCTTGCCCTCCACAGGAGCACTTGGGCGGACTTGGAAAAGCCAGCCAACAGCGGCCAGCACCCCGGGCCCCGAGTCCGCCCACAGCCCAGGAGGGCCCCGTGGGAACGCCGCAAGCCCAGCCCGCGGCCCTGGTCAACCCGACGGCCTCCCGGGCATTTCCGGCGGCTCCTCGAGGGCAGTCCCGGCTCTGCCGCTCGGCGTGTCCGCGCAGAGCCACCGCGGGCTCCCCCCCGGCGCCAACACCGCCGGGCTCCGCGAGCCTCAAGCCGCCAAGGGCCCCACCGAAGGGCGAGGCGCTCCGACGCCAGGCATTTCCTGTTTAGGCCGGAAATAAGCAACCGATCACCCTGGGGGTCCGCACAGCTCGCCGGCACCAGCGACCTGCGGTGGTGGCACCGGAACCGCTTATTTCCGGATTTCCTTCCGTTGGTGAACGGACGCGCAGAGGCGGGAGACACGCTCTCGGGGAGCTTCCGGAGGACGCGCTGCGCTTTACGACAGGGCCGCTTCCGGAAGGTTTCCTAGCAACGCTCTGCTTTGGGAGAGCGCGACACGCCTGCGCCGCTTTGCGCCCGGCGGAGCTCCAGGGCCCCGGGTGTCGTGGCGTGGTGGCGGTGCTCGCGTCGGAGCTGCCGAGCTTGGTGCCCCGCGGCCTGTGCCTCCGAAGCTCTAAGCTCGGTGCGGTGATAATGTCTGTGGTCACGCAGTAATGAACAGGTCCTGTGACAAAAGACACTTATGTGGAATGCCAGGGCCAGTCATCGACGAGCGACCGAGGGGTGATCTTAAAACAGAGTGAGCATGCACCTGAGGGAAGGAAGCAGAGGTGGCCGGACAGTGAAGCCTTAGCTGACGCGGACGGCCGGAGTCAGGCCTGCCTGAGCGTACGTCCAGGTGAAATGCAGGTCCCCAGAGCGAGAGAGCAGGGGCTGGGGGTGCGGGGGCTGGGAGGATGGGGGAGGGGAATGTCACATGTCACTTCCCGGACATTGCCTCTGTGTGTTATTTATCCTTTGCAGAAAGTCGGTGGTCCTGGGATGTCGACTGCCAGCTTTGTTTTATAGCAGAAGTCCGTCAGGGTCAAAAGGAGAAGCACCTGCTCGGAACCGCACAGACAGGGGGCGCCCGGGTGGCTCAGCGGTGGAGCATCTGCCTTTGGCGCAGGGCGTGATCCCGGGGCCTCGGGATCGAGTCCCACATCGGGCCTCGCCCTCTGCCTGTGCCTCTGCCTCTGCCTCTCTTCGTAGCTCTCATGAATGGATAAAAAAAAATTAAAAAAAAATCGCGCAGATAGATGATAGAGGTTGCACTAGGACCCAAGCCGGTTCTGTTTCCGAAGTTCTCTTTCTATGGCTCTGTGTGCTGGAATAAAGAAAAGGACTATTGAATAAGGGAGGCTCATCTTGGGAGATGAAATAAGATTACAAAAAGAAAGAAAAGAAAAAAAAAACTGTCAGGGGTTAATGCTTCAGTCTTCTGGAAGAGGGGAGAGGGGGTTAGAAACTGCCTGTAGTGCGATGAAAACAAAATGCGGCCAAAGCATACGGCTGCCTGAAGGAGAAAGCTGGCCTTGGTAGAGAACAGAAGATATTTGGGGTATAATAGAGCTTAGAGCGAAGGAAGCCCCATCTGTGGTCCTCTCTTCAAGGCCAGATCTAAATATGCAGAATATGGGTGGCTCTACCCTTTTGCAGAGTGCTGCTCCCCACCCACCCCTAAGGGATACACCAGTGGAAAAGCACAACACCTGTAATGAATGACACGTAAACAGATGAACCCAGTGGAGGCCACACGCCCTGGACTGGAGCAGAGAGAGAGGGGAGCAAGTGTTTTGGAAAGTCCTCTAACTTTAAGGATAAAGGAGCATTTTGCCAAGAATGTACTGCTTGGTACCATTGTCCCCCTGACATAAAAGCCACACTGAGTACAGCTTTGGGGGGAGGAAGTATTCTCGTTTTGCAGAGGGCAGCAAATGAGGATGTGGTGGGAAGTAGATTTGGGGACCTTAGTTTTCCAAGTAAATGTTTAAGCTATGTGATAGCATGGGTGAAGTGGTAAAGCCAGAGCCGCAGAGCTAACTCTGCTAGAAGAGCGGTGGAGTCTTACGTAGGGAGGATCGGGACTCCACATGTGGCCCAGAGGCTAATCTGTCTCAGGCTCCAGTAGGAGTGGAATAGCCCTATCTGGCCTCCCCGCCCCCCCCCCCCCCCCCCCCCGCCCCGGGCATGTCAGCTTCTCTTACTTGAGAAGAGCAGAAAGCTTAGAGAGAAAAACCAGAGCATGCTTCTTCGAGAGATGCAGTGCACACTCTAGCAAAGCCTAGCTGTTCTTGCTGTAATGTGTAAGCCCAAGCACTCAGCAGCTTTGCTTAACGCATTGTTTGGCCTCAGCGAGTCTACCTGAACCCGAAAAAGCAGAGTCTGAGACTCGTCTTTTATGAAGGGAGTTTACTAAAGATGTCATCTCAGGGGCCATGACTGAATGGGAAAAGAGAAATGGGGAAGGATTGCCAAAGTAAGGATGCATCTTTGAGCTGGTTATAGCTGTGGGAAACTGAGGCTTGGTCCCAGTGGGGCACTCTGAGGGCATGTAGGATACATGGCTGACTTGTCAGTGGGGCTGAAAAGCGGACATTTAGCCAGTGTCTTCAACTCTGCGTTGACCTAAAGAGCATCCCACAGGATGCCAGTCTTCCAAATTTACATGTGCGTTGATACCAATCAGGTTTCCAGAGACATCCGATGTCAAGTGTTGGGGAAGTCTCACAGAAGGAAATAAGAGAAGTGGGTAGAGCTGAGGCAGGGGCAAGTTGTAGCAGCCATGGGTAGAGTAAAATATTTGAGGTGCAGTTCAAAAGGCACTTGATACAAATAGCATCTTACAAATTTGCTTAAACAAACATGGAAAAATTGAAAAACAATACCGAAGCTTTAGGTCAAGAAAACACCATCCTGCTTGTATAGGACAGGGATGCAGGGCATACAAAATAACAAGCAGAATATGCAAAGAGACATTTTAATAATAGAAGCATTATTTATTTATTAAAGTTTTTTTTCATTTATTTGACAGAGCATGAGCGCAGGAGCAGGGGGAGTGGCAGGCAGAGGGGAGAGAGAAGCAGACTCCCTGCTGAAGCTGAAGGCTCCCTCCTGAGCTGAAGGCAGACACTTACCCAACTGAGCCACCCAGGTGCCCCTAATGACAGCATTTTTTAAAATCATTATTGTCATAGTTTTACTAGTTCTTCCTTAGGGATGAAAGTGAAATTCTAAAAAGCAAATCTTTCATTGTGCACCTTCCATTTGCCAGTTACCTTAAATACATACTACTCAAATCTCCCACAAGCACACGAAGGAGGTATTATTATCTCCATTTTTAAAGAAGAGAAAATTGAGACCAAATGAGCAGAGTTGCCGAAGTTCTCATAATCAGATACAGGCAGAGCCAGGGTTTCAATCCAGAAGTTCGGTTCTTTCACTTACACTTAGGACCTTATCAGAGGCATTCTTCTGGTCTTCCTGGAAATCATACCAAATCCACTGCATCTCACCTTCTTATGTAATAACCTGCAGAGTAGAGAGAGCCATCTGTTTCTAGAGCAACATATTTGAGTCCATAAGCAAATAGGTTGGCAGAGAACAGAAGGATTATGACATTGCCATTTGGCATTCCTGACTTACTCTGCATTTATAAAATAAAAATGCATGGTCCAACATGTTGATTTCACAAGCTTATCATTATCATTCTTTCTGAAATAAGCATAGTCAGGGACATCATGTACAAAATAAGGGATGGAGGATGAAGTCAGGTAGGAGGAGTTTTTGTTTAACTGCTATCTCATAAAGCACTAGCTTACAAGTGACTTTGTGAAATATGCTTCAACATTGAGGCCAATGAGAAAAAGAACTAAGGGAGAAAAACTTGGGATTTATTTTAAGAGCACAATATCACAAGATTACTTAAAAAAGCAGGGGTTCCAAAACAAGGCTGATTATCCAAATTCGCCTGAAGAACTTTATATAGATACCTGAATGCACCTTCAGGGAGTGTATCTAGGAATAAGACTCCGAAATGTGTGTGTTAAAAATATCCTGTGGTCATTCTGATGATCAGCCTCAGTTTATAGCCACTACTTAAAAGTGTTCATAAGCTAATATGTAAAGAGTCTACTTACATATTTTAATTTGTATGTCTAATCTTGGAGAATCAACTCATAATTTAGTGTGAATCCTAAGTGCTCAAAACAGTTATGATATTCAGTAGACTTTCAATTCTGATCAATAGCCGTTTAGAAATCCCTTCACTGTTAATAAGTCAATGAGTAGAAACAAAGTGAAACAGATGTCAATCAGTTTTTTTAATACCTTGCACATTGTACAATGAGAACATTTTGGAAAATGGAGACAGTATAAGCTAAAAGAAAGTATAGGACAAAGATAATAAAGGGAAGAGCAGAAACATGTTAAATAGGACAGAACATTTGATGGAGAGGACCAACAAAACAAAATTTTGATTCTTTGAGAAAACTAAAATAAAATTTTAGCTAAAGTTTGACTAAGAAAAGAGGAAGGAGAAACTGCTATAAATGAAAACCATGTGACTAAAGATGTAGCAAAAATAACTAATAAAAATATGATCAACTCTATGTCAATAAGTTTAGAGAATTTTAACAGG
Organism: Canis lupus dingo; assembly: GCF_003254725.2. NCBI lineage: Eukaryota > Metazoa > Chordata > Mammalia > Carnivora > Canidae > Canis > Canis lupus. Next base: position 32,509,827 of record NC_064257.1, on the reverse strand, counting down.
TATATAATGGAAAAATATAATTATTTAAGCTGACACATAGCAATATAGAAACAAGAGTTCTCCTAAGAGATCAATGAAATTGAAATAGTAGTTACAAATATTCTCAGACACAAAAGACTTCAAAGCAAGCTCTCGGTTCGGACCCTTAAAGAAAAGAGAATAATCTTTGTTTGCTTGTTTTGTTTTTTTGTGTTTTATCTCTGTAAACATTTCATACATACCTGTTTTATATTCTTTATCTAATAATTCTAGTATTAACAGCCCTTAAAGGGGCAGGTGTCCTTGACTTTCGTTTATTGGGTACTTGGTGTCCTTTGGTTTTGAACTGTTTGATTTCAGTAGGTGTGATGCCCACGCACTTAAATTAAGGCATCTTTCTCCATAGAGGATTTGCTTTTATATCTAGTTCTGTTTTTACAAGTATCTAGGAAACACCACTGACTTGGGACCATTTCTGACTTATGGTTTTAGGCTCAGCATTAGAGGCTCATACTTGGCTTCCCCACCAGTGCTGGCCTCAGGCTCAGTGTCCCACTTGTGGTGTTATAGGATCCATGCCTAGGGCAAGCTGCCTCACTTGCCTCCCAGATGTGCCAGTCTGAGCTTCCATCTAATTCTGTCCTAGTTAAACTTTTTTGAAGGAAGTCACAAAGATCTCCCTTCATATTGAAAATCAATAATACCTGAAATAATATGTCCTGGATAAAGTTTAGTTGTGAACACTGGGGCCAGAGAAAACGGGCTTAGGGATGGAGAAGAGACTCAAACCTGTGGTTAAGTTTTATTTTTTAAGCTGAGTGGTGGGTACAGGAGGCTTGCTTTATTTATTCAATTTATTAGTATTATTTAAGAATATGTATTTTTGTATGTATCATGTATTTTATGAGAAGCTAAAAAAAAAAAAAAACAACCCAAATCAATAGCAATTTTCACTAAAACATCTCTGTGACATTGTGAGAGAACTAACATACCAACAGCAAAATTGTGCACAAGTCTATACCAACTGAAAACAGTGCCCTTCAGCACAGACACGAGTGCTGAGAGAATAGCGCTGGCCCAACAGAAGACATGTAGACGGGAGGGAAATGGTAAATTGACATATGGTAGCCTTGTGGGTTTGTTCATAGAGTACTTCTCTATGACTCCTGTGGACTCCCAGATGAATTTGAGAAGAATTTGGGGTGAAGTTCTCACAGATATAGTGGGAAGAGGTCAGAGAAAGACTGTATATTGTGAGTCTACAGTCTCCTGTGTCCCTGGGTTCATGGGTTATGCAAATTGCATGTAAATAAGAGCTCCAATTCCCCTCTAGTCTTGAGAGCAACTTTAAAATCTTAGCTTTCATGTAGTGTCGACTCCAATTGTCTTTTCCCTTGTGTTTCGATTTTACATACTTCTCTTTGGTTGCCCAGTAACATACCATGGAGAAGCAATTTGAAAAATGGAGCCATGGTACTTAGAAACCTTAATTCCACTCTTATGAGGAACAATTTATTCCCAGGGTGTGTGGTTTTTTTTTTTTTTTTTTTTTTTTTTTCATCATAGGATCAGACCCATTGAGATAGCAACATAGCAAAGATATCTGTTAAATTCTTACCTATGGGTCAGGATATTAAAATGCCATGTAATTGGGAACCCTGGGTGGCGCAGCGGGTTGGCGCCTGCCTTTGGCCCAGGGCGCGATCCTGGAGACCCGGGATCGAATCCGACGTCGGGCTCCCGGTGCATGGAGCCTGCTTCTCCCTCTGCCTGTGTCTCTGCCTCTCCCTCTCTCTCTCTCTCTCTCTCTATCATAAATAAATAAAAATTAAAAAAAATGCCATGTAATTGGAGCTCCTGTTTAGAGATATTAGTAAGTATTGCACTGAAAACCAACCTAGTAGTAAATGAGAAAACAGCAAGCCAGGAGGGTTTGTATAATTTCACTCAGTTCTGTGTTCTACCCAATTGACCAGGCAAAAAAGTAAATTATGTTTGAAAATCAGTCATGCAAGGTTTCTGGCCACTTTTCATAAAAATGGATTATCTGTCACAGTTCTGTGAAGCTTTAACCCCATGTGACATAGTAACGTTTTAGGACAGTGCTGTGAGGCAGTAGCCAGTCGGGCATGATGTGAGGGGCCCCTAGGGCTGCCCACCTCAAAATACTAAACTCTACCTACTGTCTTCCTATTTTGTCTGAAAGTTGGATTCATGACCCAAATATCTTATGGAATTGAAGCCTTTTTTTTTTTTTTTTGTCGTTGTTTGCTTTTCAATAATCTATTCTTTCTTGTTATCAGTGAGGAATGTGGAGTTTAAAAGCAGAAGGGTGGGGATCCCTGGGTGGCACAGCGGTTTAGTGCCTGCCTTTGGCCCAGGGCGCGATCCTGGAGACCCAGGATCGAATCCCACGTCGGGCTCCCGGAGCATGGAGCCTGCTTCTCCCTCTGCCTGTGTCTCTGCCTCTGTGTGTGTGTGTGTGTGTGTGTGACTATCATAAATAAATAAAAATTAAAAAAAAAAAAGTTAAAAGCAGAAGGGTGTTTTCTGGTTAAGTATCACTTGTTAACATGTAGCAAACTGTAATTCTGAGTGACTTTGCTACATGAAAGAGTAATCATAGTGGCAGGGGTGGTTGCTATTGTTGCTTGAATTGAGATACAACCTGTGTAAAGTGAAACAGTGTTCAGTGTTTGGATGAATAATTTTTACATGTGTCTATACCCAAGTAACCACCACCCAGGGGCTCCTTCCTGTCCCTTCTGAGTCAATACCAGCTCTGTCTTCCCTCCCACACACACCAAAAAGGCAAACACTATTCTGACTTTTATCGCCACATCTTGGTTTTTCCTATTTTAGAAACTTGTATAAATAGAATCATTCAGTATGTACCCTTTGGTGTCTGGCTTTTTCAGCTTCACATTATATTGATGAAAATCATTCATGTTATTGTGTTTATCAGGAGCTTGTTCTTTTTCATTGCTTATACTCTTCTATGGATATACCACAGTTTATCTGTTCTACTGTTCGTAGACAATTGGATTGCTTCTAGTTTTTGATTATGATAAACAAAGCTGCTGTGACCACCCCTGTACATGTAGCTTGGTGGACATACACACTCATTTCTCTTAGATATATACTAAGGAGTGGAATTGCTGTGCCATAGGGTATGCATATTTTAGCTTTGGTAGAAAATACCCAAACTGTTTACTGGGAGGGTGGTTTTGATGGGAGGTGCACTGGCAATTCTCTGCCTCTCTAGATCTATTTTCCGTTGTTCTCTGTCCTACTGTGTGCCCTGAATCATCCTAGTTCCCAGTTTCCTTATACTGTGGTTCCTGGTTAGATTCAGTCAATGGACAGCCCAGCAGTTGATTGGAGACAGGGGAGTTGGAGAGAGAATTGGACAGCCCCTCTTCTAAGGCTCTAACTTGCCCTGGTTCCATGAACACCATCCTTCTTCCTCTCCTTAGGCTCAGCAAGTGATTACAGATACCTGTTGGTACTAGTTCCTGGGCACTTCCCCATCTAACATAGTGCTTTTAGGCCTACTCACATCCCTGAAAACATAATTATTCTATAGAAATCTAAAACCTTTGAGTATGCTATTTTTGTCATAGAGATTTTGAATGATACAGGAAGAAATAAAGGGCATTTTGAGAGAAACCAGAGTGTGTTGGAACACATAGGGGTTTCTGCTCAGCATGAGAGAATTGGCACAGGAAAGAGATTGGACTGAAAGTAGTTGTTTAGGGCAATTCACGTCAACAAATATACTGGATGTGGACTGGAATTTGGAGCAATATAAATATGAGTTTCCTATCCTCAAGTGCTTTTTTTTTTTTTTTTGGTTTTTGATAAATTTTTCCTTTCACTATTTAATTTATTTTACTTTTAAAATTTAAATTCACTTTGCCAACATATAGTACATCATTAGTTTCAGATGTGGTTTTCAATCCTCAAGTAGTTTTGTTGACAGGTAGACCTTGACTTTGATCCTAGCTGCACATGACTCTACTAAGCTTCTCTCTCTCTCTCTCTTTTCATCTATAATATGGAAATAATGATCATACCTATTTTAGGTTGACTAGTAGTTCAATCACTGTCACACCTCTGAAGTAGTCAGTTAGTGAAGGAAAATCAAGCTAACCACACACTGAAGATGAGATAGAGGTTTTGTGATTTCATTAAAGGAATTCACCTGGCAGTGGTAGGGTTTCCTAGGAGGACTTCTTGAACTACTCAGAATCTTGGAGGCATAGTCTCCTATATTCTATAATTTCACGGGGGCTACAAAAATCTAAGGATAGTGAGGCTTGCTTTAACGGTGGCAGTATAGAAGAATGGTTAAGACAAGGCAAAGGTTTGGGAGTCGGTTCCAAGTATGAATCTAGACTTTGTCGCTTATTGACTGTGTGCCCTTGATCTAGAGATTAAAATGTCTTAGTTCTGTCCGCTGTAAAATGGGGAGAATCATTCTTATACCTTTTATGGTAACTGTTATTAATGCATCCTTTCCTCCCACAAAAAGATATGTACACATAGTTATGAACATAGTCACTCATACCCCAGCTAAATGCTGGTATAATCTGTCAGGAAACACAAGATTGCAATAACAGGTTGATGCTACTGGTAACACTGTTGTGAGGGTAAGATTGAGAGTGGGTATGTTGGAGGGAGGGAGTGAGATGCTTGGGAAGGTATTAAATATACATGAAGTCTGGGAATGCCGGTGTGAGGATGCCATGTGCGTATTTTGAATTAGATTCTGATTTTGGATTAGAAAATTAGAATCTGCTAGGCAAATTAGAAGATCTGAGAGGGAGAATATTAAAGTGTGTAAGTACATTGAATCAATCTGCAGGGATTTTTTTGGTTTTGAACAATGGTTACTTGAATAAGTTCTCCTTTTGCAAGTCCAGCACTCTAGTACTTATGTCTTCATGTACCTCTTAGAGATATGAAGTCAAAGTCAACCAGTCTCTCCCTGGTTCTGTCTCTCTCTGTATTTGTCTTTCTTACATGCGCACACACACACACACACACAGGATGACATATTCTCAGTAACTATATATTTCAAAGCAAGTCCTGACATTAATTAGCAAGAATATAAGCAAGGACACCTAAAGGGATTTTTTGAGAAAACAAATTCTAGTATGTGGGCAGGCATGCCAAAGCACAAAAGTTTTTGAAGGCAGCGAAGGCTTTGGGCAAATTCTCATAACACTGAAGGATGAGGAAATAGTCAAGGAAGCAAACAATGTGCTTCTGGCACCCTGCTGGTGATTCAGAAAATTCTGATTCAAAAACAGGAATTATTTTCAAAGGTCTTTTGACAGAGCCGACAGCTCCTCAGCTGTCAGCCACTCTCCAGAGACCCTAATGAGCTCTTCCTTGTCAGGTCTTTCTGTCTAAACAAGAAATTGCTAGTCTCTGTATCCGCCACCCCACAGTGAATGCACCTACCTTTGCGTATGCATGGTATAAATTATTATTTAATGCAAACACTTGTTCAGGTTGATCAGTAAGTTGTTTCTGTCAACCTACATCAGTGTGGTCTTTAATGTGTCAGTGACTCAACAGCAGAGTATGTGTGTAAACAGGTGGTCAGAAATTTTTTTTTTTTATTGGTAAACTAATAGATATTCCTAAAGAAGTTACTGCAGTTACCTATGGGACTCATTCCTGAGGCTTTTGTAGATGGTCAGAGTACTTTACCTTATTTTTCACAATAATAGCAGATCATAATAAGGGGCAATAGAGATGACATTCAAGAGAAAAAATTCTTCTTTAAATATATTTAATACATTGTTCCTTCTCTATGATACTCAAGAACCTTGCCTAATTCTATATAAAGAGACTGTCATTTCAAGTTTAGAATTCAGAAAACCCCTTCTAAGTTGGCATCTGTTAGTAGATGACACAGCACTATTTTCTAAAATAATCTTTTTTGCTGATTTCTTCATGTTCTTGAAAAAATTCTGCACTGGCTCCCTCTCTCCCCTCCATGCTAAATGATGTTTTCTCATTTTTCTTTTAATATTCTTCCTCAGTATAGCATGGGGGAGTCAAGGGCATCAGCCTTAGAGTAGTTCACACCTGGGTGTGAGTTCTGGCCAAATTCTTCTTGGTCCTTTTTTCCTACGTTGATCACCTCTCTGTTATCTGGTGTGTCATCAATGTATTTAGAACTACCTCCTGCTTTACTGAAGTGAAATTTTCTTCTCTTTCATTAAAATCTCTCCAGACACTCAATTCTCTTAGTAATTTGCCTCCAATGTTTGAGAAGAGAAGCTATCCACTTTATAAAAAATAAATGAAAACAACTAAAATACAATAAAAACAATGAAAGCTAAAGTAACAATAAAAATTAGAAAAAGAAACTATGTTCTTCAAAGCTTATTTCTTTTTTTTTTTTTAAGATTTTATTTATTTATGAGAGTGAGAGAGAGAGAGCCAGCAAGAGGGGCAGAGGGAGAAGGAGAAGCAGACTCCCCACTGAGCAGGGAGCCTGACTCAGGGCTCCATCCCAGGACCCCAGGATCATGACCTGAGGTGAAGACATTTAACTGACTGAGGCAGCCAGGCACCCCCAAAGCTTATTTCTATAATCAAAGCAATGGAAAGAAGGAAAGGAAGAGAGAAATAACAAAATCAATCAGTGCCTACATTTCATAAACTCGAGATTGACTTCTAGTATGGCCAAGTAACCTCTTATAACTTATAACTCCAGGTAAACAAAACAAAACAAAAACCCCAAAAAACAGCACTGGTGAGTGAAGAAAATTCTGTCCATTCTGGGTCAAAGTTGACACTTGACTGGATAAAATGGCATCTGTGAATATCTTATTTTTTAGGTGGCATTGCTCTTTCTGGCCAGAAAAATGAGAAGACAGAGATGAGAGAGATCATAATTGCTGGGAAAATGAAGAAGGAATCCAGAAGAGGAGAGAGTCAGAGATGAGAGGCTCCAAATTCTGTATATAAGTTCTGCCCAAGTCTTAGCCCAACTCCTGGACTGTATATTTGTGGATCAGAGTTAAAGCAATCCAACTGAGGATAAAATAATACAACTTATATTTTAGTCGTCACTCAAAAGACAGGGTTTTTTTTTTTTTTAGCTTGAGAGCAACAAAATTAATTGCTTGCTAAAATAAGAGCAACAGATTATTCTTAAATCATCCACTATGTTCAGTACACAATTAAAAATTACTTGATGTACAAGGATTTGGGAAATTGTGAGAAAAGATAATCAACTAAGACTAACCCAAGGAATAATTAGCAGACTAAGGAGTTTAAAACAACTAATACAACGAAACACAATAAAATAAAGGAAAATACGTTCACAAGAAATGAAAATAGAAAACTCAGCAGAGAAATTGAAACAATATCAAAGAAACATGTAAATTGTATAACTATAACCTTCAAATGTGAATTTTTTTTTTCAAATGTGAAATTTAACACACTGGGTAGGCTAACAGAGTAGCGACGATAGAGAAATAAATTAGTAAAGTTTAATATATGTGATCTGATGAATAATTTTAAAAAATAGCATCCCGGGGACTTGTGGAACAATATCAAAAGGTGTAGCATATGTGTAATTGAATATATAGAAGAAGAAGGGAGAAAGAATTAGGCAGTAAGCATATCCTAAGAACTAAAGACCAAAATTTCACCAATTTGGTGAAAAACAGAAAAATTCAGATGTAAGAAGCTCAGTGATTCCAAAAAGGGCAAATGTAAAGAAAACCATACTTGTGCACATCATAGGTAATCTGCTAGAATATCCAAGTTGAGAAGAAAGTGGCTAAAGAACACATTATAGGGCGCCTTGGTGGCTCAGTCAGTTAAGCATCTGCCTTCCGCTCAGGTCATGATCCTAAGGTCCTATGATAGAGCTCCCTGCTATCTGTCAAATAAATAAATTCTCAGAAAACAAAAACAAAAACAGAAACAAACCCACAAAACCCCCCACATTATATATAGTGGAACAGTGATCAAATTCTACTAAGTTCTCAACAAAAACTGTAAAATCCAGAAGACAGTATAACAATTTGCTTACAGTGCTATAAGAAGGAAATTTCAACCCAGAATTCTATATTCCCCTCCCCCCCAATCCAAATATCCTTCAAGAAATAGAGCAAAATAAAGACATTTGCAGATGAAAGAAAATGAAGAGAACTAATTACCAGCAGGCCTGTGCTACAAAAAAAAAAAAAAATACTAAAAGAAATTTTTCAGAATTAGAATTTTTCTGAATTTTTCAGAAAAAATACTAAAAGAAATTTTTCAGAATGATAGCAGAAACTCAGGTCCTTAAGCAGGAATTAAGCATTAGAAATGATGTACATAAACAGACTTTTTTTAAATCTTAATTTCTTGAAAAAACATATGACTGTTCAAAGGAAAATATATAATATTGTACCATATGAAGATGTAAGGAACATAACAATTGTCATAGAAGGGACAGGGGAAAACAGTAAATGGGCCTATTTGGTTGACAATGCTTGAATTTTATGTGGAATAGCACGATACTTATTAACTCTACAGAGACTGAAAAGTTTAAGTTGCCTATTGTAATTCAGAAGCAATCACCAAAATATATTGTGAAGAAGCACAGCTAGAGAGCCAATAGATATACTCACTCAGTTTTTTTTCTTTTTTTTTTTTTCAAATTTGGGTTCTCAAATACTTGAAAATATTTGATGCAGTACAATTTAATTATGCTTTCTAGTTCTGAAGCTATACATCAGCCTAAAAAGAGATACACATGTGAGCATGGCTGAGGATGAGTGCTGTTTATTTTAAGACTAGAATATTCCTGATGAAGACTTCTATGATAGAGTTAAAAGCATTTGTGGTCCAAGATTTTGGTTTTAACTACTAAAACCCGAACCATCTGCTCTTTCCCATGAAAATCTCCTTGACCCTTTTTCCCTTTCCCCATATTTTATGTGCCCCTGGGAGAAGGTTTCTGTCTCCCATTCATTCCTATTCACACAGTAGGAACAAATCTGGAAACTTCTGTGAAGGAAGTGTATCACTGGGAAAGTAAACAAGTGGCCTGAAATTCGTGGAATAGCCATTTATTAATTTCTTTTTGTAGAAATAGATGAAAAATAAATTATAATCATTATTTTAAACAAAGTATGATAATTTCACTGAGATCTCACCTGTAAGATATCTCTGCCTGTCTCATTTAGGAATGATGAAAGTATGAAAAATATCTAAATTCCTTTTTTGTTTAGGATATTTTTTTATATATCTTTTTGTTTATATATCCATATTTATTACACAGACTAAGGAGAAATATGCCCATTTCTATTCAAAATAAAGCAAAAGGAAGTTGTAATATGATTTCACCATGGATGGAAGTCATAACTGGATTTTACCGTAAAGTGGCTGGAGGTTGTAAGCACATTTCCATCTGGGCTTATAATCTATCTAGAACACTCTTCCCCTGTTATGGAATAAGAGAGGAAGAGAGGTCAAGAAATGTCTTCCTTTCTTATGGAATAGTTCCTTGGTGTTTCCTGCAGAGAATTAATTATAGTCTTGGCATAACTCTCTATCAGGTTCTCCCTGCTGCTTTTCTCCCTATCTGTGAATGAGAAATTCCAGTGTTAGAGCTTATAACAATTGACACAGCTGAAATGCAAGTAATATCTAAAGGCTGTTTGTGCATAATATTAACCAGGAAATAGACACACATAAAACCTTTTCACTGTTTTGTTTTGGGGATTTTGTGAACTGGTTTTAATTCTATCTGTATCCTGCATCATTTTTCCTATGTCCTTTTCCACATCTCATGTTTAAAAGAATCTAGGAATGAGTTAGTTCAAGGAGAGGAATTTTAGGGCCATTGCTCTTATGATCTGTTGGGTCTGCCTCGAACTTAATTCTCACTATGAAGGACACAGTAAAGTATAAGTTAAAATCTATAGAAGAATGATTAGAGTCATGGTACATGGGATGAAATTTCAGTTCCACCCTACTCCTAGCTCCTGTGACCTTGAGTAGTTACTTCTTCAAGCCTTGACTTTCTAACCTTTAAAATGGTTGATGATAGTATTCATGCCATGGGTCAATATAAGTATTAAATCAAATAAACCATTTAAAGCACTCAACGTAATGCATAGCACATCATAAGCAATCTATAAGTGTTAGTTATTATCATCATATTTCTGTCTGTTTGACTTTTTCCATCTCAAGAAATTTCCTGTTGGTCTTTTTGCAAAGAAACCAGAGTGACCGTTAGCTCATCCCATCAAGCATCCATTAATAATGCAGATAGACAGGTTCATGTTTCATAGCCAGAGGCCCAAATTACCCACAGCCATCTTGTCCAAAAGAGAGGATAAAAGTCAGCAGGTTGAATTTTTTCCAGACTTCAGCTTGTAGCCTAGAGCATCTTGGATCCTCAGCTGCTTCAGCAGAAACTCAAATTTTGCTAATTAAAAAAAAAGAAAAAAAAAAGGTGTTCTTCATTCAATGATGAAAGAAGAAAGTAAAAAATGTATTATGAAGTGAGTTTTTATGCTGCTCTTGATTTATAAATGTATAAGAAGTAACAAATGTGAAAATATTCATAGGTTGAATTCACATATTTCCTAATTCTCATGTAACTATATACTATATGTATAAATATTTTGAAAACAAATTACTTATAAAACTTAATGAGTTCAATATAATAGGATTTCCAAAATATAATTAATTTGAAACGTGTATTTGGCAGAACTTAATCAGAGTTCATTTGGGACCATGAGCAGAAAGATGACCCACTGAATTATGAATTATTCTTTTGTGATATTGGCTTCAAATCTTTCTTCCATTTGATTGAAAGTCATCATTTCTCATCTTTCCTTTGCATCTTATCCTGATGTCCTTTCAGTTATTCATCGTTCAGTAAAGTTTCACTCCCTACTCATCCCTTGCCCTCTGACCCAGTTGTCAGAAGATACCTTTTGGTTATCTACCCAATTCACAATTCATTTTTCTGTGGGAACTAGCCCTCCATTTATCTAGGAAATTTACTCAGGAACCATGCTTTTCCAGTGTCAACCTGTCCTGGCCAAGGCCAATTGGATCTTAGGTGGACACTTGATTTAAGCTGAATCAGATCATCCCAGAGATTTGGAACTGGGAACAAGACATTATAAATTATAACATACTGATATGTTAAGAAGATTTAAACTCAGGAACACTGGGACACCCAAGAGAATAGAGCAGCAGAGAAAGCCAGTTAATGGAGGAGAAAAATAAAGTGGAAATAAAGGCAGAGCAAAGGTATAGCTTGAGTTCTTGGCAACTTTCTAATACATGATTCCAGTCTCCTTGATAACCAGCTACATTTCTGCTCTATTTATTTACTTATTTGGCAAGTCATTCATATACATTTTTTGAATGTCTAGCCAACCTTATGCTAAACATTTTTCATATTCTCTCACTAAATTTTTAAATTATAGTCTAAACCACAACCATCCAACCAAATAGCAAAAACAATGGTGAGCATTTAGTAGACTATGACAATGTCTCAGAAAACTTGGAGACTTGATTTTGGTTATCATTGTAAATTTTCAAGTGAAATCCCAATTGTATAATGACTACTCTCAGCTAAGTGAGCTGAAATAAAAGTTCCTTTCTATAAAATGTAGTATTACCTTCCAAGACTGCCATGGCTAGCAGATGATACTCTCTGGCCACTATTATGACATATAATCACATAATAATCAACAGAGAATTTTGATATGGAGAAAAGAGCACAAATATGATTTTTAGCTTTCACTTATAAAATATCATTGACTAGGATATAAGACTAGGGATACCTGATACCTGATGGCAAAACTAAACAAAAACCAACTCTGACCTACTGATTCCTAACTTTCTATGTCTATATATTAAAATAGTGCATGTCCATAAATATCAGTCTTCAGGGAAAACATATTTTCAGATAATCCTAAATATAAGATGTGGAGAAATTATCATTTGTTCTATGAGTAGTCAACTTTACTAGAGAAAAGAATCGTGCATATTTAGGTAATGGATGTAAGTCATTTGTCAGCCTACTGCTATTCCCCTTCCCCTGAGGAAGCAAAATTGTTGTATTAGTTCAAGACATTAAACTTGTATTTAGTTTCTCATATTAAACATCAGCTAGCATCATGTGGGTTGTTGTTAGAGCGAAAACATTAATAGTTTCATCACCTATACTCTCTGAGTCCAAGTTCTTACTACTCATTTTGTTTTTAATCCACTGCATGTCTAGCTTGCATTGTTACATCTCTATCAAAACCGTGGAAGTCTTTTTTTATTGTTGGATTCCATAACCACCCCCTACCAACTCATTTAGAGTAAAATTCTAATTCTGTCCCATAACTTGAAGACCAAATATGATCTTGGCCTAACCTTTCTCTCTAGTCTTACTTTTTGCTACTCTTCCCCATTAGCCTCTTATAGCTGCTCAAACTTGAATTAGGGAAAATTGGTTGTATTGTTTATTAGAGCTACCATAACAAAATATCATAGACTGAGAAGGTTAAACAATAAGGATTTATTTTTCACAGTTCTGAAAGCTAGAAGTCTGAGATCAAGGTATTGGCAGGGTTTATTCTCAGGCCTATCTCCTTGGCTTGTAGATGGCTGTCTTATCTCTGCCTTCAAATGGGCTTCCTTCTGTCCATGTCTGTCCTAATCTCATCTTCTCATAAGGACACCAGCCATGTTGAATTAAGGCCCATCCCCATGACCTCATTTATCTTAAAGATGTTATCTCCAAGTGCAGTCATGTTTTGAGATACTGGGGATTAGGGTTTCAATATAGGAATTTTTAGGGAATACAATTCAGCCCATAATAATAATGACCTATTGATGAATATGCTCTGGGAAGTTTGGACAGGTCATGTTAGAGTCACAAGGTACTTGAGGAAAAGTAACAGAAGTACAAACCCAGTGACTCTAGAAGCTTTGGGTGTGACATAATCTTGCCCACTTGTGCTCTTGGATGCACAGACTTGAATGTGAGGCCTCATGACCACTTTTTTCCCCCAGAAGTCTCCAGGGAGTCAGTGTGAGAGCAGCTGAGCAGAGGAAGACAGAGACCAGTATATAAAATCAGTGGTCTGCTGAGGCAGCTCCACATCTCTTCAGAAAGTTGGGGCCAACTGAAGGAGTCTCAGGAGGAAACCATCACTGATGCTGTTTCTCTGGTGAGAAAGCGAGTCTTGTGAAAAATGGCAGTGTAAGAAAACCATTTCACTTCCATTTATCATAAACTATCCAATGAAATGACTATGCAAATAGCAAGCAGCATGATGGATTAGGATAATATTATTAAGGAGTTTAAAAACTTTTTAAAGTGATTCTTGCAAAATGTTTTTCAATAAATAAATGTCATATTGCCTAGCTCAGGCAAAGACCCACAGGATTTATCATATTATTGAAAGAAAAAATAAAAGATGGAGAATTTAAAGTCCGGGAAACTTAATGAGGTCACCCCAAATATACCAATAGAAGCTCATTTTAAAATGAACTATTTCCTCATGTGAGAAAACAGTAAACAAAGACAAAGATTAACAAAAACAGTGAATTTTGAAAATAACATAACAGCCAGATTATGGATTCTCCAGGGCGGTGATTAAAGTCTCTCCATTCAAAGAGGGGGAAACTATAAGTACCTACTGCTTAAAGATGGAATATAGCTTTATTTACATTGTTCATGGAGGATTTTGGAAATTTCATTAGGACCAGTCTTTTCTCTGAAAAAACAAGAGGCACCAGCAGATGAAGGTATTTCCTGTACTTTTAGAATGGCTGATTCATATTCGTTAAGGCACTAACTAGAGACTGACTTTCAGATCTCTATGTACATCTAATTGTGCTTTGCTTGTGTCATGAAGTTTTCATTCTTTCGTGTGTTATGGCCCTTAGTCCTAGCTCAAGCTATGTTTGGATTAAGGACATTTTTTTAAAGAATTTATTAGTTTATTTGGCACTGGAAGAGGGAGAGAGAATGTCAGGTAGACTCTGCTCTGAGCATGGAGCCCAACCCAGGGCTTGATCCCAGGACTGGAACTGAGGGCATGACCTGAGCCAAAACCAAGAACTGAGCCACCTAGGCATCCCAAGGACGTATTTGATGGAAGATATAGCCCAAGGAACTAGGGTTAGAGTCTTTCCTCTTAATTCTATACTTTTCCCATTAGTTAGCTAGGAGTGTGCCAATGGCAAAGGCTTCATGGAGCAGATATCTGGGATTTTGAAGCTGGGACTACTCCAGGGGAAGTTGTAGAATTTTGCCTGAAAACAGTCAATAGCAGCTTCTGGCTCTCAGACTCCTTTTTTTTTTTTTTTTTTTTTTTTTTAATTTTTATTTATTTATGATAGTCACAGAGAGAGAGAGAGAGAGAGAGAGAGGTAGAGACATAGGCAGAGGGAGAAGCAAGCTCCATGCACTGGGAGCCTCACGTGGGACCCGATCCTGGGTCTCCAGGATCGCGCCCTGGGCCAAAGGCAGGCGCCAAAGTGCTGCGCCACCCAGGGATCCCTCTCAGACTCCTTTAAAGGGAAAGCTGAGGGATCCCTGGGTGGCACAGTGGTTTAGTGCCTGCCTTTGGCCCAGGGCGTGATCCTGGAGACCCGGGATCGAGTCCCACATTGGGCTCTCGGTGCATGGAGCCTGCTTCTTCCTCTGCCTGTGTCTCTGCCTCTCTCTCTCTCTCTCTGTGTGACTATCATAAATAAATAAAAATTAAAAAAAAAAAAAGGGAAAGCTGAACAATTATGATTTTTTTTTTAGCTGTGCAACAATGATGTATATATGGGTGATGGGGAGGGATGTCTTTACCTTAGCAGTGTGAATTCAAATTCTTCATTGATTAAAAGGTTGAGATACAGATATCATTTCTGAATGGAAAATAGGTTCTTAAAAATATTCATAATACTTAGGAATGTCCTGGAATTTGTTTGCAGAACAATTCAAAACTTAAAGTCTTGTGTATAAATCCCTGTGGGAATTTAATACATTTTTGGTGGTTTCCTGGATTTAAACACAAGGGGATGATTTTAAAAATTCCTTCCTGACCTAATTTATGCTGCACCATAACCAGAGATAGGTTTTTATAATGTCCTTTTATTAAGACATTTAAATCTGCTGTTGAGCCTTCCTATCAATCCATTTGATGGGGCTGATGAGTTATGATGCAAGCAATTAAGGCAATTAAATTCTTCAAGACACAGTGTTCTGAGAAATTATGTACTTACTATGAAGGCAGCATGAGATCTATTTTTTTAAATGTTGGACCGACATGAGCAAGTGTCATCAATAATGCTATTTTTTAAGCAATATATGTCTTAGAATCGAAGAATAACCTTGCTTTTTAAAATTTTAATAACAAGTTTGTGCTTAATTTCACCCTCTAGGTTATTTATTACCATGCATCCTACATAAGCAATTAAAATCTTGTCAATAACACATCATCTAACCTGCGTGCAGACGACCTTTGGCAAGTCATTCATCCTCTCTGCTACTCAGTGTCCTTATCTTTCTGATAAGGGTTAGATAAGGGCCTCAGTTGTTGCTATGTATCCAAAATAGACTTGGTTTCTGTGGGTCTGAGGACAGCCCAAGCATGTTTATGCTTTCTAACCTCCTTGGGCTATTCTGTTGTGTAGAAGAGGTTGAGAACCACCTAACTGGATTTTAACCTTCTGATTCTACTATTTTAAGATTCCAACAGTGTTTTTCATGGAATGGTAGATCTTCACCCTTTACCATTGGAGATGACGTTTGTAGGGTTTTGCCATTGGTGAGAATTTGGAAGTGAGGACAGGAATTTCACCCTGTTTCTGTATAAGTCCCTGAAGCTTGTATGTGATGCTGGTAAAGGGACCTGTAGTGAAGGAAAGAAGCAGGGATGGGGGGGCTGAATTGAGAGGATGTTTTGGATTCTAGGGACTCTTGGGAACCCGGAGTAAAAAAAAAACAATCACTAAGAGAAAGTGGCAAGATCAGAGCTGAATGATAAACCTTATGCTATTCGGATATGATACTACCTTGGGGGAATCTGTAAATCCTAGGATTTTCCTGAAAAAAGAAAGCTAAATAAAATATCTGAAAAAATACATTGACATTTTTTGAGTTATGCAAGAATACAACCCTGTAAAAAAGGAGAAAATGATATAGTGAGGTAAGAAGAGAAACAAAACCTGCCCCTTTCTAGAAGTAGCCACTGCTTACATTTTATTATGAATTCTTCCAGATATTGGCTTTGGATAACAATCCTATAAAATATTCATGAAACTTACCCATTGTGTGTTTTTAAAAATAAGTTAAGTATCATCATATTATTATGCTGCTTCCCTCCCCCATCTAATATAGTCAAAGGTTGTAAGATACCATGATATATGCCAAACTATGTAAATGTAGTTTGTTCCTTTAATGACTATTTAGGATTTTGTTGAAAGGATGTGCCATAACCTCACAAATCAGTTCTCTCACAATAGATATTTTAATCATTTCCAGTTCTTTACACCTAAGAAATATTCAGTAGTGAACATCTTTGTCTGACCGGTTGGGCAACTATCCCTGTGGAGTAGATCCAATGATGGAAAATTCTTGGGACAAAAGGATTTAGAGTGTAGGTAAATTACTAATTTTTTTTTTTAAGATTTATTTATTTATTCATGAGAGACATAGAGAGAGAGTCAGAGGGAGAAGCAGGCTCCCTGCAGGAGCCCGATGCGGGACTTGATCCTGGAGCTCCAGGATCACACCCTGAGCCAAAGACAGACGCTCTACTGCTGAGCCACCCAGGTGTCCCTCTAAATTTTTTCTTTCCAAACTTTTATGTCAATTAATAAGGCCCTCAAGATTGTATGGTGCTTTTGTTTTTCACAGCTATACCAACCCAGGGAATGATCTGTGTTTTGAATCTTTACCATTTTTATAGGTGAATTGTTATTCTATAGCTTTACTTTGCATTTCTTTAATTATCAGTACAATTTTTTAAAATAAGGTAATTTCCAAAGAGACTCCCACTCACCTACTGACAAAAAAATGACATTAGTTTCCTAGCTAGGTGGTAATGAAAGAAAACAACTAAAAGGATATATTGGAGGAATTTAGGCAGAATGCAGGCATTAATTTGCATTTTCTAATCAGAAATGCATTTATTTTTCTCTTTGTCCTCTGTGGCTCTCCAATTTGAATATTCAGCAGGAGAAGAAGGCTGACTGAATACTTAGATTTAACAACAATAGTTAAACATATTCCTTTCTTATGATTCTGCTCCATCTTTCTAAGGTGAAACATTTCAAACAAAGTAAATCTTAATTTTGAATTCAGATGGCTCACTGCTGAAATCATTATGAACACAGTAGAAATGGGAAACTTTTCAGAATATTTTACCTCTGTAGACAAATTGGCACTTTCAGAGAACATTAGCATGATGTAGGCCCTGTGTATCATTTCCATCTCTTCCCTTACCCCTTCCCTAGCCTTGTCAAAGCCAAGGTTAATGGATGCCCTAGATTGAGGATGGCCCTCAACATGAACTTCCTGGGCTGGCTGGCAGGCACTGTGTTTTCCAAAATGATCTGTCCTGGAACATTTGCTCTCTCACCAGGCTCTCCTTTTCCCTTCTTCCTGTCCTCCCCTCTCTCAACCTTCTATGCCTCTCCTCAGCCCTTCCGCACACCCTCCCTTGCTCCCTTGCAACCTTGCTCAGCCAGCACTCACACTTCTGTCTCTTGGGACACTCATCCTGGGGAGCCCTCCACTTACCAAAGCCTCACTCCCTTCTCTGTCCCAGCCACAGGGACTATGCTAAGCAGGCTCTTCCCCTTTGTCCTACATTAGTTTATCAAAAATCTGGTCCCTTTAGTCAACCGTGAATGTCCAAGAGTATGCACTTGGATCAGGCCACTGTTCTTGGCGCCAAGCAGAGTGGTATGCATGATGAATTATGAAACCCTTTTCCGGACAAGTTTAGAATCTCTGGTTCTGCCAGGGCATTGGACCAATGAATGGGAACATGTGTGACAAATCAGAAAATCCTTCTCGGGAAATGCTTGGGAGGAGAAATCTGCAGTCAGCTACTGTGACAAACTGAAGACTCGATGAAGGCCCTTCAGGGGTGACCTGAAAACAAGCCACTTCTCACTTATGTTTTAAATTTGGGGATTGCATAAGATTTAGCTAATATGGTCCAGGTTTGATTTTTAAAACGCCCACAACAAACTCTTTCTCTGTATTTAGTTTTATACATTATCTCTGTGTATGTGTTAAATATCTGCTACTGCCGTGAAGTTTGATGAAAAGATTAATGCTGTCATCTATTCACACAGCAAATACCATGCTTCCTCTTACGTGTCTTTTCTCTAAGGACTGGCTGTGCAGGACTCCCTGTTATGCTGTTAGGTTTCCATTCTGCCCATGTGAACACTCTGGACCTAGATTTTATAGATATGTGACAAGTTCAACAACCACCTCCAGATTTTCTCCCTCCCATTCCCTTTTCTTATTATCACAAGACTAAGAGCCCCAATTTGTTAAGCCAGGCATTTTTAGTGGAGATATATACATGTACACATGAGCACTCCTTACATTTCTCAAGACTCATGAATTATTCAACTTGGTTTTTTTCTCCTATGCACTAGGTACAGATTCTCTCTTTCTCCCTTCTACCAGAAAGGAGGAAAGAATCTTCTTGTTCTTCCTTTTAAAAAATATGACTCCTTTTTATCATTATTTTTTAAAAGTGGAATATTAACATTTTTTTGAGAGAGGCAGCGAGAGGGGGGTAAGGGAGGGAGAGAGTACAATCAGTGAGGGTGGGGGTGGAGCAGGGGCACAGAGGGTGTGAGAGAGAATCTTAAGCAGACTCCACGCTAGGCCCAGAGCCCGATCTCAGTGTCACAACCCTGAGATCATGGCCTGAGCTGAAATCAAGAGTTGGATACTTAAACTGAGCCACTCAGGTGCCCCATCATTTTAAAATAGCATGATATATACATCTCACACTAGAGATGGTTTTGTCCTAATATTTAAAGTCCATCTCCTGTATCCATCATTACCTTATGTTGCCTTGTTAGTAAGATTAAAAAAAAAAAAAAAAAAAACACTCTAAATCCATTGGACATGTCTCTTTGGCCCTTTCTTGATCACCACTTAGGGAGAGAATAATTTTACAGAATTTGGCTTTATTCATAGTTCCTACTTCAACTTATTACATGTTTGCTGAGTTTAACTGGAAGTCCTGTATTTTGTTTGGTAACCCTAGCTGATATCCTATTCTATGCCTGTTACTACTTTATAATCCTTATCTGTGCTCTCTAACAAATAGAGGGAAAAAAAAAATTGAACAGGGACCATTACAATAAAACCTGAGAAAATTGTAAGCTTTTGAAACAAAAGACTAGTGACTCTGTTCCCTGTTGTAATCTCAGAGCCCTGCACCCTGGAACCATGAGTGTTTGTCAAATGAACTAAAACATGATGAATATTGAGGCCACTGTTTCCCATGCATATCTCTACTTTACCTTGGTTCAAGTCAACTGTTTATTTTTCTACAAGTCCAGATAGTGAATATTTTAGACTTTGTGGACCACATGATCTCTGTTGCAGTTGTTCAACTTTCCCAGCAAGATAGCAGCCACAGATGATATGCAACCAAATGAGTATGACTGTGTTGCAATAAAGCTTCATTTACAAAAACAGGTGATTGGCTCGATTTGGCCTAAGGGTCAACATTCACTAACATTTGTTGCCTTAGATCCAAGTCCCCCTCCCCACATGTGAATATGAGGCTGATCTATCTCTGCCGCTTCTGGGTGAATGGTGGTGGGGAGAGTAGAGCTGTGATAATGATCACAGACCTTGTCCCTTCACAGCTCACTACCCACCAACAATCCCAGGAGAATATGCATATCTTCTTTTTAATCACATACTTGTGAACAGTTTCAAGGAACCTTAAGTGTTGTTTAAGTATCAAAAATAACCAATAGCAGATAGTGTCAGAAAGGAGTATTTTTTAGTTTTTATTTTGGTTGTTGTTAAAAAACTTTAAATGGAGATGACAAGATCGGGACCTCATCTGGTGCCTTGCTTCCAGAAAAGACAGTCCCTCGGGGGAATGGATCAATGACCCTCACATGCTTGTCTCTCTTGGGGCAGTGAGTTGTTCTTTTCTGAACATCACCCAGGGACCCTGGGATTCCAAGTAAGAGATATCTAGACGCCATAAACTGGAGCCTTATGAGACATCTGGAATTAGAAGGAGGTGAGTAATGGGTCTGTAGGTTCTGATTCGTATTTAAATCTAAGGGAAATCAAAAGAACTTTCTCTCTGTAATTTGAAAAGGTCATGTGAGAGAGTCCTTGTCTAGCCTCAACCTTAGGAGTAATGGGAGAGGAATTCCCAGGGCTGGTGAAAGGAAAAGCTTGGATATGCAGGAGTGCTGGTTGCTAGTGAGATCTGAAAGAGCCAGCCTAGTATGTCTGCTATCAGAGATTCACTGGTGCAACCTGTCTGGCCAGAAAGGGAAGTTTCTATCATTACAGTTGCTAACCTGTCTTGTGCAGATGCAATAAAACACAAAGGTAGAGGCAGAAGAAAAAGAAAGAAAAGGTTCTTCTTGGTGGAAAGGATTTATTTGGTATCTCCAGCCACTCATTTTTTTTTTCTTTTTTAATCAGTAATTTTTCATTACTCCCTTTAACTCAGCCTGTCAGGCATAGAGTGTTTTCTTGTTTTATCAATGTCTCTTTCCCTTTACCCTGGGACAGTTTCTGATTTTCAAAATATTAATATAAATGCTATAAATATCAATATATATATATATTTATATTTTTCCTCTGTTCTTTGATTTATGCTGCCTTTTCTCCATGAACCCCAGCTATACCCTCCCCAACTACTCTTTGTCCTTAATGGTTTAGCTCAGATACCACTACTTTTACTACAGAGTCTTTCAAGACTTTGGAAACCTCTCCAGGCCTATTCTTACTCTCTGCATACGTCTGTAGTGACAGACATATAATAATAATTATTATTATTATTCCATAATTCATGGAATTATATAAATATATAATTATCTACTCATGTGAGTTCTTTTGGTTGATTTATCTTTGTCACTCTCCCCAAGCACCGTGCCTTCTACATGGTTAGCCCTCTGTAGAACAATATGATTGAAAAGTAAGGCCCATTGAGGTTAAATGTGACCAATGCTAGAGAGGTAGAAAGCGGCAGATGGAGGATTCTGGCCTGAATGCTTTCCAGTTCCCCAAACCACTGCCTCTTCAGATTAACCTACTTTAAAAGTTCAGGAATGCCTGGCCATCTGTGGCAGACAATTCAATAAGAACAAAATTCAGCCCTTTCTACTGAGGTTTTCATCTTTTTCCTTATTTTCACTCTCTCAGCCAAGGCAACCATCTGGTTCCTTAAAGAAAATCACAAGGTGGAGCTGAGGGGACATCTTCCCTGGGTGTTTTCTAGACCCTCCTGGCTTTTTTGCATGGCTTCTCTCCTGGGGAAGGCTCATCTCCTCATTGCTGCCTCAACTACTCCATCTCCAAAGGCTAATTCCTCTTATTTGTTCTCCCTATCCACAAACCCAACCAAACTAGAAATGTTCTGTCCAGCCCCCCTTTTTTTCTATTACAGAGCTCCGTTCATATTAATCATTCATTGCTAAAATTGTCTTGAGGGTTGACTGATATTAACATGGAGATTTGGGTCTCTTCCCACATCAAATGAAGCCACACAAATAGTCTGTGTTTGTGACTTGTTGGTTTTCCTATCATTTGGGGGGAGAATAGAATCATGGTTTGTTTTACACACACACACACACACACACACACACACACACACACACACACTGTGCCACTGACCCTTGAGGACAGCTTTGTAGAGCTAGAGTTGCTTTAGAAAGAAGCTGGCTGACATGGATAACAACCGCTACACTTTAGACCAGCACCATCCAATAGTACTTTCTGCAATGATAGAAATGTTCTTTATCCGTGGTGCCCAATACAATAGTCACTAGCCCTTGTGGCTATAGAGCCCTTGAAATGTGGTTAGTATGACTGATGAACTGCCATTTTTATGTTATTTAACTTATTAAAATTAATTTAAATTTTAATAGCCATACATGGTTAGTGGCTCCTACATTGCACAAAACAGATTTAGAACATCTGCTCTCATTATTTTAATATGGGGGCTTGTACTACTCTGGCTATTTGATTTTTGACGGATAACAGACAGAAGATGTAAACTTAATTTTGTTTTATTAGAACACATATCCATAAGTGTTCCATTTGAGAATAACCTTGTCAGTAATTCTTGGGTCCCCTGAAATCTTGGTAAGCTTTATGAGAGGGTACAATGACTTAATTGCTGAAAAAAGAAAAGGCATTCCCAAGAATAATCCATATATTCCAAATACTTTTCAGAAACCTTCAAAGGTTGTGTTCTATATATAAGGAGAGAGAGATTATATGGAACTCTTATGTAGAAGCTCTTTAGAGGTTTAGAAGAAGATAGATCCTGAGTACCTGTGCCAGCAGAGCCGGTGACCTTGGGAAAGTCACTTAACCTCTCCAAATTTTTGGTTCATCTGTACTTTTGGAATGCTATTGAAACTATCTCGAAGGGTTTCTGGGACTAAGTGAGATAAGGTAGAAGCAAACAATTTATAAGACACCATACAGATGATAGTTGCTACTGAGATTTTAATTAATATAATCTGTAATTCTTCCAAAGTAATTCAGTGTGAGCATCAGCAACAAGTGGCAGGAACCACTCTGTCTACACTTTTTATTGTAAAGTAATTCTGAAAAAAGAAATTAAACTTCTAAGCATGGTAGAGTTTGCTTTCATATTAATTTGCAGAAATTTTGTGTGTGTTGCTAGACTCTGCAGTTATACAAAGTAATCCTGTTTTGAAAACTAAATCTTAATATATATGCCTTTCTTTATTGACTAAGGCTTTTCAGGTTGAAGATTTCCCTCCTCTGTTTTCATAATGAAAGGTTATCTCAGAAAAACCCTGATAAGCTTTTTCCTTTGTTTCTTATGACTCACTCAGTATCCTGTTTTATAGTCTCTTGTCCTTTGGCCAAAAGTTCCAGGGAAAGTGACATCTCCAATCTAGGGAAGTTAAAGATTTGGGGAAAAGGAGAAAATCACCACATTTAGTCAAGATGTCTTACCCACAGTAAGTATTATTGTTCTCATTTATGGGTGAAGTAATAATTTCAAATGCTTAACTGTTCCTTTTTTTTTTTTCTCTGCCACTGTGTAAATGTGTCTGTCAAGTCATCTGCAAATGACAGCAAATTATTCCAAAGGGTAGGGGGATATACCCCAGTCCCCTTTTATTTTTTGTATTTTGAGGATGTCTAAGTGAATTTTGTTTCTTTCATTCAACCTAAAGCATGTTTTTAAAAAAGAAGGAATTTTTTTTTTATTATGGTCACCTATTAAAGTTTTTTTTTAAGACTTTATTTATTCATGAGAGACACACACAGAGAGAGAGAGAGAGAGAGAGAGAGAGAGAGAGAGAGAAAGAGAGGCAGAGACACAAGCAGGCTCCATGCAAGGAGCCTGATGTGGGACTCAATCCCGGGACTCCAGGATCACACCCTGGGCTGCAGGCGGCGCTAAACCACTGTGCCACTGGGGCTGCCCATCTACTAAAGTTTTAAATTTAAATTTCCCACTCTTAGAAATTATATTTGATTTGTATTTACCAATTTCTAGGCTGAATTCTAAAGACTCCTTGATTGAAAAATAAATGTAGGAATTTTCAAAACAGTTCATTTTCGTTTATATACTTAAATGCATGTGAAACAATTGACATAAGGCCTGTTATGTTTGTAAGCATTTAATTATGAAAGTGCCCTTTTGTCCTAAGCAATGAATCAGAGAATGGCTTTGAGATTATGTATTTCATACCTTAACATTTTAGCCAAGCCTAGAGTCTAGATATTTTATGAATTTATTTATAAATATATATATTTTAGATATTATGTCATTCTATAAAATATACCACAAATACTTGTAACAGAAAACCTTTCTCCGAAGTTCTCTGAAATATAACACCACAGATGAATGAATATTCTAATATGGGCTAATATCAGATGAAGCCATCTTTGTGTTACATGAATCATGAAGGCAAGTTTTAAGTTTTAATCTTTAAGATGTGTCATCAGTTGATCTGAGTTCAAACATGCATGAGATTGTGAGAGCACAAGCTGAACATTATGCTTCCTTTATAACTTGAGAGGACATCTAGGACTTAAAAAAAAAGAAGGCTAAAAAAAATAAAATAAAATTACCATGAGAGTACAGCTAAACTGAATTCAAAGAAAAAAAAAAAGCTGCTTTGATTATGTTTAGGCATTCCCACAATTATTCTTTGGAAGCAAATCTAACGTTTCAGACAGCCAGCAGCTGCTACTTCTGGATTTGATACTGTTACGCTTACTGGGGGCCTGATAGGTACCTAGCACTATCTGTCTTAAGCGTACCATCTTCAGACACCCTCTCATGAGGTGGGTTACAATCCCTAGTTTATACATGGGGAGGCTGGAACTTACAGGTTTGATTGAATCAGAAGACAAATCATCTTTAGTTTTAACAATAGGAGCCAAGATTAGATTTTTTTCCCTGAGTGACACATGGAGCATGAGAAATAAAGCAATGGCGTTAGGCTACCATTTAAAGGGTGCTGTGGGCACACTCTCTCACTTTCCTGCCTAGGCATGTCTTCCCTCCCTTCCATCTTTCCTTGTTAACATGCTACTAGTTCTCCAATCTCAGTCCAAAATGTTACCTCCATCCTGATCTTCCAGGACATGACATGCATCTCACTTTTCTTATGTACTTTAGTGTGTTGCTTATAGTTCTGTCAGAACACTGGCAATAATGGATTCATTAAAAGAACATTTATTGATAGTGCCCTTTTGTACCCAGTACAATGGTTAATTGTGGTAAGTCTAGGTTTCCTTGACTTACTCAGCTATATGTGTCTCATAGCACCTACCAGAGAGACTTGCTCATAGGAACTCAATAGAGATTTGAATATTATTCCACTCTGGCCACTCATTGAGCCACATCCAACCTCACCAATGACTTTCTTTTTAATAAAATAGATTACAAATAGATGACACGCTTAGGATACTGTCCTGTATATTGAAGAGTTGATAATGGGGATCTCCACAATTAGAGACTTAGTTATGCTTCAGTGGCTTTCACAAACTGCTTTGGCATCCTGCCCGTGTTCATTGTGGAGGTTTTTCTTTCTTTAAGAGTTTCCTTTCAGTTCATCTAAGAGGAAAAACCTTTGTTAAATACTGCTGTCTTTCACACCTGTAGTTTTTGTGAGAGAAAGCTTTTCAGAGTTCTTGCGGCTGGAATGGCTGAAGATAAGAAGAATGGAGTTGGAACACTAAGAACAGAAGTAATTAGGACTGGG
This sequence comes from Canis lupus dingo, assembly GCF_003254725.2. Taxonomy (NCBI): domain Eukaryota; kingdom Metazoa; phylum Chordata; class Mammalia; order Carnivora; family Canidae; genus Canis; species Canis lupus. The sequence goes on along the minus strand of NC_064257.1, from coordinate 32,484,372 downwards.
ATGAATCAAAATTATATAAGGTTTTCTGGATCCTGCAAGCTTGGCTATAACCTAGCATTTTATATATCTTATATATTATAGTATGAAGTGATTCACTTATCAGGAATAGCAAGAGGGTCGTGTGTGTGTGTGTGTGTGTGTGTGTGTATAAAACATACATTCAGAGTATACATATTACATTTATTCAGACCAAAAAGCATAGTAAGGATCTTATGAAAGTAATCCTTGAAGATCAACACCAATCGTGGTCTATAGCAAGACATGTACCAATGATTAGAAATAGGTACAAATGGGCACCTGTGTTCTCAGTTGGTTAAGCATCTTTGGCTTAGGTCATGATCCCAGCGTCCTGGGATTAGCCCTACGTTGGGCTCCCTGCTCAGTGGGGAGTCTGATTGTCCCTTACCCTCTACCCACCATCCCTCATGTTCTCTATCTCAAATAAATAAAATCTTAAAAAAAAGAATTGTGAAGTGTAGAATTATGGTTTCTGAAATGTAGACTGATATGGAATTGCTCATGGCTGTTCTAATCAAGGTAGAACATTTCATTTAAAAGCAAAAATGAATAAGATTAGCAATAGATATTGAAACTATATTCCCAGCCTTAACATTATTAATACTTCTCAGCTAAGAACATTCTTCTCTGTTGCTATTAATTTTTAGTTATTAAGCAGAGGCTGTAAATAATAATCATCTCTTACATTTGAATAGAGCTTAGAAATTCTTCAAACTGTTTTCATCTAGATTTTCTCAGCAGTATAAATATATTAACATACGTTTAGAGTGCCAATGGTATTGGGGGCATTATATGTTATATCATTTATTCACAAAACAACTCTTTGAGATAGTCCCTGTTATCTCCATGGTAAAAATGAGAAAGCAAACAGATACACTTTGAACTTGTTTAAGTTTGCCCAGCTAATCTAAGGCAGAGATAAGATTCAAATTTAGGCTTTTCTGCTTTCAAAGCCTTTGTAATTTTTCCTTGAAAACTGAAGAAAAGGAAGTCCAGTAATTTGCCCAGGGTCATAATTCATGGCAGGCTAGAACTCAGAATTCCCATCTTTTACTTATTACCATATTCTCTATTGCCTTATGCTTTACGCATATACATTAGAAAGCCAAGATTAATTTTTTTCCAAGATTAATTTTTATTATTTAAAAATTTCCCTTTTCTTGTGAAGGTTAAATTTGGTTCTGATAGGAAATATGCTGCCAGGGACAGCTTATCGAACTAGAAATTCCATATAAAGCCTGAGGCTAGTATCTGAGTAATAAGCCTGGGTGATGTAAATACTCTTTTTCTTATGGTCATGCTGTATACAGTTAAAGTTATCTTAAGCATTGTTTAAGATAGTTAGTTGGGAAGTATTCCTCTGAAAATCTTTCCCACTTGAAGTCCCCTGAGATTGCATAAAGTGCAACCTTTGGACTTCAGTGACACCCTGATAATAGCTGTCACATGGGATTAAATTGTTTCCAATTAAATTGTCACCTCCTTAAGAAACAGGGAGGGTGTCTTTTTTGCATTGATTATCTGCAACTCAGATATGCAAACATGACAATATGCATATCTGTAGAAATTTGTTGGGAGAAAACTCTAGAGCCCAGCAGTCAAACCAAAGCCCATTCTCTGGACTGATAAATGGCAAAACTTTGAGGATACCAATCCTGTTCAAGCAAGTTTTAAAGGTAGCTATATTCTGATCAGAGAAGAGTTAAAAGTAGCAAATTACCTTTGGCATACGTAGTTCCTTTTATACATACACTCAGCTCCAAGAACATAGCCCCATACATTTGTTCTTTGGAATTAAGTAAAATCAGGGTGATATCTGTTGCGTCCCCTGGGGTAATGGGAATTAAAGTTAGGTAGAAATCTTTGGAAAATTTGAATTTCAACTTTCAAAGAAGACTGAATACAGACCTTTTGATTGTAAAGACCACGTGTTTCCCCTTCCTAGGGTCAATGAAATCAAAGATGGATACGGGATGTTTACTTCAAAAGCACAGACCTAGGTGGCGCTTAATGGTTTGAAATGGTACTTTAGTGTTTAGTCAGTGTCCCCTGAAAATTTCTCACACCCAGGGACTGGATGGGCCAGGCCCAGTAAACATTAGCAATATCAGATGATTTTAAAAAATAACCCAGTTCTCCACAATCTCATCAATAGTCCAGGCTAAGAATTCTCGGAGGGATTGGCTCACTGGTCTGCCTGGTTCTTGAGGAAGTGCTTGTGTATCAGTCCTAGATACTGAGGGAATAGTCTGTCTTACGTTCTTAAGGGCACCCAATAGATAGGTATTCCTTTTATGCCATGGATGCCTTCCGGGGGACATCTAGAGCTTAAGCTAGGAATGGTTACTCATTTGTGTCTCTTGCTTGTTTGAAGCTGGGGTGCCAGTTATTTAAAGGTCTTAGTTTTGTAATGAATTTCTTCTGATATTATTTCCCCATTTGCCTATTATTTGAGATGATAGCTCAAAAAAAAAAAAGCTAAGCTTTAAGTGCAGTCCTGATGATTCAACATTCCAAATGTTAGGAATGTAATTTGAAAAAAGAAAAAAAAAAAAAAAAGAGGAGGGGTATGCAATTAAGTTCAAAGAAACTTGACTTTCTATCAAGATGAGATTGCCATGAGATAAGTGCAGAAATGCAAATATTGTTCTGATGAGTGAAAGGTTTTAATACAGGCATGACCAGTTTGACCAAAGCCCTCATTCTAGAAACCTTTCATAAAGGAAGTCTGTCTGTCATTATGTGAATTCCAAAACATCTGCTCTGTGGAACAATGGAGTGGTGCCTGAGGTCTGTGCTGTACCAGGGTAAATTTTGTTTTGATTAAAATGAAAATAGCATGGGAATCTTAGAATTTAGAAAGGCTCTAGAAACAAAGCCTCATTCCTGCAAATATCTTGCTAACCTACATGAAACGATTTGTTAGGAATGGGTATAATGTGGTGGGCACTTCTAGGACTTAGTATGTTTCTAAGAAATTTCTCAGCTCTTGGCCAAGATTTAAAAATTATATTCCCTTTTCAGAAATTGAGGTATTAAAACATACATTCAGATATGGTCCTAATCAGAACATTCTTAATTTTTAAATATATTCTAGAAGCAGGATTTTTTTTTCAAGAAACAGGATTTAAATGTTTCTATAGTTTCTCCTTTTGAACAGATTTGTGTAAATTATGCTTTTCTAAAAGTATAATTGCTCATTCTTAGGATTTAGAAAAGAATGGACTTTTAAAAATCTATAAAAGCATTAGATAAAAATTACAAAACAGTCTCATCAGCTAATCTAACACTTAGCAGTAAACAGCAAGGCTTTGATTAAATTCTTTTTGATTTGCTTTGTGTATGTGTGTGTGCATGTGTGAACATCAATGGTTTTAGTTTTTAAAAAATATCTTTTCCCTTCATAATGATTTTTTTAATGGTAAAAAACAAAAAAAAAACAAAAAAAACAAAGCAAAACAACAACAACAAAAAAACAAGTACCCAATGACTTTAGTAAGACTAACAGTGTATAGTGAGATGTTTGACACAGAGGAGATACATGGTTACAAAAAAAGAGAAAGGAATGGGTCCAGGGACATGGTGGATGGTGCTATACTTGTCATTAGGAAAGAAGCACACATGCCATGCCACATATTTCATGGCAAGCTGGTCAAAGACATTATTTTAAAATAATGTGTGGTTCACTGGGAATCATTTTACTTCTATTCTTATTCTCAAATTAGGTTAATTTTTCTTTTAGTCTTCTCAAAGGGGAAAATACCCCATCTCTTTACAGACCTCCAGGGAAAGGCATGGAGGTTTGAGGCAAGAGAAATCTAAACAGCCAAATTATGTCATAGGCACAGATCCCATTATTCAGTGGCAACTCTTCATCAAGCTTTCTGTGGAAAGTCAGTCCTTACCACCATACTGTCTGCTCAGTTGTTCAGGACTGATTGAAAAACATGTTCAGTCAGGAGATTTCCTTTTAGACACAGTGAGAGCCATGATCGTTTCTGAATGCAGAGCTTCCTATTTGAGGGCAATCATTTATTTATATCATGGATGGATTTTTTTCTTTAAAGCACAATTTTGAGGTTTACTATTCTCAGGAAATCTATCAAAGTATGTGTTTGAAAGGCTAAATGTCAAGATTCCTGCTTGCTTTGCCACAACTGTTTTTCAGCCTCTCCAAAATCACAGATGGGTGTTAATGTTTCAGTGAATGAGATGTTCCATTGTCTGAAATAATGAGCTTCTAGCTTTCATGTTACAACACAATTCCAGGGTCAAGCAATTTCTTCTTAATAATAATGACTATAGGCGTGATTACTGTAATAGTTATGGGATAGATGCCACCATTAAACAAGTTATGTATGTTCTTGAGGCCCTTTTTCCCACCTGTATGATGAGGATCATAATGCCCTCCTACATATTGTTATGAGAATTAAATGAGAAAATGCATGTAATTATAGGTCCACAGTAGGTGCTCAGTAAAGAGTAGTTATTCTTTTCAGTAATGGCTTTACATTGCATAGGATATCTGTTACTTCAAGATAGGTGCATATATGATTAAGTAGGACTCTCCCCCCTGGGAGTCAAGCCTTCAAAGAAATAAACAATACTGCTCATGGAATGAGTCTCCATTAGGATGGTAATAAATACAGCTCTGCTGTTCTTGGTGAAATAGCCCCAATGATTACTATGCTCTTATTTTTCTCTGTCAGAAGAAGTAAGATTATAGCCCTGGGTCAGTTTGACTTAAACCCAGTTTCTGGTCATCTGACCCCAACACTAGCTACCTTTTAAAAATAAGAATTCTGTAAAAGATGGAACTTTTAATAAGCTATTTTCATCTACTATTTTAAGTCATAAAATTGTGAAAGTATTGGCTATTATGTAATTTAATTAGTATTTTCTCCCCTCCCCTGTTTTTAAAATTTATGCCGGGGGATAGTATTGAGAAAGGCATTATTTTAAAAATTGAAGAAATAAATAACCTGACACAAATGATTCATCTTTTCCTGGATTGTGATATTTAGAACAAAATTGAAAAGGTAGACTTTTAATATTGTGATTAGACTATTTCTCCTATTTTTGCTCTATGCTTCATATACTGCGCTAGTCAAATCCCTACCCTCCGAAGTTTTAAAGTGAAACCAATCTTTATCTCAGTAAATTTTTGAGAGCTGCCTTTTATTGAAATACAGAAATTTCCAGAATGAACTGACCAAAATATAAGTTAAATTACTTGAGATGAAGGCTAATAATACTCCTTTGGAAGTCATCAACTATTGGGTTATTATAGCTGTTGTTCACAATATACAAGGTTCAACAAGTCACACTAGCCAGGGTTCAGTAGTTCATCACAGATATGCATCTGCAGTTAGAGGTGCTTTTGAAACTTGTCAGGGAAATCTTAAAAGCATTGTCTCATTAATTTTCATATTATTTCTCATTATATCTGTGGTGGCAGATAAGTATGAAAAGGCCTCAAAACAGCATATCCATTAAAAAAGACTCATTTATTAATCTCAGCATGGAGTAGAAATTCTTCAAGTTGATTACGTCTTGCTTCATGGTCCACATAAAGCAAGGATCTGAGTTCAGTACTGACTCCAAATTTCACACTGAACTTCTCAGCTTTGGCTATGCCTTCTAGAATGATACAGGGAAAGAAAACAAACCAATAAATAAAGTCTTTACCTCTGCAAGGTTCTGTGTCTTTTTCTTACCTGTATCCTCTATCAATATCCTTCATGTTCTTTTCTCCATCAGCCCCACAATTTGTCTCTGTAAAATTCCCGTCTCAAGGCTTTTAATCTTCCTATTTGTGTCTGACATCCCACTCAGGTTAACAATTTCCTAAGTATTATTCTAACTTCCATCTCCCTTCAGAGAAAAAACATTGACATCAGTGGTAGGAGAGATGTCTTGTGTCTAATATTTTGTGGTGTGAGCTTCGGATTTACTTTGCCTCAGTGTCATCTTCTGCAGAATGAGCCAGTGTCAGTTATCCAATGTTAACAATCCTTCAAGTCCTAACCATGAAGATGGGAGAAATTAGTGCCTAGACTCCTATAGCCCAAATGCCTGGATTTGAAGCCTGTTTCTAGCACCTGCTGTTGCTGTGATCTTGTTCAGTTGCTTTATGTTTATCAATCTCAGTTTCCTTATCTGTGGTATGGGCCTAATAATGATTTCTGAGTATTGTTATGAGAATTAAATGAAACACACACACACACACACACACAGAGTCCTTAAAAAGAATCTGGAATATGCCAAGTACTCAATAAATATTAGCTCCTATTACTAACCACTTCCACTAGCCTATAAGTTAGGTTTATAAAAAGCTTTCAGTTACAGTATTTCAATTAACTTTAGCAAGGATCCCAATACCAGGATGAACACTGAGGCCCAAAAAGGTCAAATGACTTATTCAAGATCAGCAGTTGGCGGCAGGTCCAGAACTGGAGCCTGCATGTCAGTCTCCTAGCTCAGGGCTCTTTAAGTTACACAAACATAATAATACATTTGCAACATGGTAAGTCTCTAATGGCTCACACCCAGATGTTGTGATCTTTATAAAATTTTCTAGGAGTCTCTGTTATTAATATAGTCACTGTTGTTATTTTATACTACATGGCTACTAAAAATAATCATGATCTGTTATCTCAATTACCTAATCTAGGAGTAATATTCATTATAGTAAACTTGAGTAAGGTCTAGAGTTAAAACAGTTTTTTACTCTCATTCATAGTTTTCTTGAGGCTGTAGGTTGGGATAGGGAATGAATTGTTGCAGAATTAACTTGAGGATTGGCATTGCAAACAAAGACCACCACTTACTCTCTGCAGAAATGTGCCACCCCTAGGATGTTCTGTAACAGTAGTATGGACTGTGGGTGTGTATAAGTGTGTATTTGTGGGTCTAATTGTATGGAAATGGAGAGAGTAGTCCACTTTTGAAAGTGTTGATACATTTCTGTTCAAATATATTAATCAGTATTCCTATCTCAACTATACATTGGGGGAGAACAAGTTTAAATGCAGAACTAGTCGACTTACTTGGCTTCTTTACTGAGAAAGTGTGATCCATTTTGTGCCTACAAGGATAAAGTGCAGGAAGCTTTTCCTTTCCTTTATTATCCTTGTAATATCTATTGATCTATACCTGGGAATTGCAGGTAACAAAAATGTACAGAAGAGAATAGCAGTGACCAGACAGACAAGACAGAAAAAGTACAGGAAGACAAACTGGGTGAGAAGTGCATTTTACAAAGTAGTAAGTGGATTAATTTATTTTAACAAAAACAAGGCATCACTTAGAAGAAATATGATGTGAGATAGGTCAGGCGCTAACCAAGGCAGAGTCATCAGCAAATCTTGTGGGCTTGTTTTCTTCTAACCAAAACAACACTTCTTGTTTTGTTTTTACCAGGAAAAGCAGCTAGCTGGTTATTGAATTCATAGTGGATGATACGTACAATTCTAAACACGTCAGCTGCATCATTTCATTTTCTCCTTACAACAATCCTAACAAACCTCTGCTGTGGGTATCTTGATTCCTGTTTTACACATAAGGTTTGGGAAATTTACAGAGTTTTCATAGAGCTGATAAACTGAAGAGTCAGATAAATTGAAATACATTTCTGCCAGGCTCTGAAACTTGTAATCTTCACCACTGCACTTGTCAACATCTGTTGAGGATGATATTCATGAAAAGTGTGATGGTTAATTTTATGTCTCAACATGACTAGGACCCGGTACCCAGATATTTGGTCAAACATTTTTTTTTGTAGATATTGTCATGAAGGTATTTTTTCGATGAGAGTATTACGTAAATTAGTGGAAATTGAGTAAAGCAGATTACTCTCCATAATGTAAGTGGGGTCCATCCAATTGGTTGACAGCCTTAACAGAACAAAAACTGGAATCCTGGAAGAAGCAATTCTTCCAGCATACGGCCTTCTGACTTGAACGATGGCATCAACTCTTCCCTGCTTGCTGGCCTGCTCTGCAGGTTTGAGATTTGCCAGCCTCCATAATCATGAGAGCCAATTTTTTAAAATGCATCTCTCTTTTTTATATAAATGCACCCTATTGATTCTGTTTCTCTGGAGAACCCTGACTAATACAGAATGCTTCCTCTTCTTCATTCAAATGAGTTCGCTGAGTGATAGCGCAGAGCATGTTTGCCTGGTGCATCTCTGTAGGTCACGCCTAGATGGGCATGAAGGACCTCCATGAGCTTTCTCAAGGGTGCTGGCATGGCAATAAGAGCAGATGAAGCTTCTTTTCTCCAATACATTGACTATACTCTTTATTTCCTAGCTTACCAGCATAAGTTGGGCCACATTATTTAGTTTATAGTAGATACATTCCAGTTTTTCTTAGGCATATATTCAGAAATTAGCCACAGTTAGTACATATGTGATATACAGCTTTTTATATAAAATTAACATCTCGTGAAAGCTGATTACATACCAGGTATCTTTCCATATCAAAAAGATATGTTGGGATCCCTGGGTGGCGCAGCGGTTTAGCACCTGCCTTTGGCCCAGGGCGCGATCCTGGAGACCCGGGATCGAATCCCACGTCAGGCTCCCGGTGCATGGAGCTTGCTTCTCCCTCTGCCTGTGTCTCTGCCTCTCTCTCTCTCTCTCTCTCTGTGTGTGACTATCATAAATAAATCAAAATAAAAAAAAGAAAGATATGTTATCTTTCATTCCGTGTAAACAACTCTAAACATAAACAACACAAACACCAAACTTTTTCAGGAAACTAAGATGAGGAAACTAAGATTCAAGAAGAATTAGTAACTTCCATTAGGTAAGTAGAGGAGTGGAGATATCAACCCAGATCTGTCTGGCTTTGAACACCATCTTCCAAACAACTACAGTTAATAACAGTTTTTGGTACATTACGTACTTCTGAAAATGAGCACAACAATCTAAACTATGAACACTGAATACAAACTAGTTTATTTTCAGATAATAAACTAAATATTATGATATTCTTAAGTAAATATCTGTCATTAGAATAATCTTTGGTGATCTACTTCCAGTACATTATGCTATTCTTTAATTCTGTACTTTAACAGTTGAATGAATAGTTGGCCTGATTTAATACAATAATTACTCAATGCTATTTTATCATCATATTTTATCTGTTTCAATCATATTGGATTTATAGCATTTATAATTCATAACATTCTTTTCATTTATTTACTTTCACTCATTTAATAAAATTATAAGAACAGAATGTGATACAGTCAGCTATGCAGGTAAAAATAAGGGTTTCTAAACCTGAACTGTTGACAAGTGGATAACTACCACCATTGGAGAATTCAAAATACTTATTTATCAGTTGGTGTATATGCTTGCAAAAGGTTTGTTAAGGTATAATGAATGCAAGTGTTTTGGCGTTTTTTTTCAGAGAGAGATTAACTTGTGAAACTTGTTATGTTTTTCATAATATGTCTATTGTTTATCCTGTGTCCCATCACAAATTAACTTCAGACTCTTGGAATTTAGTTTGGCTAGTCCATGAGTCAATACAAAAGCCTACTAAGAAAAGCTAAAACCAGTTAATCAACAGAAATAAAATGTAGAACATTTAGTAAGCACTCCCTTGATACCCTCTGAGTTATGGGCATATTTTTAAACTCACGTTCCACATGACCTTTTGTGAGAAAGCAAATGGCAACCTCATAAGCATTTACCAACTTAAATGGAGACGACCAGGTTTGGAAATGGATGGCTTAACACAATATTATCTCTAATATTTAGTTTCAACTCTAGAAGGCAATATTATCTCTTTATCCTAGCAAATTAATATGGTTGACCAAACTAAATCTGGACAAAATTAGATGAGGTTTAAAGAAGTCAGACTGTGGTGGGCAGATAACTTTAGTACAAGTCTTAAATAGAATCAAGAACATTGGAGCTCTTCTACTTCTGAACATGGAGATATTTTGCCAAGACATGTGTCATCATCACTACAATGAGTGCATTAGAGACTGGGAAAAGTGTTGGAAAGTCCCACAGTGAGGTGGCTGCCAAGGGAGGTGCTTCTCTGTGACCCTTACTGAGGTAACCAGGGTACTATCAAATTTAGCCCATAAATGATTCAAAGAAGTATGAACAGAGGAAATATTCCAACTAGAAAAAAACAAAAAACAAACAAACAAAAAAACAAAGTTTCTCCACTGTCAGTTTATTACCAATAAATCCTGAACTCTTTTTCTCTCCTATCCTCCTCTCCAAAGCTAAAAATGTTCAATTCAAAATAAAGAGCTCAATAGGAGTACTTGGGTTGATCCAATGATCTGATGATTATTTTAGCCTGGTTAATTAACTGGATAAGGCTGAAGAGCATGGAACTGAGTTAAGTAAGCATAATCATAACTTTATATCTACAACATTTTGTAAGCTCAGAGAAGCAAGTGGATCAAAATGTTTAACTGGTTTATAATTTAAGTGGATTTTAATATTATAGACACTCCATGTAATTCTCTGTGAGTTTATTTGATACAAACTAAGTAGAGGAGAATTTTTGAAGGAAGAGAAGAGAGTCTTTAATTGATACCAAAAGTTAAGTGTGTTGAGTTACCATTTGGTGTGTGACGCAAGCTGTAAAGCATTAGAGAGGAAATAAGCCTGGCTCACATTTGGTGGACTTTAGGCAGGATTCAAACACATCTCTCTTCTCTGCTAAAAAATGGAAGGCTTCTATGGAGGTGGGGAGGCATATCCTCTTTGATATACCATATAAAGCACAACTAGGGTGATTGCAAGGCAACAGGATGTGGGTGTCTGATGCTGTGCATGTTGACATCAGCAGCTGTGGGGACATTTTCCTTGGGTTTCACACCACCAGCAATTGAACCAGCTGCTGTGAGTAGCACCACATACAACATCAAGCAAGACATTGTGGCTCAGCATCTCTCATGGCCCTGCAGTCCGCAGGGTCTTAGAGGGAAGTTGACTTTGCTCAACAGTTCTTTCCCCCTCTGTGACCTGACTTTGCCTCTGGCTGTTTTCACAGCTGTGTGCATGCTCCAGTCAGCTCACAGAGGACTGTGGATTGCTGGGAAAGGCATGCTCACCAGCCAGCCACCTCAAAGATAAGAACAGTCAGTTTTCTTCCATTCTTGTCCCTGCCTCCTTGGTAATGATGACAAAATGGGGTTCCCTAAAATACATAGATGCAGCTGGAGACGTATGTATACTCCTTTCCATTCCTTGGACCCTTCTTCTCCTTCTGTGAGACCTCCCACAGACCAGTGTCACTTATGTGACACACATCATGTTCTTCCTCTCATAATTATTGTTGGTGTGCAAAGCTTACGCCTCCTGTTTGAAACAGGAAACATGACCTTCTAATCTTTTTATTTTTCACAGCAGCTGTAAGAGGACTTGAAAAGCAATATTTGTTAGATTGATTAAATGTCAGAAGCATTTGAATGAAAAAACAATAGGTCTATTAATTCTTTAGCTATTTACTGAGTGGCTGCTAAGTTCTAAGCACTATCCTAGTTCTAAGTGGATGATATAAGTTCTTGCTGTTGGTTAAGTTTTGTGAGAGAGAGAGAGAAAGAGAGAGAGAGAGAGAGAGAGAGAGAGAGAACAAGATGTGATAGGAGTACAGAGCAAGGAGGAATGAATTCTGTTTGGGGAAGTCAAGGCTTCCAGGAGAGGATGGGTTGATCAGGATCCTGAAGGATGGGTAGTATTCAGTAGGCAGAAAAGAGAAAAAGGGCATTTTAGACAAAGTGAACATTTCTTGCAAAACCACAGTCATTGTGAGTGACATTTTAATTAGGAAACTAAGAAAAGTTCAGAGTGACTGGAGCATTGAGGGGAATACGTGGAGAAGGGAGAAAAGAGAATTTATTCATTTTCTATTCCTGCATAACAAATGACCAGAAACTTGGTTGCTTCAAATAATACATTTATTATTTCAAAGTTTCTGTGGGTTAACCGAGTCCTTTGCTCAGGGTCTCATCAAGCTGATGTTGTGGAGTTGATTGGGGCTGTATCATACCTGAGGCTTGAGGGTCTCTTCCAAGCTCACATAGTTGTTGGCAAAATTCAGTTCTTTGGGGTTTATGTGGTTAAAAATCTTTCTCTTGCTTGTTGTTGATTTGACACCATTATAAGTGACTAGAGATCACCTTCAGGCCTTTGCCACGTGGCCCCTCAGTGACAGACAACATTGCCAGTTTACTTTGTCTTTGAGGCTGACAGGAGAACATCGGACACTTCCCCTTCTCTGAAGACACTCATTTGATTAGATCAGGCCCACTCAGGACATTCTCCCTTTTGATTAACTCAAAGTCATGTGATTATCCCATCATATTCACTGGTCCTGCCCATACTCAGGAGAAAGGTATTATAACAGGGCAAAATGCAGGGGATTAGAAATCTTGCTAGCTATCTTTTAATTCTTCCTACCACAGAGGAACTCGAATGAATGGTATAGAAAAAACTGAAGGAAGAGTCTAAAGTCCTAATTTTCTCTAGGCCTTGCTGCTTATTATTCATCCTTTTTGAGTTCCTTCATTAATATAAATTATTTTACCTATAAAACCCTCATAGAGATAGTCTAAGCAATAAATAAAGTAAAATATTACAGGAAACTGCACATTGCTCTAGGTTTCTATGTTTGGTATAAAGGATCTTATAAGCCATGTTGGGGAGCTCACACTCTCTTCTTTAGGGCAGAGGGTGGAAAACTCATCAAAGTCTCTCAGAAGGGAAAAAACATGATCAGATTTGCTTTATGTACTGGGCCCTGATGTTCAGAAACCTGGCTTCAAACCAACCACTCATTCGTATTTTAGTTCTCCTAACACATACTAAGAGTTTGGTAATCATTTTTGGAAGTTTTTTATATTATGGAAAATTTCAGACATATACAAAGTAAATAGAATAGCATAACGTTTCCCTGTGTATTTATCATTAAGCTTTAATAGTATCAACACTCTGTCATGCTTGTTTCATTTATATCTCACCCCTCTTCCCATCTCTTTTGGCTTTTGTATTATTTCTTTATTTAGTTATTTTTAGGGTTAGACTTACATATGTTAAAATGCACTGGTCTTACCAGTGATTTTGTGACTTATGTGATTTTGACTGATATAAGATATGATCTTATCTTCACACCCCATCAAGATATGAAATGTTGTTGTCACCTCAGAAAGTTCTCCCATGCTTCTTGTGAGTCAGCCCCTCTCATCTACCTCAGAGAAAGCCGTTGCTTGATTTTTTACCCATAAGTTAGTTTTGGCAGTTTTAGGACTCAGTGCAGATGGAATCACACAGCCTGTATGCTTTTGTGTCTGGTTGGTTTTTGTTTTTCTTTCTCATTTTCTTCTTCTTCTTTTTAAATTATTTATTTGAGAGAGAGAGAGAGGGAGAGAGAGAGAGAGAGATAGGGAGGGAGGGGCAGAGGCAGAGGCAGTGAGAGATAATCTCAAGAAGACTCCCTGCTGAGCATGGTGATGACTTAAGCCAAAATCTAGAATTGGACACTGAGCCACCCAGGTGTCCCTGTTTTTGTTTTGTTTTTGTTTTCTGAAGCATAATGTCTATGAGAAGCATCCATGTTGTTGAGCATATTAGCACTTAGTTCCTTTGTAGTATTTATTTAAAAAAAACCCACCATTTTTTTTTCATTTTTCACATACCTGGGCTGTTCGCAGTTTGGGACTACTACAAATAAAGTGGCTATGTACATTCTTATAGTGTCCATCGGTATATGGACATGTATTTTCATTTTTCTTTGATATATATATATATAGGAGTAGGATGGCTAAGTCAAAGGCAGGCATAAATTTAAATCTATTAGAAACTGGCAAACTTTCTTCCAAAGTGCTGATGGCTTTTTTATTCTCCAATAAGCAGTGTTTGTGGATTATGATTGCTCTATATCCTCTCCAGTGTTTGGTGTTGCTTACCTTAATTTCAGTCCTTTTGATGGGTGTATGCTAGTGTCTTATTGTGGTTTTAATTTGTATTTCCCTATGACTAATGATATTGGGTCATCACGTTCAGATGAATAGCATCGTGTAAGAGCATGGGTTTTAGTGTCAGACTGACCCTGGTTCAATTCCTTGTTCTGCTTCTGGCCAAGCAAGATGCTTGACTTCTTTGCAAAAGGAATATACTTCTAGTATCTTCGTCATGGAGTTGTTGTCAAGATTAAGTGAGACAATACATATCAAGTTCTTAGCAGAGTTCATGGTGCAATAAAGAAGGGTTTTACTACTCATGAAGAATGCTTAACGACATACACTTATTGATACACAAGTTGTCAAATGGGTGATTTATTGTTATTTGTTTTAATAAAACATTTTTTAAACATTTTGAGACTATTTTAAACTTACAGAAGAATTGCAAGAAGAATATGAAGAATTACCATATATCCTTCATTGAAGAGACTCTATTCAACATTTGCCAGTTGCCCAGTAATATTTTTCTATAGGAAAATGTCTGATTCATATATGCTTTTAGTGGTCATGTCTCTCTTGTCTGCTTGAATCTGAAAAGTAAAGTCTTCCCTGACTTTCATGATAGCTGTATTTTAAAGATCAGAAACCAGTCATTTTGTAAAATATCATTCAATTTGGGTTTTTCTAATGTTTCCTTATGACCAGAACCGTGTTGTGTATATTTCTCTGGAACATTACAGAAGCAATGTGTCTGTGTTGTCATATTGTATCTATAGCTATTTTTAAATGGAGGAAACTTAAGTGGCGGGGGTTGGGGGGAATCATGTGTACACATAAAGGCCACAATCCCAAACTCTCCTTTCTTACCTCTACATATGGCATAAGCAAGCCTCTCTCTGCCCTTGATGACTTCCTCCCTGAGCATCCTGGACTGCTTGGATTTGGCTGCACATCACAGGCCTTTCCCCCCATAATGAACACACACCGGTTCCAAGGCTGCAGCTTCCTTTATATCATTTCCCCTTGTTGCTCTACAGAAGCACACAATACCCGAGCCAGTGACTTCTCTCTTTCTCTTCCCCACCTCTAGTTCTTTTTTTTACTAATTTCAATATATGCCATTTAAAAGATTTTAAAAATTTGTGGAAAGGCAGGCAAAAGTGAATTTTTTTTTTTTTTGGAGGTGAGAGTGCGGAAGGTATAACCTTAAAAAAGAAAGAAGAATGAGCTCTTCCTTCTCAAATATCTATTTTGATAAATTCACTAAGGTAGGGGGTAACATAATTCTTCCTGGCTCTACTCCCCAACAAGGTGTGTATCAGAACCACCATGAGCTTGGAAGAGGGCATGAGTGGTTTTAAGAATCTTCCAGGTGATTCTAATTTTCTCCTGTCTATCCCTCCTGTATTTCGGTGAGACTCCCTTGTTAGAATCAGGAGAGAAGAG
This sequence comes from Canis lupus dingo, assembly GCF_003254725.2. Lineage (NCBI taxonomy): Eukaryota > Metazoa > Chordata > Mammalia > Carnivora > Canidae > Canis > Canis lupus. The sequence continues at coordinate 32,468,970 of NC_064257.1, read as the reverse complement.
GGTGAAGGAGGGAGCCTAGAGCTGTTCAGAATGCAGGGGGTGGCTGACACCTAAGAGGGCTGAGGGCATGTGGCTACCAAAATAGGAGCAAAGCCAGGAATAGGAAGCTCCTATGCTTTGAAAAGGAAGGGGTCTGTCAACATCATGAAAAGCTTCAGAAAAGTGAAGTAGGATAAAGAATAAAAGACAATCACTGGAACTAGAAGTGAAGAGGTCATTGGCAAGGTTTCTATTGGTGTGTATTGTTGGAGGTGGAAGGACAGAATGGAAGCCACATTTCACTGGGTCAAAGAGTAAATGGGAGGTAAGTAAATTTGGGTCTCTCCTTCAAGAAATGGTTTAAGAAGTGGAACAGAGAAGGAAACAAAAAGAGAAGCGGGGAATGGGCAAATTATTTCTCTGGGCCTCAGTTTCTTCCTCCATAAGATGGGGTAATGATAGTATGTATCCCATGAGATTTTGTGAGACTTCAACAGATTAACAGATCTCATCCCCACATGGTTTTGGGAACGTGGAAAGTAGTCAAAAAAGTCATCTGTGTATTATATTATCAAAGGAGAAATTAACTCCTTTCTTCTTATCCCAAAGTTTCAAGAATCATTACATTTGCCCATTTCCATTGTAAGTACCTGCTTTTCCATGTAGGTCATGGCCTCCACCAGTTCCAGACACATGATACACTAATTCAACTTCCAGTTGCTCCTCAGCTCCGCAGTACCATGGCAAAACTCTCTAGTCTTTGAAAAGACCCATCCCCGCTGCCTCCCCACCCCCCTCCAACATCAAGTACCTAAAAGACTAGGATAACAACAACAGCAACAACAACAACAACAACAACAAAAACACAACCAGTGGAAACTTACAAGAAATCTGAAGAAAAATGGTTGACCTTCCTTTCAGAATGAATTGGTACCAGCCCTCAGTGCTTCAAGCATCATCCTTTCTCTCCCTTTCATCCCTTCTCTCTCCATTATCATTCCTGGTCCTGTGTCACAAGGTTCCCAGCTAACTAGACATTTTTTTCCCTTAAATTTGGGAGCCTTTCTTCAGTACTCCTTGTTCCGCTTACCCTTTTAAAATACTGCCTCCATCATCTGCTTGCCCTTGCATTTGATGTGGGGTACTCGGGGGAATGAGAGAAGAATAAATAAATACAAGTATTCTAATGGAAGAAAACAGGGTGGCAACATGAAAGAAACATTGGCTTTCATATCAGGAGGATTTAAACCTCGGGTACAACACTCACTGGGCAGTGATATCACTTCGGTTCTCTGTGCTTTAGTTTGTTCATTATTAAATATTATTAAAATGGTACCAATGATCTAAAAATGTGACCACATCATGGAGTTTAGGGAAGCATAAATGAAATCATGTGAAAGAGCCCCTGGCAGTAAAAGATCTACCCAGACACATCAACCACTTTCCCCACCTGGGCTTTCAAAAAGGCTAAATATGTGTAATTTATAAAGTGGGGAATAACTTGGCTGCATCCACCCCAAGTGGCTCTTGCTTCATGAAGGAAAAATAACATATTCGCGCTTTTTTTTTTTTTTTTTCCCTGACAGAAGTCATTGAAGGGGAATAAATCTATTTCGGATAACCGTGAATGGAACCTTTGAGACTGCTATAACATCCTGTTGCAAAGCGTGCATTTATATAAATGGAAATAGAGTTTGCGGGTACTAAAACCTAAATGAGACGTAAAGGAAGCACATGCTCATCTAAGAATGTAAGGCCAGGGCAGGGGTGCTGGATCCTAACTGGTAGTTCCCTTGAGTTCACACATTTTGTGAGTTCTGTGTAATGTACGTTTGCAGAGGGAATTTTTTTTCATATTTCTTAGAAGGCCATAACATGGACCAGTTAACTGGTTTTATTTTGAGTCACCCTGAGTGTACAGAAGCTGTAATGTGGATAATAAACCAGGAGTTTTGCTGCACCAATGTTGTATCAACACTCTTGCTCTGATGACTGCTGTCTGCTTGCCTCAGACGCAGGGCTTTCAGGCCTGTTGGAAAACAGAGTGGGGGAGAAGCTTCCTGAGAAGATTTACTTCATACAGCTGCCCCAGTTGGTCTTCCTACCATGACTCGAGTCTACCTGAAGACTTGTGTACTATGCCTTTCTAACAATGGAATTTTCAAAATGGGGAATAGTAGGGTTGGATGTGGCATTTGATCTTAGTTCCCTCAGTCCTTTGAGCCACTAATTCTAAAAAGTCGTGGTCACATCAGTTGTGGACAAATACCTATGTCCAACTTTATCAGGAAAGCTTTTTTTCCCCCTTGTAATACATTTGCTTATTCATTCAAGCCTTTATTAGCGTATATAATGTGCATCACACAATACACAGCGCCGGTGATTCAGCCTGGTGCTGTTAGATAGGTCAGGTTCCCTGCAGCCAGAAGGAGGGAGTATAGAGGATCTTGGGAGGGGAGAACTCCTGTCTCATAGATGCAGCAGGTTCCAGTTCATCAGCCTGGTCCAGAGAGGGAGATGAAGAGTGTGTTCATGGGCACATCTGCCCATCCTTCTGGGGTGCAGCAAATCCCCTTGCTATGGGGTTTTTATCCCCCTTTATTATTGCAGCCCATGTCAACCCACTCGAGTCTATATCCTCCTGTTCCTAAAGCTTGTGACAGGCAACTAGTGTCAGTCTCTGCTGGGCCTATGGCACATATCTTTCCTTGAGTGTCTCTATCTCCTGTGCCTGTATCTGAGATGAGACCTCCCACTCTCTGCATCTGTATCCCATGCTCAAGTATGTCTATCTCTGGTGCTTCAGGTCATACCAGCTCATATTTGTCCACAGTCTGTGCACCTCCAGTCCACCCAGACTTCATTTATTGTTCCTCTACCCTGTGTCCAAACTCATGTATTTCCTTACCCTGTGCCTGTGGTGCATGTATGCCTCAGATGTCTCCACCTGGTATGCCTCATTTGGTTGTTGACCTATTAAAGGATAGCTTGGTTCCTTCCAGGTTTTGCCCTTTGTTAATAATCCACTTTATATATGTTCTTAGTGATTTTTATGTAGATCTATGTTTTCACTCCAGTTGGGTAAATATACTGGGCCCAATTGCTGCACCATATGGTGACAGTAGGCTTAGCTTCCCAAGAGTCTGACAAGATGCCTTCTAAAGAGGTGGTACCAGTGGTACCAGTTATATTCCCATCAGCAGTGAATGAGACTTCCTATTGTCCCACATCCTCACCAGCAATTTTTTTTTTTCAGTTTTTAGTATTCAGCCACTGTAATAGATGGGTAGGGTATCTCATTGGTATTTTAATTTGCTTTTCCTTAGTGTACAATGTGTATTGTTTTCCAGTAATTCCCCAATGTTGAGCATTATTCATGCTTCTGCCCATCTATATATATTACCTGATAAGGTATTTATTCATATTGCCCTATTTAATTCAGGGATTTTGTTTGTTTCTTTGTTTTTAAAAGATTTTATTTATTCATTCATAAGAAAGACAGTGAGAGAGGCAGAGACATAGGCAGAGGGAGAAGCAGGCTCCCTGTGGGGAGCCCAATGTGGGACTCGATCCTGGGACTCCAGGATCACGACCTGAGCCAAAGGCAGATTCTCAGCCACTGAGCCAACCAGGTGCCCCAGGGATTTTGTTTCTTACTGTGGAGTATTTTGACTAGTCTTTTGAATATTTTGCTTCCAAATCTTTATATATAACTATAAATGTATAACGTAGCATATAATATATATATATATATATATATATATATATATATATATATATTTATATTTTTTCCTACTTACGGGTTGTCTTTCCATTCTTTCAACATTGTTTTTCAGAGAGTGGATGTTTTAAATTTAATGAAGTCCACGTTGTCAATTTTTTCCTTTCACAGATCATACTTGCTAATGTATATGAAAACAAGTCATCAAGGAACTTGGAAATTTTCTCATGTTTCCCATTATATTTTTTAGTTTTGGATTTCATATTTAAAGAAGTTAGTGATTTTAAGTGAATTTATGCTAAGATGCAAAGTTTGTATGTCTGTTCATTTATTTCCTTATAATGATCCATTTATACTTTTATTATTTGTTGATGATTACTAATGACCAAAAGACTATCCTTTTTTTTTTTTAAATTAATATGTCTTTACTCCTTTGACCAAGGTCGAATTGTCCATATTTGCATTGGCTTGTTCATGGACTTTCCATTTTGTTCCATTTATCTATGTGTCTGTTTCAAAATATCATGCTCTCTTGATTAATGTAGCTTTGTAATAAACCTTGAAATTTGGAAGTGTGAGTTCACTGACTTGCTCTTCATCAACACTGTCTAGACTATTCAGTGTTTAAAACAAATTTGCCAGTATCTGCAAAATAGCTTGCTGAGATTTTTATTGAAATTGCACTGGATCTTTAAATCAATTTAAGGAGAATTGACATCTTAATAATATTGTGCCTTTGATCTAGAACAATGACTATATCTCAATTGATTTACTTTTATTATTTCCAAAAGCATTTCTTATATTTTTCTTTTTAAAAAATATTATTCAATTTATTAAAAAAAAAGAAAAAAATTATTTCACCCATTTTTCCTAACCCCTACTCCGCCTCCTGCAATTACCAATCCTTCCCTGTATTTATGTATTTTGTTTTGTTTTTTGAATTCCACATATAACAGGGACAATATGGTATTTGTCTTTTTCTGACTTGTTTCACTTAGCATAATGCCCTCAAGGTCTATCCATGTTAATGCAAATGGTAAGATTTTATTCATTTTTATGGCTGAGTAATAACCCATTATGTGTGTGTAGGTGTGTGTGTGTGTGTGTGTGTGTGTGTACACACTTGTTTCCATATCTTGGCTATTGTAAATGATGTTGCAATGAGCATGGTGATACATACATTTTTTTGAATTAGTGTCCCCCCCCCCCTTTGGATAAATACCCAGAAGTGGAATTGCTGGATCCTATGGTAGTTCTATTTTTAATTTTTTGAGGAACTTCCATACTGTTTTCCTTAGTGGCTGCCACAATTTACATTCTCACCAACAGTGTGCAAGATTACCTTTTTCTCCATATCCTCTGCAACACTTGTTATTTCTTGTCTTTTGGTAATAACCATTCTAACAGATGTGAGTTAATATCTCATGGTGGTTTTTACTTGCATTTCCCTGATGATTAGTAATATTAAACATTTTTTCATGTGGTTGTCAGCCATTTATATGTCTTCTTTGGAAAAATGTCTATTCAGATCTTCTGCCCATTGTTTAATCAGGATGTTTCTTTACTATTGGGGTGTACAAGTTCATTGTCTCCTTTGGATATTTTTCTTGCATCAGTAGATTGCATTTTCATTTTGTTAATGGTTTCCTTTGTGGCTCAGAAGCTTTTTAGTTTGATGTAGTTTTGCTTTTGTTGCTTTTGCTTTTGGTGTCACATTCAAAAAATCATCACCAAGACCTATATCAAGGATATTACTGATGATGTTCCTTTCTAGGAGTTTTATGGTTTCAGATCTTATGTTCAAGTCTTTAATCAATTTTGAATTAATTTTTGTGCATGGTGTAAGATGATGGTCCATATTCCTTCTTTTGCATGTGGCTCTCCAATTTTCCAATTGAAGAGACTGTCCTTTTCATCGTATATTCTTAGTTCCTTTGTCATAAATTAATTAATCATATATGTAATGGCTTATTTCTGGGCTGTCTATTCTGTTCCATTTACCTATGTGTCTGTTTTTATGCCAATATCATATTCTTTTATTTACTACAACTTTGAAATGTAATTTGAAATCAGGGCGCATGATACTTCTAGCTTTGTTCTTCTTTCCCAGGATTGCTTCAACTATTCAGGATCTATTGTGGGTCTATGCAAAGTGTAAGATTGTTTATTATATTTCTGTGAAAAATACCATTAGAGTTTTAATAGAGATTGCATTGAATCCATAAGTTGCTTTTGGTAATACGGACATTTTCACATTTCACAGTATTAACTCTTCTAATCCACAAACATGGAATGTCTTTCCATTTATTTGTGTCTTCTTCAATTTCTTTCATTAATGTCTTATAGTTTTCAATATACAGGTCGTTCACCTTCTGGGTTAAATTTATTCCTAGATATTTTACTCTTTGGGATGCTATTATAGACAGAATTGTTTTCTTAATTTATCTTTCTGATAGTTTGTTATTAGTATATAGAAACATAACATATTTTTGTATTGATTTTGTATCCTGCAACTTTACTGAACTCATATATTAGTTTTAACAGTTTTTTTTTTTTTGTGAGTCTTTTGGATTTTCGATATATACTATCATGTCATCTGCTAATAGTATCAATTTTGCTTCTTTCTTTCCAATTTGGATTCTTTCCTTTTCTTTTCTTTTTTTTCTTTCTTTTCTTTTTTTTTCTTTCTGTTTTGCTTAATTGCTCTGGCTAGGACTTCTGATACTATTTTGACCAGGTGACATCCTTGTCTTATTTCTGATCCTAAAGGAAAGGCTTTCAGCTTTTCAGCATGGAGTATGGTATTAGCTGTGACATTGCTATATATGACCTTTAATGTGTTAAAGTATGTTTCTATACTCACTTTGTTGAGAGTTTTGTCATAAATGGATATTGAATTTTGTTAAATGCTTTTTTCTGCATCTATTGAGATGATCACATGATTTTTTATTCTTCATTTTGTTAATGTAGTGTATCGCTGACTGATTTGCGGATGTTTAACCACCCTCACGTCCCTAGAATGAATCCTATTTGATCATAGTATAGGATACTTTTAATGTTTTGTGAATTCAGTTTGCTAACATTTTGTTGAGAATTTTTACATTTATGTTCATCAGAGATATTGGCCTGTAATTTTTTTGTGGCACCCTTGTTTTATTTTGGCATTTTGGCATTTTGTTTTGGCATTAAGATAATGTTGGTCTGGGCAGCCCAGGTGGCTTAGTGGTTTGGCGCCTCCTTCAGCCCAGGGCATAATCCTGGAGAACTGAGATGGAGTCCCACGTCTGGCTCCCTGCATGGAGCCAGCTTCTCCCTCTGCCTGGGTCTCTGCCTCTCTCTGTTTCTCTCATGAATAAATAAATAAAATCTTAAAAAAAAAGAGATAATATTGGCCTGGCAAAATGTGTTTTCAAGATTTCCCCTCTCTTCTACTTTTGGAAGAGTTTGAGAAGGATTGGTTATTAATTTTTCTTCTGATATTTGGTAGGATTCACAAGTAGAGCTGTCTGGCCCTAGACTTTGGTTTGTTGGAAGTTTTTTGATTACTGGTTCAATGTCATTGCTAACAATTGCCTATTCAGACTTTATTTCATCATAATCCTGTCTTGGTAGGTTGTATGTTTTTAGGAATGTATCCATTCTAGTTTGTCCAATTTGTAGGCATATAATTATTATTAGTAGTAGTCTTTTATGAGCCTTTGTATTAACCTGCTGTATTACAGAGATCCTTTGTTTCTATAATAAGAGAAAAAGAAGAGTGTTACATAATGATAAAGGGGCCAAACAAAACAATATAATATTTGTCAATATTTATGCACTCAACCTAGAAGCATCTATTTTTTAAGATATTTTATTTATTTGTTTGTTTATTTGAGAGAGAGCACCCAAGAGAGAACACAAATGGGAGAGGGAGAAGGCGACTCCAGGCTGAGCAGGGAGTCCAGTATGGGGCTAGATCCCAAGACTCTGGGATCATGACCTAAGGAGAAGACAGACACTTAACCAACTGATCCACCAAAGCACCCCAACTTAAAAGCATCTAAATATGTGAGGAAAATAGTAGCAGACCTAATGGTGGAAATAGTAGAGCAATGAACAATGAACATTGACTCAATATTTCAGTGTGGAAGTTTCAATCTTCTTAATGGTTTTAAAATTCTCTTAAATTTAATAGCCAATTTTTTTCTTGCCCAACAATATAAGACTATAATATTCATCTGTACTGTACCTGGGATGATTGCTGAGAATAATAAGTTGGAAATTTCCCAGTATGAATGGTCTAAAGTGGTTTCACATCTTCTCCAGTGAAAATTCTCTTTAGAATTTCTCTAAGACTATATATATATATATATATATATATATATATATATATATATAATTTATATATAAAGTTTATATATATAAATGTGTGTGTGTGTGTGTGTGTGTGTGTGTGTATGTAAGGTTCCAAAAGTCTTATATAGAATAGATTTTTAGGACTCAGAATATATTAGTAGTTAGGTTTTTAGTCAACTCTTAGTTAAGACAAACCCATAATTCCTGTGGTAAGGTAATCATACTGTGAACTAATCATTGAAACTAACCACACATTTCAGTGTGTTTCTTTCCCTTTCTTTGTGCTTACCTCTCCCCATCTAGGCCTTAGTGGATGCCTTCCAGAGGCCTCTGGGCTCCCAGTTCAAAATCAGCATTTAAAAAGAGATTCTGTGCTGGAGTGGTATTTGGGATGTTGCAAATCCAGTTATAGAGATGAATCAGGCCCACCGATCTTCCTTCTTCAGGCTAATAGTTTTCCTTATAGGGATAGCTCAAGGGAGCCATGGTGGCTGTTTCCCCAGGGGCTGTAAGTCTAATTCCAGACCCCATGGAGCACTATTGGTCCTGGAGACTCAGAGGCACTGACATTCATATGATACATAAATAGTTTTTCACTGTACTTTTATGACTTTTATTTTAAAAATTGTTCTTTCCTTGTTCTGTATATGGAACAGAAAAGATGCATCAAGATGTTCTTCAGTTTTTTTTTAATATTTTATTTATTTATTCATGAGAGACAGAGAGAGAGAGGCAGAGACACAGGCAGAGGAAGAAGCAGGCTCCAGGCAGGGAGCCTGACAGGGAACTCCATCCCGGGACCCCAGGATCAGGCCCCGGGCTGAAGGCGGGCGGCGCTAAACCACTGAGACACTAGGGCTGCCCTGTTCTTCAGTTTCTATGGAAAGGTGAATTCATCCCCTCTTTCATCTTAAGTACCAGGACACATCTGTCTTCAAGAGCACATACCAGTACTGAGGAGGCCATGACTGAGTTTAAATCTTGGATCTGGCACTTAATCTAGAATTATTTTACCCTCACTACTTCTTTTCCCCAATCAGTAACACCTGTACACTCAGGTTATTTTGAATTGCTAATGAAATGAAATATTAGGAAGTGCCCTAAATGGTATTTGGTTTATAATTAGTCCCCTTTATCTCCCCATCCTAGTTTCCATTACTTCCTGGCCCTCCTAACCCTGAGATGTTGGACAATGGGAAGTAGTTATTCCTCACATGCAAGCTTTTTGGGACATGGTTCTGAGGCTGGCCACAATAGTGAAACATTGCGAGACGTATGATTAGTTTCTGCGTTCTAATTAGTTTATTACCTTTCACTAAGACATTATGGTTGGTACTAGGCAACTCAGTAGGGAATTATGGGTATTTGATTCCAGCAGATATTAGTGTGGGGAATACAAAGCAATGAAGCCAATGGGAAGCTAGGTCTGTCCTACCAACCCTCCTTCCCAAGACAACAGCTTCCTATCAAGTGTAGCTACAGAGAGGAGAGGGCAGTAGTTTCCCCATGGCTTGGTGAGCCGGTGAAGGTGTAACCAGGTAGTGGATTGTAAATTCCTCAGTTCTTGTCTTCCCCAAAGGAAGAATTCAGTCAAGAGACTCGATAGAAAGTAAAACAGCAGAGGTTTTATTTAGCAAAGAGGAAATAAACCAGAGACACAGGTGTGGGCTAACATAAGGGCCGGGTAGCAGCCCACTGAATTCTGCATTGTTCTTTTTCTTCTTATTATTTTTTAAACGGAGGTCTATTTCATCTCTTCCATCCCATCTTGTCATTCTCATATAACCATATAACCCAGGTTCTGCCCTGGTTTCCTCCCCTCTAACCTTTTGCACATGTTCATGTCCTCCATCTTCGCATGAGTGCCTAAATGAAAACCACGGAGCTGGAGTCAAACTGCAATGCAAATGGTATTACGATAATAGTAGAACAGCCTTGGGGCTACCAGTGGACAAGGTTTTCCTTAAATGCATATACCCCAAAGTTGGGAGAGTCCTTACTGCAGTATGTTTTCACATCAGACTGTAATAAAGCACAAAAGAGACTGGTCTAAGGGAGATAAAGTGCCTTTTGGGTGGAGCCTGGTGTGGGCCTTGGCAATTTTCGCGTCTGTCGTCCTCCAGCTCGTGTCCATCTAACTGCTTACTCTAGCCCGGTTCCAGCCAGGATTCATGTAGTGTGCAGTTAGACTGATGTTAAGACCAAAGGAGATTCAAGAATGTATGGGACAGAACAGTCTCCATCTGCAGCTAAAGCCTTTTTACTATTTCTGTTTTCTAATGAAACTTTCCCTCAGTGAATCATGAGCTTCCTGTTTTCTGCTTTCCAGCTTTGGTCTCCTTTACAGTTAAGATGAACTATGTGACCTAATTCTAACCAGTTCTACCTAAGAGCAGGGGAAGATTATTTCCTGTGGTCATTCAAGTGGCTCCTCCTAAATATGGGGGTTGAGCAAAGCTAAATCAATATTTTATAAGTAGAATGTATAGAGCGAGGAGCCTGAAAATTTAGGTTTCAAAATCAGACTTTATTGCTTTCTTGTAGAATCTTGGGCAAGTGTCTTCACCTCTCCAATCCCATAACACCCTATACTTCCTCCACTGGAACACTTAGCCCACTGCATTCTAGCTGTATGGCTACTTCATTTGATGTCTTTGTGAGACTGAAAATGCCTTGAGAAAAGATGCTGTGTCTACAGCAAGAAGCACAACACTGGAACATGATCAGGCATGGAAGAAATAATTCGAACAAACAAATTAGAGGAGATCAATGCCTGTGCCTTTTATATTATTATTACTTTAAGATTTTGTTTATTTACTCATGAGAGACACAGAAAGAGAGGCAGAGACATAGACAGAAGGAGAAGCAGGCTCCCTGTGGGAAGACTGATGTGGGACTCGATCCCAGGACTCCGGGATCACCCCCTGAGCTGAAGGTAGATGCTCAACTGCTGAGCCACCCAGGCATCCCAGCCTTTTATATTATTTTTATTTCTGGTAAAGTAACTGACAGTTGTGGTATGCTATTGGATGGCAATCTGGACTGCTCTTCATTAATGAGGATAGCATGAAGGTAACATAGAGGAATCTGACACATACTAAGACTTCATTGAGATGGGAGGGAAAAGATGATAGCAACATGCTTCACATTATATAATCAGAAGTGGGAGGATCTAGGGAATTTATTGTGGGTTTACAGAGATTCATCACCCTCTGGAGAACCTCTTCTTTTTATTTATGGACACTTCAGAAACCTTTCCTTTGCAAAGGATTAATTCTCATAATTTAATCCAGGGCAAAATTCTCTTTGTTTTAAAATTGAAACTACACTTTAAATACTGAAACCATTTCATATATAGAGAGGCATGACTTCATCCTAGCCAAGCACAGCTACAATCCATGATATTTCTGGAAACTTGACATATCCAGCAAGGTGCTTCCTCCTCACTGGTTATTATATGCAATCTCTGTCTCATAGCACATGAAGCTAAAATCTTTTCATATTTTATAGTAGATTCCAGCTTGGAGTCCGATACAATATATTGTACAAACCACCAAGAAGAATAGGTGTAATTTAACTTTGCAAACTAAAATTCGGATACAACTGGGTGTCCTTATACAAATGTGTAGGAGGGAATATCAAATCATATTTTCAGGTTCCTCATCATGGTCTTAAGAACACATTTCTTAGAATGGATCAAGAGCAAATGCCATGAGAGATAAAGGGGAAAGTTGACATTTCTAATAGAGTTGGAATTATTTTCCTGTGAACCAATAGGGAAGTGGGGAGATGACCAAGAAGAATTGAGAGAAGGACCGAGGAGGCCCTGTCTGCAAAGCTGACAGCTCCCTTGCCTGCATGTTACAATTTGAATTATTTCATTTCCTTATTAGTATTATTATTATTTTTTATTTTTAGCAGGCTTTGTTCAGTGCCCTAAAACCTTATAATGACTCTCTATTCTTTTTCAACAAAAGGCACATTTCCTCACCTGGTTCTATTCTTTCCTCCCTCCTGGAGAAATTAATGGAGCAAACAACACTTTTATCAAACAATATGCCAATTTTCAAAAGCACATACCATCCACCAAACCTTATGAATAACAAAGACTTCTGTTGAATAGTTTGCACTGTCATTCTCTTGCCTCCATGCTGCACAGAACACTCTGATGGAGGCCCTGACAACTGGATGCTGATGATCACTAGAGAATGTTATTCAGTGTATGCAAATTCGCTTTCCAGTATTCTTAGTAAAGCCCGTTGGGAAGGCAGTGCTGTGACAAAGCATATTTGAAAGAGGAGGGTCAACCATGGATATTATGGTGCACATATGGCCACACAAGTCTTGAATACATAATGCTTATCCTGAAAAATAAGTTGGCAGCTATATAAAACCTGTCATTAATATTTGACGCAGGGAAGTTCTGCTATCTAATCTGGAATGAGTGGGAAGTGATTCTGGGCATATTTTTGTTTTGTTTTTTCTTTTTGCTGGCTATTGTCCTGTTGGTAACCACTGCAGCACTGACATTCAGGAGATGGAGCGGTGGAGAGTCAGCAGTAGCAGCCAGGGAAAGCTTGGTCCATTCTTCACTGACTGTACAGCAAACACTATTAAAGGCAGGGGAAGCCATTTGTTCATGAATATACATTTGATACATATAAATGCTTTGTGCCATGAATATTTATCTCTTTCATGGATTGCAGCTGTTGTGTATTGAAAACTATTAACAGGTTGGAAACCATCCTTTAGAAACCTATGCCTGTCATTTGTGTGCAAAACTATCCCTGGAAAGTTCTTTTTTTTTTTTTTTCCCCCCTCTCCCTCTTTTGTGGAAAAGATAGAATGCTCCAGGGGGTTTTTATAATGAGGTTAGTCTCTTAGTAGATAGAGAAGAGAATTTGGTAAAATAGAAGATGTCTTTCTTGTGGCATAACTATATATTTTTATTTACCTAAAGTATTTTTTTTGTTTTTACTTAAATTATCTAAGGGATTTTACAGCTAAGGCAGTGTTCTGTCTACCAATTGGTATTCATTCGGATTTTGAGGAAAATTCCATTGTTAACAAAGGTGAAAATATCAGATACTAAATACTATACAATTGTGGGGATGAGGAATGTTATCTGATTTCTATCACTAAAGAAGGCATTCTCAGGCCTGTAGATATTCTAGTTCCATAAAATTGAATGGATAGTTTTACAGACTTCAATCTTATGCTCTCTCTCTCCTGTTTTCTCCAATCTGACCATTCTTGACTCTTCTTTGTTGTTCAAATAAGCCATTCTCTCTCCAGCCTCATGGCATTTGTTAATTCCATTTCCGCCGTCTGAAATAATTTTCTCTCCAATAATTCTTACTTCTCCTCCATGTTTTCTTCTTAACCTCTTGCTCTTTCAGAATCAGCTCAAACCTCTGTGTCTTGTGAGGTCTTCTATGACCTACCCCATAATTAGACACCACTCCCCTCCTTTGAACAGTTCTTAAATAGACCTTTAAACAAAACGGTATGCCACTTAAATGAGTAGACAAATATATCACATATTAGGTATGAAGCTTTTTAAGTTATCCAGTACACTACCCAGGTAACATTGTGTTGCATCCCAGGAATGAGGTCTGTGTCAATATTTAATTTTGTTTAAAATGTGTAGAGTGTTAACATAACTGCTTGGGAATATTCTTTTGTTAACTGGTGGTTCAGATCTCTACCTGTTCTGGACTTAACTTTCCACTCTGCAGGCTAAAGATAAAACCCTTTTGGAAAACTCATTTGTACTAGGTTAACTAATTCCCTTACTACTTGGGGGCTGAACGATTAAATCAGGTCTAGGCTTATATTTTTCCTTCGCTGTTTCTGTTTAGCCTTGAAATGTCTTCACTCAGCTCCTCAGTCAAGGTTACTGCTCTTGTTTGGGTTTTATCCAAGATTGCTGTACTCTTTCTAACCACAGAGTTCACATTCAAATTGGGAATTTTAAATGAATTTGAGGGAAATTCTTAATGCCAGCCCATCAGTTTTAATCAGTAAAATCAAAGGTATTATCCACTTATATTAAATATATTAAGAGCTGCTAACAAGATTTGTTAGACATTTGTATCTTTTTTTTGTATCTATCTCTATAGATAGATATCTAAAGAAATATGAACATAGTTGTATCATATATATCTTTGTCTAGACTACAGATATTTATGTACATTTGCATGTTGTTTACATCTATCTATATTATCAATATCATCATCATCTGTCTTCATCCATTTACTATACTATACCAAAAATACCATACTGGGTGGCTTATATACAACATTTATTTCTCATGGTTTCAGAGGCTGGAAATCTAAGATAATGATGCCAGCCAAGTCAGTGTCTGATGAGGATTTGATTTTTGGTTCATAGACAGCCACTTCTTGCTGTGTTCTCACAGGGATCTCTGTGGGCTCTTTTTTTTTTTTTTAAGATTTTATTTGTTTATTCATGAGAGACACAGAAAGAGAGGCAGAGACAGGCAGAGAGAGAAACAGGCTCCCTGCAGGGAGCCTGATGTGGGACTCGATCCCAGGACCCTGGGATCATGACTTGATCCGAAGGCAGACACTCAACTACTGAGCCCCTCCAGGTGCCCCTCTCTGTTTTTTTTTTTTTTTTTTTTTTTTAAAGGGCCCCAATCCCATTCGTGTGGGTGGAACCTTCATGACCTAATCACTTCCCAAAGGCTCTACCTCCTAATATTGTCATCTTGGGGATAAGGTTGAATTTACCACGTATGAATCTAGTGTGTGGCGGGGGAACAAACATTGAATCTATAACATCATCTTTTTCTCTCTATTCAGTTTGTGTATAAATGAATCTCTTTATTTGAGATTTGAATGACTTACTTATGGCTATTGATATTAAGAAGAAATGAGGAAAGTCTAGGCAGCTCTTTACTTAGGGACCAATTATTAATTCCTTTTGTTTTTCTAGTCTTTTCGTTTTCGTGTCTATATTTTAGCTATTTCACTATTCGTTAAAATGTCTTTTGGGGGAAAGAAGATGAACTGTTAGCATCTAGTGCAATGTGTAGTGCTCTAGGGATACTCATTAAGTGTCTGTTGACAATGCTGCTGATGATGGTAAAATTCAAATCAGTTAATTGGTTCTGCACCTGTTAGTAATATCAATGGAACTTTGCATTGGGTATAGATTAAAACAACTGGAGAACTTTCTGTGAAGAGAGCCATTCCTCTTATGCATAGAAATTCGCAAGTACATGGGTTTCTATCTCTCAAATTCTCTCAGCTTGAGATGGAATAATTGAGCAAGGCTAGACTGAGGTGCAGGCAGGGTAGACAAATGTATTTGTGGTGACTGTTGGGTTATAAGTAGGCATTATCTACTCAGACTTTTCCTGTACCCACAAAGGCTAAACCTACAGTTTATCCTTTGGCTTAAGACATGCCTTCTATTCTTCCCTGTTTGAGTATGCATAGGAAACTGAAGAAACATGGAGAAGAATCTCTAATGTAGAGAAAGGAACATTCCAGCTATTTTTTTTAATTTTATGATTGTTTCATGTTTTTTTATTTAATTCAAGTAGAACTAACATACAGTATTATATTTGTTTCAGATGTACAATATAGTGATTCAACATTTCTGTCCATTACTCAGTGCTCATCATCATAAGTGTACTCTTAATCTCCATCATCTTGTTTCACCTATCCCCTACCTAGGTCCCGTCTGATTACATCAGTTTGTTCTCCATTTTTGAGTCAGATTTTTTGTCTCTTTTTTGTTGTTGTTGTTCATTTGTTTTGTTTCTTAAATTCAGCAAATGAGTAAAATAATATGGTATTTGTCTTTCTCTGACTGGTTTATTTCATGTAGCATTATACCCTCTGGATCCATTTATGTTGTTGCAAATGGGAATATTTTATTCCTTTGTATAGCTGAGTAATATTCTATTGTATGTTTCAGCTAATTTTTGAAGTATGTGTAGAATGGACTGAGGTACTTGGGGAAAACTGAGTAGGGATATTTTCTTCCTCTTGTCTTAGCCAAGATAGGCCAAGTTCAAAATCTTGAAAAAGTGGCATGAAATTATAAAGTGCCTAAAAAGAATCAAAGAAAGAAAAAACTGAGGGACAAGCTTTGTCTACCTTACAGTTTCCTCTGGGGCCACTCCATGTATTCAGGGAAGCACTCTTTATTTTCATATTTCAGAGCTTTTATCATTTTTTTTCTCAAAGATTTCTAAAATTTTTTCCTGCAATTAGTTGCAGTAACACTGTTTTGATATTTATTTGATGTTGATGGCAAATACAAGCATAAGTAGAAATGTAATCCTCAGGGTACATGCATTTCCCTTTTATATATTTTCCATTACATTATTGAATAAATCCAATATGGTCTGGGAATACAGGAAAACCTACCAGTCTGTTTGCAAAATACTACTACTACTAATAATGCCCGTTTTGTTTAAAAGTTAAGTCTCATGAGGTTCAAACCAATTTTTCAAATCTGAGATCATTTTCATAAAAATATATATGGGTGTGTTCTGAGATATTAAGAGGAAATGCACTTAAGAAAATGTTGTTTATTTTACATCACATCATCAGACTACATGTTAAAATATGTCCTATTTGTTTCAAATGTCTTTACTGCATGAAATAAGCCTGTTCCTGGTGAACATATGTCTCTCTGCCCTATCTACTTCCACTTTTCTCTTAGAATTTTGTGTTCTAAAAACTTAAAGAAACCTATGGTTTTTAATATCTGCAAAATTTTTAGAATACTAACTGCATCTCAAATTCTTACATTTCCTTTGCCTGAATATAAAGAGAACACACAGACACACACAAACACAAACACACACCATAAACAAAAATTCCACAAGTTTCCATGGAAGGAAATAGATAGAGGGAGAAGAGAGCTAGAGGGTTTATGTTGGAATTTTAGCAGTTAATACATAACATTCCTCTCTTCCTTGCCTGAATTTGGAACTATCTAAGAAATAGGAGTCAGGATGGTCATCAAAATATCAGCTTTATTTTGGACAAAGGCCCATGAGAAAATATCGCTTACATATGTGTCAAATGGATTTACTAATTCTATAGCCTAGAGTGGGACAGATTCATCATTGTGTTCACCAGGCAGAGGTAGACAAACCAATGTTACTGATATGGAAATAGTGACAGATAGGTATGTGCTCCTGTAAATTTTATAGCAATAAGAAACTCAGATAGCCTCTTCCTTGAGGAAAATTTGGCTTCCAAAGAGAATCAGAGGAGGGAGCTGAGAAGATCATGCCCACTTCCTTCTTCCAATTTACCGATTATATAAAGAGGAGAAAGGAGGGCATGGATAAGATAGGACTTTGTCTAGAAGTGCTTCATCCATAGGGGAAATGTTAAGCCATTCTTAACTGTCTGAATTTAATTAGGCCACTTTGAGTTTCTTTAGGCCTTTGACAAATTTCATGACCACTCTGAACTATACTTGGTTTGCTTTTGCCTTTCACCACAATCCTTAGGATTGTCCTGAGGGCCTGGCTTTTGGGAAAGAGTACATTTTGTTCCAAATTTGTTTTTGCTAAGCCAGAATGGAGCCAGATCTGGGTGCTTTCAAATAGAGCCTCTATATTAGTCACAAAAATTAGAGGCAACAAAACTTATCAGATCATCTGTTCCTTCCCCATGCCAAGCCCAGGGAATATGGGCTGCTTATTCTCTTGAATTAACACTGTTTATCAGAAGGGCAACTAAAATCAGGCTTCCTCTGAAATAGATACAGAATGGATTATTATGTGCCAGCATACACACTCTCAGGAATACCTCCAGGGCAAATGGAGAGGAATGTACTCGGACAAAAAGTAATCTGTACTGAGATTTTTTTCCCTTTGAGATTATTTAACTTCTTAATGAATTTCCTACCTAGCACTCAAATCTCCCCCAATTTCTTTATTTTTTAAATATTTTACTTATTTATTCATGAGAGACACACACACACAGAGGCAGAAACACACACACACACACACACACACACAGAGAGAGAGAGAATGGCAGAGACACAGGCAGAGGGAGAAGTAGGCTCCATGCAGGGAGCCCGACGTGGGACTCGATCTCGGAACTCCAGGACCACGCCCTGGGCAGGCACCAAACCGCTGAGCCATCAAGGGATCCCCTCTCCCCAATTTCTTAATGTTTATATTTATTTTGCTGAAATTATTCTCATCAGAATTATTATTTTCCATGTAAAATTTTCAATGAAAATGAAATCTTTCTCATCAAGTTTTTTTATTTTTATTAACAATTATAGCTACTAGATTGGAAGTTTTGTTTTATGGACAATATACCTACCAAGTCCATTTATTCTAAATCAAAGTTTGCATATAGCAATTTTATTGAAAAATTTTGCTTCTATCAGTTTTTAGTCCATAACAAACTTGACTATGGGCAATTTTTGTCTTATTTTGTATAGTTATTTTTACCATTAATATTCATTATCAATTGAATAGAAGAAAACAGGTCATATCTATTTCTTAGCCAGTTAATGAGAACACAGTAAGCAACTCACTTCTGCTGTTCCAGGAGAGGTGTAATATGGGGGATTGGACTATTATATTGCCAACCCAGTTCTTTTGAACATTTCTTCATCACTTGAGTATTGAATTTTTAAATACCCTTTTTGCTGGTGGAGCAGAGCATACATCTTGTTTTGCTCCATATTTATCAGTATTTGGGAGAAAGAAATAGGCATGGTAAAAGAAAAAAAAACCCACAGAACTCTGCTCTTCTTTTCTCCTTGTGTTTTTCCTACTTCCCTCTCTTTTCTCTAAGCTTTTCAGCCTTATCAAAGTTTCTATGACATATCCTTTTATTTTTCTGTCACTATTCTATCTTCATTGTCTTCTGCCCCAGTACTCTTTCTGCCTGCTGCTGGCTTTCTCCTCTTTTCCCTGCTTCTTCTACATCTCACTCACTGTCTTGAACACTCTCCTCTGAAGCATGTAGGTGTTCTCTTTCTCTACTATTGTCATACCACCATCTCTGACAGGAGGTGCTTATTGGAGTGCTCAATGTCATGAGGCTCAGAGAAGAAACTCTCACCCCTACTACTCAGCATCCCACTCAGATCAAGTAACCATAACTGAAAGAGGCGTAAAACTGTGGAGATCTTTGTTATTGTTGTTGTTTGGCTAACGAAGCAGAACTGAAAATGCCCCACTTATCTGGGTTTGATTTTATGGGTCAGAAGGATGAATTTTATGATCTCAGGAGAATCTTGCCAGATCAAGGAATTTGGAATCATCAATTTACATTTACTGGACACTCCCTGGGTGTCTGGAACTGTATTAGATGATTTCACTCCATACATTTTACATTTTCACAAGCAATATATGAAGGTTGCATTTTCTTCCCATCTTCATCAACACTTGTTATTGTCATTTTTAGCCATTCTAATGGGTGTAAAGTGGTATCTCATAGTTTTCATTTATATTTTTCTAGTGACTAATGATATAGAACATCTTTTCGTGAGATTGTTGGCCATTATATATCTTATTTGGAGGAATGTTTATTAAAATCCACTGTCCATTTTTAAATTGGGTTATGTCTCATTCAGTTAAGGCTGCTATAACAAAAATACCATAGACTGGGTGGCTTATACACAACAGAAATTTATTTCTCACAGCTTTGGAGTCAAAGACCAAGGTGCTGGTGTAGGTTCTGTGTCTAGTGAGGACCTTCTCCTGGTTCACAGAAAGCTGTCTTTTTGCTATACATCCCATGGTGGAATGAGTGAGGAGCTTTCTGGAGTCTTTTTATAAGAGCACTAATCCCATTCATTAAGGCTCTATCCTCATGATCCAATCACCTCCAAGATCCCCATCTCCAAATACCATCACATTGGACAGTAGGATTTAACATATGAATTGGAGGAGGATAGATAAACATTCAGTCTATAGCATTCTGCCTTTAGTCTCCCCCAAATTCATGGTCTTATCATGTGAAAAATACATCCATTACATCCCAACAACCACAAAAATCTTAACTCATTCAGCATCAACTTTAAGTTCAAGGTCCAATATAAATATCATCTAAGTCAGGTTTGGATGAGCCTCAAGGTATAATTCATCCTGGGGCAAATATTTCTCCAGCTGTGAACCTATGATAGGAGGTGCAGCCTTGGTGATATCTGAATTGGCTTTAGGGTCATTCTTCCATTGTGCAATTACACGTTCCTTTCCATCAGAAACTCATCAAAATGACCTTTACTGTCCAGTTTTGGGAAGGTTTCCCATTTGAAAATGGGAAGTTCTAATCCTCCAACTTTATCCCTCCAGATTGTTTGGCTATTTCTGACTCCTTAAAATTCTATATGAATTTTAGAATCACTTTGTCAATTACTGCAAGAAAATCCGCTGAAATCTGATAAAGATTGCATTGAATTTGTAGACCAGCTTGCAGAGTATTACATCTTAGTAGTGTTGTCTTATCCATAAATGTTGGATGTTGTTTTATTTATTTAAATGTTTCATTTCTTTCAGTAATGGTTTATAGTTTTCAGTGTACAAGTATAGCAGTTTAAAATTTTATTCCTAGGCATATTATATATTTTGCTATTATTATAAGTGGATTGTTTTCTTAATTTTCATATTATTCATGTGTTGTATTTAGAAATACAATTGATTTTTGTATTTAAGTTTGTATTCAGGCATAATATTGAACTTAGTTATTAGTTCTAATAGTTTGTTAATGGATTACTTTGGATTTTCTATTACAGGACTATGTCACACTCAGGTGGGAATAGTTTTATTTCTTCCTTTCCAATCTGTAGGCTTTTGAGTTACTTTTTTTGTCTAATTACTCTGGTCATAAATTCTAGTACAACATTGAGTGAAAATGGCAAGAATGGACATTCTTGTCTTGTTTCTTAGTGGTTTCCCAATAAGTATATTAGCTGGGAGTTTTTCATAGATGCCTTTTATGGGGTTAAATAAGTTGTTTTTAGTCTTAAGTTTTTATTATTTTGGCAAAAATAGGTGTTAGATTTTGTCAAATTTTTTTTCTTCCTTATTGAGACAATTGCGATTTTTGTCCTTTATTTATTTATAAGGATGGTGGTGGAGGTTATGCCACACGCAGCCTTCCTTTTTTTATTTTATTTATTCACAAGAGACACAAACGGAGAGAGAGAGAGGCAGAGACACAGGCAGAGGGAGAAGCAGGCTCCATGCAAGGAGCCGGACGTGGGACTCGATCCGGGGTCTCCAGGATCACACCCTGGGCTGCAGGTGGCGCTAAACCGCTGCACCACCGGGGCTGCCCAGATTTTTGTCCTTTATTCTGTTAGCTTGGTGTATTACATTGCCTGATTTTCAGATGTTAAACCAGTCTTACATTTCTGTAATGAATTCCTTTTAGTTATGGAATATAATCCTTTGTATATGTTGCTTGGTTTGGTTTGCTAATATTTTATTGAGGTTTTAAAAAAATATTTACTTATTTGGGAGGGGGTATGAATGGGGGTGGGGAAATGGGAGAGGGAAAAAAAAGCAGACTCCCTACTGAGCCCATATGGGGCTTAATCTTACAACCCTGAGATCATGCCCTGAGCTGAAATCAAGAGTTGGATGCTTAACCCACTGAGCCACCCAGACATCCCTATTGAGGGTTTTGGCATTCATAGAGATTCTGGGCTATGGTTTTCTGTAATGCCTTTATCAGGTCTAGATATAAGTGTAATACTGATAGAATGAGTTGAGGTCACCAGTGTGGCTCAGTCTGTTAAGCAGCTCTTTATTTCAGCTCATGGCATGATCTCAGAGTCTTGGAATCCAGCCCTGTGTGGGACTCTTTGCTCAGCTTGGAATCTGCTTAGGATTCTGTCTCCCTCTGCTCCCCTCTCTGCTCTCACATGCATGCTCTCTCATTCTCTAAGATAAGTAAATAAATCTTGAGAAAAAAATTTTAAAAAGAAAGAGTTGTGATATTTTCCTTCTTTTTTTCTTTTTCCTTTTTTTCTGGAAGAGTTTCTGGTATTAATTCTTAAATATTTGATTTAATTTACCCATGAAGCCATCTAGACCTGAACTTTTATTTGTGAGAAATTATTTGATTACTAACTTAATTTCTTTATTTGTTATGTGTCTATTTATATTCTCTGTGTCTTCTTAAGTTGGTTTTACTAGCTTGGATATTTCTGAGGTTTTGTCCATTTTTTTTAGAAAATCTAATTTACCTTATAATCCTACTTATTTCTGTAAGATTGGTAGTAATGTCCCTCTTTTATTCCTCATCTAGTAGTAATGACAGAAATCAATGGTTAGTAGTTAGTTATATTAATAAGTAAAAAGGAAAGGAAAAGCGTATTATGAGAGATTATACTTAGACCTTATATAGTGAAGAGAGTCAAGAAAAAACTTTTCAGAGGTAGTGACATTTCAATTGTGCTTTAGAGGAGGAGTAGAGTTAATAATGCAAAATATGAACAGAGGGTTGGAGGGCATAGTAGAGAAATAGGAGAGGTAAGAAGAGCTTCCCAGATAGAATGAATGGCCCCTATGTAAACATCCTAAGGTGGTTAAAGAGCTTGTCATGCTTTAGAAATGGAGGAAAGACCTATATGACTATTGTATAACAAATGAGGGAGAAAATAAAACACAATGAGACTAGAGAGGAAGGTACAGAATATTAAATAGGCCATATGAAAGATGTTGGATTTTTGTCTCCAGTGGAGTGGGAAGTTGTCATTGAGTTTTAAGCAGGGAAATGACAGAACCTGATTGTGGTTTATAAAAATCATCCTGACTGCATTCTAAAATAGTGAATTTGGATAGTCAGAAAGTGGAGGGGCTTTATTATTCAGTATTCTAAACAGGGCAAGATGGTGGCTTAGAGGCCAAGGTTACTGTAGTATCATAGAGAAGTGGATATATTTAAGATACATTTGCGTATAGAATAAACATAAACTGGCAGATAAAATGTTTTTAAGAGTGACATACTGGCTTTTGGATCATGAAACAAAGAGAATAGAGAAGCATATTAGATATAATAGAAGGAATAAAGTTATGTTTGACATTGAGGTTGGATACATAGGTCTAGACATAGAACAGAAGTCTAGAAAAGGCATGAATTTGGGATCTGTTGATATTGAGACATTATTTAAAAATTATGAGAGTAGAAGTAGTCAAGAAGATAGCAAATGAAGAATGAGAAGAAAGAATCTCCAGAGTGGAGCCATGGAGAGTTCCAATAACTGGAGGTTAAATAGGGAACAATGAGCCAAAAAAAGGATCTTGAGAAAGAGGGACTAAAAAATGGGAGAAAAACTAGAAGAAGGTAGACTCCTAAATGCCAGGAGGAAAGATTCAAAGAACAAGGATGATCAATTGTGTCGAATACTGTGGAGAGCTCTAAAATGACCTGAGAATTCTCTATTATGTTAGCCACAGATTTGTCATTGTGATCTTGGCAAGAGAAGTTTTAGTAGTGTTCTGAGAGAAGTCATAATGGGAGAGAGGAAGAAGACAACTTTTACAGTCATGTGGGTATGAAAGGTAGTAAGAGAAAGGATGGTAATTGGAGGAGTTATCAGATCATAGGATTTCTCCTTCTCTCTTCCTCCCCTTCTTCTTCTTTCTCCACCTCTCCTACTTTTTCTTTAAGGTTACCAGAGTTGTAGCACCTATGACTGCTAATTAAAAATATCTAGTAGGAAAAAAGAGAAATGGTCTGAAGAATCAAGCATAAGAGGTTATTACCAAAGAAAAGAAGTCCCTGAAAGAGTGAGGGGGGAATGGTATCTACAACACAGGTGGAGAAATGAGTCTTATAAAGAGAAAGGGTACTGAATCCATAGTTATAGGAGGGGGAAAAAAAAAGGGAAAGGATGAAAACAAACATGATAGTTTGTGAATTTGGTTGGGGGAAGGTAAGAATCTCTATCTGAAGGCTACAACTTGTAGAGGGTGTGGATACAAGCTAATTGGGGAGATATGGATAGATTGCTACATGGTGCTGAAAGTGCTGTTGAAATTGGAAATCATGAATTTTTAATTATGTCAATGATCTTACTTATATAAATTTTCTGCTAAGATCAAACACCTTA
This sequence comes from Canis lupus dingo, assembly GCF_003254725.2. Classification (NCBI taxonomy): domain Eukaryota; kingdom Metazoa; phylum Chordata; class Mammalia; order Carnivora; family Canidae; genus Canis; species Canis lupus. The sequence continues at coordinate 32,444,852 of NC_064257.1, read as the reverse complement.
ACATAATGGTTCTTAACTGGAGGTTTTCTTCTGAATTACATGGAAGCTCTTTCCTGACCCTTAACTCAGACCTAATGATTTAAAATTTCTACAAGGTCTGCCATGTGTCTTTTTGCAACTTCCACACATTTTTCTTTGTTTATGATTCACAGAATCCCTCTTTTGGCATAGCCTACAAGGATACTCATGACTAGGTGTCTTTCTACCTGTTCATCTTCACCTCCCATATGCCAATCATAAGAAAACTTCCTGTTGTGATGGCCCCTGATTATATCATACTTTCCCATCATTTACTACTGACCTTGAATGGACAACCAACAAGTACCACATCATATCATAGAGAAGACTTAATTCTACAACAGTAGTTATAAAGCACAGACCCATTTCTACATTCTTTTCTATATCTCTCCTTGGCCAGGGGTCTGGCCTGTATTATTCAGATGTCTTTGCGGGAGGCAGGAGTTCAGAACATAACACTTGTGATAGAAGAAACTTCAATATATTGGCAGCTCTGATACAAGTACAGATGTACTTATACTATGTATTCTGGAACCAAGGCACCAGTCAAACCAAGGCAAGAGAAGAAAATCAAGCCGAATAAAAGCCAAAAAGACTTGACATCTGTGAAGGTACAAAGTACCAAGAGGCATGGCGTTTCAGAGATAAATAGAGAAAGAAATTTTCAGAATAGGGAGAGACTTATCAAATAGATAAAATTCTTTAAGACAGCTATGTCAGATAAGAACTGGGAATTAAAAAAAAAAAAAGAACTGGGAATTATCCACTGTCTTTAGAAATACAAAAGTCCTCGGTGACCCCTGTAGGAACAGTTCCAGTGGAGTTAGGGAACAAAAGTCAGATCACAGCAGGGTGAGGAATAAATTGCTTATTAGGAAGTAGAGAAAGTAAATAGCAGGACATTCTTCAAGGAGTTTGACATTAAAAAAGTAGAGGTAGAGGGGATTATGGGTTCATAGAGAGACTTTTTTTTTATTCAGAGTTAGACTTAACTATATATATACAAAAATGTATATCAATTTTAAGGAAAGACCTAAGAGAGATATCTAAGAGGAAAAGAAAGGGGGTGAAAGAGAGGATGATAAGGGGAAGAGAGAGAGGAAGAAGACATGGGGTGGGGAGGTAGAGCAAGGAGGAGAAAGGGAACTTGTGAAACAAGGTCCCTGAGGACCTTGACATTGGAAGTCACAGGATAGAGTGCTTTAAAGAGGAAAAGGAAATCCTTTTTCACTGAGAAAAGAGGAAATTCTGAGAGGTTACAGGCAGACAAAATACACTGTAGGCATCAGGGGACAAAGCTGGAAAGACCTGCTATTTTATGGTCTCACCTTCTTGATCAAGTAGAACAGAGTGTCCATAAGTAAGGATGAGGGAGGAGGCATGAAGTCTGGGTTTTGAGGAGAAATGAACTTGTGTAACATAGCCTCTGAGGGGAAAAGTGAGAGGGAGCTGGTGGTAAACAAGGAAGTTTTGCCTGGTTATAGGTGAGGTTGGAGACCACAAATCTGAAATATCTCTGATTATGTGATTTTACTCCAGCAGCTCTCAGCATCAAAGATTCCACCTGTGTGTTATGGATATTTGCATGACATTGTTCTTTTAATTTCAGTAATATATGGCAATATTATATCATTGGATAGAGCCTTTTTCCGAATCGTAATAAATGCCAATTTTGATTCCACGAAGGGCACTGCTAGCAGGATTTATTATGAACCCCACATATAAAATGAGCATGAAATATGTCATCTAAGAAATCTTGCAAATTGCTCTGTCAAACAGATGGCACAGCTCTGCAATATAAGCAGCAATGCCCTCACCAGCTGTTGATTTTGTTTGCAAAATTTAAATCACTGCTGGTGCTGATGAGAAGTGTGTCTAAAATAATCCCACAAGTTCCATGAAGGATGAAATGTCCTAGCTTTAGGAGAGGTTGGGGTAAATAGGTGCATTGTACGTATTTGAGCAGCAGAGACTTTCAAAAAATAGAAACTCTTAACACTTGTGTTCAGGTTTGCTTTAAAATAGGGGAAAGAAAGCTCCTCTTAAACACATAGGATTCAGTCCGACCTTATAAATGTCTCCATTTTGCCTTAAAGCCTGTCTTCACTTTGGCATCAATGATACTTTATTGTCTCTGAATACTCTAGCTCTGTTTTCTTCTTGGATTTTTCTTTCTTCTACTATCCCTGAAATTTAGAGGCTCTCCAAAGATATAACTTTGATATTTTGTTTCTGTACCAACTCTTCTCTTGCCTTCCCCCTCAACTATTGCCTGTATGCTGTCATCCAGAGTGAGAAGCCACAGAAAGTTGAGAATATAGATCTGAAATTTAGGAGAAAGGTGGAAGGTATAATGACACACCGAATTAAGGACATTAATGTTCAGATAGAAGCTATGCTCTTTTGTCTGTTCTCCACCTGACACTCCTGCATAACCATGTTGATCCAACTCTAATAATACCAGTAAAATGGTAATTAGTAATTAAAGAGTTTTTCTATATGTCAAGTACTGCTTGAGTATTATATTTTTATTTTTGATTTCATTTTAAAATGCATTATTGTATTTTCTATTTTTTACTTTTATATAGTTTTATTGAGATATAATTGACATATAACACTAATATAAGTTTAAGGTATACAGCGTAATGATTTGTCTTATATATATTACAGAAAGATTACCACAGTAAGTTTAATTAATACTCATATCATATAGACACACAAAAGAAAGAAAACATTTTAAAAAGTTTGTTTTCCTTATGATGATAATTCTTAGGTTCTACTCTCTTAACAACTTTCCATTGTACCATACAGTAGAATTAACTAGAGTCATTATGTTATACATGACATCCTTAGTACTTATTTTTCTTATAACTAGAAGTCTGTGTCTTTTGACCACTTTCATTCAATTTCTCCTCTCTCCATTCTCACTTCTGTGTTCTGATTGTATATTTAAAACACTCAGAACTCATTTTATCCAACCCCAAACTCAGTACTTTCCTTACCATTACTTGTATAAATATATTTAACTTCCCTAATAGACTCTAAATTCTTTTTCTTAATTTTTAAAAAAAATTTAAAAAATTTAAAGATTTTTATTTATTTATTCATGAGAGAGAGAGAGAGAGATAACAGGCAGAGGGAGAAGCAGGCTCCATGCAAGGAGCTCGTTGTAGGACTCAATCCAGGCTTTCTGGGATCACAGAGCCGAAGGCAGATGCCCAACCACCAAGCCACCCAGGATCCCTAAAGGGAAGGGATCCTCCTCTGGGCAGGGGAGCTCAATGCAGAATTTGATCCCAGGACCCCGAGATCATGAGTTGAAGGTAGGTGCTTAATAACTGAGCCACCCAGTCACCCCTAGACTCTGAACTCTTTTAAGAAGAGAGGAATTGTATCATTTATGTTTTTATTCTCTACAGCTTCTTGGTACTTTCTGTATTAAGTGTGTAATAAATACATTTGTTGAATGACTAAATGAAAAAGAAAAGGATGCACAAAGCAGAGAAAATCTATTAATTATATACTTACAAGTCTTTTTAAAAATGTAAGTTGTGTCTTTTGAGGATAGGATTTGTTTGTTTGTTTCCCTCAAAGTGAAACGCATGGTAGATACTCAATAAATATTCATTACTCAATTGGTGAAAACCTGCCAGAGCACTGTTTTATCCTGGAGACTGGAAAGCTAAGGGATATCCTCTAACTCAGAGTCAGAATTCACTGAGTACATTCTTCATACTTCCCCACATACTATGTGTCAGGACTTTGATTCTTCCAATGTGATTTTATTATGGGTGATTTGAAGAATGATTGCGGGGTACCAATCCATTGCAAAGTTCCATTTGTAGCTGTAACTAACTCCTTAGCTCCAATCTGTTTCTTTTCTGTTCTAGTCATTTATCACTCAGGCACCATTTTGGGTATTCTTTGCATCTACTAAAGACAACTTGTTATATATATATTTATTGTACGTTAGTAGTGGATACTTTAAATAAAAACATATTCTATAATCAATTTGTGGAAATTATTTAATTTACTGAAGGGCTAGTTTCTCTTTATGACTAGCAATGCACTTATATGAGAAGTAATCACAAAAATCTACATTGGTTAAAAATGGAGAAATTAGGATATTCAACTACATGGTTTAAATTGACTTATTTTTGTTTGGCTGTTGTAAAACCATACAGTGAAAGATATAAGAAATATAAGAATTATTTATCGTGGGATCCCTGGGTGGCGCAGCGGTTTAGCACCTGCCTTTGGCCCAGGGCGCGATCCTGGAGACCCGGGATCAAATCCCACGTCGGGCTCCTGGTGCATGGAGCCTGCTTTTCCCTCTGCCTATGTCTCTGCCTCCCTCTCTCTCTCTGTGTGTGTGACTATCATAAATAAAAATTAAAAAAAAAAAAAAGAATTATTTATCGTGTGAACTGATTTGAAGTAAATTTGTGCAGTGGTATCATTTATAACTGAAATACTATTTTTTTCTGGAAAAGCAACCAAGCCATCCTGTGCTGATTAGTACATAGCAAATACATTTGAAATGAGTTCCAAAAACAAATTAATATTTAATTTTGTCAAAAATAATAGCAAGTTCTAATTATGAAAAGGAAAAGATCTTTATTTTGAGAGACTAAGTAACTGAGTTTTGACCACACAATTTCTACATTTCCTCCCAGTGAGGGTATATCATCACTCAGGTTATGAATATATAATCATTTTACCTGGATAGGTGCCACAAACTCTCAAGTGAGATAGCATCCCTAGACTTTGGACTGAAGACAATTTGTCTCCCATGATTCTGTGATTCTGGCTTTTAAACTCTCAACTTCTTGCTCTCCCTTTTCTGATAGCGAGGATGAAAAAATTTGTTGATATTAGATATCTAGGGAAGAAAAAAACTATAACATATCAGACTATTCCTTGTAACCCTTTGGACAGGGTAAGAAATAATTGGTATTTCCATAACAGAGTACATGAAATGGATTGCAAATGTTTCCTGATACTTCTAAGTATGACAATATCAGCAGAACAGGGATATATAGCTTCCTAAGGAGAAACACCTTACATTATTTTATAAATTGTATCTTCTAGGAATTAAATAAAGTCCTATGTAATAGGAAAGAACATGAAAATTATTTTTTATGATCTTTAATGTTGATCTGAATATTTTAGTTCTCAAAGAAATCTAGAGATTTTTGAAGACATAGAAGAAAAGTCTACACTCACCAAAGAACAGATCCTATATCTAACATGATTCAACTCCATAATTCACATAAACCTCCAAAGGTTGAAACTAATTTCCACAGATAAACATAAAGATGAGCAACATTTAGAAAACATCCTTTGCCTTTTAAATTCACCAGCTTTCATTCTGGAGGTTTGTTTTTTTTTTTTAGAGTTACTAGGTGGCAAAACTATAAGTACACAGCCGAGGCAAATAGATTAGAAATAGATTAGCTACACAGTTTGAACAATATGGATAAAATGCCCAAAAAGTAATTGATTATGAAAAAGCTAATATTCTAGAAACCAAGTTAGAGAATATTGAGCTAGAAACACTTTTCTGTCCAGAATCAATTACTACTTATTAGGCTGCTTAGTACAGTTGTCTAACAAACCTATTGGAAAGTGATTAGACAACAAGCATGAGAAGATTTAGCTAACTTAATTAGTAATTAGATTACTATGAATCATCACTGCAAGGAAATTTATAAATTTATAAAATTTTATATTTACTCGATTGAAACAAGAGCTTGATAATACTAATTTTTGAAGAGATATGAGTCAGTGAAGTCTGATATAGATCAAAGTGGTTGTACCATTTTGTTCTTCTATATTGTTGGTAACTAGTTTGGAAAATAGTTTGTGTTGTCTTGTGAGAGACATATATAAGAATGTTTATATAGAAGCACTGTCATAAAAACAAAAATAAAGTAAAAAAAATCTCTGTAAAATGCAAATAACCATCAAGTGGAGAATATATAAGAAGAATCATTAAAATCATGACATTACACAGTAGTGAAAATGATTGAACCACAACACTATACAATATGGATGAATTACCTAGTTTTGGGTAACAAGAAAACCTTAGAAGTTATATATAACATAATAGCCTTTTCCTAAAAAAGTGAAAAAAACAGCTCAGCAAAGAACACATTGCTTAAGCATATGTTATATGTAATACGGCTATTATTGAAAAATAGGGGAATGAATTAGAAAAGGTGGTGTGATGGGTAACTTGGGTTTACACTGTAAGCAGAAGACAGGATGGGATGAGTGCAGAGATACGTGTAAGCACTTGTTGGTGTTCTAGTTCTTGACCTGGATGTTGGGTTCATAGATGCTTATCAGTTATTGAGTTGAATGAATAAATAAGTAAATAAAATAAAAGAGGGTCATGCATGGGTCTGTGTTGGTCGTGTATCATGACCCATGAATTAATTTAAATCTCTTTTCTACAAGTTCATTTCAAAATCAAGCAAGACAACAAAGAAAAAGAAGCTATTGTTGATTTTTACTATTTATTTTTTAAAAATTTTCCAGCTGAAGAAACAAAAGGTACAATATTTATGATATAAAAAAATGACATTTGAATGGTTGTGTTTAGAGGATTTATAACCTAATGTCATTAACCAGTCACAGAGTATGTGGCACACAGCTAGGCACCTGACTTTTCTAAAGCCAGATTTTACTAGGATTTTGTTGGGGATGAGAAGATAAGAATGTCCCCTCTATGAGTTGACATTTCATGAACAAAATATCTACAGATCATTCTGTCAACAGAGATTCGTTCTGCCATTGGTACTGTTAGGTTTGTATCTCTTAATGATGATTTTGTTTCTTATACCTTCAGGTCAGCTCCACTGCAGTTCTTTTTTTTTTTTTTTTTTCTGTATATTTTTCTTTCAGCCTGTTAACAGAATTAGCACAGTCGGCATGAAGGTGGCATTGTAATTATTACCGATATTAAGCAATACCAGTGGCTACCTGGACTAAATGAAATAGAAAAACTGGCCAGTCGTTCACTTTATGTAATTTAAGTCATCTTGATATAGATAATTTAAGCTTCTAAACTGAAGCTTAAAGCTATATTTCAATAGGTAGTTGTGTCCTTCTTCAATATAATTCAGATCCTCTAATCTCCCATCTCGGATGGTGAGAAAGACCAGGGCAGTCAAAACTTACAGTTAGAACAGACTTCATGTGAAGGGTCATGGAGATTAGGGTCTGGTATGTGTGTGTATGCTTGGGGTGGGAGGAGGTAGGTGGTAGCAGCACTCTACAGATACAGATCAGAATAGTAATATTTGTATACACTTTGTCCAAGTAACTATATCATTAGAAACAGAATAGCACTTTTTTTGTTTCCTTCAGGCTATATTATAAATTATACGGTTTTAAAAAGTCTCTCTATCTCTCTCTTTTTTGGTTAGTATACTATATAAAAATAGTGGAACCCCAAGGCAGAGTTTTTTTCTCCCCATTGTACTGCATATTTTGCCATGTCAGCTCCAAAACCAGGAGTAAATATTTGTTGAATGAATGACTTGGCCCCCATTAGGCAGTGAGATTGTTTTAGCAATCAGTCTCCTTAAATGGCATTATTTACTTGCTGAAAACATGCTTTCTACATTGGCTTAGAGTTTTAATTTACATAGGCCCACTGCCCTTCTGCTGTGACACAGATCACTTTCTGGTGATGTATAGCTTTTTTGAACTCCTTCTCACATCAAGGCAGGTTGAAAAATGCATCCCTTTTAATTCAACAGTACTGCCTGACCCTACCCGTCTGCCTAAATTGCAGATCTTTGATTCTTTACTATAGATCTAACATGTTCCAGCCTGGTGTGTGAGTTCATAAGTCCTTAGCTTTAGATTATAAATAGGGTTGCAACTCAAGTGGAGTCTTGTCTGCCTGTTTACTGGACTGCTTTAGAGATTGTTCAGACCCACAGCCAGGGGAGAGATGGAAACTTAATTTGTTTCAGGCTTCATTGCCTGGAGGCATAGCAGATTCTCAGTTTGCCGTGTGCAGGCTACTAAATACTATCAACCTTGGTAAGCAGCAAACACTGCACAGGCCATAGAGAGATTTTCCAAGTACAGACTGTACTCACATGACAGAGTTACCTGTCAAACACTGAATGAGACCCACATATCCAGGGAGTTGAGCAATTCGTTGCTTGCTCAATACTTTAATCCTCAACTCAGTTAAACAGAGGCCTCGGCATACATAACAAAATACAGCAAACACACCATGTGCCAACATGATGGGGCTTTTGCTTGCTCTCCTTGGCCCTCACCTTCACAAATCCCTACTGGAATAACGAGTTTTTAAAAGTTCTTTCTATTGTCCTGGAAGCTGTTACTGTTGAGACAAAAAAAAAAAAAAAAAAAAAGCTAGGATCAGAGTAAATACAATTGTTACATAAGATTGAAGCCAGTTGTTTAGTAGAATGAATTTTAGGCAACAGTTAAGTTTGAAATTTAAGTGTTAAGTGACTTAATACAAATGAATTACTGTTTTGTTGACCATAGTAAAAGGAAAGATGGTAAACTTAGTGTATCTCAGATGATTCAGTTTAATTCAGTTCAGCAATGATTTATAAACACCAGTCATCAAGGCTTGAAACAGACTATATGTTAGACATTGAATGTCATTCCACTCCTTAAGAAGCCCATAGTTTGGAGGTTGACTGATTTGCACAGACCAATGATTAATAATACAGAAACCAGCTTGTAATAGGCATGTAATACATTGTGTGCCATAGTGTTATTACTGTGTTGTTATTATTATATTACTGATACATGTCAAGTATTATAGGAAGGCCTGAATATTTTCATTATTCTTAAGAAAGGATTGTTAGAGAAAGCAATATATGAGCTTATTCTTGAATAGTGATCTTGCCAGTAGGAAGCAGCAAAAGATATTGAGACAGAAGAAATGGCATGTACAGAGCATCCATGGCATAAAATAAGTTACCCAGTTCAGTGGCAAGAAGTGTCCCAATCCTTCTTGGTAGGCAAGGACACATTTGGCAGGAGAATTGTCCATAGTAGTCCAGTCTAGGTCTCATGGTCCTTCCTCAGGTCTAGACCAGGCCAGGATAGCTTGGGGCAGTGTAGCCAGAGGGTGGATTTGAAGCACTGTAAGATAATGCAGCCAAAGTAGGCAGAAATCAATGCTTGTGGTGAAGTTTGAAGAGCCGGCTGAAGCTGTGTGTAGGATAATGAATAATGTAGTAAAAAGTCAATAGGAATTGGAAGCAGGTCCAGATGCAGATCTAGAACTAGTTTGGGGAGGGGCAGATTTCATATGTTTATTGGCACACTATTGAAAATGGATGAGACACAAGAATGAAAAGGACCAGTTAGAAAGCATTACAAAATCCAAGTGGAAATAAAGACTTGAAATAAGGCAGTGTTATTGAGGTCAAGTGTGAGAAAATTTAGGAAGCAAAAATGTGTCACACTTGATAAACAATGGCACATGACATTGAGAAGATTGATGCGGAAAATGCTGCAGCTCAGGGACCGCATCTTACAGAGTGTAGCTATAGGCTGAACCTGTGATCGGTACATGTTGACCCAGGAGTGAGAACACACGAGTCTGGGAACTGAAGGGTGCAAGTAGCACTAACCTCTCATCACCATTCTTCATGACTAACCCACGTGTGGATTGATGTTTCTCAACTTCAGATTCTGTCAAATTAAGAGTCTAAATTCTCAATGGTGGAATATTTCCATCAGGGGACTTAAAGATACCACATCACTTTATAGTCCTCTTTCTAGTGCCTGTGAAGGCAAAAGTTCAGGGGAAGATGACTCTGATAATAAATAAAACTGGAAAGTGATTAGTTCCAAAAAGAAAAATATCAAAGAATGTCATGGAAATCTAGAAGATGGAGAAATTGGTGAGATTCAGAAATGTAAAAATGCATAGACAGAAGGCTAAAAACGGACAATGCATTAAGGGTGATAAAAACGATAATGTCAGAAAGCTCCATATTATCTTATTGAATGAAAATATTCAGAGATACCCTTTTGGAAGTGTCCCTGTTGCATAAATAAAGGTGCATCTGTATATAACTAGACAGTATAGTTACTTGGTGATATTGCCTAATCATAATTTTTAATAACAATGAAGGAAATTAGGAAATATATAACCTCTGATAGTGAAACTCAACACTTTTCTTCTACTGCCATGTAGAGAATATTTTTTCTTGCATATTTATACCTTATTATTTAGAGATGTGCTATCTTAAGTATTCAAACATTTTAATGTAATAATCAAAACATAATAAACTTCAGAGGGTCAGATAGATTCAACTTGATTGTCTTGACCTTGTAGTGATTTGCCCCACATTCTACCCAGATTCAGATTCATATGATAAACTAGTACAAAGCTCAGCTTAACTGAAGTTGTCCAACTTCTTCTAGACAGTTGATATTTCTACTTCCATTCTCCAGTGGAGGGAATAATTTTGTGTGAGTGGTGTTGTGCTGACAGTCAGTATAGTATTATAACTAAGGGCAATGAGTTCTGGAGTTAGATGCAACCGGATATTAAGATCTAGGCAAGATACCTACTATGTTACCATACGCAAGTGAATTAACCTCTCTGCGTCAGGTTCTTCCTACGTAAAAGAGAGTTAATAATAAGATTACCTATTATGATTTTTGTGAAGATTAAGGAGTAAGTGTAAGTAAAATATTGGCCTAATTGTAGAATATTGTGAACTTCTGCTAACATAAAACCTTTAGTTTATTCAGTACTATTAATACCTCTGGCAGTAGAAATCGCAGTAGTAATAGTAGTAGTAGTAGTGATAATTACAAAAGATGATTTTCGAAAAATGGTAAATCACAACTTTTATGCATATATAAAAAGGAACATGTATTAAGTTTAATTTATTAATCATTGAAGGAACCAAGTGCATGCTATACCCAGTTCAAAAGGGAACCCAAAGAACATATATATATATATATATATATATTTGAGAAAAAATGTGTCACACTTGATAAACAATGGAACATGACATTGAGAATATATGACATATATATATATATATATATATATATATATATGAGGGATATCAAAATGAATGTGAAAAGGGAACAAAACTGGCTTTTTCCACAGTGGAGGAGGAAGAATAATTGAACGGCCACTCAAAAGAGCTTACATGTCTGCAGAAGACAAGATCTTCTGACATTATTGTCAGTTATCTATAGCTTACAGAATTATAAAGCAGCTTCCATGGAATCAAGTTTTTTTAAAATGGAGAGGGATGTGCTATAGACAGTGTACTTTTCCATTGAAGTACAGTTTTCTTCTACATGGTAGTAATAGTGGTAGTATTTCTGGGTCGCAAGTAACATGTACAATATAAACATCTCTAAACACAGATAAATCCTGAAAAGCCTGAAAAAGAACAGAGTATGTAAATTATTCCAAAAGTTCTTGTGGCAAGAATGCTGGTCCCAGCATCAAGCAAGCCTGGATTCTAGTCCTACCTTTTCACCATTTATCACATGATTGACCTTGAGCAAGTCATTTAATCTGTTTGAGTCTTATTTTCCTCACATGTAATTAGGCACTGGAGGTTTTAAACAGTCCCTGTGGGTTCACATCTGTAGCCAAGAAACAATGACCGTTGCTGTGAATTTTAATGCAATGTCTCATGGATCATCTACTGATGGATAATTGAGACTTGGCTACAAATCCACAATGCCATCACAGTTACTGACCTAAACAATTCCAGCAAATGACAGGTCATTAGGGCCTTTGAAATGTCTCCCATTTTACTGTGTATATTTAATGAAATGCTAATGTAATTTTGCTAAACATGCAGTACTTATCATTACACATGATGGATTGGAGATATGAGTTTCCAATGGTAGTAAACTGTCATAGAAATAGTGATTAAGCACTACAATTATGGGAACACCTACCTTTTATATTAAAAAGTCATTTTTTTTCCCAGCTTGTGTCAGTTAAAGTGGTAAGAGACTGTGAATGTGAGGCAAAGGTTGTGTGCTGAAAGTATGGCTTAAGAACATTTATTTCAAACTCTGCTTGCATGGTGTCATCTGAGGGGGTAGGACCTACCTTCCATACCACGGCCACTATACATGACTTTTGTATATCATTCCACAATTCTGTGTGTGAGATAACCTGAGTTATTTGGACAAATGTTAGACTATAAGTGGTTTGCTTTTATAAAATAATTATTCATTATAAAAATTTTTAATAAAATATTTATTATGAAACATACAGGAAATGGAATAAAACACATGTAGAGCTTAATAGATTCCCATGATGCATCTATCACAAATGTTTGATACTTACTCAAGTGATACTCTAGGTATCCTCCTCTTCCTACTTAAGAGAAACCTCTGTCCTGTACTTTGATCACTTTCTTTTATTTTTTCACATTTTTTCTACCCAAGTACACATTCATAAACACTGTATTTTGCCTGCTTTTTATTAATGTGCTATTTAAATCTTTTTCACCTAAGTGTTCTTTCTACATCTTTATTCCTTTTGAAAATGTTTTCTAAACATGGGACATTTGATCCATAGAGATTCTCATTGCCTGGATTTTGAGTAAATTGGTAGTTGGATAGAGACTTGATTAGACTCAATGTTTTGTTTTGTAGGGGGAAGGAGGCACAAATAGAGGTAGGTAATGTGTTCTCCAATTGGAGGCATACACCATGCATGATATTTATTTTTTTAAGATTTTATTTATTTATTCATGAGAGAGAGAGAGAGAGAGAGAGAGAGAGAAAGAGAGGCAGAGACACAGGCAGAGGGAGAAGCAGGCTCCATGTAGGGAGCCCGACATGGGACTCAATACTGGGTCTCCAGGATCACAGGCCGAAGGCAACGCTAAACCGCTGAGCCACCCGGGCTGCCCCACCATGCATGATCATCTCTATTTTTGTAATGTTGCCAACCATTGAAACTCTATGTTCAGATCCATAAGTCTATGAGTAGTGTTTTGGGCTTGATTTCCTATGTGAGGGACTATTTAAAATGCATGTATATATCATTAATGTATTGACTATTGGTTCTTGTTATGCTATTATGTTGATATTACTGAGGTTTGGGATCATTATTTCTTGAACATTAAGTACAATAGGTTAGTTAACCTTGTTATTTCCACTCCTCAGTGTAACTCTATAAAGGCTCTATGTTATCTCAAAGATACTAAGAAAGTTAAATTTAAAACTGCTGAAAAATTGGTCTCTGAATTGACCTCCCATATTTATAAATGGCTAGGGTCATTCATAGTAAGTCTTCCTAACAAAATCTCTTTCAACAGGTCGAATGAGGGCAATGAAATTTGAGCCACATTCTGAAGCAAAGATCAAGTTTCCTATTGTAAAGAGTAGGATCTGAATTAAACTCAACAAATTTGATGAGCACTTACTTTGTGTAAGGAAAAGGCCAAAATTAACTGCACTAGTATTTTTGAGGTAAGAATCTTCCAGTTGAAGGTTCTAGATACCACAAATATAAATGTCAGGAGAAATGTTTACCATGAGCTATTTTCTACAGGATTTTCATTGATTCAGGTCTGATTCACTAGCAGATAGTATTCTATTTTATACTTACTGAGGGAAAAAATGTATTATTTTAGTTTTCTGATCTCAAATATCAAAGTATTATGTAGAATTAAGACTTTTTCTAGGTCTGAAATAACATGACTCTAAGGGGATTTCTTAACTTTGGTGCTGTTGATAATTTGGGCTAGATAATTCTGTATTGTGGGGGCTGTCCTGTATATTGTAGGATATTTTATAGCCTACATTTCCCCCCACCCAGAAGTTAGTTGTGACAACTACAGATGTTGCCAAACGTGACCAAATATTTCCTGGGTGAAAGTGGTCTTTCCTGATTGAAAGCTGCTATTCTAAGAAGTTCTTAAGGCATGAATACTTTTGGGGCAAAGAAGGAATCTGCCTGTAGTTTGCAAATAAAACATCTAATCCATTGCTAAACCCCCAGCAGTGGTTTGACATAACCACATTCTATAATATACCAGAGAGAAGTGGATGTAGCTATGTGTATAAATATCATCTTTATACAATTTTCAATGTCTCCAAATACTTGTAATTTTTGAATACTTGGTATTTATAGTGCCTTCCTGATTATATTACTCATACATATTTGCTATGTAAAATGCAGAAAAAAGTCAAAGAAGATAAAAATTATCTGTAATCTCATCCTAAAAATCCTGGCTTTTATTTAGTTGAGGTTTATCATAAGCTTTTTTCTCTATCCATCTTCCTGTATCATTTAAATATAAAATTATAGGAGCTCCTGGGTGGCTCAGTCAGTTAAGCGGCTGATTCTTGATTTTGAACCAGTCATAATCTCAGGGTCCTCGGATTGAACTCTGTGCTCAGTGGGGAGTCTGCTTCAGGATTCTCTCTCTCCCTTTGCTCCTCCCTCCTCTCTGGGCTTGATTTCCTGTCTCTCTATATAGCTAAAATAAATAGTAGCAATAAAAATAAATCTTTAAACCATTGCTATAAAAATTATATCACATGGATATACATGTAGTGTGTAAAATATTTTGCATTGTGTAGATCATTATATAATGCACATGGCTGCATTTCTTTAATTTATTTTCCCATATACTTCTTCCTTTTTGAAATATTTCGAAGCAAATCCTGGATACTATTTCACTTTGATCCATAAATAGTTAAAATATATTTCTAAAGGCTAAGGGCTTAAAAAAATCCACAATACCATTTATCTCATCAAAAATTAATAATTCCTATTCCAATGTATGTGCAAACATACAATGATAAATTCTATACATTTACTGTTGTATTATGTACCTTATAAATCATGCAAATGCAAAAAATAATAATTCCTTAAAATTATAAATTATCCAGTCACTCTGAAGGGAAATGACAATTTGAATTCAGTGTGTGATTGAAAATGTACTGAATCTAAATTTTTGTGCTACACTAATATTTTACTAACAGATTGACTTTCTGTAGCTATAGTACTGTCATTTAAGGAAAGCTTCTGGCTACTAAAAGGCAATATTTTTCATATTCTAGTAATCTATGCAATTGTTTTCTTGACAGAATGAGGCGGATATCTTAGAGGTTTGTTCCAGGCTTGTCCGTTCTCATCACGGCCCCCTGGTGGTCAGAAAGACTTGGCAAATGTTTCTTGCCCGAGTGTGTAAAAAAGGTGGTGTGTGTGTGTGTGTGTGTGTGTGTGTGATGTGTGGGATTTTGAAAGGAGAGGAGGGAAGAGACTTTAGAAGAGTACAGCGTAGTAAATTCTAATGTATTTCTTTCCCAATATAAATACTCTTGAGGTCCACTGAAAGCTGTTATATTTACTATAATCTTGGCTATAGTGAAGCCTGGGATCTTAGTCAAATGCAGCCAGGTATAGAAACCAGAAGATAAAAAAAAAAAAAAAAAAAAAGAAACCAGAAGATCCTGGCCTAAGTCCTTGATAGTCAACTCTCTAGGTCAATTAGGGTTTTAATTTCCTATTTTATAAACCTATAAATAATAATAAATGAACTGCCAGGACACTTATAATCCTCTTGATTGGACAGTTCTATAAAATAGAAACTCTTCCATCAGTAGCTCCCTCAGAAGGCAAATGTTTACATAAATATTCCTTAAAGTATTCTGAATTTGAAATGCTTGGAGAAGAAATGAGTAAGTTCTGTTCTCTTCTGGTGAATTTCTTGTAGTATTGTTTTTTAAAAATTAAAATTTATATTTTTTTCTTCAAAAAAAACATTACTGACAGTCTACAATAGACCAGATACTCTGCTAGATATTGGAGTAGGGATCAGAGAGAAAAAAGTACATGTGATCAGCCTTAAAGAGTTCAAAATTTGTCAATGAAAAGATTAAAGTGACCGACTTTGGAAAAAAAGAAAAAAAATTGAATTGACAAAATAAATACATTGTGGAATAGTTATTTGAACCATAACAGAAATGTGAGGGTCATGCTTTCACAGGGTTAACCTGTATAAAACAAGATATTGAAGTGCACACACACGCACTCAGACTCATCATCATGTGCAATCTGAGCTTTAATTGTGAGTACAAATTAATAGTATTAGTTATATTGACTGAGCTAGTTTACTTTTGGGATATCTCTTGGTTTGGCTATTGTGACTCAGATCAAGAATCACTGTTTAGAGGCAAGTGCTTGTCAGAAACGACTACATTTTTACTTTCTTTAGTCCCAAGGTACTAAAATAGCAAGACACTAAAAATGTTTCCATTCTTTCAAGATTTTTTTGAGGAAGTGCTAAATATGAGAAGTTTATAAGCAATCAGATTAATGATAGCAATAGATTAATGATAATTACTTTTTGTGTGTAGTAAACACACATGAAACCAAATTTTTAAGTGTACAATCTAGTAGTGTTAACTCTATGCACATTGTCGTACACCAGATCTCTGATCCGTTTTCCATCTTGTGTGACTGAAACCCTATACCCATTTGAACAGCAGCTCCCATTTCCCCCTTACTGGCCCCTGGCAACCATCAGTCTAGTTTCTGTATCTATGAGTTTGATTACTTGAGGTCTCAAATAAATGGAATCAGGTAGTATTGTCCTTCTGTGACTGGCTTACTTCACTTAACATAATGTTCTCAAGCTTCACCATGTTGTAGCAGATAGCAGAATTTCCTTCTTTTTCAAAGGCTGAATAATACTCCAGTGTTGTATGTAGTATATTTTCGTTATCCGTCCATCTGTCAGTGGACATTGAGACTGTTTCCATTTCTTGGCTAGTGTATAGAATGCTGCAATGAACGTCAAAGTGCAAATATTTCTTGGAGATCTTGTTTCCAATTCTTTTGAATAAATACCCCAAAGTGGGATTGCTGGATCATATGATAGTTCTATTTTGAATTTTTAAGAAACTTCCATACTGTTTTCCATAGTGGCTGCACCATTTTATAGTCTCCCAAATGGTGCACGAGGGTTCCAATTTCTCTATATCCTTGCCAACACTTGTTATTTTGTTTCTTCTTCTTGTCTTTTCTTGTCTTTCTGTCTTCCTTTCTTCCTTCCTTCAATAGCCATCTTAACAAGTGACCTCATTATGCTTTTGATTTGCATTTCCCTGATGATTAGTGATGTTGAACATCTTTTTATATAACTTTTGGCCATATGTATATCTTCTTTGGATAAAATATCTATATTAATGATTATTTCCTTTGCCTTTTGAAGCAAAGTTCATTCCTTTTCCATGAATAAAAAATAATTTAATTCCTTATAAAGAGCATGCACTGAACATATAAAAGATATACTGAGCCTGCAAGGATGCACATCTCCCTTTCTTGAAAGGCAGTTTGCATCAGAGAAGAAAAAACAAATTATGTCTATTCAAACCTGACTATAAGATAAAGCCTAAAATGTGTTAATGATAGTACTGGTTATAGTGTGGATATGGTGAGGAGACAGGAGCCAACATTTATTAACCAGGGGTGATCACATCAAAATTTGATTGGATAAGGATCATCATCTAAGCTATCTGAGGTTCAGAGAAGTTAAATTATGTGCCCAGGGTCACCAGCAAGTAGATCAAAGAATCAGCATTTGAACTGGATCCAAAATCCGTGATCTTTTCTTCTTTGGGAATCGAGTTTAACTTCAGAGAAATTTGACTTTGGAACTGAATCTCAAAGAATGGATCAATGCCAGTGTTAGAGGGTAAATAGTTTGACCAACTAGTCTGCTGTCTTTGTGATCTGTCTCAGAAATGAAGTGAAAAGCTTAGAGATAACAGAATCTGAAGAGAAAACGGGGGCAGGCAGTCTCTGAAGTATGGGTTAAAAGTCCCATTCACCCCAGGGGCACTGTTGAGCTTACAAGGGCCTCCTTATTTGAGACACTGAGGTTTCTAATTAGCGAGTCAAACATAACCCTTTGTCTGATTGTTCTGACCTGTTCCCTCTTCCTAGGGACCTTAGACCCTCATTTCCACCCTGAGTAATTGCCCTAAAGTGAGCTTCTCATAACTCTGAGCTTTTTTCTCTGGAGCATCATCTATTTAATAATTGTCAAATGCAAATGTAATGTGTTGATTCTGAGGGCAATTCTTGGGGCTGCACAGTTATTAGACAAATCAGAATTATGAATTCAGATCCAAAGGCAAGATCTTTAACATAACCAAGGACTCAACAACTAAGGATATGTTGTAATCAAGATTTTGGAGCTCTAAAAAGAAACCATCCTTGCCTAAGGGAGGCTGGCCTAGCATGGTGGAGGGGCTCTGTGGACCCTTGTGGGCTCCTCAGTGTTTATTTCCATCTGGAATTGTTGGCGGAGATGTGTTTCTCATTAGAGTCAACTGTGGGAATTCAGGAGTTTTATAATGTCTCCATTTATTCATTTAGAGCCAACAAATATTTACAGGCTGCAGAACATTATGAAGGACAGCATGAAGTTGTACTATATCCAGTTATATTCAGAAGGGAGAGGAGATCAGGATTATGTGGTCATCCTTGGATCTGCTGCCAGGCCACTTAGTCACTGAGAGAGGCCTCAGAACTGACCACATCCTGAGGATGGCTCATCTTACCTGAAACAGGGAAAAGATTCAGGCAGGTGGATGCCACTGTGGAAATGCCCAAACTTTGGCCTAACAGTTCGTTGTCATCTTTTAATAAACTGAATGTTAAATTGACAGATTGTTACCACCTATCACTTCATGAGCTGTTCTTCTGGAAGTAGTGTTACATGGTGGGAGGCACAGATAGGAGACAGATATCTTTCTGACCTCCGATTCTCTCACTAGTTGTGTGATTTGGGGCAGGTGACTTTACTTACTCCTTGGATCTTCATTTGTAACTTGGGCATATTAATACATGGGTTATGTAAACAGGAAATTAGATCCATTTTATGAATGTTTCTATTACATTATTACTATTATTTCTATTACTTGATATGTGACTAGTAAGTAGCATTTCCCCTTTCCATATTGTACAAGAACAAAGGAAGTCTTAGATAGCATATGTATACATTGAAGTAAAAAATGAAGTATTTCCTCCAAATGAAGATAAACCAATATATACTGAAATAGTGTTGAAAAATGTATAATGCAATTGGGATTATTGTCAGCAAGTAATAATATTCTGCATACTTGGAAAGGAAGTGAAATTTAAAAATTTACCAGTGCACTCATTCAGCAAATATTCTTGGAATTCTTATTATGTTTCTATAACTAAACTGAACTGGAAACTAGGTGATGTGGATGATTAAGGTAATAGAAGAAAATGATTAAGGTAATACAACATGAACTAAGAGAAGTATGCAGACAAAACAGAATTGGGGGTTTTAAGGAAGAAGAAATTAGCCGAATTTAGATAAACCCTATGGGGGAAGAAAGAGTTTCTAAGCCAGTCTTTAAAGTACAAGTCGAGTTTCAAAGGGCAGAAATGGGGAATGAGGCATTCCAAAGAGGACCTGAGAAAAAAAGGGGAGTTCCAGATACGCAGGAGGCTAGCGGATGGGCTGGTTTGCTTGGAGGCCAGTCCAGGTTCCAGGGCCATGTGACTTGGCAACTCCACAGGGCCCTACACTTGGTTTATTGCCCTGTGGCCATTTTGAAATTCTTAATAAATTTTGAAATTCGTAATAAATTTTGAATAAGGGATCCTTAGTTTTCATTTTTCACTGGCTCTCAAAAGTTACGCAGCTAGTCTTGACTAGAGAAAATGATTAAAATAAAAATCCTGAAATCCTGCAGGATCTTAAACGTCAGTATAAATAATCTAAATTTTCTTCTGTCAGGGAATGAGGAGAGCTTTGAGTAAGGGAGTGACATGAGCAGGATTATGTATTAACCATGCAAACCGTATGCATATTGAGTAGCAAAGGAGAGAGGCCAGAGGTGGGGAAGGAAGTGGTTTTTGCTGGGATCACCATACTTCTCTGTTTGCTTAAGGCTACTCTGGTTTATGGCAGCTATCCCAGTGTAATTATTAATAGTGCCCTCTTTCACTCTCAAAAGTATCCTAGTTTAGATGATAAATTATATGGTCACTCAAGTTATTTTGACAGTCAAGGTAAATTAAGCCCTGAATTTGAATGGAGACAGGAGGTGTGGACCAAGAAGAATCAAAAATGGCAAAAATTACCAAACTTTGAGTCTGAATTTCCCTTTTAACATCAATAAGTTCTACAAATGCATGTGTGCTGGTAGTTCAACTTTTGGTATTTGTTGCTTGAGAAAATCCATGATGACATAATATTACTCTGAATCCAGTGTAGTCTTATATAAATAGTTTTTAATTAATCACTAGACATTTGAACATGTATTACATGTTTAAAGGAGATACTAGTTATCCTGTCTAAAGTCACTGCTTTGTATGCTTCTAGATTGGTGGACCTCTTACAAAATTTATTATTCATCTGTGGCCCTAGAGGGCAGACTCACTAATTTGTTACATTAAACTTCAAGTTATTTAACATTACATTCAAGACCATTTATCATATGGGCAGAATCTAAAGTAGAGCCTGTGTATTATGGATTGAAGAATCTGCCAACAGATAACTGAGTGTCCAACTATGGGAATAGGTGATGATGTGTATGTATGGGAAGGAAGGGGGATGGAGTAAGTGGATGTGATTTTATGGAAGTTATACTCCCATATAATTTCATTTCAATAAAAGAAATATTTGATGTTATCGAATTTATGTACTGGTTATCCACATGATACCTCTTGAGATATTTGTGAAATCCATAAATGTGGAAGAAAAAAACATTGTGAAATTTCAGATTTAAATCTCAGCCTTCCAATTTACCAGTTCTTGAATTAAAGCAAGTCCTTGAAGTTTTCTAAGCCCGTCTTCCTTCATTTATAAAATGGGGTTAATGATGCTGCTCTGCAGGCTGTCATAATGGTAAAGTAGATACAGTGTGTGAAATGCTTAAAAAAGTCTAACTAAAAAAAAAAAAAGAAAGAAGAAAGAAAGAAAGAAAGAAAGAAGAAAGAAAGAAAGAAAGAAAGAAAGAAAGAAAGAAAGAAAGAAAGAACCCTCTCTAACTCAGTGGTTCTCAAACCTTAGCATACATTAGGATCACTTAGAAGGCTTATTAAAGCAGATTGCTGGGCTCCAGCCTCCAGAGTTTCTGTTTTGGTAGAATCTGCATTCTAGCAAGTTTCCATGTTTATGGATTTGATGTTTGTGTGTCCCCCTAAAATTCAGATGTTGCAATCCACAGGAGGGAGAACCTGTGGGAGGTAATTAGATGACAAGGTGGAGCCCTCATGGATGGGATTAGCGCCCTTACAAAAGAAACCCCTGGGGAGCTCCATAGCCCTCTTTCCTCACCTGATCATTTTGACCATTCTAGCACCCTGATCTCAGTCTTCTGCTATCCGAACTGTAACAAATAAATTTTCTGTTGTTTATAAGCCACCGGTCTATGGTATTCTGTTATAGCAGACTGAATAGACTAAGACCCCATGTGATTTTATTTATTTTTTTTTTAAAAGATTTTATTTATTTATTCATGAGAGACACAGAGAGAGAGAGGCAGAGACACAGGCAGAGGGAGAAGCAGGCTCCATGCACCGGGAGCCCGACGTGGGATTTGATCCCGGGTCTCCAGGATCACGCCCTGGGCCAAAGGCAGGCGCTAAACCACTGCGCCACCCAGGGATCCCGACCCCATGTGTTTTTAATGCTGCTTCTCTAGGTACCATACTTTGAGAACCACTGCTCTTAGAAAATGTATATCTTAGGAGAGTTAGAAGGATAGTTCTCATCTGCCTAGAAGATAGGTATTTCGGGGAAGGTTGTACTACAAAATAAAAGAGACATTGACAAGGAAATGCACATGACTCAACATTTTCTTCGAGAAGGAAAATCTTGGCTGTGTGAAGAAAATAATAAAGATTGCTATGAATCATCTATTGGTCTCATGCAAACTAAAACCAAAGATTATACATCCAGCTTAATTTCAACTTTATAATGATTTCCTTTAATTACTGTGTAAGACCAAACATGAAGATGCAGTAGTGTGAAATTAATACTGACAACACCGGGCTTGCCTGGGCTCTGCAGATTAACCAGCATTTTACTGCATCAATAAAGGAATGAGGAAATAAAATTAAAAACTGATAGTGAATGGAATTACTTATTTGAAGCTAGTGATTATGTCAAGCTGTCACTCCCACAGATGGATTAAGCACAGAAAGACAACCAGATAAACTATAAACCACTCTACGAAACCCGTATCCATCTAGTCCACAAGCTTGGTAACAATGGAAATCTGAAATCGACTTGGTCATGGCAGATTTGGGTTGCGTGTTCAGCATGTCATAGACTCCTAGCATCTTGAAGAGCAGAGATCAAAAAGACCTTAGAGGTCATGTGAGATTAGATTCCACTTTTTGA
Organism: Canis lupus dingo; assembly: GCF_003254725.2. Classification (NCBI taxonomy): domain Eukaryota; kingdom Metazoa; phylum Chordata; class Mammalia; order Carnivora; family Canidae; genus Canis; species Canis lupus. Next base: position 32,422,419 of record NC_064257.1, on the reverse strand, counting down.
AGCATTACATTGAATTATTTAATCCAAAATGGAAAAACTAAAGAGGTTTCTTTCCCTTTTTTAAAATCACTGACGTACAATTTAGAGAAAAGCGAATAGTGCCAAACAGCATACCTAAAGCATGTGAAACAGAAGTTACATTAAAATACAGCAAAGGTAGTTCTCTGCACGTTTGAGTAGGTTGTGTTTATTCAGGCCATAGATTTTATTTTAGTTTCCTTTTCTTTGTCTTAATTTTCCTTTCCAACTTTGTTCTTTTTACCGGTATTCCTTTATAATCTAGACTTAGATCACCCAAAAGTCTTAAAATTCACAGGAATACTGATTCCTTATTTACCAGCTGCTCTTTGGGCAAACTGTGCTTTGTTATATTGGGTCCCGGCTTTAGCAGAAACAAGGCTGCATTTCTCTGTGTAAATGAAAATAATTATAGAACCATGAAATGTTAGGGTCAAACATGATCTTAGAGAAGCTCTCCTAATTCTCTCTCAAATTACGGCAGGACACGGTTCTATCTTGCCTATGCTTACATCCTCACTGTTGCAATGGGGAGTCTTTTTTCCTTTTTTCTTTTTTAAATCATCCTCAAACATTAGGATCTTGCTAAACGAAGTACTCAATACTAGCAATGAGATGTTGTTTGTTTTGTAGCCAATCCTCTCCGAAGAACATAAATATCTAACATACTTCTTTTAGGATGGAACTTTAATCACAAGTACTGACATGAGATGGAATCTGGACTCCGAAGAAGTAGAAAAGGAAAAAGAAAAGAGGCTATGGGGCTTCAGGCATCCATATTATTTGTTATCAAATAATTCCCACTGTGTGTGAATTTATCCTAGGAATCCTGTGACCATCTCCCCTCCAACAATCTCAAAACATGGGGACAATCATTACATCTTCCAGTTAAAAGGGTTCCCTGGTCATCCAGGAAATGACTGATCTGATGTGAGGTTTATCTCTTCATTGTCCATGACAAAGATCCATTCAGGTTTCATTGAAGACTTAGGGTGATGGAGCTCTGAATGTGTTCCATTTTTTTGCACCGTTTTATTGTTGGGACATTCTTTCAAGTGAAAAAACAAACAAACAAACAAACAAACAAACAAACAAACACAACAACCTGCAGCTCTGAGGAGTGGAGTTAACCCCAGACACTAACAGATCAAGTCTGACTTTTCTACATGCTGTGTATTTATCTTATATAGTAGCTAATGCACCTCAGTATTTACTGCTGAATAACTTCATGCCAAACCTTCACAATAATGCTACGGACTATTATTATACCCATTAATAGCTACGGGAATCAAGGTATAGAAATATTAAGTATATTGCCCAAGGTCACAAGGGATTTAAATGAAAGAGCTGGTATTCAAAACCAAATGGTCTTATTGCCAGAGCCCATGACCTTAACCACTAGGCAAATGACCTTTGATATGCTGATGGAAAATGCTTTTCTGTATCCTTTTCTATCCTCTGGATATTTCTACTCTTCTAATAGAAAAGCGTCGCTGGCTTTCCCATTGGACCCAGGACCTTTCATACATGAAAAAGATAATCTCTATCTCTCTTTTTTAAAATTGAAGTATAATCAACATAGTGTTATATTAGTTAGGTATACAATATAATGATCTATAATTCCATCCATTACTCAGTGTTTATCAAGGTAAATATAGTCTTAATCCTCTTTATTTAACCCATCTTCACACCTACTGCCCCCTGGCAACTATCAGTGTGTTTTGTGTATATTTTTTTAAATTACATTTAAATTCTAGTATAGTATAGTTTCATGTTAGTTTCCAGTGTACTATATCATGTTTCAGCAATTCCATATATTACTCAGTGCTCATCAAAATAAGTACTCCTAATCTCCTTCACCTGTTTCACCTATTGCCCCACTAACCTCCCCTCTGGTAACTACCTATTTTTTCCCCATAGTTAAAAGTCTGTTTTTTGTTTTTTCTTTCTTTCTTTCTTTCTTTCTTTCTTTCTTTCTTTCTTTCTTTCTTTCTTTCTTTCTTTGTTTTGTTATGTTTTTTTAAATTCTACATATGAGTGAAATCATCTGGTATTTTTCTTTCTCTGGCTGGCTTATTTTGTTTAGCATTATATTCTCTTGATCCATCCATGTTGTTGCAAATGGCAAGATTTTATCCTTTTTGATGACTGAATAATTTTCCAATAATATATATATATATAATCAGTTTATCCATTCATCTATTGATAGACACTTGGGCTGTTTCTATAACTTGGCTATTATAAATAATGCTCCAGTAAACATAAGGGTGCACACATCCCTTCGAATTAGTATTTTTATACTTTTTGGATGAATACCCAGTAGTGTGATTACTGGATCATAGTGTAGTTCTAATTTTAATTTTTTGGGGAACCATCATACTGTTTCCCATAGTGGCGGCACCAGTTTGCATCCCATTGACGGTGCACAAGTGTTCCTTTTCCTCTACATCCTCACCAACACTTGTTATTTCTTGAGCTTTTGGTTTTAGCCATTCTGACAGGTGTGGTAATATCCTATTGTGGTTTTGATTTGCATTTCCCTGACGATGAGTGATGTTGAGCATCTTTTCCTGTGTCTGTTTTGTATTTGTGTTTCTTCTTTGGATTAATGTCTGTTCATGTCTTCTTACCTTTTGTTAATTGGATTATTATTATTGAGGGGTTTTTTTTGGTGTTGGGTTGTATAAGTTGTTTATATATATTTTGGATATTAACTCCTTATTAGATATGTCATTTGCAAATGTTTTCTCACATTCAGTAGGTTGTCTTTTTCTTTTGTTGATGGTATCCTTTGCCACGCAAAAACTTTTTATTAATCCCACTAATTAATTTCACTTATGTTTCCTTTGTCTCAGGAGACAGATGTAGAAAAATGTTTCTATACCTAATGTCAAAGAAATTACTCTCTATGCTTTCTTTTAGGATTTTTATGGTTCCAAGTTTCACATTTAGGTCTGTAATCCATTTTGAGTTTATTTTTGTGTATGGTGTAAGAAAATGGTCCAGTTTCATTCTTTCGTAATACTGTTTGATTTTCCCAGCACCATTTGTTGAAGAGACTATGTTTTCCCCATTGTATTTTCTTGCCCTCTTTGTCATAGATTAATTGACTACATGAGAATTAGTTTGTTTCTGGGCTCTCTGTTCTGTTTCACCTATCTATGTGTCAGTTTTTTGTGCCAGTGCCATACTGTTTTGATTACTATAGTTTTGTAGTATATCTTAAAAACTGGGATGATGATACCTCTAGCTTTGTTCTTCTTTCTCAAAATTTCTTTGACTCTTCAGGGTGATTTGTGGTTCTATATATTTTAGGATTATTTGTTCAAGTTCTGTGAAAACTGTTGTTGGTATTTTGATAAAGATTGCATCAAATCTGTGGATTGCTTTGGGGATTATGGATGTTTTAGCAAAACCCTAAAGACTCCAGAAAGTCTACTAGAATTGATAAATAAATTCAGTAAATTCACAGGGTACAAAATTAATATACATAAATCTATTACATTTATATATACTAATAACTAAGCAGCAGAAAGATAAACTAGGAAAATAGTCCTATTTACAACTGTAACAAAAATAATAAGATACTTTGAATAAGCTTAACCAAGGATGTGAAATACCTGTGCTGTGAAAACATTGTTGAGAGAAATTGAAGTTGATACAAACAAATGGAAATATATTTCATACTCATGGATTGAAAGAACTAAAAAGGCAACTTAATATTTGGGCATATTTCATAATGTCATTCAATGAATTAATTTTAATATAACTAAATACTCTTCCAATGATGTAAAAGATAAATGGAAGTCAATGGGAGTATGCTTTGTAGAACAGGCAGCTTTAAAGCTTACAAGTGATGCATTAGCAGGTTTTTGTTCAATGTCATTATAAGAAATTGATCTCAGACACTAGAAAATGGAACTGCTTATGGAATTCTCAGACGCATCCATACCAAGCCTGTGTCTTTCACAGTTCTTTCCAGCTGGCCTCCCACTCACTGTCAGAGCAATAAGAAAACATACAAATAGAGAAGAAATGTTGTAAGCTCTTCAAAAAGCATTCAAACTCAACTGAGGGAGACAGTTTTTATTTATTTTTTTAAAGCTTTTAACCTGTACTTTCTGGGTGATCTAATGATGAACTAAGAAAACCAAAAGAATTTCATATCCAGGGGACTTGCTCTCTGCTTATAGCTAGCACTTCCTTTCTCTCTCACTCTCTCTGTAAGGTCTGTAATTCATTTTTGTTATCCATGGCTGTTCCTAAGACTTTTAAAATTCTTTAAAGGAAGTAATTAGTGAAATATTTTTAAAAATTCAGTAAAAAATGAAAGCAGAGGCAGCAATCAGATGAAATACACTAGGCAGCAAATCCTTAAAAACAATAACAAAAAAAAAACAATAACAATTATAATTTCTGTTCAAAGCTAAAGGAATCACAATAGTAAAAGTAATACCTGAGCCCTGAAAATATTTTTTAAAGCCCAGTTAGTTTTTTGAATATTTAAAGTAAATATATGTATGTCTTGGGGCACCTGGGTGGCATGGTAGGTTAAGCACCCAACTCTTGGTTTCTGCTCAGGTTGTGATCTCAAAGTCCTGAGATTGAGCCCGGTGTTGAGCACCATGCTCAGCACAGAGCCTTCTTAAGATTTTCTCTTGCTCTCCTTCTGCCCCTCCATCCTCACTCTCTTTCTCTCTCTCTTTCAAATAAATATGTAAATCTTTAAAAAAATAAATACATATGTGTCTTAAACTCAAGAATTTGTTGAGAAACTAAACAATAAATAGAGGGAAATACATTTGTTCCTTTTTTATATATTCAGCAGAAGTCCACTGGGTAAGAGATGAGAAAGAAAAAGTGGAGTGTGGTGAGAATGCATGCAATTTCCCTTGCAAAGAGATGTCAATTTAGGTGGCACACACAACAGTTTCTGTCTTGAGGCTACTGCTGGACTTGTAGAAATGTTTGAGGATTACTCTACATTTCCACAGTGATGGAATAATATCTCTAAGACAAAAATCTAAGACACACACACAAAAATAAGACAAAATCTCTGAGATTCTAAAAGAAAATAATACCTTTAAATATTTAGCCAAAATATAGATCATTCCAAATACAAAAAGCAAAAGCACAATTCAGAGTTTAATTGTTTACCATCTAGTAATCTTTACCATAAACTCTAGTGAAGATAAAGTATGCCAAATCCGTGCTGGTGTGTTTGGCTCATTATGAGTAATTCACTATTCATTGGAAATTAGAGATTGATACCTAATGTCACTATTGAATGCAAACATCATATCAGATACATTAATGCTAGGTTTTTATGGAAGATATTTTTCAGAGGGAGGGGTAAATAAATGAGAGCTCACAACATGAAATTGAGAAGACATCTGTCACAGGGGCCAAACCTCCAGTAGGCTGGATGATGATTATGAATCTATTACTGTTGATATATTACATAAAGCTGTGGGAATAGAAAGCTTTTCAAATTACACAGAGAATAATCAACAGCCAACAGCAGTAGCCCCATGCTCTCACACCTGCTGCATGCCTCCCATGGGATTATGTGCATCTCCAAGCCTGGAATTATTGGCAAGATAGGAGTTTTCTTTCACCTTTAGTTTGGCTTTCAAATTATAAAATAAACCATTGGTTAGTCAGTCCCACAATAAGGATGATGGGAACCATGCTGTTCAAGCACTATTAATAGAAGCATCCTCTGCCTTCTTTCCTCACCATCTCAAGCTCAATTACCAAAGCTTTCTTGTGATCTCTTTCTTTGGTCTCTCTCTACCGCAAAAATCATATATTTTAAGGTAATTCAAAGAATTTCAAAAAACTCACAATTTACCTCAAGGAGAGGTGGAGGGGAGGAAAAAACATGGGAGAGGGTTCTTTAGGATTTTGAATAAAATTCTAAGAAACATTTTTTAAATTATAAGAATAGAAATTCTAGTTATTGTGAATCAGATGGTAAGTTCAGAATCTATTTAACCAAAATTGTAAGCTATCAAGCTGTAGTTACTACAGTTAGGTGGATAACTTGGTGGTGCATTGATTGAAGACAAAAAATGAAATGTCCGATTTCATGCTTAGCACATAATATATTGTCTATTCCTCAAAAACAGAGTTGTTAACATTGATCAGAGGTTAAGATAACTGGGCTATAATCTTTAGTAGCATTTGCATTCTACCCCCAAAATGATAATTGGTACCACTGTAGCCTGTATGTCAAATTTATGTGAATTTGAAAAAGACACCCCATCTTCAAGATATGTTATCATCTGCCAGAAATTGTATGTAAATATATTATGACTAACATGATATGCCTTCTAGATCTGTGCAATACACCATTCGTACAATCACATGCAACTATTTTGGCAGGTGGTACATGATTGCTTCCCCATTATTTCAGCTGATGGGTTCTTGGCCATCCTGCACTGTACTGTATTTGCTTAGGCACATCTTGATTTTTAAATTTTTATCCAGCTTGACACCACCAGACATACTAGTTTTCCCATTAGATGATTCTTATGCCCACAATATTCATGGCAGACTTCCTGGACCACCTCAACTTATTCTTACAGTCGTACTTTGGTTCTGATCCCATCTACTTTCTGATTCTTGACTATACCTCTTACTTAGGTCTTTGTTTACAGGATGTTCTTGATACACCAAAATCAAGCTGTATTTCTTGTCACACACACATAAATGAAAGGTCACTCTCTGATGGAAAACTAATAAAAATCAGAAGATGAAAGCATCCCTGTGAAGGATAATATATGTCAAGAAATATTTGCAAATATTTTGTTGAGACAGCTAAGGAAATACTCCAATAGGCTCACAATGGCATCCTTAGGTCTGGGATGTAACTAAAGCAACTGTTACTCAGAGAAGGCAGACTGCATAAAAAGGGAGAAGAACAAGAATTTTCAGTGTTTATACTATATTACTTAGTGTACACTGCTCCCTTGTCCAGAAGGAGAGGTCTGCTCTGCTTATGTAGATAAAAATGTCCTTTTCTTAGAGAAAGGACAATTCACTGCTAATGATTATTTGATGTAATTGTGCCTTTTTTTTTTTTTTATCAAGCAGTTGATCTATAACTTTGTGTCCTGAGAATTCTTACATCCAAGATCAGTCATGATCTTTGATTCAGGCCTATTTGTCATTGTATTAAATTGAGGCTAAGATTTTATTTTATTTTACTTTTATTTTATATTTTATTTTATATTTTATTTTAATTTGTTCAGCTGTCTCCTATAAGTTAGCTTAATGCTAATTCCCTAGAATCTGAATTACTACCTATAGATGAGCTGATCAAGTGTAGTTTCTAAAACCTGACAGTCTGTTTCAGTGCATTAAAATGATCTCCCAACACTAGAGACCAACATAGTAGAACCTGTTGAGAGGAACTAGCAAGACGCTTCTTTGAATATTTGGCATGGTAGGTGCGTGATTCTTGAGATAGTTGCCTACCAAGGTCTCTACCTGAAATCTTGGAAACTTATTCCATATAGTTGCAGAGGGGCTTTCAGCAGCCACCTCGATTCTGCATGGTGTACAGTCATAGAGGAGATAGCAGCGGCACAAGGTAGATAGAATCCACACAGCAGCACACTGTCGATTGGAGCAAGAATGATCACCTGACTCAATCTGAACAGTTAAAGCTTCTCCTCCAGGAATTTGAAATTTGAACTGAAGAAATTTTCATTGCTTTTTGTGACCAGATTTGTTACAAATTGAGTTGAATATTACTCAGCCTTTAGAAAGGATGAATACCCGCCATTTGCTTCAATGTGGATGGAACTGAAGGATATTATCCTGGATGAAGTAAGTCAATCAGAGGACAATCATCATATGGTTTCACTCATATGTCTTTCTAGTTGGACATTTTATCTCTTTTCAATGAAAATTTACTTTGGACCTATGAACCTGCTGATTTAACACATGCATTTGGCTTAACTTTTAGTATGGTAGGGAAAATTTATTTCTAAACAAAGTAAAATTTTAAGTTGTCAGGATTAGCTGGACTTAGTATTTGGTCATATAGGATTTAGTATTTGGTCATCTTATCTCTTATTATAAGAGTTGCCATCAATCTAAAAGCTGCTGGTTTACGGGGAATATAAGAAATAGTGGAAGGACTATAAGGGAAAAGAGGGGAACTGAGGGGAAAAATTAGAGAAGGAGACAAACCATGACAGACTCCTAACTCTGGGAAACGAACAAAGGGTTGCAGAAGGGGAGGTGGGTGGGGGCTTGGGGGTAACTGGATAACGGGCACTGAGGAGGGTACATGATGGGATGAGCACTGGTTGTTATACTATATGTTGGCAAATAGAACTTCAATAAAAACAAAAGAAAAAAAAAGCCATTGATGGTCACGTGAACTGGGGAACAGAGAGAAAAAGAAGGTAACAGCCAAGCACTAAGGAGATTTCGAGAAAAAGGAAAAATCCTGTGATGTTCTTGGCAGTTTTCCTATTATTGATTCTGGTTTTCTCATAGGGCTGGCCATCATCCTATCCTTGGGTCTCCAGGACAATCCAGGAGAAACACCGGTTTTGTTTTTCTTAAGTTAATTCATGCTTCTGGTACTTATTACAAAAGTCTTAACTTCTACAAGTCTGTAATACTGAATTTTCTTTTTTTTTTTAAAGAATTTATTTTATTTATTTGACACAGAGAGGGAGAGTGCACAAGTGCTCAAGCAGGGGGGAAAGGCAGAGGGAGAGGGAGAAGAGGGCTCCCCACCAATCAGGGAGCCCAATGTGGGGCTTGATCCCAGGACCCTGGGATCATGACCTGTGCTAAAAGCAGATGTTAACTGACTAAGCCTACCCAAGTGTCCCTATAATACTGGATTTTCACCAGTACACTTGATCTTCTTACTCATTAGCTCAAGCAGGGGGATTTTTATTTTAATTCATCCCAAATCATGTGTATCTAGGGCAAGTCACTTAAGATTCTTAGTCTGTAAAATGGTATACAACACTTCACAGATTTGTTGTAAAAGTGGAGTGAGTTTATATATAAAATCTGAATAACAGTACCAGGCACACATGGAAAGGACCAAATACGTTTAGATTTTATAATTATTTACACGAATATGATTATATATTCTTTTAATGATCTTCCAATATGAAAAAGCATATTAGGAATGTTCTTTGTGTTTTAGCTTAGCATATTTCCAAAATGGAGTTTTAATTAGTCCTTACAAACACTCCACAGATGTATTCATTCATTAATTACTACACTCATTCAAGAAACAAGTTATTGGACACTTCAGATGTTCATGTGTATTTGTTTCTAGAAGAATCATTATTAAGCTATTGGTTAGAAACAATCTTCTTCTGTTCAATTTAGGATTTTAGTTAATAAGATATTTTCTCTTATCTGCATTAATCATCCTTTAGCTTCAGAAAAAAAAAAGAAGAACCAAGAAAACATGTTCTTTGGAGATAATTCTGTATTATACACTTAGATGTCAGTGTTTGTTTAATAAATAAAAGAAATACAAAGGTGAGTGTATTTTAAGCTTTGTGATTATGCAGGTGATTGAATTATTAAAAAGATGGACAGGATTCCATTAGGAATGGTTACCTATGCCTTCATCTTGATCTTTCTCTAAAAAGAGGATTCTTTGATGCCCATGAACATTTGTTTTAATTGGTCCACTGAATATTTAAAGCTTATTTAAAAGGTCACATTTTTGGGCAAGAGTTCAGACATATAGCCCACATGGGCTAAAATACAAAGGAATGTAAATATGTCAAAGTTTGAGCTGTTAATACTAGGGTTTCTGGACTGATTGACTCAGATGTCGCTCTAATTTTAAGGAATTCCATTTGGAAATGTCATGAATAATTCTCCAGAGATTGAAGTGGATATAAAGTCACCATTGTCACCAACAGCACATAACAAAAGCCTGGCACAGCAAGTATGTTTGAGAAGATTCTCACTGAATAGTTTGAAATGGTACTCCAGAAACTATTGGAACTATCACTGAGATCAACATTTGCTTCCCTGGTTCACTGAGAGGGTGGAGAAATATGGGCATTACAATTTTATATCAGGAGTTTCACACCCTTAAGTTGCCATCAGGACACTTTTTGGATGTTTTCTAGTTTAGGAGTTTCTAAGATTCAATCTTATGCTTTTCTATGCTAATGTCTTCTTCACTTCTTACCCTGTAGGTCTGCTTTATTAGGTAAAAAATCGTTTTATAATAAATATTTTGTAATAAGCTCCTTACCTCTCTGGAATGAAATTAATAGATGACAAAACTACCAACAACGCAATTAAAAAAAAATCAATGTAATAACCTAATTTTGAAAATTTTAAGAAATACAAGGGAAATAATTTTATCAAAATAATGTACAAAACCAGAGTAGAACATAAATGATTCCGTGTGATACCTGCATCTGAATGTCTTCGAAGATATTTAAAAGTTGAATGGGACAACTCTGTCCTGCATTTACGAGACACTTAGCCTCTATTGTTCTGACTCACTAAAGGCCTTACAACACTCATTTTTGATATAACTCAAAAATGCCCTCCAAAAAATTCTGAAATTACCCCTGGTATCCAGTACTACTCTTGTTGCTAACCATTACCTTTCCCATTTCTAAAAGGAAATTAAAACATAATTCCAACTGACAACAGTTTAGTTTATAATAAAACTATCAATAGTCCTTTCTATTGTTTTTATTATCACATCACCATTTAAAAAAATTCTATCAGTAATTCCCAGCTTTCCAAAATACAGAGACAATTATTTCTAAAAAATTACTTATTTGTTATTTTTTATATGAACATTTGACAGTGGTTTCAGGCACAAGAACAACGTAATATAAGTGCTGTTTTTTTAGGAAACGCTGAACTCTGTTATCAGACTTTGGGAGATTATATGTCTTGATGTACCATTACAAGTTACAGATATTTTTTGTTAAAGATTTTATTTTTAGGTAGTCTCTACAATCAATGCCGAGCTCAAACTCACAACCCCAAGAACAAGAGTCTCATACTGAGCCAGCCACGTGCCCGAAGTAACAAAGATTTTTAAAGGGCAAGAAGTCTTAAGTGGAGACATTAGTTTCTGTGAGAGTTTCCATGCAGTGGCCTCATTCTGTTTCCAGATAACCCTGATGGTAAGAGCACCAGAGCAGCCCACACATGAAGAAAAGTAATCCTGATAGAGTGTAGAATCAGAAGATTCGTAAAAAGAGACTTGTTCCAGGTGTCCAAGCAGTTGCTTTGCTTTATAACCTGACATAATGGAGCATAATGAGCAATTTTAAGATTGGGAGATGTGCATTGAAATTAAGACTGTTTTCAGACTCTGATTTGGTTATGATTGCAAAAAAGCAATTTCCTGTCTTCTAGTTTAGGTAGTTGAACTAATGTCTGTGTTTATATCCATATCTCTACCTGTATTTATAACTGTTTGTTTATTGTTTTGTGGCAGCAAATGGGATATTTTAGTGCCTGAAATAAACAAAAACGACCAGCTTCAATCATGCAGCCTCCATATCCTTTCAAACAATATAGTTTTTTAACTGAAAGTTTGGTCAAAAGTCAGATGAAGTTTTTGAGTAAATTATGTACCTAGTTTTAGCCTTAGTTTTTGTATAAAATGATGCAATAGTAGTAACTCCTGCATAAATGTTATAGAACAGTAAGGATATACACATATAAAGTGCTTATTAGTTAATGCCTAATACAGGATAAACACTCAGTAAATATATCTTTTTAAGTTTTAAAATTCCAGTTAATTAAAATAGAGTGTAATGTTAGTTTCAGCTGTACAATATAGTGATGCAGCACTTCCATACAACACCCAGTGCTCATCAGAGCAAATACACTCTTTAATCCCCATCATCTATTTCTCCCATCCCCCCACCCCATAACCATCAGATTCTTCTCTATAGTTAGTCTGTTTCTTGATTTGCTTCTCAATCTCTTTTTTCTTTTGTTTATTTGTTTTGTTTCTTAAATTCCACATATGAGTGGAATCATATAATATTTGTTTTCTCCGACATATTTTGCTTAGCATAATATTCTCTAGTTATATCCGTGTTGTTGGAAATGGCAAGATTCCATTCGTTTTTATGACTAATATTCCATTGTGTATATATGTATGTGTATATATATATATGTCTTCTTTTTATTTATTTATTTATTTTTCTTTTTATTTATTTTTATATATGTCTTTATCCATTCATCAATTGATGGACACTTGAGCTCTTTCCATAATTTGGCTATTGTAGGTGCTGCTGCTATAAACATCAGGTTGTATATATTCCCTTTGAATTAGTATTTTTTTTTCCTTTGGGCAAATACCTAATATTGTGATTGCTGGATCTTAGGGTAGATCTATTTTTAACTTTGTGGGGATCCTCATACTGTTTTCCAGAGTGGCTGCACCATTTTGCATTCCCACCAAGAGGGTGAGAGGGTTCCCCTTTCTCCACATCTTCACCAACATCTATTGTTTTTTCTGTTGTTGACTTTAGCCATTCTTATAGGTGTGAGGTGATAGCTCACTGTAATTTTGATTTACATTTCCCTGGTGATAAGTGATGTTGAGCTCTTTTTCATGTTTCTGTTGGCCATCCGTAGGTCTTCTTTGGAAAAATATCTATTCATGTCTTCTGCCCACTTTTTAATTGGATTATTCATATTTTGGGTGTTAAATTTTGTAAGTTCTTTATATATTTTGCATACTAACCCTTTATCAGATATGTCATTTGCAAATATCTTCTCCCATTCTATAGATTGCCTTTTAGTTTTGTTAACTGTTTCTTCACGGTGCAGAAGCTTTTTATTTTGATGCAGTTTCAATACTTTATTTTTGCTTTTGTTTTTCTTGTCTCAGGAGGTGTATCTAGAAGGAAGGTGCTACAGCTGATGTCAAAGAAGTTACTGCCTGTGTTCTCTTCTAGGATTTTTATGGTTTCAGGTCTCACATATAGGTCTTTCATTCATTTTGAATTTATTTTTGTATATGGTGTAAGAAAGTGGTACAATTTCATTTTTTTTCATGTTGTTTCATGTTGTCCAGTTTTACTCAACACCATTTGTCTTCCCATATTCTTTCCTGCTTTGTCGAAGACTAATTGACCAGATAGTTGTAGGCTTACTTATGGGTTTTTCATTATGTTCTATTGATCTGTGTGTCTATTTTTATGCCAGTACCATAGTCTTTTGATTGTTACAGCTTTGTAATATAAGTTAAAGTCTGGAATGGTGATGACTCCAGCTTTGTTTTTCTTTCTTTCTTTCTCTGTCTCTGTCTCTCTCTCTTTTTTTAAAAAAGATTTTATTTATTTATTCATGAGAGATACAGAGAGAGAGAGAAGCAGAGACATAGGCAGAGGGAGAAGCAGGCTCCATGCAGGGAGCCCGATGTGGGACTCAATCCCGGGACTCCAGGATCACGCTCTGGGCCAAAGGCAGGCGCTGAACCACTGGGCCACCCAGGGATCCCCCTCTGTCTCTATTTTTAAAGATTTTTTATTTGAGAGAGAGAGAGTGAGAGAGCACAGATGGGAGGAGGAGATAGAGAGAGAAGCAGGCTCCCCACCAAGCAGGGAACCTGCTGCAGGGCTTGATCTCAGGAACCCGAGATCATGACCCAAGCCTAAGGCAGACACTTAGCCGACTGAGCCACCCAGGTGCCCCTATTTTTCTTTTTCAAGGTTACTTTGGCTATTCAGGATCTTTTGTGGTTCCATACAAATTTTAGGATCATTTGTTCTAGCTCTGTGAAAAGTGTTATTGATATTTTGATGGGGCTTGCTTTAAATATGTAGATTGTTTTGGGTAGTACAGACACTTTAACAATATTTGTTCTTCCAATCCAAAAGCATGGAGTATCTTTCCATTTCTTTGTGTTATCTTCAATTTTTTCATTAGTGTTTTATAGTTTTCAGGGTACAGGTCTTTCACCTCTGTAGTTAGGTTTATTCCTAAGTATCTGGTTGTTTTTGGTGCAATTGTAATTGGAATTGATTTCTTAATTTCTCTTTCTGTTGCTTCATTATTGGTGTATAGAAACACAACAAGGGCACCTGGGTAGCTCAGTTGGTTAAGCACCTGACTTTAGCTCAAGTCATGATCCCAGGGTTCTGGGATCGAGCCTTACATTGGTCTCCTTGCTCAGCAGGGAGCCTGCTTCTCCCCCTCCCTCTGCCTGCCACTGCCTCTGCTTGTGTTCTCTTTTTCTGTCAAATAAGTAAATAAATAAAATCTTTTTTTTAAGAAATGCAACATATTTCTGTACATTGATTTTGTATCCTGCGACTTTACAGCAGGATATCAATTTATCAGTTCTAGCAGTTTTTTGATGCAGTCTTTTGGGTTTTCTATATATAGTATTATGTTACCTGCAAATAGTGAAAGTTTTACTTCTTCCTTGCTGATTTGGATGGCTATTGTTTCTTTTTGTCTTGCTACTGTGGCTAGAACTTCCAGTACTATGTTGAATAAAAATGGTGAGTGGACATCCCAGTCTTTTTCCAGTACTCAGCAAATATTAATTAATGTTATTAGTTGACTCCTCAGTTTCATCAGGTTTTATTTTTAGATAAAATCCTGGAGGACAAAAAGGTTATGGTCTGAATGGAATGCCCTTTAGGCCAGTTTGTGATCACTCTGGTTGGGGTACCATATGATTGATTGTGTAACCTGTGTCTATTTAAGACTTTGCATCAACATGGCACACAAGTGTGAAATGGGGTAAAGTGGATCTAACGGGTGGTTTCTCTGTTGGTAAATCTCTTTTCAGAAAGATTCAGCCATCCCTCTAATGATTTGTGATAAGACTAAAATCTAATGGACTATTTCTGAGTTAGTCTTAAGAAACAAATACAGACCAAATCTATGATCATGAGGTAAAAAGAGCTCACCCATCCAATATTTCATCACCTATAGCCTTGGTTTCCTGATCTATAATCCCATGTTCCATGTAGCTACCTTGTAAATAAATGCTAGTTGAAAAACATGTGCCTGCAAATGAATTATTCTAAAACAAGACAGAGATCAAACAAAGCAGTTCATCTAGGTTGATATAATAAAAGATGAACAACTTTAAGTTGCATCTAACTTAAAGTGTATTCATTCTTTATCATTGCATTCCTTTAGTGGTGAATTTTATGGATTCTCTTTGGAGAAATTATTTTATTGTTGGTCATGGAATTATATGAAGTTAACACAAAAATAAATAGCAAAAATATTTTACGTTTGAACTTCCACCAAATGAGTTTCATTTGCATGCAACCAAAGTCCCAGAGACCGTGCATTGCATACAGCAGCTTTGCCCCACATCAAAGACACTCTAGAGATCAAAACAAAATCAAGTTCTGAGGAAGGAATTCTCTTATTCTCCTTCTTAGTATACATGTTTTTGTTTTCTTCCTGGGTATGGGTCAATGTAAGGCAATATAAAAATCTGTGGACACCATTGACATTTGAGTGACTTCATCTTAACCTGAGAAGTAGGAGTGGTAGCTAATGACAATGTGGAAAGTCTGAGGAAGAGTCTGCAATTGGAATCTGAAAACCTGAAGCTGTGCTGAGAATGAAGGACCTTTGTACTATTTCAGCCTCTCTCTTGCAGAGGGGTGCGATTGCTGTCACAGGATTGGATTTATGTGGCGACATTTCCCCTTCCCTTTCAATTTTTTTTGTATGAGATCAACATGAAGATCATTGATTGTCCTTGTTAAGCCTGCCAGAGCCAAAGGACAATGACCTTTCCCGTGTTCTATCATCTGTGGGGTGGGTTTGTTCCAGTCTTTTGCTTTGTTTTCTCAGGGAAGGAAAATCCAGAGCCAATCAAACAGTAAGATCCTGACTGGGTTAAAGCCAGGCTAGGGTTACTTAAGCAGTGCTAACACTTTCATAGATCATTTCTGTGACAAAGATTGAAGGAGAATAGAAAATAGCACAACAGGATTCGATTCACGTGGCAAAAGGAAATTGTGCAAAGTTTAATCCATTCCTATCACAGTCTCAAGATTGTAATCTCCTTGGATGCTGAGCCTAGGAAAGACTTTTTTTCTACAATATGCATCATCATGTTGCTTTAGAAGCAGTGCTGCGGGCTGGAGCGAGGCGACACAAGTTATATAACATGCAATTTAAGATAATGGCCTTTGAAAAGGAGAAATTAATATAAACAGACGAGGCCAACAAAGCTTCAGTCATCTAGAAGGTAGTTTCCATCACCACTGACGTTAAACAATATCACCCCCACTGAGCTTACACCATGTTTATTATCATTTAATTTCTTGCCCAAATCGGCACTTTCTTATCACGATGTCGCAGGGAGTGCAAGCTCTGTTATGACTACAATTGGTAGAGAAATGCATTCATCTACATGAGTAACAAGATACAAAAATTGAGCTCTCTATCTTAACCTTTTGTGGCTTTAAACATTCTACTAAAAACATTAGCAAAAATGGAAGCTATAGCGTTTCCATAATTATCCCAGCACTGGCTTTGTTCTTATAATGATAGAATCCATACTTTCAATTTGGAGTGCTTAATAATAGCAGCTGTCTTGTCTGCTCAACTGTGGGGTTTTAGGGCTCCCATAATTATTCATTTTCACTCACTTGACAGTGGGTGTTTCCTTGTAATATTTCAGGCCACATCAGAAGATAGGGTTTTAAAATCCTTTTAAGTGTTCTGCTATACATAACAATATTGAATTATGCATTAATAAACCAAATTTAATTGACTTGGAGGTGCGTAAGCCCTAATTAACACTATACCTCAGTACTAAAAATGGATTGCCACAAATCAGCAAATAACACACAAATGCAATCGTAATGATTATACCGTTAATGTATGAAGGCCCGATGTTTCTTGGTCCTTAAAACCACACATTTTTTTTTTCCTTCACCTTCTCCCTTGCTCATTCCATCCTGATATACTTGCTGCTGGTTTTCCTTCTCTTTCTCTTGTTTTTCAAAACATTTCATCTTGGAATAGTTTTACATATACAGAAGAGTTGCATGGATAGAACAAGAATTCCGCCTTTCACTGAGCCCTCCTATTTTTCCTGAAGTTCATTAATGGGTAACTGAAAGATAAAGGGGAACAATAGAAACCTACCCACAGAAAATACAAATGGCACTCCCATCTTTCTGATATGCATGGGGCTAATTATGATAATAAATAAAATATGAATATTGGGAATAAACTGGGTATATCATTTTTCATTATTATGTAGTCTAAATGAACGGGTTGTTTTGTAGTGAGAGAATATAACATACATGCATATGTGTACTGCTACCAACAGCAGCGTGCTCTATTATGATGGGTGAAAATTATATGTTTCTGAGTGTATTTACATGTGCTGAGAGAGTGATTCCAGGGATGAGGAAGGTAGTTTTATGAGCAAGGCTGCGGAGATGCTGGAGAGGATAATTGAGAGAGGGAGATTTTTATGATATAATAAGGTGCAGAGTGTGTGTGAGAGAGTAGGGGCAGGATGAGTGAGTGGGGGATGGGCAGCAGTTACAGGATGCTTTCAGGACCTTTATGCTGGCATTGGTAGACTCTTTAATGGTCTCTCATGTGAAGGAACAGCTTCCAGGGTTGTGCAGCGGTAAAACTTCCCATTCTGTATGACAGTCTGCATTTAGTCTAAATAATTCATCCTGTTTTTTAAAAACACAGTTATATATATATATATACACATATATATACATATATATACACATATATATAATGTGTGTACAATTACAAAGTATACATTTAAATTTTATAATTGAAAATGACTAAAATAAGCCTTATTAAATCTTTTAGTCTTTTTCACTATATAAAATTTTGAAAATTTGTAAGAGTAGGAGGAAGAAATGAACTATCATAGATAGCCACTCTGAACAATTTAGTGCATTTTATTTTAAATTTTTATTCATTTTTTCTAAATTGTACCTTATAATTATTCTAAATTCTCTTTTGTTGTTGTTTTTATTTTTTTTAAGTAGATTTGTTTATCACATCTAGTCATGAGACAGGGGCTTTGAATAGCCCACATACAGTGTCATATCTTTCTTAAATCATATAAAAATATTCTAGAAAATGCCTCTCACTATGCAGAGGCAAACATGTAGATATAACCACTGGAAAGCATTAAAGAGACAGTTCCAAAGATAGAAAATTTCTATGACTCCCAAATACACACTCTGCTTTGTTCCCTACTGAAGGACAGGTATTGTTTTATAAGTACAATTTAAGAACTCTTGATGCTAAATGTAAACTCTCTTCTCATCCACACCTTTTCACTTGGAGTTAGAGCATTTTTTTTTTCATAATATCTATACCCATACTTCTCAGACTTTATCCATCTTTACCCTACAGGTACAACACCTAATACCATGATCATTTATTTATTATTTATTTATCATTTATTTATTGGTTGAATAAATAAGTTTATTTATAGGGAGGATGTATTAGTCAGTGTTATCCGTAGAAACAGAACCAATGGGAGGGAGGCGCGAGAGAGAGAATATATGAATATGAATGAGCACAAATGGTTTATTATGAAGGATTGGCTCATGTGATTATGGAGGCTGAAAAGTCCTGCAGTCTGCCCTCTGTAAGCTGGAGGCCCAGGGTAGCTTGTGGTATAGTTTTACTCCAAATCTAAAGGATTGATAACCTGGGAGCCAATAATAAAATCACCACTCTGGATCAGAAGACCCAAAAACCAAAAGAGCCAATGTCATGGGACAGAAGAAGATTAATGTCCTAGTTCTAGTAAAGAGAGCAAATTCTTCCTCTACCTTTCTGTTCTATTCAAGCCCTCAATGGATTGGATAATGCCCACCTACACCGGGAAGGGTAAGCCCCTCTATTCATTTTACCAGTTCAAATGCTAATCTCTTCTGGAAACACCTTCATAGTCAAAGCTAGAAATAATGTTCTACCAGCTATCTGGGTATCTCTCAGTCCAGTCAAGGTGGGCTAAAAAAATTTAAACCATCACAGGGGTTCAATATTAAAAATTGTCCAGAGAAACTGAAGCAGGGTGACAGACTATTCAAAGATGCCAGAAATACTAAACTATTCCAAGAGCAAAGACTGATCAGGAAGTCAGCCATGATTCCGCTTCATAGCAGTGCCATTAAAACATTTAAGAAACATCAATTAATTGAGTTATGCTACACAGTTCTCTGTCTTCAGAGAGTCACCTAGGATATAACAAAACCTACTTTCCCTGGATATTAGAATCAGAGTGGCAATCAAGAATCTGCCTCAAGTTTACTAGATGCTTGGCAGCATTCCAGTGGACATCTCAGTCATTTGAGTATAGCTGTAGTGAATAGGCATGTCCATATAAATTTATTGAAATGTAAACGAGAAACAAACATCACATAATATTTTTAGGGAGAGATGAGCATATCATGGAATGACACCAAATAGAACTGTGTGTTGCAGTTCCCCAAATCTGGAAAACTTTGACTTTAGCTGGTAAACAATATTGTGATCTCAAACAGGCATAAAAATAGAATCAAATTAAATTCAACTAAAGAATAAAACAAAAACATAAACTAAAGTAACATAAAACGAAATGATTTACATGACCTAATGTAACTCTTTAAGGTCAAAAGCACAATAATTTACTGAGAATCTGTGGCTCTCTTAGTCTAAAAGCCCCAGGAACATTTCTCTAAACCAGCAGTTCAAAATATTCCTTTCAATTTAATAAATATCCATTTAGTACTTATGGTGTGCCAAGTACCATATGGAATGTTGGAACTAAAGTATTGACTAGGACAACAGAGCATACAGGTCTATGCTTATCCTTCAGCAGCAATATGAACTCATTCAACACAATTACAACGGAAGGTAATTGTAGCTATGATAGAAGTACTGGATTAAGGAGAGAAACAGAGCACAGGTGTGCTCTGTTTAGGAAAATCTTCCCAGGCAAAGTGACAGCCAAGCTACGACCTAGACTACAGGTAAGGTTTAGCCCATTAAAGCTGGGGCAGCTGTAGGAGAGAGGGGAGCAAACAAAACAAAATAAAATCCAGCTTAAAAGAACAGCATATGGAAAAACTGTGAAGATGGAGTGATGTGTGTCTGTGACCTCTTTTTTAAGAGACATAACAGTAAGAGAGGAGACTGGAGAGCTAATCAGGCCTTATTCTCCATATATTCTGTGGGAAGTTAATAGGTGGCGTAAAACGTCAAATAGATTGAGGAAACGTGCCATCCCCACAGGACTTCTCAGAGCCTTTACTGTGTTAATATGCACCATAAATCTCCAATTTTTAGAGCTCCTGAAATAAATCACAATCTTCCCATTGTTGGACTTTTTTAGCTATCTATAAGAAGTTAGAGCTGTGACCACCTCCCACTTTCTCTTTAATCTGGAGGAAAAAAAGGTGAAATGAATTTCAAGTGAAATTTAGGTAGCCATCCATGATTTCTTGCTATATTTCCACTGGACCGTACTTCTGGTGCGTCTCACCCACTGTGCAATCCTGATTCATTCCAAAATCTTCATTTTTTAAAAAAGTGAGTTATTATTATACATATTCATCTCCATGCAAAGTTCACAGTAGATAAAAAGCGTCTACCCACCATGGCGAGTTTTACCTCATTCCTAAAAGAGTGTTTCCCTATATTGAGTGCACATTTTAAAGATTTTGATATATTCTACTTCTCCAGAAGCTTATTTTATTTGGCAGGCACAGCTACCCCACCATGAAATGAATGAATGAGTTAATAAATATATAAATAAATAAGAATATAGGCAGCAAGTTCCAAAAGCTGTGCATCTTCTTTTTTTTTTTTTTTTTTTTTTAGCTGTGCATCTTCTTGATAGAAAGTCAATATACAGTGGGCCTGGAAATCGAGAACGTTGAGCTAAATTTTTGTTTACCTTCCAGATAACTCCAGTTTCTGCTGTCATCAGGGTGGTAAAAAAGAGAGCTTCCCCACTTTCCCATCTCATAATATACTTTATAGGTCATGACAAGCCATTTACAATTATGTTCATTCAAGTCTAAATTCTGCCCAAATGCAGTTGACAGACCGCAGACAGCTAAGTGATGGAAATGGTACAAATAAATTCTGTATGATAATTATTTATTGATCTGCATAGTGCATTCTGTTTGGACTGATACTAAAACAAAGGCATGAATATGTTGAAAGCTCGTAATAATAATAATATTGAGAACATGGACAAGAGCAGGAGAAGCATGTGTCATGGTATAAATGTTCTTTGTAGAAAAGTAAGATTTCTTTCTGTTTCAATTCCTTCTAATACATGGATGTTTAAAGATTAGTAGTTTCTGTTTTCATATCCAAATCTAGATTCAGGAACATCCTTTGAAAACATATATTACCCCTTCAGCCACTGTATCCCAACCCCATTATTGTGTGATGGTGTTGTGTAAAATGTATACATTTATTATAAATTAATATTAGAAATTTATAGTAACTTAAAAATCAATGTTTCTTTAATATAAATTAGCAAAAGTCCGTGACAATGAAAAGGTGTTCAGATCTGACACTTAATTTAGAATGGCAGTATGATTCATGTTTTAAGCAAAGTTGTCTTTGTGTGGTCATTGCAATAGTCCTGCCCAAGGACACATAGCTGCATGATGCCATTATTGTCCAGTCTCTTAAGCAGAACTCCAGTGCGTGTCTCATAATTCTCATAGGGCAGGTATAACCCTGCCTTTAAATCCATCCATAGCTATAAATAAAAAAAAATCTATGTGCCCAATTTACCATTATATTAGTCCCAAATATGAAGGTGTCCAAGACTTATTTGACAAGCTTGCTCTATTCTCTTCTAATAAGTCTGAATTAGGTTCCAGGAATATTTTTATTTTTAGCAGCATTTCAGGTGGTTCTAATGCAAGTGCTCCTTTCGCTTAGAGCTGTTCACCTTTTCATCTCTGTACCCAGCACAGTGCCTAATATTTCTCAGGTGGGTTTTGGCTTAGAATTAGCATGGGTTAGTTTATGCTCAGTTCACTGGCCAGGACTAGCATGTGACCTTACAAAACTGCAAGGTGGCTGGATCGGTGACATTCCTGGGAGAAGAGAACTTTTAGTGATGAAAATTAGGAATCACTATCCCTGGGAGTAACATATAAGTGCCATTTTTTTTCATGTGTTTTTAAATGACTTTTTAGGTAATGCTTAAATATCATTCATAGACTGCTCTACTCCAGCTCCCCTGTCATGGCCTCCAATAAAACTCAACCAATACATCTGTATTGCTTTTATGGAAGAGTCAGTGAATGACAAGACCACACCATAGGCACAATATCTCTGTAGAAAACTCTACAAACACTTACATTAGTAAAGCATGATATAGTATTTAATGCTTTTCTCAAATAATACTCGAGTACTAAGGCCAGAATTTTAGAGCGACGAAGTATAGTGAACTGAGAACATAGGAGAAAAGTCTGCAAGAGCATATGGTTGATGCTTACATACTGACCAAAAACACGTGTATATTTAACTCAAATAACTATTAATTCTTCCAGGATTAATATCAGTATTTTGTATGTCAGATAACACTATGGATTGGGAAACTATTTGATATGTCTGAGACATACTCAAAGAAGAGAGAGAGGAAGAAGGTTCATGTGTAATCATTGCTACATGAGAATGGAATAAAAAGCCAGTGGGCAGTTTTAAAAACTATCTTCAATACAAGACAATAATTAAACTGGCTATTTAAGATAAGTCAAAAAATTGATTTTTTAAAGAAACTGAAACCTATAGTTGTTTTGCTACATGTATGCAGACTATAACCACTAGTTATACATTTCACTTAAAAGCAATATGTTTTCACTCCGGAGTTTTAAGCAAATGGTTAAAAATATGTAGTATTACAAAAGTTATATATGCTTTTAAATAAAATTCAAACAAAATAAAAGGAAAAATGAAAATCTCTTTTTACTTCTTCCTTTCCAAATCCCAGATATTAAAGTTTTGTTTCTTATATCCTTCCAAACTTTATATATATATGCAAATATACCCCTGTAAGCAAGCACTGGCACCTATTTTTATCCACATGTTATGAATACATATTGATCTCATCTAGACCTCAAGTAAAATGAAAATAAAGGAGGGTCAGTAGTAGTTCCTCAGCTTTATCCTTAGTACCAAACACAGTATTTTTGTGCACTGTAGATCATTAGTTGATCATCTAATGAGTGACTCTTTTTCCTTTTTCTATTTCTTTTTTTTTTGAAAGACTCTTAAATTAACAATACATCTTAGAGTTTTCCATGTAAGCCTTATTATTTTTAATGGCGGTGTAGTATTTCATAGTGCAAATGTGCTATAATATTTTAAAGAATTTTCTATGGATGAGTGTTTAGTTTCTTCCTATTCTTTCACTGTTACAAATAATTCATGAAAAAATTGTGCAACATATTTGTTCAATAAGATGGATATTTATGTAGAATACATCCCCAGAAATGTTTAGCTCAGTCATGAATGTTTTCAATTTTAATAGACGTTAATAGATGTTTAATAGATGTTTTCAATTTTAATAGGTTCTTCACTTTTTTCAGAGAATCACAGAACCATTTGACAATCTGATGAAAATCAGTGTACTCTCAGTAAATGACACAAATGTCTGATATAATTTCAGAAGTGTCGAGGCATAACTCCTATGTTGAGAACATCTCCTTGAGAGTGTTACATTAACTACTAAAGTTAATTTTGTCATAAGTGATCTAGGCTTTTCGTTGCAACATGGTCTGCCAGCTTTCCTTCAGAACACAGATGTTCTCCGAAAAGAGACTTATACGATCTTGAGATATTAGATCTCATTTGTCTCATGCAAATTTTTAAGGTCAGTTTTCCCAATTTCAAAGGAAATGCTTCAGTGTCAATGCAGCAGTGTGACTATAAGAACTCCTACACTCTTGTCACATTAAAATCTTAGGTTAAGCCTAGGATTTCATTTCCTGCTATAAGTTCTTTAACTGCTCCAGTCACAGTGATGCTACCAAAATTTTTAAGAAAAGGGGGAACAGTCTGTTTCCAGCTAGATTGCCATCCAGTTGAATTAAGTAGGAACTTTAATTTTGCAAACTTGACAGTCACACTGAGTCATAAAAGATAGTTACTAATAGTGAGGAGAACGCTTGGTCAGCAGACACACAGAACCTGACTTCCTGGGGAGCAATGCAGAGCTCATATCTGCACAATACAGGCCATTTGGGTGAAAGCAATTATTGTTTTATAATTCTGAGCCGAAATCAAAATGAACTCTAAGGTGCCTTAGACATCAACTCTCCTTCACATACACACCTCAATTCTTCAGTTCTCTAAGCTCCTTCATTTTTTTCTTGAAGGAACAATAACAAAATTAACTAGTCCTCCTGTCCATTTTCAGAGAAAACAAAGTGTGAGCTAGAGGAAGAGATGGAAGTTTCAGCTGCCCTCCAAAGGAAGGATATTATTTTATTTAAGGGACTGCAACTGATATACATGAGAAAAAAGTACTCTAGGTTTACTCAGCTACAAATGATAGAGAGGCCTTATCTCAATTTACTTCTGAAAGAGGAACATTTGAATATTGCCGAGAACTGACTTTGACATCTTTAGAAAGTGGAATCACTTGGCTGGGCTCATTTCCTGGCTCCTGTGTTTTCATAGCACAGAGTTTCAAAGACAGTGTAAAGCCAACACACATTTAAAATTCTTGGTCTCTATCAAAACAAATCTGCCATTTCCTGCTTCACTTTTTTTAGTGAGGCTCATTATAGTCCTAAATTTGAACCTCATTAGAGAATAAAATCTACACCTGTCTTTAGAACATTCCTAAAATCTACCACTCTCCTATTTTGTAGTAAATGTTACTGTATGCAAACTTGAGATCCATAATTAATATCACTGAATAAAAATGTTACCAAACTTGAGTTTTAAACTCTGAAAGGAAAAAAAAGTATAAGTTCTCTCTTCACTGCCCTTTAAGAAATCAAACTGAAGATCAATTTAGGGGGAAACTGGTTAATTCCAATACAACATTTTAATCTTGACCCTTATTACACAAAGGGTGCTTTCTGCATCAGTAGCATCAGTATCACCTGCGAGCTGATTAGAAATGCAGAATCTAGAGGGATGCCTGGGGGCTAAGTGAGTTGAGCATCTGACTTGATTTCTGCTCTGGTTATGATTTAACGGTCATGTGTGTGGGGGAGGAGCCTCCACTGGAGCTCTGCCTCCGGCTCTGTGCTCAGGGCAGTCTGCTTGTCTCCCTCACGCTACTCTTCCCTTACATGCATGCGCTTTCTCTCTCTCTCTCTCTCTCTCTCAAATAAATAAATAAAATCTTAAAAAAAAAAAAAAAAGAAATGCGGAACCTAGAACCCTACCCTAGATCTACCTATTCTTAGAAGGTATTTTTACAGGACCCCCAGGTAATTTGCATATACATTAAAGTTTAAGAAATTTTGATCTGGGCCACTGTTGTAAAGCTACCTAGAGACAAAAGGTATTTATCCCTTAAACCATTGTGTGACTAATGCCAACTACCACAAGTACAGCATTTTGGCCTTATGTGCAGTTTTGCTTCCCATGAATTCAGTTACCACTGGTACCTGTGATCTGGAAGCAGATGATCCTCCGGACACAGCATCAGAGGTCAGTAGTAGCCTAAGGCCTGTGTCATGTACCTCGTTTCATCTGTCCATTCTGCATTATATCATCTCACATCACAAGAAGAGTGAATACAGTACAAAAAGGTACTTTGAGAGAGATAATACTCTCTGAGGTTTCAGGCATGCACTCTGGGTCTTAGAAAGTATCCCCCAAAGATAAGGGGGGAACCACTGGATTTATAGTCCTCAGGATTACGGCACTCGACATTAGTTATCCGAGCAGGTCAGATATGAAATAGTGTGCCCTTGAGGAAATCTAATCAAAGAAGGAAAGTCAAATACACACCCAAGTTCTTCGAAGCTATGGTAAGATCCATGTGCAGAAAACATTACTGCAGAATCACCAAGTCAAGACAAGACTATGAATAAACTAAAACCAGAAGTTTTAGTTGCAAAAAAAAAAGGACACAAAATGATAAAAACAGGTTCAATTAGTTTTAGCTAATTTAATTTATTATCAATTAAAATTACCTTTGTGGAGCTTACATTCTTGTGGGGAAAAAGGCAATGGATGCCCCTCAAAAGTAAAAAAATAAAAAGTAAATTATGTAGTGGATTGGAAGTGACGGGTAGCATGAAGAGTGGGCAGAGGGTTGCAATTTTAAACAGGAGTATCAGTTGTATAAGTACCATCTGAACAAAACTTGAAGGAAATGAGAAAACAGGAGAAAGTAGAGGAAGACCCAATTATCTTGGCCAGTGGGTAATAAATGTCAATCTCTTCTGTGTATTCACTATTCTGCATTTAAGAAAGAGCAGGGGAAGAAAGTGTTCTTCTCCTAACTTGTAATATGATCATTGATCCACTGCTTTTACAGTAAAGGAAAACTCTAGTCTATAATTGTATATATCGTTCTTCCTGGTGAGCCATATATTCAGCCAGGGGTGAACCCAGAATTTATTTTTCAGTTGCATCGGAATGCATAAAAATGATGTTCTTACTTTAAATATAGTTATGTCTATATATGCTTACTATGTACATCTTTTTTTCTGATTTTGGAAGGGAAGTATTGTTCTCCTTATATCTTTATATTAGAGATGAGAAAATGCAGGGTCTGACATAATGAGTCACACCCCAAGGTTAGAGAGCTAGGTTAGTGATTCAGGCAAAAATTAAACTTAGTTCTCTTAGAAGCCAAAGTCACATTTTTTTTACTAAGCCATGAACCATGATTTGTTCTCAATGCAGTGTGTTAGACACCTGTAATCTGTAATTTCATTGCAAGTTTACTTAGAGGACAGACTACACTAATTTCTTACTACAGACTTGATTCAGTACCAACAAACACAAATAGTTGTCACACACACAGCTAAATAATCATTTCATGGCAGCTCAATACTTAAATAAAACTTGAAGGTCCTAAAATAGTCTTTACGATAATACTTTTTACCAATCTTTTCTAGCTATAACTGCTCTTGTGTTCCACACATATAGTTGTTTCCATTGAGTTTTTCTTATGAGTTAAGAGTTGCTCTGTGTATTCCCAATATGTAATTGCATTTAATTAGAATAACATTAGATTAGAGATGAGAAACAAAATTCCAGACAGGCGAAGAAGGACCCTAAGTTCCATGGTGAATGGTGTGTCCTAGCCTCTTGTCGGAGCTCTAAAAGTGTCTAGGTAAGGGACTCCTTAAGCCACTTGGTGCAGGGAAGTTAAATAATAGCCCATCAGAATGTGATTAAGTCTAAGGGCTGGGTAAGGACTGAGTACCCTGGAGTCTGAGAGGCAGGAAAGCAGTACAAAATACCAATCCTCCTTCTAGAAAGAGGGCTGGAGACATGCATACTTTGCATGTGAGCATGTGAGTAAAAGCTGCCATTTCTGGCTCCCAAGTCCCAGCAAAGGACCTGGTTTGTCTAGGTAACAGATCTATATAAATCTATTCTTGCTGGGAGGTGAGGGACAAAAAACGTACTCTCTCAGGGTCTGAAAGACTCTGAGTGTCCCTGGTCATCATAAGCAGCTGGCAAACTGAGATGAAAAAGGACCAAAAAAAAAAAAAAAAAAAAAAAAGGAAAAAAATCAAACAGCACTGTGTGTAGCTCTAAGTACAATAAGCTATTGATAACGGAGACCCAGAGTCATCAAGAATACATTTAAGGAAACAGAGATGTGTGCAGCATATGATGAAAGCTTTTCATTTAAAATTGTTAAACTGAAAGTCTAGGCACTTGATCTGGCAAGTTTTATGAGCCCTACTGGAGAATGCACTTTATGTGGAATTCTCATTTCCTGAGAATCCTGGATAGATCAGGCATTGCTGTGATAATGTTCATCTCTGTGCATTATAATGAAGCTGCCATGGTAACTCGAGAAGTCACTTTAAAAATGTGCAATTTTAAAAGTTCATTTCTTAGAAAAAGATTAGCACAGCTGTAACACTCATAATAATCTAATGAGATTTGAAAAGAACACTCGGGCAAAAAATAGGTAGAGAGAGACTGCTCAGATTTCATGATCGCACGGTCCTTCTGAGAATGACGTGGTCTACCCGTGGACCCTAATCGATGAAACAAGGGGGAGATTAGGTCAGAAGCTTAATTAAATTTGGATGTGTATAACCCAGCAGCAGAACTCATTCAGCTCCTACTTAGCCCAGGATGCTTGTGAAGTAAATCACAGAAGCTCTTGCATAGAAAATTTTATGTACTTGTCATTTTCATAATATAAGGAGCTAGGTGTAATAAATGTTCCCAGCATTAGTTATTTAGGAAACGTTGACTGTACCCTTTATGACTGGTCACAGAAATTCAGACTGGGAAGGAAACAGATGTGACGCATGGGAATTGGGTACATTTCCAAAATAAAGCCCTCCATCCTCACCCCCATTCACCCCCATAAATTTTTTGAAGAAAAAGGCATAAATCAGTGTCCAAGGTCTCTGTACCTTGTTATGGAAAACATTTATCTTTCTTTCTAAGGGAAATTGTAACTTTTTCAAAGTTAATTGTTTTTTGGAGACTGAACCCATATATGACCGATATAGAGATAACAGCATGTTCAAGTAGCTCCTGTTATCTCTGGGACCTCATGAGCACCAGAAGCATGCATTCCTGGAGGTGTGATGTGATGAATTTTTGAAGTGGTATATTTAGTTAGAATATATTTTCCAGTGTTTTTCTTGGAGGCTTATAATTTAGGGTCAGGGCCCTGGCTACAAATTCAAATAAGTCAGATTTAATAAGTCTTCATTAACAGAAAGTTCTTAGGGCCATCTTCTAATAAAAGAAGAACCTTAATCTATAGTTAGCATTCCACATTCCCGAGAAAACTGTCCTACAAAGTTTAAGTAGCTTTTAGCTTCACAATTGCCTTTTAAAGAAACGAAGGTACATGATTCAGGGGTCATAGAATTCTATTTCCTCACTTAGCTTCACCTTCCAGGACACCCAGTAGTGATTTGATCATTAATTTCAACCCCTTAGTTAAAGAAAAGGGCAATGAAAGTGTTCGATGGATTCCTCTTCTACGCCCCACCCCTGACACAATTCCTGCCATAGTCAGTTGAGTTGGTTGTTTGACATTGTGTGGATAAAACAATAGAAATATTTTAAGTCCTCTGTTTTGACTTCATGTCAAATCAGCCTTGCCATCACAACGTTATTTTGACCCTCTCAACAATTTCTAGATATGCTGCTAGTGGTGGAATCAGATAGAGGTGGACAAGTTTCTTTGAAACTGATTATGTTACATACAGTGGAAAAGAAGTGGAAAATCAAATTAGGCCAGTCATCCTGTTTAGTAGACTTAGCAGACAAGTTTGGTTGTCAGAGTACCAAGGAATGCTAGCTCAGCCTTCTGCCCTGAGAACAGTGACAGCGCTCATTCTTCCTCACGTGTTTGATTTGCATCTTTTGTAGGCATCATGCCATTTCTTGGGGGTGCTTGATGACTCCCACAACATAAAGATTTAGTGCCTAAAAGAAGTTCTCTTTAGCAGATGGGAGCAAGAACCAGTAAATTCAGAGTCATTGCCACTTCTGTGTCCCATTTTACCCATAAGCTGATAATGGTGAGAGAACCTCTACCCAAAGCTTCTATAAACTAATAGCAACTACCTTTTTCTAGATTGTGTTTTAAGCATTGGACCACAGGGGTGAAAAAGACAGAATTGCTGCTTTGAGGGAGCTTGTATGGGGGTGAACAAATCACTGTCACAGTGAGAGGAATAGACCCTCTTTCCATTCAGACATTGACATCCATCCATCCCCAGGCACTTCACTTCCCCATTCTGCCTGAAGGTTTTCCAAATCTTACACTCATTTGCCTTCAACTGAACCAACTCGTAGCAATCTTATCAGAAGATCTTATGACTTATTTTATCCACTGAAAAAAATAGACAAGCAGAATCAGATTTCTCCAAAATTCATCTTAGACTAACTGCACTCGGTTCCTTTCTTTAGATACGATTCTTATCCTTTTGCAAGGCTATTACTCATTTTTTAAAAAGGATTTTGTTTATTTGTTTTTTTATTTATTTACTCATGTGAGAAAGAGACAGAGAGAGAAAAAGAGAGAGAGGCAGAGACACAGGCAGAGGGAGAAGCAGGCTCCATGCAGGGAGCCCAATGTGGGACTCGATCCCGGGTCTCCAGGGTCAGGCCCTGAGCCAATGGCAGGCACTAAACCTCTGAGCCACCCAGGGATCCCCTATTACTCATTTTTAAAATTAACTCCCTCACACTTATGCTACAGACTCCTCGTGATCCATGGACAAAGCTGTGTGTTTCATACTCCAGTCCGTCTGAACTCTTCCACTCGGACTAGAACATTCTTCTACATTTGTCCTGCAGGGGCGCTATTACTCAACTATTATAAGCTATCTTCTCCTTTTTATACCCTTTTTCCCCCTTGTATCACTGATTTCTCTTTCTCACCTGAGTCTGTAAACTTAGCCTTCAAATATGTGTAAGTTCTCCTAAAAAAAAGTGACAAAACTTAAATCGTTTTTCTTGAATGTTACTCATCAAATTACTCAAATCCTTTCTCCTTATCCATGAAAGATATACATTCACCAACCATACTTTCTTTAAAAATATATTACTTAGAGACACCTGGGTGGCTTAGCAGTTGAGTGCCTGCTGTTGGCTCGGGTTGTGATCTCAGGCTGTTGGGATCAAGTTCCACATCGGGCTCCCCTCAAGGAGCCTGCTTCTCCTGCCCCTGCTTCTGCCTCTCTCTCTGTGTCTTTCATGAATAAATATATCTATATATTTATTTTATATATATATAACTTAGATATTTTAAAATTATGAAATTAATATAGAAAATTGGGGGAAAATGTTTAGGAGTTATAATGAGAGAAATAAACACCACATATAATCCCACCACTTACCGGACAATACTGGGATGATGGACAGAGATATACCATTGGTTTAAGTGAGCCAGCCTCCAGAGTTAGACTCAAGGTTTGAATCCTGACTCTGTCACACATCAGATGTGTGACTAGGGTCAAGTAACATCATAGCTCTGTGCCTTTGTTTCCCCTTGTGCAAAACAGAACAGCAGCCCTTTAAAGGAATAGCTGTGAAATTAAACAGGTTGATGTAAGTGCATGTGAAACATTTATAATAATTGACACTAGTAAAAAAATGTGATAACCATGTTGCTATTTATTTTTGTAGCTGATGTGTGTGTTTCTGGTCTTTTACTTGCACATGTACTTCAGCAGATTTTTATTTGGGATCTGTACAGATTGCCTAACAACTTTATTTCTCATCTAACCGTATTGTTTGTATCCATTTCCTAAGTGTTCCCCTTTATCTTACTGCAGCACCCAGCACCAGTGCCACATTGTAAAACCAACACTACAGACCAGCCATGTCGTCCCAGGTTCAGTGATGATCTTTAATAATATGCAGTGAGGGATCCCTGGGTGGCGCAGCGGTTTAGCGCCTGCCTTTGGCCCAGGGCGCGATCCTGGAGACTCGGGATCGAATCCCACGTCGGGCTCCCGGTGCATGGAGCCTGCTTCTCCCTCTGCCTATGTTTCTGCCTCTGTGTGTGTGTGTGTGTGTGTGTGTGTGTGTGTGTGTGTGTGACTATCATAAATAAATAAAAATAAAAGTTAAAAAAAATATATGCAGTGAGATCACCCCCAGTTCTCCTTGTTGAAGCTTTTATTACTACTGACCTTCCCTTATTGATATTACTTTCTTTTTTAAAATATTTTATTTATTTATTTGACAGAGAGTGAGCAAAAGCAAGCACACAAGCAGGGGGAGCAGCAGGCAGAGGAGAGGGAGAAGCAGGCTCCTTGCTGAGCAAGGAGCCCGATGCAGTACTCAATCCCAGGACCCTAGGATCATGACCTGAGCTGAAGGCAGACGCTTAACCGACTGAGCCACCCAGGCACCCTATTGGTACTCCTTTCTTAACTTCACTGACATTATTCTCATTGTTCCCTTCCACATGTTCTTAGTTTCCTATGAGATGTATGCCTTCCGCTGTTAAGCTGCTAAACATTGTCCATTCTTTTCCAGAGCACCCAAGGTATATGTCCTACTTCATGCTTTACCTCTTCCCTTGCTTATACTACACACCCTTCAAACTTAGGATTTTCAAAACCAACCCTGTTTTCTTTAAAAACGAAAACAAAAACAAAACAAAAAACTTTATTCCATTGTACATACAACCACCTGAATGGCATTACCACCTGCCCAGCCATCTAAGTCATTCTAAAACATTTTCTTTTCCCTTGAAGATATCTTCACTTAAAGCATTTTACATTGTGTAAAGCTGAACTTTCCTACATCCTCCATACATCAGGACCCGTCTCTCAAATCTCTCATTAGATGTATCCCAACCAGTGGTACCCAAATCCATCTGGTTTTCCTAGCTAGAAAAACTGGAATTTTCCTCAGTTCATAACTTCACCTCTTCCTCCCCTTCCATCATGACTTCCTGTCCCTGTGACCTCCTTCCTACCTATCTCTGACCTTTATCGCAGGTCCTCACAATCCCCTGTCTGTGTTATTGCAATGGCCCCTTGTGGTAGGTTGACTAGTATTTCACAAAAATGCATGCCTTCCTGGAACCTCAAAATGTGCCTTTATTTGGAAATAGAATCTTTACAAGTGCACTGGGAGTAGGATCCAGGTGAGGTCATACTGGATGAGGGGGACATTATCCTATAAGAAATAGAAAAAAAGACACAGAAAAAGATAGACACACTCAGGGAAGAGGGCATGTGAAGATGGAGGCAGAGATCAGAGTGATGCTGTCACAAGCTAAGGTATACCAGGGGCCACAAGAAGCTGGGAGAAGCAGAGAAGATTCTCTTCTAAAGCCTGCAGAAGGGGCATGGCCCTGTTCACATGTGATTGCATTTCCATTACTTTAGGTCATAGATTTTGTGGCAATTTATTATGGCAGTTTGGGAAACTAATATACCTCCCTACCCATTTTCTTCATTAATCCATCCTCTGTGCTTTTGTCAAAACTTGTATCGTGCTCTGTCTCTGATCACTGTCTTTCAATAAAATGCAACCAAGGCTCCTCCCAGCCTATCCTGATATGCTTTTCTTAGGCTCCTCCTGCACACTTTATAATCTTGACCACCTCTAGCTTCTTAACCAAGGTTTTGTCTACACCTAAGTACCTTTCTGAATCCCTCCTCTTTGCTTGGAATCCCCTTAACAGTTTTATCTTTCTCACGCTGTTAGTTATTTATCACAACCCAGCCCAGGCATCACCTCCTCTATGTGGTTCTCTTGACCCTTCTTTGTCATCTTCATTTCTTGCTTTTATTCTATTATTATGTTTATCACACATTATAATTGTTTATATTCTCTTAATCTTTATAGTCCAATATTTTCGTCAGAGATCCAAGAGCATAGTATATTTCCAATATGTTTGTTGAATAAAAGAATTTATCTTCTTATAAATTATATATAATTAAATGTAAGTCTGTTTTAATTAAAAAATAATTTTTGAGTCTCTTTCTCCAATTTACTCCTTCGTCTTGCTTTGCTGTCTTGGTTCAAGAATTCATCCATCTCTTCTAAGTGGTTTTTCTGCCTTCCATTATTGTCTTTCAGCTTTGTTTCTTCTTTTGTCATTAATAGAATCTTTCTGAAATCTATCTGTGATCATGTCATTCCTTCTGCTGGAAGCTCCAACAATTTCTCAACAGATTTAGTATAAATCACAAACTTTATGCCATAACTTAGAGTTATTACAATCTCTGTTCATCATGAATTCTGTGCTCCAATTTCACTAGATTTCCTACAAATCCCTAAACCCCATTTATTGTTTGTGTCTTCATATCTTTATACCTCAGCTTTTTCCTCCTAGTGGAGTCCTCTTCTTCTTTAGTGGGGTTCAAGTGTCCCCCTCCTCTTTGAGATTCTTCTCAGCTCTGGGGTGGCCATGCAGTCGGTACCTTACTGTTTCTCCTGTCTTCCTGTGGAACTCTGTCCCAGTGTCTTCATGAAAACTCAGTTCAGTGTGACATAGTTGGTTGTGTATATTACCTGTCTATTTTTCCCTCCTCGACACACCTAGATTATAAGAACCTTGAAACATAGGACCTTCCTTGTATACCTGATAGGCAATAGAGTCCTGATATGCTCAGTGTTGTTTCAAAGTTGACTCTTTCCCAGTTAGGAAGTTTGCTAATTTGTTTTCAGCCATAATGTACAAACACCCAAACATATACATGTGTGTAGTTGTAACAGTTAATCTTATGTATCAACTTGACCAGGCCATAATATCCAGATATTTGGTCAAACATTATTCTAGATGTCTCTGTGAAGGTATTTTCTTTCTGTCAGATTAACATTTAGATTGATAGACTTTGATTAAAGTAGATTGTACTTCATAATGTGGGTGTGTCTCATCCAATCAGTTGGAGATCTCTTTTTTTTTAAGATTTTTATTTATTTATTAATGAAAGAGAGAGAGACAGAGACAGAGACAGAGACAGACAGAGATACAGAGAGAGAGAGGCAGAGGGAGAAGCAGGCGCCATGCAGGGAGCCCGATGTGGGACTCAATCCTGGGTCTCCAGGATCACTCCCTGGGCTGAAGGCGTTGCTAAACCACTGAGCCACCCGGGCCTCCCCAGTTGGAGATCTTAATGGGAAAAAGAATGACCTTAAGGAAGAGGAAATTCTGCCAGAAGAAGCCTTTGGACATAAACTACAACCCTTGTCTGGATCCTCAGCCTGCTGGGCTAATCTGAAGATTTTTGGATTTGGTAGCTTCCACCATGTGAACCAATTCCTTAAAATAGATCTCTCTCTCTCTCTCTCTGTCTCTGTGAATACCCTGTTGGTTCTATATCTCTGTAGAACCCTGAGGAATACAACAGTTAATGCATATCTCTTTTCACCTGAAACATTTCACTGATTCAATCTCCACACAAGGTTTCTAACACACAACAACATGAAACAAGTAATAAACACAATCCATGGGCTTAGATTTGGGAATATTTGTGAAGGTATGTTTGTGGTATGGCCCAGGAGCCCTGGAGTTTGAATTCTGGTTCTAGCAGCCAGGTCACCAGGGTCAGGTTACTTAGGCGCCAGGTTTTCTGTGACTTCTGCTTACCTTATATGATTGCTGTTGAGTGCATTAATGACTTATAATGAAAAGATGTAAAGTGCTTAAAACTGCCTGGCAAATAGTAAATACTCAATGAATCTTGCCTGTCATATTTATGAAGCCTCTCTCTCTGTTTGCCTAATTGCTTTGGTTCACTTATTCCCCTTTATCAGTTTATTATGAAGAAAAGAGAGATTATATTTGTCTGCAGCTCCTCTAGTCTGCAAATTGATACGTAATAATGTATTCATTACTATAAAATTTAATTATTAAATTTTTTGATTAGCTTATGTTGCTTGATGTAGTGGTATTATATGTAGTGATATTATATTCCCAGGGTGATATGTTTTTGGTTGCTTATTGTTTAAATAATAGTGTCTACTTTGATTCTAGGTTATAAGGAATGTGGTAAACTTAAATATACTGGTAAAAATGAAAGATATTTTCATTAAAGCCATAATCAAGACAGAAGGCATTAGCTGAGTAATTACTTAAGGGAATAAAAATGTTGTTTTTGAATTTGCGAGCTATTTTTTTCCTGCTGAGGGGTTGCTTGAGTTTTGTCTGTAGCTATAACATATGCAAATACATGCATAATTATAGCCAACTTTGGGTTTCCCTTACTCGTAAAAGAAAACAGTGGTTCAAAAGAGAAATAAATCTCAAAATATATTTTGTTCAGTCTTAGAATTGCACCACATGATTGGGAGGGGGGAATTAGTGGATTTATTTTGTGAGCATGTGTGTATGTTTTAACCCTTCATCTAAAACAAGACTAAAATTAATCTTTATGTCTTAGGGCATTCCTGCTTATCATTTAAAAAGGTGTTTTAGAATCATGCTAATCAGGTAGGGGAGTCAATCAGAAAGAGAAGAGCATGTGTGTGTGTGTGTGTGTGTGTATTTATATGTGTGTGTTTCACACACGAATCCCGTAAGATATTGCTTTTTCCTCATTACTTTCTGTTTTCCACTGATGATATTGAATTCCTCTTGCTCTTTCTTGATAAAGCATCATGTCCCTAAGGCTTATACTAATGTTGAAAGAAAACATTCATTTTTTCCCTCCTTTGAGTATGTGAAAGATTGATTATGAAGACACTCTCCATCTTCTCTCATGCAGTCCTCTCTTTACATCATTACTAATAATTTGGAAATCAAATGCACTCGAAAAAATAGTCTTTATTCTTTTTATCAGGGGCAACAACATTTCTGATTTACAAGTGAATCAAGAAACATATACATACTTCTCAGAAATATATTAATAACTATCTAAAAGATATATAAGTATAAATGATACACTGAGCATAAAGCAGTAAAAACTAAAAGGCCTATATTCCTGAAGTCATTTAAATCATCATCTGTCTTCCAATCAGGCTTCATTAAGTCAAAAACAGATTGATGAGTGTTTATCTCTTCCCTGTAAATTTCCAGGAAGGAAGATGCCTCATTTAAGGGGTAATCATTACCTATATATGTACATATATGCATATATATTTAGACATAAAACATATGCTATTCAAGAAAATTTGAGTCGTTTTAACTTGATTTGACCTTGCATTAAATATTTGCTCCTTTTTATCTTCTTCTCATAGTCCAGTGTAAACAGATTTATCCATATTTTATAGAAAGAAAAAAAGCACAAACTTGCCTACATTCCACAGTTAATAAAACATTTTTTAAAAATAAAAAAAAAAGACTTTTGCTTTTTGTTTTATTTCATGCTAGAGTTCTTTCCATTAGTCTAGCTTATTTTTTTTTAATGTCAAAATCGTCTCTTAAAAAACTGTCATCAATGGAGGGAAATCCTCAGGTGGTATAATTTTTCTCTCTTATACCTTATTTTTTTTCCACCAAAAATCTTCCTTAATATTTTAATAAAAAATGCTTAGACTCATACTCCATTGATCAAATATGGTAACCACAGGTTATCTTTGGCTCTCATTGTCCATATTTCTGTATATAAAAATCAGTTTTGTGTGAAATCTTTGTGCTTGGGTATTTATTAGTCTTGCTGACTAATGTAGATCTGTCTGGTGATTTTCACAGCTTCCAAAGGACTTGAGAAACAAACCCAAAAACCCTTTGAAAGTCGAGCCCACTAGATCTCTCAGTAGTTGTTGATATCCAGGGGTCAGTTTAGTTTGGCAGCTTTCCAGAGCCTGGAATGAGAAACAGTCCCTGAGACCTCCATCAAACCCTTCTTGTAAATGACCCACATCTTGTCTTTAATTGGGCTCTTCCTCCTTCATATTCCTGTGTTCTGTCCCCACCCTGACCTCACCCCATCCTCTTCTGACGTAATAGGAACACCTGGGGGTTTGAAATGGCATCATTTTATCAAACCCATTTCCCTTTGTCTGATGAGTGGAAGCTTACTTTTGTGTTTCTTCATTCCTAATTTTCAGCCAGGCCTTCCTTCGAATCTCTCTTATACTCCAGGTTCTCCTCCAGGGCAAAAGAGTATTCCCTTAATGTGTTTGACAGATGCTGCCTCTCATTGCCATCTTTTCTTGAGTACCGAAAAGTGCTCTATTGTGGAGCCTAGCATATATGCTTAAATATACAAACACAGCACTACTTCTTTTCTTTATTGACTTTCACTGAAATCTGTGCCTCTACTAAATAAGACACTTCGCCATCCCAGTATCAGGGCGCCCATGTGTGGAGACATTTGTGTCTCCTTAAAATACATCAGAACTTCCCAGTTTTGCCTCCAACAATATTTTAACAGATAACTCACTGCCAAAACCCAATCAAACACTTTCCAAATCTTCTCGACAGCACTATTGATGACAGATGGTTAGCCTCCACATTTCACCAAACCGTAGGACCATATTAGAAATCACACTGCCTCTATATGATCATGTACGCAAACAGCATATGTAATCTCTGTTCGACTCTTGACCCCTACAAGAACATAAACATTTAAAGGAGTTCCAAAATACCAGAAGGGCTATAATTGCACACAGTTTTATGTGAACTGTTTACTTACTGGTCCCCTTAGCTGAAGGGGAGCTGTTTTTCTTTTCATTGGAATCGTGTCATTCTGCTATATTTATAATGTCCATTCTCAGAGGTTGCCAAAGAAAGGCAGCTAATTTTCCATGAGTGAAAATGCTCTGAAAATAGATTACTCAAGGCTTGAAAATGCAATTTCTCAGGAGTCTGATGTTTTCAGTTAGGAGTTTTTTGACCAGAAATAAAATGATATATGATTTTTCCTAGTTGTTATTTATGTTTTATTTCCTAATTAGTATTTTTTTTTTTGGTTCTTTGTGAAAGCTAACCCTTAATCTCTAAATGTCAGGAAGGCAATTAATATTATGGAAAATGTGTTATTAGTATAGCTGCTTATATAAAAAACCTAAAGTTTGTAGGATAGTTATACATTTGAATAAATGTCTTGGACATAAAAATATGCTCTCATAATAAATAGCTTACCATGGATGCTTGGAATGGTTGTCATGTTCCTAGCTTCCTTAGTTCTCTTATATATCCATATATTTTCTTCCTAGATTATAAACTTTCTGAAGGTGAACATTATGTCTGTCCTGTTCACTTTTGTATTCTCAGCAGTAAGTATGGAATCTGTTGCCGTAATAGGTGCTCAATAAATTTGTGATGACTATCTGGATGAATAAATAGATGGATAAATCGATGGGTAGGTTTATATCATGTTAAATCATATTACCATGTTTACTTTTTCTTCAAGAATAACATAGTGAGAATAAGTGTACGTTATGGGTAAAAACCCAGCTTTAGCTCTGGTCACACTTACTAGCCTTATGAAAGTAGAAAGTTTTAAAACCTAGTGCTTCAATGTTCTCATCTTTAAAATGGGAGGAGTAATATTTCCTACAACATAAGATTATAGAGGTAGTGTTTCAATGGTGCTGAGCGCATTGGCTCTGGGGATGAATTTCCTATATTTGAATTCATGTGCTATCCTTACTAGTTATATGACCTTGCTGAAGGTTTTCCTGAGAGTTTGGTAAGCTGATATTTGTAAAGTTATAGTACCTAGGGCTTAGTAAGCACTCAAAAAACAAATGTTAGTTATTTTTATTGTGTGACATTATTTTTTCATTCTTGAAACAAATGAGGTTGTTTTTGTTTTTCTCTCATTAGTTAAAAGAAGAGAAAATCGGTCATTGTAATTCAAGAGCTATAAAATATGAAGCCATCAGTCAAGTTGCAAATGTGAAAAAAAGTGCTTTAGGGCACGGAGTGGAGATGGAAAAATAAACCTTCACTATAATAGAACTTTGCAGGAAATGTTATTTTCTCTATCCATCTATTAACTTCATTTAGTAATTTGCTCATTCATTCATTCATTCATTCAGCAATATATATTGAGTTCTGTCTCTGTGATAGGCACTACTCTAGGTGCAGTAAATATAGACAGTAGTTAGCAAATAAACAGAAATAATAGCCTGCAACAGCCCTTAGAACCATGTATGTTTTTTAGTGTTGTTTGTGTGTGTGTGTGTATAGAAAAAAGTGATAGGCAAAACAAATATATAGTAGGTTAAATTCATGTAGTAATTTACATTTAGGAGAAGATAGCTCAGAGAGAGATAATTTGGCACTTGGCAGTACAATTTTCCCAGAGTGGACAGGAGAACCCTCATTTATGTGATGGACTTAGGATAAAGATCAAGCAGAGATGAGAGAGTGAAGCATGCTCGTGTCTTTGGAAAGGACAGCCAGTCAGAGTGAGAAGCGTTTGGAAAGACACTGACGAGGAACACTAACTAGTACATTCCAGTAACATCAAGGAGGCCAGTCTTTTTGCAATCAAGCTCTACAAGGAGGGAAATCATAGGAGATGAAGTCAGAGAGGTTGGTGGGAGAGGACTAGATCATGTGGGGCCTTAGAGGCCAATGGAATGATTTCACTTTCAGTTGTAAATCTGAAAATTTTTAGCAGGTGGATGAAATTATCTGATCTAGATTGTAACAGGATTATTTTAATTACTTTATTGAGACTATACAGTAGGGAGGACAAAGGTGGAAATAGAGTTTGGAGACTTACAATACCGAAGTAAGATATGATGTGTTCTTGGACCAAGGTATGACACTGAGGACTGAAAAGTTGACAAATCTTGAAGTTATTTTGAAGTTAATTAGATGTGAGGAAGGAAAGTACAGAGAGACACCTTTTTTTTAAAAATCTGAAGCTACCAGAAAGAGTTGTTGTTAACTATTTAGGAAGGCTAAAGGAGGTAAATTGGGAATTAGGTGGCCTGTTTCAGACTAGTGAGATTTTTGAGTAGGCAGCCATATCTATGTATCTCAAGTTCAGGACAGAAGTCTAGATTGGTGATTCACATTTGGAAGTCATCATTGTAGTGAGAACTTGAAAATGCACCCCAAAAATAGTTTTAGAAGCTTTTTGCTTAAAAGAAAACTAGAATTCAATAAGCAAAATACAATTAGTTATAAATTGGTAAAAAAAATTCAATGTATATTATGAAAGTTAAAACCCTAATATATAATTTCTTTAAAAGGAAGAGAAAAATACTGGCAACTCAACAAAATGCAGATAGCCCCAAAAACATGAGTAAGATGCTTACACTCATTTACAATGACAAATTTTAGATGCAAATCACAGTGAGATAATAGATCAAGGACTTTGACTATAAATGTTTTGGCAAGGCTCTGGGGAAGCAGGCACTTTCATTTATTGCTGGGTGGGAATGCAAAATGCCATTTGAGGGGAATTGGGAAATACCCAGTGAAATATATGTCTTTATTCTTTTATCTAGCAATTCCTTCTAGTAATCTACCTGAATATACCCTTGCAAAAATACAAAATGATGTATGTACAAGGATATTGATTTTGACAATATTTAAAATAGCAAAAGCCTAGAAACCACCTATATGTCCATCTCTAGTGAACTGGTTTAAAATAAATTATATTTCCCCATAATACAGCAACAATCCTCTGCAAAATGTAATGAGGAAGACCTCTATACATTGATATGAGGTGACTCCAGAGTATTTGTTTAAGTGATGAAAAAAATGCAGGAAATTCTCTCCACCTATAAAGTGGGAGAAAGAAGAAAAGAAGAAGGAAGTAGGATAGGAGCAAAGACTTCTCTGGCTAT
Organism: Canis lupus dingo; assembly: GCF_003254725.2. Taxonomy (NCBI): domain Eukaryota; kingdom Metazoa; phylum Chordata; class Mammalia; order Carnivora; family Canidae; genus Canis; species Canis lupus. The sequence goes on along the minus strand of NC_064257.1, from coordinate 32,381,067 downwards.
ACATTGCATTATGTTTTTATTTTGGAATCAATTTAATATTTTACAACATTAAAACAAACTCATTTAAATAAAAATAATTGCTAAATGTAATAAAGATTAAACAAATGATTCAAATTTTATATTGTGTGTTGAATAATCACATAAAAGAGATTACTTTATGTTATTTAAAATGCAGTATGTTGGGACGCCTGGGTGGCTCAGTGGTTGAGCGTATGCTTTCGGCTCAGGGCATGATGCTGGAGTCTCAGGATCGAGTCCCACATTGGGCTTCCTGCGTGGAGCCTGCTTCTCCCTCTGCCTCTCTCTCTGCCTCTCTCTCTGTGTCTTTCATGAATAAAGAAATAAAATCTTTAAAAATAAATAAATAAATAAAAATGCAGTATGTCTACTGTATAACTCTAATAAATATTTTAAAGACAAACAGCTATTTAAAAATAATTGACTGAATTCAGTAGACTTCTTTTTAGTAGTTCTATTATTTACTTATTTATTTTTTAAATTTTTTTTAGAGAGAGAGAGCACGTGTGTATGAATAGGAGGGAGGGGCAGAGGCAGAGAAAGAGAGAGAGAATCCAAACCAGGCCCCATGCCCAGTATGGAGCCCATTGTGAAGCTTGATCTCATGACTCTTAAGATCATGACCTGAGCCAAAATCAAGAGTCGGACACTTATCCAACTGTGCCACCAAGGCACCCCAGTAGTTTTATTATTATTATTTTAAATATATTGTTAGTTTTATAGAAATCAGTATTTTCAGTACATGAAAAAAATATCAAATCAATTTAAAACCTGTTATTTGAAATGTAAACTATAACATCACTATAAGATCATCACTAATTTTCATGTTTGTCCAACACAATATATTTTTAGCTCTGTCCATAAAAAGTTCTAGAAGCAATGAAAACAATAGTTATGTGTACACCAATACCAGACTGTAGTCTTTAAATATTATTTTTTTAAAGAAAATGTTTCATTAAAGAAATTAACCTTATGTTTGTGATAGAAATTGCAAATTTTGTTTTCTATTTTATTCACCATTGTCTTGCACAGGTATTTTTGTCATGCAAATTTTATTTTTACATACTTAAGTTTTATGAGTTTTTATTCACAAATAAATAAGCTTTTCTTCCTCTAACATTATAAAGGAATTTATTCGTGTTTTAGTCAATTACTTCTTTGGTTTTACTTCTTGTATTTTATTTTTATACCTTTAGAAAGTGTTCTGGTGTTTGATTAGAGCTATAGATCCAATTTTGTCTTTTTTCCAGATGGCTGTGCAATTCCCTTGATACCATGTATTTTTTATTCTTCAATTTGAAAATGCTGTGTCATATGCTAAATTTCCATACAGATTTGTATCTATTTCTGGACTCCATATTCTGTTCTATTGATCTTTCTATTAGTAAATCTACTGTTTATTATAAACGCTTCGTAACGTGCTTCAGTATCTAGTAGGGGTAGTACCAATAATTTCTCTATCTTTTTTTTCATAGTTCTCCAAAATATTTTATTTTTAAAATTTTCTCATAGGTGTTTTAGAATTAATTACCTTTCTTAGTTCCCAAACAAAACAACAGGAATAATAAACAATCCCTTCCTCCCTCTAAAAAAACAAAACAAAACAAAACAAAACAAAACAAGCTTGTCAAGTATACTCTTGTGTCTTTAGAATTGTTTTAGAATTTTTCCTAACAAAGGATTTGGATTTTTCTTATTAAGCATTTCTAATAGTTATTTATATTGCAGAACCTCCCAAGCCTAGTGGTGTGAAACAATCATTTTGTTATGCTCATACATTCTGTGGGTCAGAAATTTGGAAAGGAAAGAATAGTGACTGTGATCACGCTTCTCCCTGACATCAGCTGAAAAGAGTTGAGGGCTGGAGGTAAATCAGTGGCTGGGGGTAGGAATCATTTGGAGGCACCTTCATTCACATGGCTAGCTATTTATACAGATTGTTCTCAGGAATCTCAGCTGGGGCTGCCACCAAGATACTTATATATGGCCTGTCTAGATTGCCTGGGCTGCCTCATAGCATGGCAGCCTTGGACATGGTACCTAGAACTCAGGATTCTAAAGGCAAGTAGCCCAAGAGAACCAGATGGGAGCTCTATCACCTTTGATAACTTAGCTCCAGAAGTCACATGGCATCATGTCTACTATAGTTATAGTCCATTCATTTTCAAGGGCAGAGACATAAATCTCACTTCTTGATGGAAGTGTGTAGGCACATCTTAAGAATATATGGGATGAAAGATAATGCTGAAGTCATTTTAAAAAAATACAATGTGCCAGAGCATTTGTTTCTCTTTGACATTATTTTTTTTCCTACTGACTTTACAGATTGAGTCTTTTCCTTCATTTTATATCCTAACTAGGTGTTTATTACTCAATTAATGTTACCAATTTCTATATATTAGTTATATATGCCACAATTTTATTTAATTCCATTATTTTCTTTTTTTCTGTTTGATTCTCTTCCATTACCAGTTATACGATCAGATAATTAGAAAAAATAAATTTTACCTCTTTCCTTCCAATATTTGAGGCTTTTTAAACTCTCACTTTTACTTTTGCATAATTTTGTTGGCTATGAGCTTCCTATAACATTAAACGTAATGGTGATGGTGGTTGTTCATGCATTTTTTTTCTGACTGCTGCAGAAATGCCTGCATTTCCATTAATTAAAATGGTACAATTGAAAAGAGAATATATCCTCCAAAGGCTCCACTTTTTAAAAATTGCACTATGGTATTTGATGTATAGATAACCATTACTATTATATTTTCATTGTGAATTCCAGTCTTAACCATTACATTAGTGTCTACCACATTTTTGCTCTAGCTCTTTGTCTTCTCTTCCCTTCTCTTTTCTTTCAAATGCGTTTTGGTCTAATCTCTACCTGATCTGATATTAAGATTACCAACCTTGATTCTCCTTTATGGCTCATACTTTCTTTCCTTAAACATCTTGTAAGTGTTTTTCCACTGTCTTCTGACATTAAAACACACTGTGGGAAAAGTTGGACATTGTCTAAGCCTATTCAAGCTGCTATAATAAAATACCAGAGACTGGGTTGCTTATAAGCAACAGAAATTGATTTCTCACAGTTCTAGAGACTGGAAATTTGAGATCAGGGTGTCAGCATAGTTGGGTGAGTGCCTTTTTCTGGGTTATAGACTTCCTTATTGTATCCTCATGGGGAGGGAGGGAGGGATCTCTCAGGAGCCACTCTGATAAGGGCAATAGTCTCATTTATGGGGGCTCCATCATCATGACCCAGTTATTTCCCAAAGTTCCCACTTCTTAATACCATCATATTGAGCATTACTATTTAACACATGAATTTTAGGGGAACACAAACATTCAGCCCATAACAGATACTAATCTTATTTTCCTCCCTTATAAAAGTGTTGATATTTTTGCCTATCCAGTGAATTGTTTTCTTTATTCTTAAAGCCCAAGAGTTTTATTAAGATACATCTTGGGAGGGGATCCCTGGGTGGCGCAGCGGTTTGGCGCCTGCCTTTGGCCCAGGGCGCGATCCTGGAGACCCGGGATCGAATCCCACGTCGGGCTTCCGGTGCATGGAGCCTGCTTCTCCCTCTGCCTGTGTCTCTGCCTCTCTCTCTCTCACTGTGTGCCTATCATAAATAAATAAAAAATTAAAAAAAAAAAAAGATACATCTTGGGGCCAATTTGTCTTGGTACACATATTCAGTGTATAGATTTACTTCTTCTTTTAGCCCAAACAATTTCTTTTTTTTTAATTTTTAAAAAAGATTTTATTTATTTGAGAAAGAGGGAAGGAGGGGAGAGAGCATGAGCAGGAGGAGGGGCAGAGGGAGAAGCAGACTGCCTGCTGAGCAGGGAACCAATGCAAGGCTCTCTCCCAGGCCCTTAGGCCCCCTTCAACCTGAGTTGAAGGCAGATGCTTAACCAATTGAACCACCCAAGTGCCCCTAGTTAAAATAATCTCTGAAAATGATATTTTAAAATGTTAATTCTCTCTTACTGTTTTTCTTTCTTGGAATCTTCAATTACACATATACTGCAATTTCTTCACTTGTCTTCTATATCCATCATTTAATTTTTATTTATTTCCATCTCCTTATTTGTTTCCTGTGTTTGCTTCTAGTTGTCAGACCCTTTGTTGTAGTCTCCAGGACATCTTTTTCTTTCAGTTTTAAAATAATTTTGTCCTTTTTCCCCTGAGTTCTGTCAATCCTTTTTTTTTTTTAAACCTTTGCTGGTTTTCTGGCCATCACCTCCTACTGTCTGACTGTGTTAGCTTAGAACTCTTGTATTCTTGCTTTGTGATCTTCCTTCATAGCTGCAAATAATTTGTTATTTTTAAAATTCTTATTGGAATAGTTGGTTGAAATTTTTATATGGTATTTTGTTAGATATTTTTAGTGAGTGTTTCATTCTATTGGAAAATTTCTCTCAATTTTCACATTTTAGTTCTGACACCATTTTAATTTTGTGTGTATGTCTTTACTCTTTCCTTTTTGGTACTCATAAATGAGAACAATATGTTCCCAGATATGAGTATGAGGTGGAGTAGAGCGGACAGGAATAGCTTCCCTGATTCCCAGTGCAAGCCAGAAAGAATCGTATCGGCACTGATATGGTATGGAAACCAACCAATTTAAAACGGACATCTCATCCAACCATTATAGGTTTAGAGAAAAAAAAAATAAAGCATTTGGGAACAACTTTCTGTTGAAAATCAATCCTGGGTTAAAAAAAAAATCTTTTGTTATACTGTAGCACTTCTAGGTAGGTATCCTTCCTTTGCCTCCTGGAATGTAACTTGGCTCTGGAGAACTTCCTCATCCAGTCCTATATCGCCTCTGCTTATTCTATTGGCTGTGGCTACTCAGTGACTCAGGTCTTGCTTTCCAATGTAATCCACTTACTTTTAGAAAATGGATTTTTACTGACATTCTCAAAAATATATTCTCCTCTGCCCTTGTCTGGACAATTTTTAAGTCTTCCTTCTATCCCCAGTTGCTCATGCCCAACTGTCTTTAAACACTGGGCAAAGAAGCTTGCCCACAATTTGGGACCCTCATCTTTTGGAGAATAGATATTCATTTTGCTATTGGTTTCTGCGATTAGCCTCTGCAGTGTCAGCACTCCTTAATCTTCCCTACCACTGTAGCATGGCTGCTCTGGGGCCTTCCTGCCAGGCTTTGCTGGTTTCAGTTGCTTTTGGCAGCATGAACACATAATTTGAAGTTTGTGGGTTTTCTTTGTCTCCTATTTTAAGTGAAAATGGAGTTTGTGATTTTTTTTTTCTTTTCATTATCTTGTTGCTCTATTTCTAGCAGAAGCAGACAGATTCAGAATTAAGCAGCCATCATGTTCTTCCAGAATCATAATTAATATAATTATTTTTGTCATAGTGAAAATATGAAGGATATTTTCTCATTTAGGTCGGGTAAATAAAGAACGGACTTTTTGTGTGGAAATAGGAGACTCTAAAAAATGGATCCCTTGGCAAAATATATTCCCCACTGGTGAGTTTTCAAGATGTGCTCTGGACATAATTGAGAGAGGGCAGCTCGATGAGCTTGTTAGATAAGCAAATCTATGCAGAGAGTCTGTCACTCCCTGAGAAATGAAACTGGGTAGAGGAAAAAGAATCAGATTTACATGTTACAAAATGCTGTTCTTTATTTTAATCGACAGAATTGGATTAGACTCCAGCATCAGCATGCATTTCCCATTGTTTTCTTTTTATATTAACTACAGGAGACTCATTAGAATTTCATGGATGTAATTGTTTCTGGGTTACATCCTCAATTAATGACTATAATTGAAAGATCGGATAGGACTGGGATGACGTGACTGTAATTTAAGTGTAAGACGTCTGGGCCTCTATTTACAATGCATTTGTTATTTTTTCTTCTACTGTGGAGGAGTATTTACGAGAGGCAGAAATAAATGCATTTCAAACAGCAATGTCTCAATCAAAACAATGTGCATATTGTGTGCTGGGTGTTGTTTTTCTGGGCTGTTTTGTGACTCTGTAGCCCTCAGCAGGATACATGTGCATAAAAAAAGCTTGTGCTTAGATCTTCTGGGAGGACTTGGGGGAGGAGAACATGTCTCAACAAAGGGGAGGTGGACCAGAAGGCTATCTGCCTTTTTTTTTTAGGAGATGTGTTATAACAGCGGTTCAAAACCCAGCACCTCAGCCTGCACATGCTAAGGATTCCCTAATTAGTTTTAGATTATGTCATGGGGAAAGAAAAGAAGCCCCCCCCATCTCCTAATTATGACTCTTCTGCTTTCCTCTTCTTATATTTTCCCCTAAAAGTAGATATTAACCTTATTAGCGTTTGAGCAGTGCATCAGTGATTATCTACACACAGGCTTTGAGAGCAGCTGCAAGGGGCAGCTGAACAATTATCTGGGGTTAGTCAGATTTGCTCCAGATTCTGGGATCAGAGAAGCCTGTAGACTGGAGCTCTTAAGTTCAGGGATGTCTGCTATTTCTCCATCCAAGGTCAGGTGTGGACTGCATAGCTCATTATGTCTCTTTTTCAATAGTAGTGACCTTTCTTTCTCTTGTGGGTCTATTGATCTGGAGGGATGGCAAAGACAGCCAGGATGGATGGTATTATAGATGAGCTGGAGAGGCCAAGATGTGTGGCTGGACTAACCTACCATGGAAAGAAAAAGAAAAGTGAGACAGTTCACAGGCAGGAATAGAAAGTTAGGAGACAGAGAGGGTGAGAAGGGAGGGGCTGCTGGTTCAGAGGTGACTTCATAATAATGACTTGACAACTGTGTACCTCTTTTTATAGCTTTCATGCTGATACTGTGACCTGAGGAGTATTTCTTAATATGTCATCTCTGCTTCTAGAAACACAAGGGTGCTTGATAGAATGCAGATTATCATATCTTACTCAGATTTGTAGTAATCAAAATTTCTGGGCATGATCCCAGGAAGCCGCACGTATTCTGATAGACATTGGAGTTTGAGAATGACTGAGAAGGAGAAAGTAGAAAGTAGAAGGAATGGAATGGTAGTGACTGACCAGGGAAGGAAGCTGGGAGAGAGTAGACTGAGGTCAGATTCACAGATAAGGGACTTGAATCAGAGCAGTGAAGTATCTTTCTGTAAATTATGCATCTAGTAAGTGTCATAGCCATGGTTTACACTTTTAAGTTTAAGCCTCTTTGTACTAAGTTTAAGTGAATAGGAATAGGAAAGTGCTAGAATTCGGATGGCAGGTTACAGGAAGAAGGCAACATGGCTTGGGATCCATGCCTTGAATATGCTATGTGTTGAGATAGGAACACTTTTCAAGAGTATGTTATGAAAAGGAAAATATGTTCAATTTTCTTTAAACTTATATTCTAAACTCATATTTTATTTGCCTTCCTCCATGAATATTTTGTACATGGTTGTGTATTTTTTTAAAAGATTTTATTTATTTATGAGAGACACACAGAGAGAGACAGAGACACAGGTAGAGGGAGAAGTAGGCTCCATGCAAGGAGCATGATGTGGGACTAAATCCTGGATTCCGGGATCACACCCTGAGCAGACACTAAACTGCTGAGCCATCTAGATGTCCCCATGATTGTGTATTAACTGTAAAATCATCCATGCAACTTTTTTTGGGGGTTAAATTGATATATATTTTTAAATTTATCAGGTTCTAACTCTAATCTGAGATGTTAAGGCATTCTAGCATACACTAGCTAATGGTTGACTAATAATTTCTTAAGAAATTCATCTGTATACTACTTAAAATCATCTTGCCAATGATACTACATATACTGATAATTTTGGATATAATGTTTTCGTCAAATTTGTCTTCTCCTCAAGACTGATGCCTCTTTCCATTTTCTCTCTTGTACCTCATTGTCCAGGACCCATTTGCATAACCTCAAACCATCATTTTTACTGCATTAGCTTGTTCAGCTTTGCTTTCCTAGTGGTGTAGCCTGGGTTACCCTCTTTCTTTGCTATCTCCACTTGTCCTTTGCAATTTGCTTATGAGCTTCTCCTCCAACCCTCATTTCTATCTTAATTTTATCCATGGAGTTTGGATCTCTCTGCCTTTAGTGGTCCTAACAAACTCCCTCCCTCCTCACTTACTAAATGTGACTACCTTATGAATAGCCTTCACTGATAATTCCTCTTATTGACATGGTGTTAGCAAAGTGTTTGATTGATAAATCAATTCATAAATCGTTTCAGACCCTGAGTAATATTTTTAGATGACTATAAGTACTCAAATGGTTGGCATTAAAAGTGAACAAATAAATATGATACTGATACTGATTCATTCTATGGAAAAACTAAAACAGAAGTGTTAGAGAGTGATAAGAAGGTTCTTGCTCTATCTGTAGGATGGACAGGGATGATCTCTGAGAGAGGATGACTTGCATAATGAGAAGGAGCCAACTATGAGATGATCTCATTTCAATGGTATGTGTACAAGGGAGAGGTATACAAGAGACCCTCAGATGGGGATGAATGTAAAGCTCTGGGGGGACAGACATGAAGCTCAAAAAAGCTCATTTGGAACAAGAATTCCCCCTTGTTCTAGGGAGGTCAGTCTTTTGTTCTATTCAGCCCTTCAACTGATTGGATGAAGCCCACCCACATTAGGGATATTAGGGACAGCAATGTACTTTACTCTAAGTCCACTGGTTTAAGTGTTAATCTCATCCAAAACATCCTTCCAGAAACATCCAGAATAACACTTAGCTACGGGATCCCTGGGTGGCGCAGCGGTTTGGCGCTGCCTTTGGCCCAGGGCGCGATCCTGGAGACCGGGGATCGGATCCCACGTCGGGCTCCCTGAATGGAGCCTGCTTCTCCCTCTGCCTGTGTCTCTGCCTCTCTCTCTCTCTGTGTGACTATCATAAATAAATAAAAATAAAAAAAAAAAACCACTTAGCTACATAACTGGATACCATGGCCCAGCCAATCTGACACATTAAAATTAACCATCATACTTTTTTTATAAAACAAAGGAAGAAAACTAATTTCCCCATTTTAAGTAATAGTTCTGTATTTCATCACAGATAGATTTAGAGATATGCACTTTTCATGCTGCCAATAAATCAGTAACCATGGAATTAACAATCCCCTTCCAATAATGGTCATGTTTATTAAAGATTTTCCTGAAAAAAATGTCAGAAGTGTAGTAATTGGACTATAAGAATGAAGTGAAAAAGAACAAGGATAGGAACACAGACTAGGTTAAGCTAAAAGTTTAAAAAAAAAAAAAGAAAAAGATTAATAAATATCTCCTGAAGAAATTCACTAGTAAAGGGAGTAGAGACAGGAGTAACCTAAGCATTGTTGCTACAGGATAGGATGATGATTTTTTTTTTTTAAGAGAGCTTTAATTGATCAGCACTTCATGTAAATTAATAATGTAGGTGAACCTTATCAGCATGCTAGAAGCTTACAATTATTCAAATTACACAAAGCCATAAAATATGTGGAAATCAAAACAACAGAAAGAGCCATTAATTCCTCTTCTGTCCCCCAGCATTCTAGGGTTTTACCCACATTTGTGATGGGAAGACACTTCAACCTTGAAATTGAACAGAGAACATGGTGTGGCAATTTACTCACACATTCGCAGTTTAATTGTTTTAAAGGTGACCCAGGCAGATGTACAACACTGAAGTATGCACATTTTTAGTGTGCAGTCCAATTCTGTTCGTGTCTCGCATGATGGATTCGGAATTTCAGATCATTCTAGTTAATAGAAAATGTGTTAATTAAGATCAGTTTAATTGTGGTGTTTTTGGAGGATTAAAAGAATGTTTCATTTGAGCACCACATTTCCATTCTGAGAAGCTAGAGTGCTTAGAGAGTGAATATATTGGATATGAAATATCTCCTAAACAACTCATCCTTCACAAACTGGAATTCTGTATTCCTGAGGTAGAATCCTTTAGTAATTCTCATAAGACTGTTCCCTTTCGTGCATCCCAGAATTCCCCTGTCTCTGCATACACCTGTGGTATCAATAGCTTAGGACAGTGGCTGCCAACCAGAATCCTTGAGTATCACTGGGGAGAGAGGCCCTGTAGAATGTGGGCTCTTTGCTGAGTTGGAGGGGAAAGTCCCAACAGAAGGGTCCATCTGCTAGTTCCCAATGAGCCAAATTCCAGTTATAGTATGGCCAAAGGGACTACCTTCTATGGGTCTTAGTGATGCCTCATTTAAAGATATCAGAGAAATGGCCTGATGGTAAATACACACAAAACAATATTTGGCTAAGGAGATCTGATGGTCTGGAAAATCCACTGCCACTAGCAAGCTAGCTATATGATCTAGGGCAAGTTATCATTTTCTGTGCCCATATTCTTTCATCTGTAAAATGGATAAAACTATAATGTACTGAGATTGTATTATGTGCTATGCACTTTTCATACTTAATCTCTCTCAATCTTCATGATGACATAATGAATTGGGCAGCATTATACACCCACTCATTCTTTTGCAGAAGGGATAGCTGATGCTTAGAGATATTGAATATTGCCCAGGGTTACACAAGCATGCCCTCAAGATTTGAAAGCAAGTTTCCCATAATCCTTGACTTTAATTACAGAATAGATTTTCAGTAGGCTAATTAGTACCTACCTCGTTGGGTTGTTCCTGGGAAAAATCCATGTAATGTATGTAAAACACATCACACAAATATCTGAAAGTCAATGCTAGCTTTCGCACCTGGATATAGCAACAGCAACAAACGAAGTCTTCTTAGGTAATTTTCTTTATTAGTCTCCTTCTAGTATTCCCCTCACCTCTCTTCAGTGCTAATGCATTCAGAGTCAGTACCATTTAACAGGTATCTCTCCATGTAATCGAAACCTTTCAATTGTTCACTAATTATTTCATGAATGAATATGTTGTTTCCATCGTATCAGTTGTTTTATGCAGGGAGAGCCATGGACCAACAGGCTCTTGCTTAGAAAATCAGCATGAATTCTTAGCTCCTCCACTGGACTTTAAAGGAAAAAAAAAAAACCTCAGAAGTTCAGCTCTCTCATTTCTGAAAAGGGAATAATGATGCTTATTCTTCACCTCTGTCAGCACTAGAAAAAGATTGGAATGAAAGCAGGCATATGAAAGGCTTTCTAAACACCAATGTGCCATAGAAATGTAAAGGTGGTATTAGCAAGGGTTATGACATCTTCTGCTTTCTTTCCATTCATCCATTTTTATGTGTCTATCAACATAAAAAGCAATAATTTTTGACTTGCAAATTTTACTGTTAGCCTCAACTGTTGAATGACACAATGAAAGGAGGATGCATTCACATTTTATTTTTATGTGAATAAATTAAGGGCAACTGTTTTTCTCTTTTACTTCCACCCCCACCCCATGGCAAATGAGCTCCTCTTATTCATATTGAGACCAAAGTTTCAGATTTCTTTCTAGAAAGTACTTAGGATCTAAAAGCCCATTTGAGCTAATTAATTTGTATGAGGTTGGTTGGATTACTTCAGATGGTGTTATAAGTTGGGTTCCTCCTGAAGAAGATTGAGATAGTGATTTGAATATAAAAATGCTGTTAGAGAGTGCTCTTAAGGTCAATATCTCTGGGGGAAGATAAAGAAATAGGATGGGGCAGAGGGGAAATGTCCCCTTAATCTAACTCAGGAAAGTTCTTGTCTGATTCCACAGAGAGAAGTGAGATGATCCTTCAGAGTTGTCCTGAGTTGAGTTTTCCTGAGTTGTGAAGAAAAGACTGAAGTTTTTTTACTCCCTACAATAGTCAGTCTTGGATGTTCACTGTTCCTAGAAGAGGGCATGGCTTTAGGTGAATTAGCTTCCTTCAGATACAAGAGCAATTTCCAGGATGGACTGATAGCCAGATGGACTTGCAGCCAGTGAGGAATTATGCCCCTCAGTTCTGAAAGGGGCTCTGGGCACCATATTATAGTATCTACTACATATGGCAATGCACTTGCTTTACCAAATCTAGGTAAGAATCTCATCTACAGCCTCCAGGGGAATGATCATACAAAATCAGGGAAGTCATTACTTCATGAGTATTTCTGTCTACATGTAGAAAGAAACATCTCATGTTATTCTGAACCTTGTATTAGGCTGATATCTGACTCCAGATTCCTTAATCGTTGAGAAAATTCTGAGGAAACACTGCTAAAGAGCCCAACTCGGCTTTGGAATAAAGAGAGTAAAGTACAATATTTGGCTATAGCACCAGCCTTTACTCATGGTTATAGTTTCCAGCCCCTGAGGAAGAATAATGGCTAATATTTTTTTAATATTCACTACATATTGGACACTGTTCTGAAGTCACTACATAAGTTAATTATGTTAATATCACAACCCTATAGGATGGACATTATAAACCACATTTTATAAATGAGAAAACAGGCTCAGAGAGGTAAAAATGTATACCCATGTTTACATGTGTAGTAAATAATGAAAACTCTTACATTTCATAATGGAATGATAGTAAATTGGCACATCACATTTTAATCCTTCTTACCTTCCTCACCTTTTTTTTTTCTCTTTTCTACATGTACTAGTTTTCTAGGGCTGCCCTAAAAAAGTATCAAAAACTACATGGCTTAAAACAACAGAAATTTATTCTCTTGCTCTTGTGGAGGCCAGGAGTCAAAAATCAAGGTGGTGGGGCAAGGCTGGTTACTTCTGGAGATCTCTGAGGGAGAGTCTGTTTCATGCCTTTCTCTTAGCATCTGGTGTTACCAGCAATCCTTGGCTTGTGGACACATCACTCTAATCTCTGCCTTTATGGTCACATGATGTTGTTCCTTTGCATCTGTCTCTGTATCTCTTCTGCTTTTGTAGGGACACTAGACATACTGGGTTAAGGGTTAGCTTCATAGAGAATGACCTCATATTAACTTGATTGAATCTGCAAAGACATTGTTTCTATATAAGATCACATCCACAGGTTACTAGATTTTAGGAATTTAGCATATGTTTTGGGGAGGCATAATTCAAGCCAGAACATAGCATATTGTGAAGAAGTTATTCTCAGAGAAAATACTAATTCAATCAATGAATATTCTTAGGTATCTAAAATGTATCTGGTGTTATGCTAGCCACTGGAGGAAGAGTGGTTGACAAGACAAACTCTACTGCTCAGTCAAAATATTTATTAATCATCTATATATTAGGCACAGGTCCAAGAACTGAGAACACAGTAATGAATGGGATAAAGTCTCTGTTCTTAAGGAGTTTGTCTTTGAGTGAAATATAGACAATAAATACCTGAACAGATATGATGGTTTCTGATACTAAACTGCTCTGGGAGGCATAGGAAGATGGTGGAGGAGCAGAAGACCCTAGTTTTGTCTGGTCCCTGGAATTCTGCTAGATAGCTATCAAATCATTCTGAACACCTGCAAACTCAGTCTGCGATCTAAGAAAAGAATTCATGCAATTCTACAAATAGAAAAGCAACCATATTCTGCAAGGTAGGAGGTGTGGGGAAGTGAATCCAAGGCAATATATCTGAGGATAAACCTTGGGGCGGGGGAGGGTACATCCGTTAAGCTGGGTATCAGGAAGTGATAGAGCAGTAGAGTGCAGAACCAGAACTTTTAGAAGTCTGCTCTGGTGAGGGATGTCCCTTCCTGAAAGGCAGTCTCAGGCAGTTGTGGGGCAGCATCCCAGGTGGGACAGTGTGGCCTCAGGATCCCAGGATCACAGGAAGGCCAGGGTGCCTGAGTGCCTCAGAGTTCCCAGGCATCAGAACGGGGAAGCCAGCTGCAATGAGTGAGGCCAGGAGTGGGCTCTCACCTGGGGGTGCCATAAAGCATGAACTGGAGCACAGTCCATGGGACTGCTCCCTGAGCTGGGGCCCAGCAAGTGACAGAGCCCCATGGAGACTCCCCTTTCCTCCCCTGGGAGGAGTGGTGTGGATTTGAGCAGCTAGAGTCTGCAGGGCTTGGGGATTCCAGATGGGGGTCCCATGCCAGAGATAGAAACGCTCCATCACAGGTTGGGTGAGCATGGAACACGGATGGAGACCCGGGAGACAGGAGTGACTGACTGCTTTTCCCTGAGGGTGCACTAAAGAGTGGCGGGTCCAATATTTTAGCTCTGGGGCTGCAGATTAGAAAGCTGCCATTTTCATTCTTATTCCCTAAAGTGGCAAGGAAAGCCTTCAAGGAATAAAACTCATAGAGCAATTCCGGGTTGCTTACACTGAGCCCAGCCCCCTGGCAAGGTGGTGCAATTCTGCCCAGGGCAAAGACACCTGAAAATCTGTGCATCAGGCACCTCCCCCAGAAGATCAGCAAGGACATCCTGCTAAGACCAAGTTTACACAGAACTGCAAAACTCCAGGGATCCTGGGAGTGGTTCAGTGGTTTAGTGCCTGCCTTTGGCCCAGGGTGTGATCCTGGAGTCCCAAGATTGAGTCTCACATCAGGGTCCCGGCATGGAGCCTACTTCTCCTTCTGTCTGCCTCTCTCTCTCTCTCTCTCTCCCTGTGTCTTACATGAATGAATAATAATAAAAAAAAAATCTTAAAAAAAAACTGCAAAACTCCAGTGCTAGGGAAAATGGTATATAGAATTCATGTTTTTTCTCATGATATCAGTATTATTTTTTTCCTTTTCAACTAATTTCTTATTTTATCAACTCTTTTAAAGACTTTTTTAATTTTCATTTTTACAGTTACATGCTATCCTTTCATTGTATTTGATTTTATTTTTTGTATGTAGATAAGTTTTTCTTCCTTTACAATTTTGGGATGTAGTTTCTTTTAACAAACAATTGAAAATATACCCAGAATCTAGTGTATTGCTCTGTTCTTTTCACCTATCAGATTATATTATTTCTCTCTCTCTCTCTCTTTTTAATTTTCTTTTTTATTTCAGGTCTCTTCTGATTTGTTTGGTATATATTTCTCTGGTGTCATTGTTGCTATTTTAATATTTTGTTCTCTTGTTTATCTGTTCTTCTCTGGGCAGAATGACAGGGTGGAAAAACTGACCTCAAAAAAAAAGAGAACAAGAAGCAGTACTCACTGCTGGAAACCTAATCATCATGGATGTAAGTAAGATGTCAGAACTGGAGTTCAGAATAACAATTTTAAAGATACTAGTTAGGCTTGAAAAATGCATGGAAGACACTAGAAAATCCCTTTCTGTAGAAATAAAAGAACTAAAATTTAATCAGGTCAAAATGAAAAGACTACTATTGAGATGCAATAAAAGATAGAGACTCTAACAGCTAGGATAGATGGAGCAGAAGAGAGAATTAGTGGTATAGAAGACAAAATGATGGAGAATAAAGAAGCTGAGAGAGAGAGAGATAACTACTGGATTATGAGGGGAGAATTTGAGAGTTAAATGATACCATAAAGCAAAACAATATTAGAGTCATTGGATCCCAGAAGAAGAAGAAAGAGGGGTGCAGGAGGTATACAGGAGCAAATTATAGCTGAGAACTTCCCTAATCTGGAGAAAGAAATAGGCATTCAAGTACAGGAGACACAGAGAATCTTCCTCAAAGCAAAGAAGTAGGTCAACATCTTGACATATAATAGTGAAGCTTGGGAATCTCAGAGACAAAGAGAAAATCCTGAAAGCAGCTCAGGACAAAAGGTCCTTAACCTACAAGGGTAAAGACATTAGACTGGCAGCAGAGCTGCCCACAGAGACCTGGCAGGCCAGAAATAACTGGCATCATATATTCAGGGTGCTAAATGAGACAAATATGCAGCCAATAATATTTTATTCAGCAAGGATGTCATTCAGAATAGGAAAGATAAAGAGCTTCCTGGACAAACAGAAACTAAAAGAATTTGTGATCACTAAAGCAGCCCTACAAGAAATATTAAAGGGGTTCCTTTAAGTGAAAAGAGAGTCCAAAAGTAACATAGACAGAAAGGAACAGACACAATATACAGAAACAGTGACTTTACAGGTAATACAATGACACTAAATTCATATCTTTCAGTAGTGACTCTGAATGTAAATGGACTAAATGCCCCAATCAAAAGACCAGGGTATCAGATTGGATAAAGAAGCAAACCTATTGATATGCTATCTACAAGAGATTCATTTTAGACCCAATGACACCTTCAGATCAAAAGTAAAGGGGTGGAAAACAATTTAACATGCTAATGGGCATCAAAAGAAAGATTGGGTAAAAATCCTTATTTCAGACAAATTAGATTTTAAACCAAAGCCTCTAATAAGAGATGAGGAAGGACATTAAATCATAATTAAAAGGTCTATCCAACAAAATCTAACAATTATAAATATTTATGCTCCTAACATGAGAGCAGCCAATTATATAAACCAATTAATAACAAAATTAAAGAAACACATTGATAATAATACAATAATAGTAGAGAACTTTAATACCCCATTCACTGCAATGGACAGATCATCTAAGCAGATCAACAAGGAAACAAGTACTTTGAGTGACACATTGGACCAGAGGGACTTCCCAGATATATTCAGGGCATTCCTTCCTAAAGCAGCAGAATGCACATTCTCCTGGAGTGCACATGGAACATTCTCCATAATGGATCACATACTGGGTTACAAATCGGGTCTCAACTGGTACCAAAAGAGTGGAATCATTGCCTGCATATTTTCAGATCACAATACTTTGAAACTTGAACTCAATCACAAGAGGAAACTTGAAAAGATAAATGGAGGCTAAAGAAAATCCTATTGAAGAATGAATGGCTCAACTAGAAAATTAAAGGAGAATTTAAAAGTTCATGGAAACAAATGAAAATGAAAACAAAACTGTTCAAAACCTTTGGGATGCAGCAAAGACTGTCCTAAGAGGGAAATATATAGCAATACAAGCCTTTCTCAAGATATAAGAAAGGTCTCAAATACACAACCTAACCCTACAACTAAAAGAAGTAGAGAAAGAACAGCAAATCAAGTTTAAACCCAGCAGGAGAAAAGAATTAATAAGGATTAGAGACAAAAGCAATGAAATAGAAACCAAAAGTACAGTGGAACAGATCAAGAAAACTAGGAGCTGGTCCTTTGAAAGAATTAATAAGATAAATAAACCCCTGGCCAGACTTACCAAAAAGAAAAGAGAAAGGACCCAAATAAATTATAAATTAAAGGGCAGAGATCACAACCAACACCAAATAAACATAAATAGTTATAAGAACATATTATGAGCAACCATATGCCAACAAATTAGGCAATCTGGAAGAAATGGATGCATTCCTAGAGTGGTGTGGACTATCAAAGCTCAAAACAGAAAGAAATAGAAAACCTGAACAGACCCATAGCCAGTAAGGAAATTGAAGCAGTAATCAAAAATCTCCCAATAAACAAGAATCCAGGGCTGATGGCTTCTCAGGGGAGTTCTACCAAACATTTAAAGAAGAATTAATATCAATTCTTCTGAAGCTGTTTCAAAAAATAGAAATGGAAAGAAAATTTCCAAACCTTTTTTATTATGAGCACAGCATTACTTTGATCCCAAAACCAGACAAAGACCCCACAAAAAAGAATTACAAACCAATATCCCAGATGAACATGGATGCCGAGCTTTTCACCAAGATACTAGCCAGTGGAATCCATTAAAAGGATACGATACATTAAAAACATTATTCACCATGGCCAAGTAGGATTTATTCCTGGGCTGCAAGGGTGGTTCAACATCTGCAAATCAATCAATGTGATACACTACTTTAATAAAGAAAGGACAAGAGCCATATGATCCTCTCAATAGATACAGAAAACACATTTGACAAAGTACAACATCCTTTCTTAATTAAAACTCTTCACAGTGTAGGGACAGAGTGAACATACCTCAATATCATAAAAGCCATCTACGAAATGCCCACAGTGAATATCATTCTCAGTGGGGAAAAACTAAGAGCTTTTCTCCTAAGGTCAAGAAGATGACAGGGCCTGTCCACTCTCACCACTGTTGTTCAACAAAGTACTAGAAGTTTTCGCTTCAGCAATCAGACAACAATAAGAAAGGGCAGAAAGAATTGGCAAAGAAGTCAAACTCTCACTTTCCACATAATATTCTATGTGGAAAACTCAAAAGTCCCCACCTCAAAATTTCTAGAATTCATACAGGAATTCAGCATCATGGCAGGATATAAAATCAATGCACAAAATTCAGTTGCATTCCTATACACTAACAATGAGACATTAAAAAAAGAAATTAAGGAGTTGATCCCATTTATAACTGCACCAAAAACCATAAGATACCTGGGAATAAACCTAACCAAAAAAGCAAAGGATCTGTACTCAGAAAACTATAGAACACTCATGAAAGAAATTGAGGAAGACACAAAGAAATGGAAAAATGATCCATGCTCGTGGATTGGAAGAATAAATATTGTTAAAATGTGTATGCTACCTAGAGTGATTTATACATTCAATGCAATCCCTATCAAAATACCATCAACTTATTTCACAGAGCTGAAACAAATAATCCTAAAATTAGCATGGAATCAGAAAAGACCCCAGATAGCCAAAGGAATGTTGGGGAAAAAAACAAAACAAAACAAAACAAAGCTGATTGGCATCACAATTCCAGACTTCAAGTTCTATTACAAAGCTATAATCATCAAGACAGTTTGGTACTGGCACAAAAACAGACAGATCAGCCACATGCAGAAGAATGAAACTGAAACATTTTCTTACATCATACACAAAAATAGACTTAAAATGGATGAAAGACCTAAATGTTAGACACGAATCCATCAAAATTCTAGAGGAGAACACAGTCAGCAACCTCTGTGACCTCAGCCACAGCAACTTCTTGACAAAGGTAAGGGGAACAAAAATAAAAATGAACCATTGGGACTTCATTGAGATAAAAAAGTTTTGCACAGTAAGGGAAACACTCGACAAAACCAATAGACAACTGACAGAATGGGAGAAGATATTTGCAAATCTCTTATTAGATAGAGGGTAAGTGTCCAAAATCTATCAAGAACTTAACAAACTCAACACCCAAAGAACAAATAATGAAATAGAGAAATGGGCAGAAGACATGAACAGACATTTCTCTAAAGAAGACCTACACATGGCCAACAGACACATGAATAAATGCTCCACATCCCTCAGCATCAGGGAAATACAAATCAAAATCACAATGAGAATCACCTCACACTGGTCAGAATGGCTAAAATTAACAAGTCAAGAAATGACATGTTGGTGAGGATGCAGAGAAAGGGGAATCCTCTTTCACTGTTGGTGGGAATGCAAGCTGGTGCAGCTACACTGGAAAACAGTATGGAGGCTCCTCAAAAAGTTGGAGATAGAACTACCCTACTATCTGGCAATTGCACTACTAGATACAAATGTAGTGATGATCCAAAGGGTACCTGTGCCCCAACGTTCATAGCAACAATGTCCACAATAGCCAAACTATAGAAAGAGCCCAGATGTCAACAGATGAATGGATAAAGAAGATGTGGCATATATCAGAAAATGAAATTTTGCCATTTGCAACGACATGGATGGAACTAGAGGGTTTTGTGCTAAGCAAAATAAGTCAATCAGAGGAAGACAATTATATTATTTTCCTCATATGTGGAATTTAAAAAAACAAAACAGAGGAGCATAAGGAAAGGGAGGGAAAAATAAAATTAGATGAAATCAGAGAGGGAGATAAGCCAAAAGAGACTCTTATTTCTAAGAAACAAACTGCAGGTTGTTGAAGGGGGGTGGGCTGGGGGAATGAGGTAACTGGGTGGTGGACATTAAGGAGGGCATGTAATGTAATGAGCACTGGGTGTTATATAAGACTGATGAATCAGGGAACTCTACCTCTGAAACTAACAATACACTGTATGTTAATTAATTGAATTTAAATAAAGAAATAGAAAATTACAGCAGGAAATAAAATGTGCTGTGAAAAAGATGATGTAGGGAAAGATGAGAATGAGTGACAGGAGCAGGGTAGGCACCTTTGTCTAAAGTCAAGGAAGATCTCTCTGGAAGGGTGACATTTGAGTTGAGATCTGAGTGACTAGAAGGGGGCTGCCATGTGAAGACCTTGAGCAGAGAGTCCAAGCATAAAGGTGCTCCAAGGCAAAGACCCTGGTTGGGGATAAATGTACAAAGTCCATAAAGGAAGTGGAAGACAGTCTCCCTAAAGTATATAAACTAAGGGGAAAATGATTTTGAAAGAAACATGTTAAAAGAAATAAGTGGGTAAAGGGATTAGCTCTTATCGCCCTTTCCATTGGAAATTACTTGAGGGGGTTATTAAGGACAATGATTTGGCTGTAAGTTTTAGAAGTATCCCTCTGGCTGCATTCTGTAGGGCAGACTGTAGAAGGATAAGAACAGAATCAGGAAGACCACTTTGGTGACAACTGTACGACTCCAAACAAAAAATGAGACTGTGGAATAGGATTGTAGTATTGAAGTTGGTGAGAAGGAATTGGGACAGAGATATATTTCAGTAGTACAGAGGATGGAACCTTGTCATTCATTTTCCTATAAAGCATCATCTATATCAGTTCATTACAAAACTATTGGTGGCACAGCTTTTATAATTATAATTGCTCGGTATTAATCACATTAAGGGAGAAACACAGTATTTTCCACACCAGGCACAAACCTTCCTGTGACATCTAAGTAGATTATTACTTTATGCTTGCACTATCATCTGTTTACCTCATTTTATTTTTCTGCTATTAGAAGTTTAGTTTGACCTTGACCCCGGATATTAGCGTATCTTGCTGCTCTTCAAGGCTTCTGACCACTCATTCATGAGTTGTTCCTCTTGAGAATCTTCCCCTTGATGATATCTTCCCTAGCATTGGCCATCCCATTGGTATACCATTGGAGCTCTATTTATTTCACCCCATCTGCATGGTAAATTATTCCAGCATACATTTTGTTAGTCTCTGATTTAGCGGGTGGTTTCTGTCATATAGCTGCATGAAAATATGTGAAGTCTTCAAACAAACCATGACCTCTTGGAACTCTGCCTGAAATACAAATTTTACAACCATTTGGGAGAGTGAGTTAACTTCACCATTCATCTGCCTAGTCATAGATTAGGAAGCAAGACATAAAATCAATGTTTTCATAATCAAGTGTGCTTTTCTATAAACATAAAACTTCTAAATAAAATATTCAGTATAAATATTGATTAAAGTAAGCTATAAAGGAAAGGTCTAGGAAAAAAAGAGGAAATGGAGCAAAATTTAAGCAATTACAGCTGGAGAGGCACAGATGAGTGCACTTACTCTTAAATGTGTACATGTAGGGGCGCCTGGGTGGCTCATTTGGTTAAGCTGCTGCCTTGCACTCAGGTCATGATCTCAGGGTCCTGGGATCAAGCCCTGTGTCTGGCTCCCTGCTCCGTGCAGAGCCTACTTCTCCCTCTCCCTCTGCCCCTTCCCCCTGCTCATTCTCTCTCTCTGAAATAAATAAATAAAATATTTTTAAAAATTTACATGTATACATCTATGCACACATATACACATACATATGTATGTGTGCATATGTATATAAATTTAAACTTCTGATATTTTCTCAGAATTAATTTCCACTGAATTATGTCCTTTAAGTTCATAAATCTTTCAGTGCTGTGCTAGGAGCTAGTGGTACTTGAAAGCTTAATGCATAACCACTTTGGGCAGGCTTTTTTTGGGGGGAGGGCAGGCTTTTATATAGATATTCACCTCTTAATTGAGAGAAAAGTAGTTAGCATTTTTACCTTCTCACTTCCTTCATTAAGTCATTCAAGTGACTACCTAAAGCTACCCTATTTTCATTTGATAAAGGAAACAAAACCAAATCTCTTTGTGTCACTTTCTCTTAAAGTGTGTTGAGAAAAGGAAACTAATATGAATCAACTCTCCCTTTCTTAAGATCAATTTAAGAAAACTATATGTGTTCCAGTTATTTGGCCATTTTGTTAATTTCTGCTTTTACTCTGCCTCTGAAAAATGACCATCAACTTTTCTAGAACATGCTTAAACCACTGCCACTTAATTTTAAAGATACTGAACACTGCTGCCTTGGGTGTTACAGCATATCTTAAGCAAATCATACTGCAGCTATTTTAAGTGAAATCAGGGAATGGCTTGTCCCAAAACAGTAACTAGTTTTCCCAGTGGAGATAATTATTCCTTTCAGTACATTTCAGAATAAAAATCAGGATCATCAGTTTAGTGCATAAATAGAAATGTACACTAGATTGTCCTGTCTTGGTGAGTACAAGGAGAAAACAACAACAACAACAACAATAAACAAAATCAAGTGAAAAGAAATTCTAGGTATTTTTTTAATGGAATGTGGACAAAAAACAAACAAACAAACAAAAAAAACACAACCTGAAAGTCTACTCTGAAATGTTGCAATTTCTAAAAGTGAAAGAAATTTCACAAAAGCATGTAAAGGAATTAAAAAGAAATCTGAATATTCAAGCTTTACTTCAGTAAAACAGCTACTGCCCTGTAGTATCCTGAAGATGCCTATAGCCAATCAGAATAACAAGATTTTTCTGGAATATCAGATTCCAACATTAATGCATAATCAAAACCAATTGCAGGCATCAGCCCTCAAGCCCCACACCTTTCCTGAAAAGCAAGGTGGGAGCTGGAAGGATGACAAAATGGTAGCGTGGGGAGGTCATCCAGAGAAACTGTAACTAATTAAGCAACCACATTAAAAATAAATTGTGTTGTATCGTCACTGTGCACTTTCCTGTTAAGTGAGCTCCTGGATATTCTATCCTTACTAATCTTTTTCTGCAGGTGCTGGTGCTGGATGCTTCTTGATAGCAAATGAGAGAAAATAAAAAAAAATGTTCGTTGTGCATTAAGTCATCTGGTAAGTCCTTTGAGAAGAACACGATTTGAGAAATGCTGGTTTCCACATCGCTGAACCCTCTGGTACACAGCTATATATTAACTGGAGAGTAGTACATAAAAGAAAACATTACTATCCCAAATATAAGTTTCATATGCATGACAATAATGAGGATTAACATAGTGGTTTTTTATATAAATATGTGTTTTAGAAAATAGCTCTCTCTATATCATTAGCGTATAATGGCATCATTTAGAAATTTGGGAAAAAATGGCAATTTTATCTTAATTAAAATATTTTTCTGAAGGGATTCACTTTTCATGTAATTCAGTGTTTCAGGTGCCATTATCTTTTCAATAATAATTAGACAAAAATGCAATCATTATACTTGTTTCATGGGAAAATTTATTGTAGGTTGCATATAGAATTGGTTCCCTCTGTTGCACTTTTTATCTTTCCTTTGGAATTACTGTGACCTGAACCATTACAAATAATTATTGAGGGACCTAATTAAAGTTGTACTGTTTTCTGATGTTTGAGGGTGTTAAATATCACTATTTGGTCCTTTTATTATTTTTGTACAATTTTCTCTTATTTCAGTGCTTAGATAGCTTAGTTTATATGACTAGGCGACAATCACATAGATATCGTATGTTAAGTATCTGGCACCTCTCATATGTCATAGAATGCTCACAGGAAAGGTGAGAATAGCTCATCATGATGATACTTGGGTATAATGACATATTAGGTAAAATGTAGAAAAAATGGGGAAAAATAGCTTTACTTTTTTTTTTAAGATTTTATTTATTCATTCATGAGAGACAGAGAGAGAGAGGCAGAGACACAGGCAGAGGGAGAAGCAGGCTCCATGCAAGTAGCCGATGTGGGACTCGATCCTGGATCCCGGAATCATGCCCTGAACCGAAGGCTGATGCTCAAACGCTGAGCCACGCAGGCATCCCTACTTTCTAATATTGTAAAAGATATTTTCTTCCTTATATTTACCTGTACCATACATCCATATATATGTGCATTCATTGAACCATATATGGGCTTTTTAAAAATTTTTTTTGTTTTTTAAATCACGAAATAGAAGCAGTTTTGTTGGAGTACAGAGGGACGTATAAATGGAGGGGCATGGAATAGCTTTTATTCCTTCAGACTTTATTGTTGTTTTTGATCACTTAGAGAGGCTATTTTGGTGAGAGACTTTGGAAATCTGTGTATAGCACATTTTGCTTGGGGATGCAGAAGATGAAAATTAGCAAACAAACAGAAGTCAGTTGTTATCCACCTATGCTGAAAACCCAACCCTGCCCCTTTGATAACATTGAGAGGCAACCCTCTTGGTACAAATATTGTCAGGGGGAGCAGCAAGGGAGAGGCTCTTTGTTGGGATCACTCTTCAAAGCAAGATTCAGAGCAGAGCAAAACATGATGGGCACCCCATGTATAAGGTAGCTGGTAATTTGACTTGGGTTTAAAACACACTTGTAGATTTCCCTGGGGGGTGTCCTGGGAAACATGTGGGGAAATACAAAGGGTCCGGTGGTTCTGCATGCATGACAGCAATGATAGGAATATTAGCTTATTGATATCACTGTAGGGTTATTTGTACTTCTCAGGTGACATAGATTAACATTGGGATTATATATTATAGCATCTCTTAGTTTTAACCTCATGGTCTTAGACATAGAATAAAACCTAGATCTCAAAATACTGTGTTAGGAAACTTGGTGGTAGCCATCTCAGTGATGTGAAATATATGGATTTGTTTCTCAGGTAAATCTGCTATAGATCAGGGATCTTCCACTTTGAGTTTTGCCACGTGGAATCCATGACTTCCGTGTTTGTGTATGTGTGTGTGTGTTTAAGATTTTATTTATTTATTCATGAGAGATACAGAGAGAGCAGAGACATAGGCAAAGGGAGAAGTAGGATCCATGCAGGGAGCCCGATGTGGAACTTGATCCCGTTATTCCCAGATCACACCCTGAGCCAAAGGTAGATGCTCAACTGCTGAGCCACCCAGGTGTCTCCATGACTTCCATGTTCACTGCAACAGAGGAAGGGAAAGATAGAGGAGGTTTCGCACTTTTGGTACAACATCAGATACGGTTTGATTATCTATCATCTATCTATCTATCTATCTATCTATCTATCTATCTATCTATCATCTATCTATCTACCTAATGATTTATTATAAGGAATTGGCTCACCTGATTATGGAAGGAGGCAGGTCTCAAGATCTACAGGCTGAATTAGCAAGCTGGAGGCCAGGAAAATTAATGGTTTAATTCTAGTCCAAACACAAGAAAAACAAACAAACAAACAATCATGTCCCAGTTTGAAGACAGTCAAGCAGGTAGAATTTTTTCTTTTGCTCAGGGGAGGGTCAGCTATTTTGTTCCATTCAGGCCTTCAGCTGATTAGATGAGGCCCATTCACATTAGGGAGAATAATCACTCAGTCTACCTACCCATTTGAGTGTTAACTCATCCAAAAACACCCTCACAGGGGATCCCTGGGTGGCTCAGTGGTTTAGCGCCTGCCTTTGGCCCAGGGCGTGATCCTGGAGTCCCAGGATCGAGTCCCGCATCAGGCTCCCGGCATGGAGCCTGCTTCTCCCTCCTCCTGTGTCTCTGCCTCTCTCTATGTCTATCATAAATAAATAAATAAATAAATAAATAAATAAATAAATAAATAAATATTAAAAAAAAAAAAACCACCCTCACAGAAACACCCAGAACAGTATTTGACCAACTATCTGGCACCTTGTAGCCTAATCAAATTGATGCATAAAATTAACCATCACAAGTCTACCCCTTGTCAACTAGGCACTTATGTACATATCTTTAACCCATACTTAACCTTCATATAAGGACAATAACAAGATCATTATTGTACCTAATATGATACAACTATGGAGCTTACAGCCCCAAAACATAGTAATCTCTTTCCCAGAAGAGGAAGTAAAATATGTGAGTGATGCTTACTCTTCTCCATGGTATCCTGTAATTTAAAAATGATATAAAGTTAACAATATTAAACACTATGGTATAATATCAATGCATCTTATGTTGCATGATAAGGGAGTAAGAGAGGAAAGAAAATATATATTTGCTTAAAATTGTACACTTATGACACACACACAAACATATTCAAAACAAAACAAAGAGGAAACATTCTTGACAATTCCAGTTCTTATTTCTGTAACTGATTACATGGTTCTAGCTAGTATTTATTTTATTTTATTTTTTAAATCTTTTTTTAAATTTTTATTTATTTATGATAGTCACAGAGAGAGAGAGGCAGAGACACAGGAGGAGGGAGAAGCAGGCTCCATGCACCGGGAGCCTGATGCGGGATTTGATCCCGGGTCTCCAGGATCATGTCCTGGGCCAAAGGCAGGCGCCAAACCGCTGCGCCACCCAGGGATCCCTAGCTAGTATTTATAAGTACTATTTTCCACTTCTCATTCTATATATTCTTTTTGGCTTTAGCAAGCACCTCAGCTGGTCATGATTCTTTACCTGGGGTGGTGACCCAAACCCTTATTCCAAGAGAGTGTGGGGGTATTAGGGAATATTGAGGATTACCTGGGATATTTGGTGAACCCTAAGTATTTCCACTATGGTAGTTGAACTTTGCAAAGTGAAAAGTATATGTACGGTCTATGAAAATCAATTGTACCAAAGCTAGAAAACCAGACACTTGTATTTTTGGACCATATGAGGCAATTTTTGTTTGAGGATTGATCATATGTTCTTTGCCTAAGTGAAAAAAAGCTTGTTTTTATGTCTCAGTTCTAGACAACTCCTATTGATTTTTGCCCTCATGCTGATGACCTATCCACACAGGCTATTTCCTTAGGGATTCTCAGGCATTTTCACAACAGAGTCTATATTACTTAACTATGAAATGATCCAAGTAATCAATTAAGCAAGCTGAAAGTTCACAGTAGACTCTCCCATCATGTTCTCATGTTTGAGGTATAGACAAGCCCCTTTACCATATATTCCATTTCCTGCAAAAGTACCTTTTAGGAATAAGTGGGAAAAAAATCATGCCGTGTGCACTTGTTCTATTGTTTACTCTCCATGAGTATGGTGCTGCTATCCTATCTTCCCATTCAAAGCATCTGTCATACAGAAATAAAATCATAGGAAACAGGTGCATTTCTATCCTCACTCTTCCTTAATGAGCCTTGTGCTCTACCTAAGACTAAGGCAAACACTAAGTATGTTTGAAGATTTCTTATTTATCTTCTCCTAAATCAAACATCCCATCATCATCATCATCATCATCATCATCATCATCATCATCATCTTACTGAAAAGCTGTATTTCAGAGAGAATGGGTGGAGACCCCAGAATAAATGAAGAAAGAAAGAACAATTAGGAAGCATGATGCCACAGGTTTTGCTACCAATTACTCAAGTGGTTTCTTAGGTCTTTATTTTTCTATTCTCTGGTAGTTTGACTACAGTATTACCTTTTAGTTTGGTCTCCTTGTATGGTATTATTTTAAAAGAAATGATAGCTTTAGTCAGTTAATGAAAAAATTAAATTTATGTTTGTCATCATGTGACTAAAACAACAAATATCCTCTGGCTTAGCATTTTTATAGTTTCTCTTGGAATCAAGGACATATGGCCTTGACCCAATTAACATGGAGAATAAGCTCCATCACAACTTACCCCTTGTATGATGTGTCAGGTGGGGTTACTAAGTAAGGTGTCCGGTTCTTATTTATTTCATATCTTTTATTAAGAAAACTGGGTTATATGCTTTATTATAAAGATTCCTTTGACATGTGGGAGGGTATATAGGATATGTGTATGTGTGCATGTGTTGGTATGTATATTTGTGTATATAAATCTGATGCAAAATGGTTTTTAAAATTAGTTGGAGAGTGGACACAATAAAATCTCTAATTCAGTCTTCTAGTTTTTCTGCTCAGTTTGTTTTTTCTTGATTCATACTCTGTCTTTAGTTGATATCATTACTTTGTGACAATACAAATTTTCAGTCAACATGTTTGGGGTATGAACATTTTTTTCTCACATTGTACTTATCTGCTTTGATGTTTCTGACTCCTTCCTTAGATGGGATTTCTTGTGTTATTTTCTTCTCCCAGATCAAAGCAATGTCACAAAACCCTGGGATTTCATATCTTAGTGTACAAAAAAATTCAAGGGTATGAAGTTTAGAAAAATTTAAAAGAAACATCTGAGTAATGAAACTCTGTATAGCCAGGTGTTTCTTGTAGCCTAATATTATCATATAGGATGTAGTAACTAAGACAAGGTACAAAAATCCCAACGCATTTCTTTGGCATAATATATAGTTTGCAAAGAACATTTGGATATGTGATCTATCTATATCTATATCTATATCATCTATATCTATATCTACATCTATCATAGCTCACGTTATATTTACTGCAACTCTAAAAAAAGATGGACCAGATGTTATCTAACCTGATATATTTCTTTTTTTTTTAAGATTTTATTTATTCATGAGAGACAAAAAGAGAGGCAGAGAGATAGACAGAGATAGGAGAAGCAGGCTCCATGCAAGGAGCCCGATATGAGACTCGATCCTGGGAGTCCGGGATCATGCCCTGAGCCAAAGGCAGACATTCAACCACTGAGCCACCCAGGCTTCCCTAAACTGGTATATTTCAAACGATGTTGTAGAGTTAGGAAGGGATAAAACTAGGACTCTAATAGTCTTAGCCAAAGTTCTTTAGTAAGAAAGAAGATTCAAAAACTGGAGAGATCAGGTGTGTATATGAGATCTAAAAGATGAGGGTGGGATCACACATAAGCAACAGAGCCAGTGCTCAGTGTGATCTAGTAATTAAAGTTAGAAAAATCCTGGGTCATTATGGAAAAGTGTTAGGGGGCTATGAACTGGGAATGTGTTAAGCAATAACACATAGTGGTGTTAAGGTATAGGGTCAGAATAGACAACGCTCTCCCTGTATATTAAATTTCTGGGTTGTGAAAGGAAGCACTCTGTCATCAGATTCACTTGTCAAATCAGTGTTTGATCCAGATTGACTTCAAAACTCTAAAAGATAAAAAAATTAGACAGTGATATTCATTGTGACTCAGAGAAGGAATTTGTATAGAAAGAGTCAGAGACACTGCTGGTCCAGAGACAAGATTTAATACCAAGGTGGAAGTAGGCATGGTCAGAGTGCTGAGACACTGGTCACTCAGGTATGACCTTGGGAAGCTGACTTACATAGGGTAATTCTCAGATAAGCTGAGGAAGTTGGACTGGGGAGAGCATTAATAATATTTTTTGGCTGTGAAGCCTTACGTATCTATAAATGATACGTGCAACTAAAACATCAGCTATCAGTACTAATACAATTTCTTCACAGTGACTAGTCTTTTCAGCAATTATAAAGTTATAATAACAGAATACCTAATAAACCCCTTTCTTGGGTGGGGGGATGGGAGAGAGTATCTTCTATTTTTATCCAGGAAGCTTTGACATCTCTCTAGAGGTAGAGTCAAATTTTTGAAGGGATTTATTTAACAGCAAACTCTCATGGATTCTGCTAGACTCAATCTCAAAGGGTTTTATAGGAGTAACTTTGGTAGGATTACTTTCTATATACTTTAGGGGCAGACATAGGACATTCTAACATTCTTAGAGATAAAATACTCTTGCCTGAGATGACCTTTATTATCAAGGAAGTGTAGGAATCTTTTCTTTGCTGATAATATAATAACCAGGTGACATCAGGCCACAGAGGACACACATTTTCTTTTTCTTTTTCTTTTTTTAAAATATTTTATTTATTTATTCATGACAGACACACACACAGAGGCAGAATCATAAGCAGAGGGAGAAGCAGGCTCCCTGCAGGGAGTCTGATGCTGGACTAGATCCCATGACCCCAGGATCATGACCTGAGCCAAAGGCAGACGCTTCGCTCAACCACTGAGCCATCCCAGTGCCCCGAGGACACACATTTTCATGTTGCATCAATGTTTCCTTGATTTTGCTATTACTGACAGGAGATATGTAATTGGCCTTTCCTCATTTATCAAGTCTTATCATTTGCGCAATTTCAGATTTCAACAATAAGATACTTGATTGATAGAGTAAAACTAGACTTTGAGGGAACCACTTAATCGGACAGCCATGGTGTGGAATCTTAGAATATTTTCTAGCAAAATATGATGAAATGTTTCTGAATAAATTTAAACTGAGAAGAAACAATATTAAATAATATTAAATATTGCAGTGGAGTTTGGGACACTAAGGTTGATTGGGCTATTTGTTTTGTGATGTTCCCTAGGGTTATTTTGTTGAGAGTTTGCCATTAAGTGGTCTAATTGTGTCAGTGGATGGGGGCCTTTTCAATTTGCATAATTTCCTCAAGGGACTGCAGCTGCTAATTTGGTGATTAATTATCCATATTACACATTGTTTATTTGACCATGCCTAGATTAATTTCTTTTTCTCAGCAAATCACATTTAGATATAAATTTGCATATCTTGATTACATTTTAATGCCTTGGCTATCATTGTCTCTTCCCTGGACACCTCATCAGATTACAGAAGAGTACTCAAGCAGAGAATGATGGAATGTCTTAAATGACATTGCACATCAGTGGACAGATAATGCACATGACTTATTTTTAATGAAGAATGTGTTTTTTATAATTAGGTGAGTTATGACATCTAATGTACAATATATTTTATGTTTCTACCATTTCCATTTTACTAGAATCAGTCAATTTCAAAAATAGTCTTTATTAATATTTTGAATATTACTTATACTATATCTTTCTATGTCAAAATATTTTATTTCTATTTATCTATAATCTTGTATTTTGTTGTCAAATACTTGCAATCTGGGTTAATAGCCAAGGTCTCTAATTAGCTAATCTCCCACCCAATTTCTTTCAGCTTTGAAAACCATTGAGGTTTTGGTGGCATTATACCACAGTTTCCTTATAATCGAGGACTGTGTCTCAATTTATCTTTTATTTAATTTATCTGATAGAGTGTCTTTACTGTTGTTATCATTATTGTAAAAGTAGATTGTAATTAATAATCATAGCTACACTTTATTGAACACTATCTAGGTCTCAGATGGTGTTAAGAGATTTACTTGTATCATCTCCTTTAGTTGTTAAGCCGTCTTACGAGAAAAGTATTATTTTCCTTGGTTTTACAGTGAGACGGTAAATTTTAGAGGCAAGCAGAAAATAATTTGTTCAAGGTGAAATAACTAGGAAACAGTATGGCCAAAATTAGGAACTGTCTAAGTGTAAAGCCTGTGCTTTTACCCAACTTTATGGGTGGAGAATGCTAAATGATAAATGCTCTTAACCAAAATGAATAAATGCTCTTAATCAACAGTGAATGAATGCTTTTAATCAACTGAAGGGGCACAGAACAATGAGTGTATTAATGGTCTTAATCAACAATGAATACATGTTCTTTACTAACTGTATGGACATAGAACACTGAGTGAATGAGAGAATGAATGATGGAATATTGCTCTCCTATACCAGAGATGTGATCATTATGAAGAAACTCAATTTCAACCCTCCATCTAAATGACAGGGTAGGAACAAACAGGGTCAGGTCCAAGGCCTCCCCTGAGTAAGAGCTGGCAGGCTTGATATAATGAGTACATTATGGTTAGAAGCTGGAGTGGAGCACAGGTATCATTCACCTCTCCCTCCATGCTGCATTACCCCTACCCATCCCTGGATGGAATAAAGAAACTTTACTTACAAAATTTCCATAAAATGTGGACTCTACCAGTGTTTTGGTTTGGAAGACTGCAAGTAAAGTAAAACTGTGGGTTTGTGTCGGGAGAAATTCTTTACGCCCTTAACTGCTGCTCCAATAAAGATATGCTTCAGAAACCTGAAAACTCATTCCCACATGCTGGTCCCTGCTAGACCTGCAGGAGTGAACCATAGAGATGGTACCTCAATGGCTTTACCAAGGCGATTTGTACAGTGTCTTAGCCATGCTAGGATGTTGGCGCAAACTATTTAATTTCTCTGTACTTCAGTTTCCCCATCTATAAGATGAGTAAAGTAATAGTAAGGATATGTTTTATATTATGTACTTAATATGTCAATTCTCTAATTATTAAAAAAATATCAATTTGCATATATTCATAAATAAAATAATATACTTCTAATAATATTATAGAGCTCCCCTAACAAATAAATGTTATTGCTTACCAACTATTTAGGCCTTTGGCAAGCACTAAATATGTTACGTATTACTATTGTTACCAATTTTTGTTATATGCTCATGCTAACCCGAAGTTCTCCTAATTTATACTCAGGTAGCCAGTTTTAAAAATTCAATTTCACTACCTATACTTTCTGCTTTTTCTGGAAATCATTGCTTCTTTTCAGCATCAGAAATGGTGCTGGAATTAATCTCTACATTAAACAGACATTTTATTAAACACTTTCTGCATCTGAAAGAGCTTGAACTCTGACCTGAGGGAACTTGTGATCCTAGATGGGAAATTCATCAGCAAGTAAATATAGAGTGTATCTTAAATATTGTGATGATGGGAATCTGAAGTTCTCTGGCAGCTGAAGAGGGAAAATAAAAAAAAAAAAATCCAGGATTTTGTAAGTTGCTGAATGTGGCTGAAGGTGATTATGGGTGGTGGAGAGAAGTTTAAGGTAATATCTAGTTAACCTGAGAATGAGGCATGACACAGCATTTCTAGGTCAGTAAAATGTTGTCCTCTCTGTCCTCTTTTT
Organism: Canis lupus dingo; assembly: GCF_003254725.2. NCBI lineage: Eukaryota > Metazoa > Chordata > Mammalia > Carnivora > Canidae > Canis > Canis lupus. The sequence continues at coordinate 32,348,507 of NC_064257.1, read as the reverse complement.
TTTTTTCTTCTGTCCTCCTCTTCTCCTGTCTCTTTGAATTTGAAATTTTACATTTTCCTGTTTTTATAGAGGAGCTATTAATAGAGACATGTGCCAATTTGTCATCTATGGAATGCAAGGAAATATGTCTTTCCTAGGTGTTTCCTAAGGACCAAATATGGCAAGTTCCTGGTAGGCTACCTTGTTGGCACTGTGTGGGTATTGATATGCTAGGAACTGTGTAATGGATTTCACTACATGTGGTGGTGGAAAGGATTGACAACTGAGAACCACAACATGGGTTTGATCTCTAGGTTTCCTTAGACAAACTAAGCTATCTCTTTGATCTTCAGTTTCTTTACCTATGAAATTGGGATAAGAACATTCCTTCATAGGGTTATTATAAAGACAGAATAAGTTATTATGTAAAAGTGCTCTGTAACCACTGAGGACTAAGTTAAATTTAAAAATGTAAAAAAAAAAGTATAGAGTAACTGTACAAAATGGATCGAAAGCAAGTGTGGCCAAATGGAGTGTCTATAAAGGTAGGAAAAGTTCTTTTCTTCACTTTTTCTCCCTCCTTTCATCCTCCCTCCTTTCTCTCTCCCTCTTGCTCTCTCTCCTTTCCTTCTCCTTCCCATCTTCCTTCTCTCCCTCCCTTCCCTCCCTTCCCTACCCTCCATCCCCTTCTTTGATTATCTCTTCACAAATGCATGACCATGTATTATAGCCAATTTCTTATGGTCAGTAGTATCTTATTTGACATTTGTCTACCATTTTTCCTCTACCTCTCTAAAAAGGGTTGGTTTATTTCTCAAACCCCTTAAATTCTTAGCCTGCATCCTGTTAGTCGCCTAGGTACTCTGACCATTTATCATGACTTCAGTTCACCCTGCAAGTCTCAGACAGGCTCAGCTTCCCTGTATCAACTATTCCAGTGCTTACCTTCCAGCACCCAAGGCTAGTCAGGATAGCTGGAGGTTGTCACAAAATTCTGATGTATCCTTTATGTTTTTCATACTTTGTGACATTACTGAAGCTTTATAACTACTTGGCAATTTTTGTACATTCCTTGCTATAAAAGTCACAATGACTATTTCAATTTTCTTATAATTTATGTATTCCATTTGGGTAGCATTTAGTGTTTTCTGCTTTATAGGATGTGTGTCTGTGTGTGCGTGCAGGTACAGGTGCTTCCTGAATGGGCATTTTAGGGATCAGTCCTAAGTTTTAATAGCTTTTGTAGCTCCTATCACATCTAGTAAATTTGTATTAATTTATTTAACGAATATTTATTGAATTAATTCTATGTGTTAGACATATTCTAAGCATAGGGAATTCAGCAGTATCCCACATGAACATGATTTCTGCTTTCATGGTACTTATATTCTATCAAGGGACAGACGAAAAAATATGTAAACATAAATAACCAAGATAATATCGATTAAGTGAGTTATTCCCTCAAGCCTGTGGTTTTTCCTTTGAGAAATGGTGAAAATTGCATAGTTCTTATCTACCTTTGTGACTTTAAGGGATGGTACGAGTATATTTGGTAATGCCTGTGTGCCCTACAAGGCTATTACCATTATTGACAATAACAGTGGAAGCAATCCTTGATCAGTTGTCAAGGAAACTTAGTTCTAGCTACATTTTAGTCATGAATTCTCTCTCAGCCTCGGTGTTCTCACCTGTAAAATAAGGGAGCCAGCCTGGATGTTTAAAAAGATTCCTTCCAGCATAGCGCTGTATGCCTCTAAAATCATGATACTGCTATTCATGTCTAGAGGCCCCAATTGATCCATCAAAGTATGCAGAATATCTTTGAAAAGACACTATAAATGTCTTCTGGGAAGTTTCATTTTAATAACTATTAGGACAACAGGAATACTGTGTCTTTTATTAAATTTGTCTGTCCCCTGGTGCTGATAGTATCTTCTGAATATAAATTGCACAATATAATATAATAAAGCACAGTTTAGAATTGTTTTCATAATCGTGCATACCATAGTACTCGGCCATAAAATAAGAACTGAAAGTACATCTTGTTCTGTAAACTCATAATTTTCAGCTGTCTAAAAACTGGGTGTAAAAAGGAAATTAATAAGGGAAAACATTTCACAGCATGCCTGCACAGTTGAAAAAAAAGATTATGTTCTTTATAGAAAAAGAAAAAACAGGAACCTTATTCTTCTGGTATTTGGAAAATACCAGAAAATATTTGGAAAATATTTGCATTTTTAATCTCTGTTTTTGCTAATAATTATCACTGGCATATTTATTTATTCATTTGTTTATTCTTTAATTCTCTTAAAAAGCATTTGTTTAGGAGTCCTTGCGTACTCAACTTTCATATCCACTTATATATATTAAAAGAAAAGATGACCTCTAGAAGCTTGGAAAATGTGAGATTTTACATTAAAGATAAATGAATGTCTAGTTGAAGTTCAATATCCTTAATTTGAGTTTGGCCAACCTGTAAGATTAGTTTAAAAGTAACTTGTTCTAGCAGCATTGGTCAGATAGCTTTGAGTCATCATTAATTAACATGGTCATATGATAGATAAAAGATCCACATTAGATGCAAAATGCTTGTTGTGGCAACATAATTCTGTCAATCAACTTCCTTGTCATTGGGACAGAAATTATGGTTTTGATTTCTGTGGTTATAGATAATATAATAATGACATTAATAATATTGTCATAAAATATGCCATGGGCTTTGTCTTTCATTGCATAGCCATCATTTCACCATATTCTTGGAACAAAATGGGAAGAATGGCAAAGTCATTGTGTTCAAAATGCTAAAATGTGGAAGACTCATGGAGTCTTTATCGCCCTCAATGGAGGGCAATAAATGCTGTGAAGGGTGGTATGGAAGAGTTTATTCATATAACCACTCTGGCCTTAGAAAGGTGTAGTGGGCAAGTTTATACATTGTGTGTTTTGACTATCTAAAATGTAGATATGATGTAGATATGATGATCTGCATTATACAGATAAAGAAACTAAGCCAGAAACTAGATCAAGATCACATAGATAAAAATTATGACAGCTGAAGTTTTAACCCCTGGTTCCAAAGCACTTACCTGCTGCAACAGAGACTAGAATCTCTATCTCATTCCCAGATGCTTGCTTGCTGATGGTCATGGGGAAAATGATTAAAAGATCGTGAGTGGATCAATAAAAAGGCAGAAACAATGATAACAACAATGTATGCATATATACACAAACATGCACCCACATACTGCACATATACACAAACACATATACAAACACACATAGATCATACCTACACATACAGATTCTGCTCTTTTTGAGTCAGTGGTATATGCAGCATGGTATAAGAGGAAAAAAAGGGGGGCTTTTGGATCCAGATGACAGGGTTTAAATTCCATTTCCCAATACATGCATAGTGAAACTGGTCCCCACAATCTTTAGAAAATCACTTCCCACATCTGTAAAGTTACATTGATAATGATAATGTTTACTATTCCCATATGTTGAATATTGCATACTCAGTAATGTACTTGAAAGTTACTGTAAGCATTAAAGGTTCTACCAATATCAGCAATTCATTTTAAATGTGGTAATTTATATGAAATTGTCAGATGCTGGTTATTAGTTTACCAGCCTCTATGCCCAGAATCCAATCTAGGTAAATTTGAAGCATCAGTAGATATAATAAAAAATTAAGTGAATAGCCTCTTGTCATAGTATTTTGGAGATCCCATTTTTGTCCTAAAACGTGGAATCATCTGGATAAAGACATTTTATCCTGAAGACAAACTATATGTTGCTACTCAGTGAGCATTTCTCAGGCATCACCTTGCCCATCCAGAGTTTTGACATAGTGATCACTCTGTCAGGAAACATATTTGCTGTATTTTCCTTCCTTTATAGACACTCCTCAGAATCTCTTTTAGCGATTCCTCATCATCTCCCTTTCCTCCAAAGGCCACAGTGCCTTAGGGGTCAGGCCATGGACCTCTATCTTCACAATCTCCATTTACCCCTTTGGGGGTCTCATCCATTCTGATGACTTCCAATGCCATTTACACCTTGAACATTTATTTCTCCAGCACAGACTTCACTCCTCAGCTCCACACTCATATATCTAACAGCCTATTTGACATCTCTGCTTGAATGTCAAAAAAGCATCTCAAATTTAACATGACCCAAACTGAACTAGCAATAGGACAACTGCTTATTCCTACTTGTCCTTCAATTTTCCCTCATTTAAATTAATTAAATGTCATTTTTTTTAGTTGCTCAGGTCAATAGCTTTCATATAATCCTTGATACATTTCTTTCCCTCAAATACTACATGTGGTCTAGTTCACTGGACTCTACTTTCATAATTTGACCAGTTCTCAGTTCCAATGCTGTCATCAAAACTATCCTCTTGCATCTAGATTGCGTAAGGACCTACCTGCTGTTCTTGCTTCTACTTTTGTCCGATTCTGCGATCTTTTCTCAGCACAGCTGCTGAAGCACATGTCATTTCTTTGCTTAAGACTTTCCAATGATTTCCCACTCCATGTAGAATAAAAGTCAAAGTCCTAATAGTGACCTACATGACCTTCATCATTTGCAGCAACCTTCATCTCATCGCTCTGACCTCCTGTTCTTTGGCCTCAATTTTCTCCAGCCCTACTAACCTGCTGGCTGCTCTGTGAAGTCCCAGGCACACTACTTTGGGGCCTTTGCAGGCTGTTTCCTCTGCCAAGAGGAATTTTCTCCAGATATCTGAACACCTAGAACCCTCATGTTTTGTTCATGCATTTACCAAAATCCTCCTTCTCTGTGAAAAGTTCTATGGTTATTCTTTCTAAAATTATACTACACCTATGTTTATATTCCTTTTTCCTGATCTATGTTTTCTTCTTGGCAGTTCTTACCATCTATCAGGCTTTATATTTTACTCATTTATTTATTATGTCTTATCTCCTTCCCCCTTTCATAGAAACTAAGTTCCAAGAGTATTTCTGCCTGTTTTCTTTACCACCATATCCTTAGGTTATAACATTACCTGACATATTGTAGGTGCTCAGTAAATATTTATTGAGTTGATGAATTTATGAATTTTGTTACACATGCATACTAATAACATATGTGTGATATATATGTGTGTGTGTGTATGAATGCTGTGTTGTTAATTGAGAACAAATCATTCAAATGTGCCCTGAGCTTGAATCATCCATAATAGATATCTCAAAGGTCTCTTTTGTTTTATTTGTGTAGGCACTGTCTGAAGAGAAATTGAATGAGAAAAATAGGGTACATCTGTATTCATTCCTTAAATCAAGGACTATGGAGGGGTGCTTGAGTGGCTCAGTTGGTTAAGCATCTGCCTTGGGCTCAGGTCATGATATCAGGGTCCTGGGATGGAGCTCGTTGTCAGGCTGTCTGCTCAGCATGTCAGGCTGTCTGCTCAGCAGGGAGCCTGGTTCTCTCTCTCCCTCATCCTGCCACTCCCCCTGCTTGTGCACACTCTCTGTCAAATAAATAAATAAAATCTTAAAAAAATATATCAAAGATGGAAAAGTTAGAGTGAAATTAAGAGAATCTAAAGGCAAAATTAGTTGAGTATATTTGCAGGTATCATAGAAGTATCACAGACTTAATTAGTTTTAAAAATTCTTCCCAAGACTCCCCTACTCATTTGATGGGCAAACAAACAAACAGTTATAAGATTTTGTTGCTGCCACAATATGAGGGAGAATTTCAACATGGATTATTCAAATGTGGCTTCAAATGCAATTTGTTCAGTAGACAAGAAATGTAGCTGTTCTGGCAAAAGTATGGCACATTCTTTGTATAGCAGTTAAGGTCTGTATTTTTAAGTTGAAGTTAATCAAACAAATAGAGTTGTGTTTTCACGCAGAATCCAGTACCATCATAACCAATACTATCCTCAAAAAGAGAAAAGAGGAAATATTAAGTTGATTTAGAAAAATCTTCGAGACAACTGAATAACAGGAAACTCACCAGAGTAAGTGGAAAAACACTGAAGAACTCTTTTAACATATATTAGTAGAACTTATCATTTGCTATCTAATTCTACAGTAACATCCTACATCTACTTAATGTTTATCTTGCTTTGTTCTTCAGTATATCATAAGCTTATAGAAGATAAAAACCATAAGCACAGGGAGTTGGTTACTTTCTCATTGCCACTAGTGTCCACACCTAGTCCCCTAGCATATTCGAGTAGCAAGTGAGGAGCAAAAAACAAGTCAGAGCTGGGATAATATTCCAGCATAATCTTCCAACATTGTGTAGTAGCTTGAGGATTTTTTCAGGGATCTCCATTTAGTTGACATAAAGGCCACCTGGTAACCCTGAGACTACCAGATTTAGGGTTCATTTCTGGACTAATGTATGTATTAAGTAATATTTTCTGAATTTTTTGTTTGTTCCTGACATTATTTTAGGTGTGTTGAGGATACAGAGAGAAACAAAGCAGGTATGAAATGTATGTTACAGAGAGACAGGCAGTCAATTAAAAAGTAAGTATGTAGCATTGCATAATATCAGGTGAATATTATTATTGGGTTAAGTAGAAAACAATAAAGCAATAGCAGAGCAAGAGGGAGGGTGCCCTTGTTCATTTTTTATGGTGTAGAAAGAACTTTTCTCTCTGAAGAGGTGACTGGGAGAATGACATGGTGCAATTGTCCTTGAGATTCTTTGGGAAAGGATCCTCTAGGTCTCTGGAGATAACACCAAGGTTCTAGGAGTGGTGGAAGAGGGAAAGCATGTTTGGTTTGAAGAGCAGCAGGAAGCCGATGTGATGGTGCTGAGAAAGAGTTAGATCATGGAGGGTTCTTATAAGCCATGGTCAGCCCTTTGGACTGAGATCTGAATGACACAGGAAGACATGGGGTGAGGGACTATGCTTAGCAAAAGACTGTCTTTCAATGATTGATGATTTAAAAGATAATTGTGGCTATTATGTGGCAAATATACTCTAAAGGATGTATTGAGAAACCAAGTAGAAGGTGATTCCAGCAGGGTAGGGGAGACATGATGGTGTCTCACACTGTGTGTAGCAGAGAACTGGAAGTGTTTCTAATACCACATGAAGATAGAGCCTATGTGACTTGATGACAGAATGTGGAATATGAAATGGGATGTGAGGAAGAAGAGGACATTGAGGATGCCACCTGTTTGTGGCATTTGCTGAGGAAGAGTGAAAGTTTGCAGGATGTTGAAATCCAGAGTTCATTCTAGATATGTTGATTTCGATTTTAGCTATCCAGGGAGTAATGTTGAATGGGCAGTTGTATAGATGAGAGTGAAGTTCGGAGGAGGAGACGACTGTATTTTTTTTTAAAAAAATGAAGAAACAAGCATATGGTGGGAGAGGACTGCTAGATGTACCTACCAGGCACAGATCCATCAGGAAAGTTTAGTGTAAGCAAGGGCAGATCTGTCAGGCCTGGTGGATTTTAGGTTGGACACAACTTAATCCTCTTGGAGGTTTATTGCATAGAGTCCTTATTACCACACACACTCATGCACAAAGCAGCAGACTCTTTCCAGGTCTTACTTTCAGTATTTCACCAGGCCTGAGGTCCTTGGCTCAGGAACATTGATTTTTTTGCTGACAACATAACAGGGCTAGAGCAAGAGGTACTTGACACAGCACCATGCCCATGGGGCGGTGGGGGCAGATAAAGCATGCAATTCTCATCAGGTAAATTGATGAAGTAATCATCAGGTCTTTTCCCTCTCATAACTGAGATTCAGCATTTCCAATACTGTCCACTGAGTATTTGAAGACATTAAGTCAAGTAAGAAGGCATACAACTTACAACATAAATGTTTTCTGGAGAGTGGATGCAAGCCCAACTTTGACGAGTAAAGATGTCACCTCTTTTGGTGACAATTATAGCTTGTGTCAAAGTCTTATATCATGCCAACACCATTTCCTCTCTTAAGGAAAAAAAAACTTTTTTTTTTTTTTTTTTGATAATTGTTTCCTTCGATGCCTCATTGGTCCTTTTCTTCAATCTGTAAAATGTTTTAACTGGTTCATATCCACATGGATTCCCTAGGTCTTATTCTGCATTTATGCAATTAAAATTCTCCAGTGTATGAATCCTCCTTTATTCCTCATCACTGCTGATTATTTTGACTCAGTGCCTACTGTCTTAGTGAGATGTCAGTGTCAATTGGATTTTGCTGTCATGGTGGTCAGATTATGAGCTTTGGTCATCATTGTAAGGCATCTCATTTATGATAAGAAATGTAAGAAAAAAATGGGCAGCCTGGGTGGTCAGTGGCTTAGCGTGGCCTTCAGCCCAGGGTGTGATCCTGGAGACCTGGGATCGAGTCCCATGTCGGGCTCCCTGCATGGAGCCTGCTTCTCCCTCTGCCTGTGTCTCTGCCTCTCTCTCCTCTGTGTGTCTCATGAATAAATAAATAAATAAAATCTTTAAAAGAAAAAAAGAAATGTGAGAAGAACAAGGAGTTACAAGTAGAGATATGATAAGCTGGGGTGCTAGAGGTTACCCTGACATTATATAAGTGTTTTTTATTGTTATTCACTCACATTATAAGCTTATGTTTAACATATAATTTATTCATTCAGCAGCTAGTGATCAGGCTTTAATTAGGCTTTGGATTTACAATGGTGAAGAAACAGACACTAGGTCTACTAGTGAGCTTTCAGACAGACAATAAACAAACCCTGTGTGTGTGTGTGTGTGTGTGTGTGTGTGTACAATCACAGCCTATGAAGGAAACAAATAAGGTGCAAAGAAAGATAGGTCTTTCTTAGGTCAAGTGACTAAGAATAGCATTTCAGAGGAAGTGACAATTAAACTGAAATTTGAAGGATAAAAAAGGTCAACAAACATTGAGAGCCGTGGGAGAGTATCTAATATTGGAAAAAGGAACAGTGTAAACATCCTGGGACAGGTGCATTAGGGAAAGATTAAGACATTTGTGGTGGACGGGGGAAAAGCAAGTCAAGAAAAAAAAGAAAATAGGTTGGAAAGAAGGCAAGATCTTTAAAACTTGGTAAGTTTATTAGTGTTTCATTTGAGAAGTAGAGCAAATGGCAGCAAAATCGCATGTATTAGTGTTTGCCCCTTCAGATCATATTATTTTCACCTTCAAAGTCCAATACCAATTGATATGTTATGTAATGGCATATTCCCTATGAGCTTTATGATGAACTCTATCTTGGAGATTAACAATGTACTCATGATTTCTGTAGAACTACCATGTTATTAAAAAAATAAAATCTTAAACTGTAATAAGTACTTAATGTAAGAGTTAAAATCAAAGATGTCTGGGTTCATGTATTAGTAAGTAGTTAGCTATATGATCTTTGGCAATTAATCTCTCTGAACCTCAGTTTTTTCAGCAATAAAATGGGAATAATATTTGCTAAATTAGGTTGTTGTAAGCATTAATTGAGATGATATATGGCAAGTGCTTGTCATAATATAAGGTCTCAATAAATAGATTATTAATTATTATTATCACTACAATTAAACTTACTGCTATCAGATGAAATCACTTTCTTCCTTTCTCTAGAATATTTTTTTTTCTTTGCTATAAGCTTGCTATAGGGATGCCTGGGTGGCTCAGCAGTTGAGCATCCTCCTTTGGCTTTGGTATGATCCTCGGGTCCTAGGTTCGAGTCCCACATCAGGTTCCCCGCAGGGATTCTGCTTCTCCCTCTGCCTATGTTTCTGACTCTTTCTCTGTGTCTCTCATGAATAAATAAATTAAATCTTGAAAAAAAAGGTTGCTATAAGCTTAAAAATGGTAAATTGTGACAAAGTTTATTTTGTATGCTATCTTACGAGACCAACAGAATTGTTGAGCACCCTTTCCAGAATGATGGCCATATTTTCTTCTTTGCATATTTCCAAAATATATTAGAGGAGCTAACGCAGCAGAGGGAAAGCAAAAAAAAAAATTACAAGAGAACATGAAGCATTTCTTCCAATTAAGTTTCAGAAGTAGATTGCAAAACTGTCAGTGTAGAGGAAGAACAAAGACACAAAGAAATTGTCTCCATAGCTTTGTAGTAAAACTTTGGAATTAGATCTGAAGCGATAAGATATGGGGGCTTCTTTTGAGACTAAAGACAAAAATTAGGGTTGTGAATAGAGGAATGACTGTCTAATGATCTTTCATAGAAGTTCTGTTTTGGCTAGTGGTATTTTAAAGTGGAAGACAACTCTTAATTTAAAAATAAATATCAATGAAAGAGATTAAGAGATATAAACTTTGTTATAAGATGAATAAGTCACAGAGATGAAAAATACAACATAGGGAGTATAGTCAATAATATTGTCATAATATTGGATGCTGAAAGATGGTGGAGTCACTTATCATAGTAAGCAATGAGTAATGTATAGAGTTGTTGAATCACTATGTTGTACACCTGAAACTTATATAACATTGTATGTCAAATATGTACAAAAATGAATTCTAAGAAGTAGATATTCTATTGTAAAGAGTTAATCCTAATATCATAGTTTTGGAAAAGCAAATTAGCAGGTTGACTATGTTGAGATTTCTTAGGAGTTTTCTACATAGGAGTTGGTCACTCTAATTGGACAGGTCAGATAGGTCAGCTCATATACGACTAGGGCAGAAAATATAGAAGGGAAGTTATCCTAAGGCAGTTGCAAACAGAGGAAGTTCAATTTGAGAGGCACATCTCAATGACAGAGGTCCTCAAAACATGTAAGCAGAATAGATACTATAGGATTTGCTATTTTAAAACAATTCTAAATTCTTTTTCGATACTCTAAAATTCAGTGAAATTTGTTACATACTCACTACTTGTTGAGCCAGATGTATACACAGATGAAAAAATTGTGCCTGTCCAAGAGAGACTATATAGAAACACATAATTGAAACACAATAAGAAGTATGGAGTGGACCTTCTGTACCTTCAGACTACATTCTAGAAAATGTCAATGATTAAGCATTCTAAAACTTGGCATATACCTATATCTAATTGTTTGTTAGAGCATCATACACATGTACACACACATGTATAGTAAACATTCATGTGTGTGTGTGTGTATTATGGTGTCATGATGCTTAGGGATAATTAAGACCTTCTGAAAGTAGGATCTCTGATTTTATAACCTTGTTATAATGCTTATTAGCCATATGATTTTGGACAAGCTACTTAACTTCCCTGAGCTTTGATTTCTTCACATATGAAACAGGGATATTAAAATCTATCCCACAGCCTTGTGAAGATAGTAAAAGATAATGCTGGTTAAGCATTGGACCAGTGCCTGACACAGGGAGTATTCAAGAAATACTCGCTATTACTTTTCTTATTGTTTTTATTATCATTGTTTTATTTTTACTCTTAGTAGTAGCAACAGTTTGGTAAAATCAAGTTAACTGAGAGAATATTTTCTCAGTGGCTATTATTCTCCTATTTTAGAGGGCACATATTGAGATCTTTCCCAAACTTTCATTGTATCAAGAATACAAACATTTCTATGGCCCTTAACAAGTGCCCGGCAGTGATCTGCTATACAAGTATTAATTCATTTATCAGAATAATAATGACATAGCAACTATTATTATTATTATACTACTTCACATTGTACTAACAGGGAACCTTCTATACTAGCTATTGAAGAAGAGGAAAGGCAATGTCCAGAAAAACTATTGCTGACAGGATAATCCCATAAATTCCCTCCCTCTTTTCTTTCCTCCGTTACTCTCTCTTCTATATTGAAAAGTTGATTCAGATTATATTACAATTTTCCTACTTTCTTTCAAATAATATATCATAGTCATGTTTACATGTTATTACCTACAGATCCATCTCATTATTCTTAAATTTTATAGAACTTTATTTTTGCAAGATGAACAGAGTTCTGGACATGGATGGCAGTGATGGTTGCACAAAAGTCTGAATGTACTTAATACCACTGAACTTTACACTTAAAAATGGCTCAGTAGAAAAAAAAATGGCTCGGTAGTAAATTTTGTTATGTGTATTTTACCATGATAAAAAAAATTGGGAGAAAAGTAAAGGCTATAGAATTTCATTGCCCATATTAGATTTTGTTCAAACTCTCTCTTGTTGAAGAATGTTTACAGTAGTGCTGTGATAATTTTCTTTGAACATCCTTTTCTGTAGTGTATGATAATAAAATAATAGGTATAATTTATTGAGAGCTTACTATGTGCCAAACACCATGCTAAGCACTTTATATAGATAATCGAATTTGAGCCTCACATCAGTCCTGTAAAGTTGATACCCTTTTCCCTCTCCCTGGATTATGCAGGTTGTTCCTTGCTCTGGGGTACCTGCTTGAGGTGGCAATTTGGGGCTGATATCCAGCTTGAACTTTTCACCAAACCTTGGCCCAAGGTTCCTTTTAGCAGAAAGAAGGAGGGATTTATTCTAAAATGCCCCAAGACACCTTATGGTTGTCAAACCTTGTGTCCCTAGCCTACCTCTATCCAGAGGAGCAACTTTTCCTAATCCTGAGGCATCTTATGGCCAGCTATGATCCTGTAGTTGCCCCTAACTTTTGTTGCAGAGCCAGGGTTGAATTCAGGAAGTCTCCATGAGAACTCTATACTGAGTCACTACAGAGACATTGCCTCTTGAGAAATAAATTCCCAGGAGAGCAATTGCTAAGTCAAAGGATAGATACATTGAAGATGCTGAGTTTCTTCCAAAAACACTTTAATCTATTTCTTTTCCACCAAGAGTTTTTGAGAATTTCTGTTTCCTTACACCCTAGGAAATCTTGGATTTCACAATTCCTTTTTCTATTAGGTTTGAATTATCATAGTGCAAAATGTTGTCAGACACAGCTACATTTTTTTCCACTGTTGTTATTTTACTTAATCTAAGATACCTGATACTTTTGACTTTTTGTCCTAAATGCAAAAGTGGGTGTTTAAAAATCTTAGAAAATTAATGTGTTGACATTGATTTTTCTCTGTCTGAGCAACTTGATTTGACACATGAAAATATCATAGTTCTTCTGACATACTTGATAAAGAGATTTGATAATACAAAGACTTAGACTTGGTTTATTATTATTATTTTTTAATTTTTATCTTATTTTTTATACTTGTTTTGGGTGATAGTTTGAAGTTTGTGAGAGCAGATATAGATACTAAAATATCTTACTGTATTTTAAAAGGCTGTTTGATCCATCATTAGGCCATTTCCCTTAGTGTAAGTAAAATCAATTTTATTAGAGTATTTGCCAACCATAAGCTATAACTATAGACAGTGTATGTGCTTTATATTAAGCTACTTCAAAGCCTGTGTTAATAGAATCATCAAGGCCTCCAGTCCAGGCATACTTGTAAATTACTAGTGTGTCCTTTTGTCTTTAAAGATCTTCTGATGTGGAGAATGGATAAAAGTTTGGAACTATTTTTAAAGACGCATTTAAAACTTGATTCACACAGATGTAGATTTTATTTGTATTTCTTTCACTCAAATGCTTTCTGTATTATATTAGTCCGAACTTTCTCTCATTTTAATCTATTCCATCTTTTCCATTTTAATTCTTTTTACCATCTTTTGGTGCCTAACAAACATGTAGCCTCAAATAAAAAAGAATAGATCTCATTCTCAGTCCAATGAAACAACTCAGAAGAGGTAGAAAAAATAGAGACCAGCTGTTCTTACTCCTAGAGATTTACTATGAGTCCCCCAGAGGAAGAAGAATTACAGATCTTCTAACACAATCAAAATTTAAATAATAGCTAACATTTATATTAAGGGATACTGTTTTCCAGGGACAATGTCAAGTATTTTCCATGTATTGACCTCCTTTATCTTATGCATCCTACTTTTCAGATGAGAAAATTGAAGCATAGACAGGCTAAAAACCTTACCTAAAGTCGAATGGTTCTGAACCAAATAGCTTGAGCCACCTCTCTTAACCATTGTGTTATACTACAGAGAGAAGGAAGTTTGTTTTAGGTAATACAGGGTTTACTTTGACTATGTTTTCAGGAGACAAATATAACTAAACAACATGAATATTTGTTATGCCTCCTTCCATCACTCCTATGGTGCTCTTAAGACTCAGTTCTGTATGTTGAGAAAGAAACGAAAGACAGAGAAAAGTCATCAATAGGTTCTGCACCTGAGTCAGATCATGTTTTGGTAGCCAAAATTATCTTGAAGAAACTGGCTGTAATCAACACAGTTTAAATAAAAAGAAATTATTTTTAGCTTGATAAAATAGTGGGAAGAGAAAAGAGAAAGAATACTGAATAGTTCAACCAGAGTATATCACATTCTAACACAAGAATGAAACTTAATAAACACACAAGACACACTGAAGGAAGGTTAATTCCTTTTAGTGAAACTTTTCAACAACTTCTCCATCACTCTGTGGGTCTTTCTAGTTATGCCCTAATAGTAACACCAGTACTATTAGTAATAGTCATAGTGGCCATGCTAGCTGAGAAGCCAATAAAGCACTAGCACTAGTATAAGCATGGACTTTAGAGTCAGAAGATCCAACTCCAGAAACGTGCCTCTTCCACTCACAAGTTTTGTGACCCTAGAGAAGTGACTCTCTTATAGCCTTCATTTCTTTGTCAAATAAGGATAAAGATATTTATCTCACAGGACTGTTAGGAATAAGTGAAATGATTATTATGATCACCTAGCATGTACTGACACTTAGTGGGTCCCTAATATCTACAATAAATGTTAGTTTCTTTCTCTTCTTTTTATTCCCACCCTTCTCCCCTCCTCCTCCTCCCCCTCCTCCTCCTCCTCCTCCTCTTCCTCCTCCTCCTCCTCCTCCTCCTCCTCCTCCTCCTCCTCCTCCTCCTCCTCCTTCTTCTTCTTCTTCTTCTTCTTCTTCTTCTTCTTCTTCTTCTTCTTCTTCTTCTTCTTCTTCCTCTTTCCCACAATGGCCTTCAGTTTCTTCAGTTGGAACAGAAAGAACAGGATGTCCGACAGTTTCTAAAAACATTGTTCACTCTCCCATATTGGCACGCTGCTACCCAAATCTTCTGTACCAACTACTCTTAGCATCTAAAATAATTACTGAGTACTTTTTATAGGCTTGGTATGATCTTTCTACTGTTCTCAGGTCAGTCTAGGCTTATTTAAGAATCCACTTGTAATGTATTTATTTTGTCATTTCTTCAAAATATATGTCACCATGGAAACCAACATTTTATAATTCCATTTGTAAAGGCAAAATGTAATACATTCCTTTAAGTTAAGATGTTTATTCTTGGGAGCCTTCTTTAGAGAGTCTCCTTAAGACATTTTTTCTTTCTTTTGAGCCTTAAGCCCTCTTTTCACTTGGATACTGATTTAAAGTATTAGGGCTAGATATGTCCAATAATCATAGATTGTGCTAACAAGTGAAAGTTTTATGTAAATTCTTATGTCATTTGTGTTTTTTTACACAAGATGAAGCAAATGAAACAGTAGGACAAATGATGTGTGTCAACTCAATTCTTATTGGAATGACACCACTCCTGGCCAAACACAACAATCTGGTTAAGGTTTTATCCTGCCTCAGGCACAGAGATAGGGAGTCAGTTAGACTCCAGGGATGGCAAATAACAGAAATTGATTGTAGCTAACTCATGCAGAGAAAGCAGGATATCAGTTAGCTGGATGATAAGAAGAGCTATGGGAAGGGTGATGACAAACTAGAAAATCAAGGTTCTGTAAAGATGAGACTCAGAAGATCTAGGAGTCTAGATAACTAGAACTGAATGAACTAGGTCAAAATGAGCTTCTTCAGCTTATAATTTTTCCTACCTTGACATCATGCCTCTTGAGATTTAAAGTCTTAGAAGGGAGAATCTGATTTTTATTTATTTTATTTATTTATGAGAGAGAGAGAGAGAGAGAGAGAGGCAGAGGGAGAAACAGGCTCCATGCAGGCAGCCTGACGTAGGACTCAATCCCAGGATCCCAGGATCCCAGGATCATGCCTTGGGCTGAAGGCAGGCGCTAAGCCACTGAGCTACCCAGGGATCCCTGAGAATCTGATTTAACTTGCTTGATTTAGGGGGTATAGAGTGGACACATTGAATAAGAATTCTACCATGCATGATGGAGGCAAGGAGATTTTTAAAATACCAAAAGAAGAAAAGAAGAGAGAGTAAATACTAACCAAGCACAAATCAGTGAGGAAAGAAGTCCACTGTAGAAGACAACAAATTCTTCCTGGCAATGATTCAATTATTTGGAAATATTTTTATAAAAAGAAATTTATACAGATTTTATAACATTTTTTTCAAAGATAAAGTACCATTAAGCCTTAGATTTAATATAGAGCAATGGAATAAAACTTACTGAATATACAATGTTTTTAAACTATGTTTAGTTATGGTAAGACACAAATTTATTTCATAATTCTGGTTCTGCTTCCAACCAGCTTTATAAATTTAGGTCACTAACATTATTTTTTGGATACTGATTTCTTACCTACTTAAAATGAGGAAATTGGGTAAAGATCTCTTTAAGGTATAAACTATAGCATAGGAATGATCCTTGGACCCCCACTTGCATTTTCAATCCTAACCCAAACCAATAAGGTGTGTTAGTTTGTGACAATGCTTTCAAACTTTGGCCATAGTAAGCTGGATTAGCGTCTTTGATTAACTCATCTTGTTCCAATAAAAAAAAGAAGTACCATAATTATTCTCGGCATGCATCCAAAAATATGCCTCACTATCCAGTTCCAATTAATAATGTGTGACTTGTTAAAAACACATTTTGTTCATTTGAAGGTTTTAATAGCACCCAGTTTCAACTTAGTTCTCTTGGGAAAATATTTAGCATGCATTTAACTAGCTTGACACATACAACTAATTAATTTGTCTAAAGCAAACTATTATATGAATCATAAACAAGGAACTGAAAATTGAAATAATGCCAGAATTAAAGCTTGAGGTACCTTTTGTTTAATTAGCCTCAGGTTGTTTTTTTGGTCTCTATTTCTATTAAATAAGGTACATAGATTAATGTTATGTCATTTTCAGATAGAAAACTGAAAACTCACATATGAAACGGAGTGTTCTTTATTTTTTTTATAAAGATTTCATTTATTTATTTGAGAGAGAGGGAGCAAGCATGAGCAGGGGAAAGGGCAGAGAGAGAAGCAGACTCCCTGCTGAGCAGGGAGCCAGATGTGGGGCTGGATATCAGAACCCCGAGATCATGGCCTGAGCAGAAGGCAGATGTTTAACTGACTGAGCCACCCAGGCGCCCCTGAAATTAGGTGTTCTTTATGTATTTTCAGAGATTGAAATATCTTTCAGAAATCTTATTTTTAAGGATTGTATCTAAATGGCAAAGATAACTGATAGTGGACAGGGTGACAAACTAACATGAGCTGCTATGCCTTTCTTCCTAACACAAATTCAGAGAGGCACAGAAGCAGGAGGGAGCTTGATAGATTAAAGAATATTTGCATTACAGGCTTATTAAATATTTAGTACTTTCCATTTCTTAGCAAGAGTATACATTTATTCTGAAAAGACCTTGAGAAATAGAAATTGATTATATTAGTGCAATATAATCCCTAAAATGGAAGAAGATCAGGTACAATGAGGAGAGAGGTTTTTTGATGTGGTATTTCCTTGCTCCTTGCCTCTTGCCAGTATTGCCTTGGAAGGATCATTGCCCAGTCGGTAATTAATGAAAGACAGAAGAATAGCAGTGCCAGTTGAGTGTGGTAGTGGGATGATATAATTTAGCTGAGGTGAAATACAGATAACAGGAAGTGTAGGAAGACTGGCTGGTTATTGCCATTTATTACTTCTCACCTCTTTCTCTAAACTTGAAGGTGGGAAAATTATATCCCTCATCTTATGTTGGTGGAAGTGGAAGATGTTTTCCTGTAATATAGATTTACCTAGTATAGAGGAATTTATATAGAGGAGGCCCCCTACCTTGATGCGCTTACATTCCCAAGTCCTAAACTTATGTGAAGCTACTAAATATGGACTGGACTGCTTTATCTACCTCTCCCCATGCTCATCACTAACCCAGCGACTGATAGATCTGGAGAAAAACTGACCTCAAGGAAGCCTAATAACTTATCTGGGGGAAGGCAGTCAACACTACAGAAGAAAGACCACATGTTCAACAGCTCATATGAGAAGAAGCAGAATCCCTTGGCCAGATGGAGAAAAGATCTAAAAAAGAAGAGAAATTATCTTCAAAGAAATAAAATAGTGGTATAGCAGGAGTAAGCAATTTGTAAAGAACTAATTCAAAATATTGGGTGTGAATTATATAATAATTCAAATAAAGAACTCAATGAGTTTAATAACACAAAGAAAATAATTGAAGAATGAATTAGTGAATTGAAAGGTCAGATTTAGAAAACGTTTCAATAAATCCTAGGAAGGGATCAGTAAGCAAGAGAGAGATGGAAAATAAAAATACTAAGTAAAGGCATATGGAATCTAAAAGTCTCAGCAGGTATATAGGGAATTTTCTAAAAGAGAGAGAAAAAAATAAATAATGAAATAATGGGAGGCAATAGTTGAAGAAATAATTTACCTTAATTTTCAGATTAAAAGAAGGAAGAAAACACTTTGAAGTAGCATATAGAATGCCAAACAAAAAAGAACAAACAGAACTAAGTTAAAAAAAAAAAAACTCTTAAAAAAACTAAACAGAATTTTAAGGACACCAATAAAAGAAGGGATAAAAGGGTGGCTCTACGATCTTAGAGCTTTGGATTAGTGTCAGAGTACTTAAAAACTTAGAAAAATTATAATATAATGAAATAATATTTTCAAAGAAAAAAGCTTTAGAATTGTTTGTCTAACTTCACACAAATGTGAGTAAAATGAAATTTTTCTCAGGCATCTAAGACCTCAGAACTTTTACCACAGTAAGATTAATTTCAAAAAGAATCTCAGAGGAAGTATTTCATTAAAAAGAACAGCAAGAATTCCAAGAGGATGTTGAAAGATCTATGAGAAAGATGAGTAAATAATTTAGTAGAATTTAATTTTTTTTAAATGTAGCCAAAAATGTGTATAAATGACAACCCAGAAAACTGTATGCTGCAAACATGAGGTAGGACTAGGCACATTCCTATATACTTATTTTTTTCCATGAAGAAGCTATAAATAATAATACAGTTAGAAAAGTGATATAAAATAAATATGCCTTTAAGTTTAAAATTAAAAACAACAGAGAAATAATGTGTAACTTTCAAATGAACAGAGAGAAAAGAGAAATAGAGAATATGGTAAATATGTCACATGAAATAAAATGATTGAGGACAGTCACAGTGTAGCCATAATTGCCATAAATGTAAATAAGTTAAGTTAGCTGATCAAAGGAATATCTCATATTAGATGAAAATTATCAATTAATCTCATAATTTCAGTTCCTCAAGAGGTAAGTTTTCAGGGAGAGATTTGTATGCAAGAGGTTTTCGGGTTGGGCTTTCAAGCACCATAGTTGTAGAGAATGAATTGTATGAATGAGTTGTAGATAATGATGGAGAATTGAACAGAGGAAGAAGATGAACTGTGATACAGTTTCATCAAAACTCTCTGCTGAATTCACAAGAGAGTTCTGAAGCTGGGATGGCCCCTCACATATGTCTAAAATTGAAGCTGTGGTGTCGGGGCTTAATACCAACACATTGACCAGAAAAATATTAGGTGTGGACTAATACCGAGGTGACATAACCTCGAGTGAAGCAGCTCCCTCTGGTCAAAGATAATTCCTAGACAGGGACTCAACTGTTAGTCATAGACAGGCAACACTGCCAGTGACCGAAACAATGAGTTTCTCAGTCCTGAAGAGGGGAAGGGTGGGGTCAGCACAGTTTACTGTATAGTCCACACCTTTAGTCACCCAGCTCAACTTGCTTTGGGAAATACCTTCACTCACCTAGAAACAGCTTCTCCACAATTCTAGGAGGTCTCTTTTTCTGGGAAAACTCCAAGAGAAAGGCTAGTGGGATAAACTATAGCCCCTGCTGCTATAGGAGTTGTTGGGACCACCACAAATGATACTCATCATTTTCCTGTACTACTATCCATCTTAGCCACCCCTGCCACCCATCAGGTTCATCTAGTACCTCTGTTGGTCTTGGTGACACTAACATCTATATGAGGTCTGAGTCCTTAGTTCAGGATTTATTTATTTATTTATTTATTTATTTATTTATTTATTTATTTATTTATTTATTTATTATAGACCTAGAGAGAGAGAGGCAGAGACACAGGCAGAGGGAGAAGCAGGCTCCATGCACCGGGAGCCCGACGTGGGATTAGATCCCGGGCCTCCAGGATCGCGCCCTGGGCCAAAGGCAGGCGCCAAACCGCTGCGCCACCCAGGGATCCCTACTGTCAAGGTTGTTGAGGGCGGTATCAAGAAATGTCATTGTAGATCGCTAGTGTCAAACATATTCTCTCTGCCTCCAGGTATAACAGCAGCTCCTCATCCTCTTGATGATCAGAGTCAAACCCCTATCAGGATAGTGTCTCCTTTCCTGGTCTGTTGGTGTTTTGTCAGGAAACATCCAAAGTAACTAGATGGCAACCATGGCTTAAATTTTCATGGAAGTATTGTGGCATTTGCCATGGTGAAGGTGTTTCCCTCAGGGAAACATAATCTCTAGATCCACATAATTTGAAGTTGCAGGGATGGAAATCATGTATTCCCCAGATGGATTCCTGAATGATAATCTGTCTCTATCCCTTGGTTCTTAGATCTGTGTATTGTTTGTTGAGGTCACAGAATCAAACAATTGTTAATTTAGAGCATATACTGTGACATGAAAGATGACATTCTATCCTTTCTTGGTATCACTCTTAAGCTGGTGCCTCAGTTTATAAGTGGTGCAGCGTGTGGTGGGACCAGTGGATCTCATGGTAATGTGTCACTGCTACACCTCCGTTGTTATAAAAGTAGTACCTTGGACTGAAGTGACATTATGTGGGATTCCTCACTGAGAGAACAAACTTTGTAAGCTTTCAGATAGTGATGTGAACTGAGGCCCTGTGGGCAGCAGTGTCAAATGTATACCAAAAATATGTGTCAAAAATTTACATATTTTTCTGCCTTTTTCAGTGTAGGAGAGATCCCATGAAATCAATCTACTTTGCCACCAAGAGCTGGTTGGTTTTATTTAGGCATGATATCATATCAGGAGCTCAGTTGGCAAATAAAATATTCTGAAGTGGCAGTGCCTAGATTAGATTTGGTGACCAAGAACCTATACTTTTGCTGATAAATAGCTTCTATTCTTATTACCATGTATACCATTGTGGCAGCACTGAGGAAGTTGATGCAGGGACCAATTGACCTTGACTGGCCACCTTGTTCAATTGATTAGTGCCTCTTCCATGATGGATAGTCTGTGGTAGGAATTAATATATCAGACAAAAATCCACATGCTTGGGATCCCTGGGTGGCACAGCGGTAAATTTAGCGCCTGCCTTTGGCCCAGGGCGCGATCCTGGAGACCCAGGATCGAATCCCACGTCAGGCTCCCGGTGCATGGAGCCTGCTTCTCCCTCTGCCTGTGTCTCTGCCTCTCTCTCTCTCTCTCTGTGACTATCATAAATAAATAAAAATTTTAAAAAAATTCACATGCTTTGTGACAACTCCTATGTGTTCATACATGTGCCTCTTCTTAAGGCTTCCCTGTCTTAGCTATGCTAATAATTCCCTGAATTAGCTATGCTAATTCCCCTGATGCAGCTCTGAGGCCATTCACCACTGGCCTCAGAGCTATATAATAGATATATTATATATATAATAATATATCTATATATTATATATAATATATTATTAGCATAATATCAATACATATATTAATATACCAAATATAACATATTATTATATTATGATAATTATAATTATTAATAATACTATAATTAATTATACTAATACTATAATTATACTAATTATAATTATTAATTACTGTGTATTATATATTAATATATATCTATTATATAGACATAAATCTATATCTCTCTCTATATATATATTTAACCTCAGGCCAATATTCATTCCACGCAAAGTGAAGAGTTAGGCATATTGTCCAGAACTCTGCTGAATGGCAGGATTTCTCCCCACTTCTTTCTCTCAGGGCCATCAAAAGTGGGACTATAATATAGAGTGGTCCATCTTTGTTTGTTTTAATCAACATATTAAGCCAAACCATCTAAGGGCCAAGTTCAGCCTTTTTTCTCTATCAACTAGTAATAAAGGCTGCCTTACCCGTGTGAAATTAGCATACATAGAGAGATCTGTACGGATGGCAGTGGTGTGTGACACCACCAGTAGTGTCTGGGCCATCTGCTCCTACAGCTTACTTCTGCTCTCTGTTGCATCTCTCCATCTTAGATGTAGATACCACTTCTGTGGGACAATGGGTTGCTGTCTTATAACTTGTTTCTGACACAGCCCAGCTCATGATGGGCAGTTTGGCTGGTTGTTCCCATGTTCCAAGGCTAGGTATTCCTGCTCTACTGGAGCACAAAGGCATTTCAGAAGTTGTTTTTCAAATGGCATGTAATTTTCTGCTATAGTTTTCTGAAGTCTTGCTTTGGAACCCTAAGTATCCACATTGTAATACTACTACTGATGATTGCCGTAACTCTACAAGGCATGTTTTACATCACAGATGTCTCTAATACCATAGATTCTGCTGGTTTGCATGGCCCAGGAGGCAGAGATGTTTGCACTTGCACTTGCTGCAAAGCCCATCCTATTCTAGGCCTGGTTTAAAGTTGACAGCCTTCCATTTCACTTGGTAGATTTTTGCATTTGTTTGTTTGTTTGTTTGCTTGTTTGTTTTAATCACATTGAGTCATTTGATGAGAGATAGGATGCACCATAAATTGTCCTTTACATTGGAAGGGATGCCCAAACATTCCTCAACCTAGTATGTCCCTAAAAACTTCACAAATATGATAGGCCTCTGTATCTTCTTTTTTTTTTTTTAATATTTTTTCTTTATTTATTTATGATAGTCACAGAGAGAGAGAGAGAGAGAGGCAGAGGGAGAAGCAGGCTCCATGCACCGGGAGCCCGACGTGGGATTCGATCCCGGCTCTCCAGGATCGCGCCCTGGGCCAAAGGCAGGCGCCAAACCGCTGCGCCACCCAGGGATCCCGGCCTCTGTATCTTCTAAAGCACATTTATCTTACAAAGACCTTAATGTACTTGTCATTTCTCGCTCATTCAGTCTGATTAAGATGATATCATTGATAGGATGCACTATGATGGAATTTTGTAAAATGGCCATCTGGTCCAAGTTCCTTCAGCCTCTCTTATGACAGACAGTAAAAGAGTTAACAAGAAGTTTCCCATCCCACCTGAAAGCAGTGCTTTTCTGGTCCTGGTTCCCAGTAAGAATGGAAAAGAAGGCATATACCAAATAGATGACTGCAGATCATATGCTGAAGCTGGGTTAATCTGATCCAGTCACTTTCACTGCATATTTAACAGCAACTACTAATGTTTGTTGGTATTTGACAAAGTTTGAAGTAGTCCACAATAATCCAAAAAAATCTTTTTTTTTGTCAAGACCAGACTATTTTGGAGATATGATCAGAACCATTACCTCTACATCATTTAGTTCCTTAAGGGTGGCACCAATCTCTGCCAATCCTCAAGATATAATATCATCGTGCCTTTACTATTTCTGCCAGGTTGAGGAGGGGAAGAGTTTTTAGTTTTCCTTTTAACTTTCCGCAGTCTGATTGCTCTTACTTCACAGACCAAGGAAGTAATGTGACAGTTCAGTCAACTAGCAAATGTGTCTATTCTGATTATTCATTTGGTAGATGGGGAAATGACCATTGGGTGGATCCACAAGTTCAGTGGACCTACTGTGAGCTGAGTCTGGACAGTTGTCTGTTGGTTGGTCCTCATTGATCCTTATTCTTAAAGGGTTATCATGATCATGCTTCAAGTATCAGTATCATCTCAGATCCTGTGTCAGACAGTTTCAAATGTCTGAGTGGTCTGATTTCTCCCCCTTTTTTTCAGTGTAGTTTCCTTTGAGGAAGTCTGAAGGAATAATTAGAATGCATACATGTAATGGTGTTATAGAGTCCTTCCTCATGAGGACCTGGCCTCTCCTTCAGGCATCGGGTCCTGGGTCTAAAATCTGGTTCAGGTATGTAAAATGGCAAGAGGTCATGATTTTTATTGGAGTGAATTCTTTCAGCTTCCTGATAATCCATCTTTGGATTATTTTGATTTTATAGATTGAACAAAAACCCTTGCAGGTTTCCAATACATCTAACCTCTAGGATACTCTTTTCTATATAATCATCACCATAGTTCTCTGTAGGTCAACACCACCCCCATTTTCTGGCTGCCATGCAGACTTTTTGCTTATTTCTATAATTGTAGCCACCTGCTTTTCTCATAGTTAAATACCACCAGCTGGTCTCCATTATTTTGAGATCTTATCATGTCCTATTGATATCAGTTCTGTAACAGCTTCTCTTACCACCAGATGGCAAGCTTCTTAGTGATGTTGGTGCCCCTCTAAATAGTGTGTTCCTTAGAGATTTGGAAAACCAAGTGTCTCTGGGCTTTCCCCATGGAACATTGTTGGATGGTAGGTTTCTTAGCTGTTCTGGTTATCACTGGGAGGAGCTGTAAGCTGAAGAGGACTTGTCACAGACATAGGTTAAGAAGCAGCCAAGGCTTCCTAGTGAATACTAAGAGCAAAGGTAGAAAAAAAATGATGTAGGTAAAATCATTTGGAAAACAATTACTCTGCTTGATAAATTAGTCCTGTGTCTTTCCTTCGCTCAATTAACACATGAATGACTGACTTTAGCTCAATGATGCTAACAAAATATTGACAGAAAAAAAAACCATCAAATTTAAAGCAGAATCCTTGTTAATGCTAAACCCAAATATTTCCAATGATTTATTTCTATCAATTATTAAAATTTGTCAATGTATTCTATTAGGAATAGAATAATCAATTCTTACTGATTCCATTTTAAACTCCCTAATAAAAAGTAAAAAGCATGTTTGTTGGTATGTTTTTCCTCTTGTTAACCCAAAGTCACAAAAACTTTTTCTGTATTTTCTTTTAGAGCTTTTATAGCTTTTGGTTTCACATTTAGGTCTATTATCCATTTTGAGATATTTTTGGTGTATCATGTGATGTATGAATCAAATTTTATTATTTCTTTGCATACGGAAATCCAGTTGTTTCAGTATTATCTGTTGAAAAGACAATACTTTTTCTACTGAATATTCTTCTCTCTTTGTTGAAAACTAATTGATTGTATATGTGTTGGTCTATTTCTGGACTGTATTTGTCACATTAATTTGTTTATCTTCATGCCATTAGCATACTGTTTGGAAGCTTTTAATTTTGCAAGTGCTTTTATTTATTTTTCTTGCTTTATTGCTCTGGCTACAACCTGCAGTACAATGTTGAATAGGAGTGATAAAATGGCTATTTTGTCTTGTTTTTCTTCTTAGGAAGTAAGTTCAGTCTTTCACAATTAAGAATGATGGTAGATATAAATTTATTATAGATGCCATTTATTAAAGTAAGAAAAAATTCTATTCCTAGCATGCTAACAGTTATTTCTTTTTTGCTTTGAGAATTTTATTTATTTGAGAGAGAGTGAGTGAGAGAGCATGATTGGGGGTGTTGGAGGGGCAAAAAGAGAGGGAGAAGCAGACTTCCTTGCTGAACAGGGAGCCTGCCTCTGGACTTGATCCCAGGATTCCAGGAATCATGATCTGAGTTGGAGGCAGATGCTTAACCTGAGCCACCCAGGTGCCCCAACTGACAGTTTTTTTTTTTTTTAATAAAGAATGTTTTGGGGATCCCTGGGTGGCTCAGCGGTTTAGCGCCTGCCTTTGGCCCAGGGCGCGATCCTGGAGTCCCGGGATCGAGTCCCACGTCGGGCTCCCGGCATGGAGCCTGCTTCTCCCTCCTCCTGTGTCTCTGCCTCTCTCGCTCTCTCTCTATGTCTATCATAAATAAATAAATAAATCTTAAAAAAAAAAAAAGAATGTTTTGGATTTTGTCAAATGATTTATTTTTTTTATCTAGTTGAATGATTTGTTTTGTCTGGTGATATAGTGAATTACATTCATTTGTTTTCCAGTGTTAAAATAACCTTTCATTCTTGAAATAAACCCTACTTTGTCACGTGTTATTGGATAAATTTACTAATATTTATTAGGAATTTTGTATCTTTGTTCACAAAGGATATTGTTCTGTAGTCCTCGTTTCTTGAAATACATTTGCCTGATTTCATTTATTTTATTTTTTATTTCTTTTCCTTTGCCTGATTTTAGTATTAGAATAATACTTGCCTCATAAATGAGTTGGAAAATTTTTCCTCTGCAATTTCTGGCAGAATTTGTATTATTTCGTTTTTTACATGTCCAGCAGACTTAATCAATGAAATTATCTGGGCCTAGAGTATTCTTTTTGGGAAGATTTTAACTTGATATTTAATTTCTTTAGTAAATATAGGACTATTCAGATTATTTGAGAAGATGCAATTACATTTTTTTCCCTGGGGAAAAAATGGGTAATAGGCTGAATTCTGTAGCATTAGAGATTTGTAAAGGATAGAGGAAAAGTAAGTGAAAATAGAATAAAGTTAACTGCAATAAGAAACTTTAAAAAAATTTCTTTGTGAATTATGGCAATGGAAAAAAATGTACGTCAAGGGGTTTTCTTAATATAAATATATCTAAGTTTATAAGGTTGGTTCTTCTCAGATTTTATCAATTTATAGAAGTCATATACAGTTTATAGAGATGAATAGTTCATGATTAGTAATACATAATATTTCCTATTGCTAGTGATGTGATCAAGAATATACAAATTTCAAAAAATTAAAAACCCTTATTCATGCATTTATTCACAAACTCATTTTTGTATTCATTGATTAAGTTCATGAACTTATTCATTCCCAAACATAATTTACTGAAGGTCTTCTATGTGCCAGGCATTATTTGAAGCCCTGAAAATTTAGTTGTGAACAATTAAAACTAGCATAAGTAAATAAGAAAATTTCAGATGACCATTAATACTATCATAAAAATAAAATCAAATATTGGGAAAGGGAACAACCTAGGGACTGCTTTAGATTGAGAGGCCAGAAAGGTATTAATAAGGAGATGGAATTTAAGCTGACCTCTTAGTGACATAAAGGGACTTGTCATGAGTAAATTTAAAGGATAAACAATTTATGAAAATGAAACAATTCATTAACAGAACAACCTGATAGAACAGGCTGGGCCTCTCTGAGAATCTCTGAGGCCAGGGAAGCTAGAACAGACTGAGTGGAATGTGCTTAGTTGGAAATGAAGTAAGACAAGTGGAAAAGGTCTACAAGTAAGGCCCATTGGGCCAAGGTACTTTAGTGTAGGAACAATGTGATAGGAAGTGCTAAGAAAACATTTTGTGAGAGTGAGAATGAAGTCGTATTTTTGAATATCTTAACTTTGAAGTATCCAATAAATATTCCAGTGGAAATGTCAAATAGGCCTATATAAATTCAGAGTTGAGAGGGATGACATTCATTAACTCATTCACTCATTCCATGAAAAACTTAAGAGACCATTACATACATTAGGTAAGTGTGCTAGTGATGGGGATGTTAATAGAAGGAAGAAGTAAGATCATCCTTACTTTAAAAAGTTCACCTTCTAGATGGGGAGACAGGTGTATAAATGCATAATTACTATACAGTGTGACAAGTACTATAATAAAGAAAGAAACAAAGTACTTTAAATATCAGATGATGGCACAATTGTTTCTGCTTGAGAGAATTGGTAAAGGAGCTGCTAACATTTTGAAGTTGATAGTACTTTATTTTTAGTATAAAAATGATGCCGAATTACTAGAGTAAAATTTTGAAAGTAATCTTGTAAATGTGTGTGAGATCTTTTAAAACTAAGCTTAATGTCTTCAGAAAGACACTATGGGGGATTGACCCCAAATACACATAGAGACAAATTGGTAAAAGAGTTGCTAACATTTTGAAGTTGATAGTACTTGGTGTAGAACTTGGTAAATTGGTAAAGGAATTGCTAACATTTTGAAGTTGATAGTACTTATTTTTAGTACAAAAATTATGCCGAATTACTAGAGTAAAATTTTGAAAGTAATCTTGTAAATGTGTGTGAGATGCATTAAAGCTAAGCTTAATGTCTTCAGAAAGATGCCATGGGGGATTGACCCCAAATACACATAAAGACAAATGGAAGAATTAAGACACCCCATACACTGAAAATAAAACATTTTGCTTGTGTTACATTTTGTTTGATTAGTTTTATCACCTTTTTTGGATAACATATTATCCAATGAAAGTAATTCAATGAATATCAAAAATTTTCCCATTTCCTTTAATAGTCTAAGCAAGTGAGAATTTTTCAATATTCAATATTCTTCAGGTATATTTTTAAAGAATAGCACTAAGTGCCCACATCCTCCAGGCAGTTTCTTGGCAACACATATACATCAAATCTTATTTTCAAGTGCTTGCTACTGTTATCATCTACTCTATTTAATTAAGGACTTTACTGATTTCTTGTCCTACTTCTGTCTGTTTCTCCTTCACATATAGCCTTGAAGGGAATGGACTAAGTACTAGAAACTAAAAGTTTAATTGCTTCTTACACCATCCTGGAAACTGAGTGTACAGGGAGAGATGGGTAATTAGGTAGATAATTTTCTTCAGTCAGAGAGGTTATGTAGTCCTAGCACAGGGTTAAGAAAAAAGGAGCTCCAAATGTGGGAAGCAGAAGTGGTACATTTGCCAGCTTTCTGGTACTTCTTCAGGTGAATGGTGTAAAGCCTAAAATTAAAGGCCAATAGTATTTTCTGCCTTGACATCTGGTAAACCTAAGAGGACCTCAAATGGTCAAAGCATAAGTTTCCCTCCCAATTCTTCTCCTATGGATAAGATCCCCTACTAAGCAACTCTCTTTATCAAAGGACCAAGTGAAGTTATGCCTTATGCCTGAACACCTGCTTTCAGTTCCCTGCTGCTCCATGGGATTGTTCAAACGGGCCAATCACATCCTCCCACAGAACCAAAGGTCATCCTACCCTCTTGATACTCCAAAGCCTGCCTCCCACAGGCCCCAGTTGTTCACTCTGTTCCTGAGTGCAGCCTCCATGTAGCCGTGCTTTGCATGTTATGTTTTCCTTCCGTGGGCTGTGAGTATATGTGACTAATAAACTGCTGTCTAGTGTATCTATCCAGTGTCAGATGTTGTGCATTCGGCCATCCCAACAACTCTAGGGCCGGAATCTCTCACTCGTGGTTGGGGCAAATAAGAGGTGATTAAAACAAGTTGGTATTAGGATACACACAACTTTTTTGCCCTGGACAGGAAAAGGGTCCTTTAAGAACTGGAAGAGCATGACTTTACTCACTCTTCTTCTTTTTTTTTAATTTTTTAATTTAAATTCAGTTTGCCAACATATAGTATAACACCCATTGCTCATCCAATCAAGTGCCCTCCTCAGTGCCTGTCACCCAGTCACCTCATCCCCCCACCTACCTCCCCTTCTGCAACTCTTTGTTTCCCAGAGTTAGGAGTCTCTCATGGTTTGTCACCCTCTCTTAATTTTTCCTACTCAGTTTCCCTCCTTTCCTTTAGAGTCTCTTTCACTATTTCTTATATTCCATGTATGAGTGAAACCTTATGATGATGGTCTTTCTCCAATTGACTTATTTCACTCAGCATAATACCCTCCAGTGCCATCCACATCAAAACAAATGCTGGGTATTCATATTTTCTGATAGGTCAATAATATTCTATTGTATGTATAGACCACATCTTCTGTATCCACTCATCTATCAAAGGACATCATGGTTTCTTCCACAGTTTGGCTATTGTGGACATTTCTGGTATGAACACTGGGGTGCAGGTGTCCTGGCATTTCACTACATCAGTATCTTTGGGGTAAATACCTAGTAGTGCAATTGCTGGGTCATAGGGTAGCTCTATTTTTAACCTCTTGAGGAACCTCCACACAGTTTTCCAGAGTGGCTGCACCAGTTCACATTCCCACCAACAGTGCAAGAGGGTTCCCCTTTCTCCACATCCTCTCCAACATTTGTTTCCTGCCTTGTTAATGTTCGACATTCTCACTGGTGTGAGGCGGTATCTCATTGTGGTTTTGATTTGTATTTCCCTGATGGCAAGTGATGCAGAGCATTTTCTCATGTGCTTGTTGGCCATGTTTATGTCTTCTTTGGTGAAATTTCTGTTCATGTCTTCAGCCCATTTCATGATTGGATTGTTTGGTTCTTGGGTGTTGAGTTTGATAAATTCTTTATAGATCTTGAATACTAGCCCTTTATAAATGTAACTGCAAGAAATGATTTGCTTTCCATGCCATCCTACCTTTTTGTAAGTGTTTTTGGAACTTGGTATTACATGTCCACAACTCATGCTTTCTTTCTGACTCCTTGCCTTTATCCTTCGTTACTCAGTTTGGTCTGATCCTCTACTGACATCAGTGTCTAATTCTCAGTTCTGCATGGGTTGATTCCTTTTCTAATTATACTTTCCTTTCTGCCTTCTAACACCATGCTATGATGGGTGTTCAGAAGCAGGAGTTCTGTGAAAGCAAACCCTTTTCATCCTCTCTTGCTCCTTGGCTCTACAACTGTGATCCTTCAAGTTTTGATTGGAGTCTATTCTTTGGTCGTCAACTCCTGCCAAGTTCAGTAGTTAGGATGCTTGCATGTGGTCTCGTTATTTCGTTTGGAGTATTATCCATTTTTAGATCACTAGGCAACTTTCCTTCTAAAAATATAAAAACTCCACCATAAATCAAGCATAAGTAATAGGCATTAGGTTTTGTGTTTTTCTTGTTATTTTTGTTTTGTTTTATTTTGTTTTCTGCTCCTTGGATTAATGCAGTGAATTAAAAGTTAACTAACATCCATTATCCACATGAGCACGTATGGAGTTTTTCAGGAAGGACTGTTGATGGCATCAACTTTGTAGCCATTTTGCATGTCTGGGTAGCTACACATGTACACACGTACACACACACCTGTGCATACCTCATTTTCATACATACAATAGATTACTTGTTTGTTCCACCTTTTTCCTCCTCCCGCTGCAAAAGTGTTCCATTTCCATTGGACTCTGATGGAAAATGTTCCCAAGTGAAAGGGAGCATTTGGTCATCCAATGAACTGAAGCTGCAGTGATTACACATTTAGAGTTGTCAAGAAGAAGGAGATTGATTTCTGAAAATGGAATCAAATGGCAACTGAAAGTGTTAGCTTCAAAACTATCTCCCCCTTCTGTTTGACATCGATCTTTCCCGCATGTGCCAGCTCATTATCTGGTGGGCAGAGGAGAATTGCTACTTGACGTCATCTGTGGCAGTTTTACAAGGGAGAGCGGAAGGGCAGACTGTCTGGTACAATGCTCTGATTGACAGAGGCTTGTAGCCCACAAATGATGGCGTGATATACCCATATGGGAAGAAAAGTATTTATTGGTGGACTAAAGCTACGTTTAAATAGCTAGAGATCATGTTATAAATGGTAAGAAAACCCACAATGGGCAATTCTAGTCTAGGCTAGTATTTAAAAGAATAGGCTTGTATTAACATGGCATTTCCCAGCTCATACTTTGGTTTTCTCTGCAGCTTGAAGACAATTTAATTTCAGTTGGAGTCTTTGTAGTGCTCTGGTGCATTTCCAAGGACAGATTAAAGACAATTCTTAGGCCATGGAACATATCACAGTTACCAAGTTAGGACCTGGTAATTGGTACCAATGAATGAATGCATTTACTCTGGGAGGGTTCTGAGATCAAATAGGTCTAATGAAATTGCTTTAAATGGATCCTTCACCTCATTTAAAAAAGAGTACTGTAGCCCCATCAATTTACTTTGAAGGTTTTTTTTTTTTGCCATCTGGAGAGATTGGTGCATACGCTCATTTTTGATAATATCAAGGGGGCTCCGCCCTGTATTACACGTATGTCTGTCTGTCGAAGTGTGCTTACAGTGTCTGGGAATTGTGTACCCCTGGCTTTTTGCATTAAAATTGGAGAGGATACAGCTTTCCTGGAATAGGAATCCTATGGCATGTGGAACAAAGAGTTGCCTGCTTCTAGGCAGAGTATACTAAATAGTACATCGGAATGCAATGCAGCCTATGCACACTGAGTTCACAGATCCAGTTTTTAAGGAAGGAACACAGAATAATTCTTTTGTCATCTTGATGTAAATCTTACTTTTTAAATCATACCTCACATCTTCCCTTTGGTTCTCAACCATTCTCTGACTTCTGTGCCCACCAATGTGATCATTACATTCAACAGATAAACTTGTCTGGTACCTAAACTAGCCTGGCGCCTTTCATACCCTATGGTATGAAAAAGATAAAAGCCATAATAAGCAGAAATCCTCACAAATTTCTCTCTCACTCCCTTAGCAAAAACGATTTAAAGAGAGGTTTGTACTA